>NC_086449.1:375423136-376023136 GCF_028390025.1 Pseudophryne corroboree
AAAAGAAGTGGTATCAGAATAGCTCTTTGGCCCATCATATATGTAACCACAAGGAGCTTTCATCAGTTACCACACGCGCCCGCATACATGCCCGCGCATGTATGCCTAGACATAAAGCTCCTTGGTAGTATCTGGTCGGGGGTGGGGGAGCCCAACACAAATATAAAACAATAGTAAGAAGAAAAAAAACTAATGGGAGGGGGAGAAAGGGAAACATGAAAAACAAATAGTAAATAATAAAACAATACGACCGGGCTTATGGTGGTTGTTGTCCGTCCGGATCCTCTTCTTCCTCCTGATGTGACGTCGATGCCCTGGGCGGCTGTGGAGTGCGTTGAATTGGCCTCGGTGGCCGTGTTGGTGTAGATGATGCGGCCGGTGTTGGTGGTGGAGGCATCTGGTAGGTGGGGTACATCCCTGTATATCCTTGGTACAGCTGTGACCGTCCATACCAGGATGGTGGTGAAGGAAGGGCAGGAGGCGTCTGTGTGGCTTGTGATGGCGGATGTGGTGGTTCACCAGTGAGTTGGCTCTGGGAGCTTATCGTACATCATCTGCAGCGTGGTTGCGATGATCTGGTTGCTGGCTGCCGAATGTCGTTGGCTCTCCGACATGTTGTCAACGCTGTATGCCAGGCATGATGTGTTATCCACCAGCCAGTTGATGGATGTGGCCAGAACTTGAAGGATGTCCATAGTCTCCCTGTAATCTTATCGTCTGGTCTTTTGCATTTCTGCCGTGCTGTCGGCAAGAGCCTTTTGCATTTCAACCAAACCGTTTGCCATCTTCTCCATTGTCTTCTCAATGGCGTCCAGTCTGGTTTCAACGACATTCGTGTTATTATCCTGGCGGGCAGTCATCTCGGCTGCCAGGGTGTGTACCCTCTGAACATTTGAGGGATCCTGCCCTTCTTGTACGTCTGCCACCAATTGCATTTGTGAAGCTGGAAAGAAAATTAGAAATTAGTATACACATTCATACATTTGTTTGAAGGTTCACAATTTGATAATTACTCACACAGGGATGTAGAAACAGCGGACTGCTGCACTTCCACCTCGTCGTCCTACGAATCCTGTAAGAGATCCGGCCTGAAGAAGGGACCAATCCCCGACGCAAGTCCGCTGCTGGTCCGTGGCACCTCTGTTTGCAAAAAAATAAAAAAATAAAATAAAGTTAATAAACTATACAAAAATGGCGCCCCCCCCCCCCAAAAAAACCCCAAAATAAAAACCTTCTCCATCCGGTGGTGCTGCTGCTCCAGGAGCTTCACTTGTCCTCAATTCTGAAGACTTTTCAAGGGTATGGCTGAATACGTCTGCACGGCTGTCTTCAAACCCAAGAAAAGTCTCGTCCGTTAACCCTGTTGACTCAAACAGTTCGGGTGATGGGTCCACAAGGGTAGTGTCTTGTTGAGGCTCTTCGATCACAGTCCCAGAGCTCCTGGAGAGATGACGAGCTGGTGATGGCCTGCGCGCAGGAGATGTAGTTTGGCGCCCAGCTGGTGGTGTGGTCGCCGATGGTATCTGGCGCGCAGGTGATGGTCTGCGCGCTGACGATGTCTGGCGCACAGGTGACTTTCTGCGCACTGATGACGTCTGGTGCACAGGTGACTTTCTGCGCGCTGATGACGTCTGGCGCACAGGTGACTGTGAAATATCATAAACAGGGTTATGAGGGCCATCAACCATACAGTTCAATTATTAAGATGCAATATCAGTCAGATATCAGGTTCACCTTCTCACCAGTTTCAATGAAGATTGTCAAGTCGGGAAGTCGTCCTTCCAATAAACATCTTGGAACTCAGGGCAGTCTACAACGCCCTTCTGCAGGCCTCATCTCTACTTTGGAATCAGGCCATTCAAGTCCAGTCGGACAATGTAACGGTGATAATGTACATAAACCGACAGGGCGGAACGAAAAGCAGCAATGTCAGAGGTGTCAAGAATTCTCCTCTGGGTGGAAAAACATGCAGTGGCGTTGTCAGCCGTCTTCATTCCAGGAGTAGACAACTGGGAAGCAGACTTCCTCAGCAGACATGACCTGCACCTGGGGGAGTGGGGCCTCCACCCGGAGGTGTTCCGGTGGTTGACACGTCGGTGGGGATATCCACAGATCGACATGATGGCCTCTCGACTCAACAAGAAGCTCAAGCGGTACTTTTCCAGGTCGAGGAACCCACAAGCAGTGGCGGTAGATACTCTGACAACTCCGTAGGCCTACCAGCTGGTGTACATTTTTCCTCCACTTCCTCTGATCCCAAGAATTCTAAAGAGAATAAAAAGGGTTCATAATAAAGAGGTTCAAGCAATCCTCATTGCTCCGGACTGGCCTTGAAGGGCCTGGTACGCAGATTTTCTCGAGATGCTGTTCGAAGATCCGTGTCCTCTACCTCTTCGCAAGGATCTTCTGCAACAGGGCCTGTTCGTCTATCAAGACTTACCGTGGCTATGTTTAACAGCATGGAAGTTGAACAGCTGATTCTAGCCAGGAGAGGGATTCCTGACAAGGTCATCCCGACTATGATCCAAGCCAGGAAGGGGGTAACATTACCGTTGTCTCACAAGAGCCCCTACTTAATTTTCCATGAGGACAGAGCTGAACTCAGAACTCGTCAGCAATATCTTCCAAAGGTGGTGTCTGCGTTTCACATCAACCAACCTATTGTGGTTCGTGCTGTTATGGACACCTCTGCTACTTCAAAGTCTTTGGATGTTGGGAAGGCTTGGAAGGTGTACGTAAAGAGGACAGCTCGTCACAGGAAATCCAACTCGCTGTTCGTTCTCTATGATCCCACTAAAATTAGGTGTCCTGCATCAAAGCAGTCTATTGCACGCTGGATCAGGCTCACTATCCAGCATGATTTTTCCATGGCAGGATTGCCGGTTCCAAAATCTGTACAAGCCCACTCTACTAGGTTGGTGGGTTCTTCTTGGGCAGCTGCCCGGGGTGTCTCGCCTTTACAGCTCTGCCGGGCAGCTACACCCGGTTTGGGAGCTTTGGTACTTCCTCATGGTACTAAATGGATTCCCAGTATCCCCAAGGATGTAAGAGAAAATCGGATTTTAATTACCTACCGGTAAATCTGTTTCTCATAGTCCGTAGGGGATACTGGGCACCCGCCCGGTGCTTCGTTCTTCCTGCACTGTTTCTTAGTTAAGTATTCTGGTTTGTTCAGCTGTTGCTGTTCATGTTTCAAGTTTGGTTAGCATGGCTTTCCTCTTGTTCTGTGTATGCTGGTTCGTAATCTCACCACTTTCCTTATCTATCCTTCTCTCAAAGTATGTCCGTTTCTTCGGGCACAGTTTCCTAGACTGAGTCTGGTAGGAGGGGCATAGAGGGAGGAGCCAGCACACACTATCAAATTCTTAAAGTGCCCAAGGCTCCTAGTGGACCCATCTATACCCCATGGTACTAAATGCATTCCCAGTATCCCCTACGTTCTACAAGAAAAGGATTTACCGGTAGGTAACTAAAATCCTATTTTTTCTCGCACCGCTGGGCTTTCAAAGCAGAAAATCAGCATGAAGCATATACTGTTAATATGCCACTTCCGCCCTCATATTACATAATGTTAATATGCCACTTTATCCCCCCCACCCAAGCACATACTTAACTGGCATGGTCAGATTCATGCAACTGCGCCTTCCCACCCTGTCACCCCATTTTAGAAGAGGAGATCTGTTCTGCAGATGTGCATAATATAATGTTTAAATATTTAAAAAAATACTTTTTCAACTTTATTAAATAAAATAAATTTTAAAAAACAATGTTGTTATTGCTTTTGAAGGGAAAAATCGTCAGTTAAGTAGTTAATTAAATAAGAACGGACTTCACGCTCCGAGCCCGGATCCGAGTCATGCTCGGGTTTTCCCACTGACTCAGAAACCAGAACGAGGCAAAACGTCATCATCCCGCTGTCAGATTCTCGCAGGGTTTGGATTCCATATAAGGAGCCGCGCGTCACTGCCATTTTCACTCCGGCATTGGAGAGTGTACAGAGAGGATGTGTCTCCGTTTTCTCAGTGTCCTCAGTGTCCGTGTCTTGCGCTGCATCTGTCCAGTCACAGTGGTTGTGTCCTCTTGCTGCCATATGTCAAGTGCTGCTGTATAGTAAGAATGCCAAATTGCTTTCTCACAAATATTTAAAATGCCCGCTCTAATATATATTGCAGACGCCAGGCGCATCTTATTACCATATACGATAAAAGTGCGCTGTACATCGCAAAACACTGTATCCCATAAGAGAAAACAATACACCCACACATTATCTGAGTTCCAAAGCTCATTCAAGTATATATTTGCTATTAAAAGGATATGGATTCAATATATATTACAAAGTACAGTATACCTATAGTTACATGAATACAACTCACACAGTAAGCAGTTAAAACATAGTTACATACAATTACATACAGTTACATGCAGTTACAGTTACATGCCAGCGATACAATTACCATTCCCTCCAATGTAACTTATGTCTCTCTCTCTCTGTAAATAAATACAGGAACTGAACTGGCAGCAAGTCCATCATCCTCTGAGACCAAAAAGCCACTGAGCTCCTTTGTGATCAATGTTTTATCTAGTTTCTGGGGGAGGGATTCACGATGAGTCACCAGTTCCTTTGTATATGCTAATCAGATTCAGCCTTGAAGACATCCAAAGGGCTGGCCTGAGTTTCCTGTCCACTACCTGTTTGGAACTTCAATTGTTCTAATAAAAGTGATTTTAGCTTTTATACATGTAATCATAACTATTTGTTGCAATGTCCTACAACTTAATAACAAGTATCAAATGAATCTACACACCAATCTGCTTGCTTCAATACCAAACATGACAGGTGTATCTGGTTTCGTTCAAATAATACACATACATGACACCACTTCATTACATAATTCCAAATCACCATGATGTCCGGCGCTTGATATTATTATAATTATGTACTGCATGAAATAAGTGTCGAATCCATCTCTGTGGCATGTCCGTGTAAATGCGTGTGTTACCATATATTGCTGTGCTCGCTGCGCGTATTTGCAAGTATAGCGACTCATAATGTGTGTAGTTTGTATGTTCTCTTTATGTAATATTTTTGACTTCGACAGTCCACCCTTTGGCAGTAAACAATAACTGCCATCAATTATTAACATAAGAAAAAAATAATTTCATACAATAATCGGTGACCTAGACACAAGTATGTATGCATTTCGCAAATCAGACACTTGACTATATTTGGGGAAGACAGGGAGGAGGACGAGACATCCTCTATATGCACTCGGCGGTCATAGGACCACTGGTTGGGTGTGGGACAACATTCAACCTATAGAGTATGCTGGGACAGTGCTTTGGCCTATAATGTCTGATTTGCAACGGACATTTCACACATACATGTACCTACATCTTTGTACACTGATGTTTGGATTCAATTGAGGTTCTGCTGGGTAGGTGAAGAAGACACAAACAAATCGTGACAGTGACATATAAAATTTTCATGATCTACATATTCCTATCATTTTCTGTGTTTCCATTTCTGGAACGTATGCTAGGTCTGTTTAATCATTGAACAAGGGTTATAAGTAGTGTCCTTCCTAAATAACGTAAACCTTCGGAGTTCGGGGAGAGCCACTCATAAACCTTTCTTCCACATATATTAATGAGCTCTTTATCTGCAATGTGTGAATAGCCATTGTCTGACTGTTCCTGATTACCTCTGAACTCCATAACTACTAGACCTTTGATTTTTCTCTGATTTTAACAAACTGATCGGCTAATCCTGGGATCCTATAAGGAAATCACTCCTTCCTACAGAACCAGTTCCAGTCCCACACTTGACTCCTCATAAAAAAACCTCGCAAAAATAGAATATCCTGAAAGAAAATGTTTGTCAGCGGGAAAGAGAGAAAAGAGAAATAGAACAAAACAACTCTCGTTCATAACAAATCGATTACAATGACTGGTCTTTCTGCAATCCTTTAGTACGCGCAGGTAGTGTTCAACAGTGCCGCATCTCAGTCTTCACGGAACAGAGTCTCTGGTGATACTTTTGCGATCTCTTTGCCTTGCTCTTTGGACACACAGTTCACTTGGAACACACAGTTCACTTTGCTCTCCACCTTGCTCTTTGAATACACAGTTCACTTGGAACACACAGTTCACTTCGAACACACAGTTACCAAACTACACAAACTCGATGAATGTGAGCAATAAACTACTTTGTCACGAGTTCTCTCCGGGTCAGTGACCTTCTTGCAGTGGGACGAGTGGACCCAAGTCTCTCTTTCGGCGACCTTTAGTGCTGTCAACAAATCTTGGTATGGTCCTACCCATCTGTCTATTAGGCAACCTGAGCGTAAGAGCAATCACACAGTCTCTTGGTTCACAATCAAGACAGTTAGCATTTGGCATACCAGCAATCAACAGTTTCAAGTTCTTTGTCAAGTTCTCAAAGGCTGGCTTATCTCAACAAGGTACTGTACTGTCACCTCATTGGTGTATTTCTGATCATTGTGTGGATCAATCATGACATAAGGTTGTCTTCCAAAAACAACCCAAAAAGACACAAATACCAAAACAATTTTTTTTTCCGAAGAGGGTCATTCATCGAGTGAAGATCTGGGAGTGGTTCCGAAGCTACATAATACTAGTGGCAGTATCTATGATCACAATAGTACAATTTCAAGCTTTGCTCCTACTTCTAGGGGTACCATTATCTACACACAAATTTCTGCGCAATTTTTCTTTGCGGTAAACACAGCAGCATCAGTGGCGGCAGGAAATGCCTCTACCCAGTTTGAGAAAACATCAGTGCACACCAATACATAACAATAATTCCTAAAGGGTGTTAACTGTACGAAGTCGATTTGTATTTCCTGAAAAGATCCGTCTGCAGGAGGGATATGGGATGGCTCTGTTGGTATTACTTTACCAATATTCTTCCTCAAGCAAGCAAGACAGGTCATTGCTCTCTTACCTGCATGAGAATAGAATCCTGGCGCACATCAATAGGCTCTCATCAGCCTGCACCTACCCTCTTTGCCTAGATGAGTCAGACCATGTGCCACCTCAGCTAGACTTGGAAGGTATGCTCTGGGGGCTACTGGCTTACCGTGTCCACCTGTCCACAGTCCTGAGGACTCCTGGCCATACCCCTTTGTCCTCCAGACTGCCTCTTCCTGCAGGGAACACAATTTTTTTGTATCTTAATTTAACTATCGTGTGTTTGCAATGTAGAGTACCATGAGCATAACTCAAAAAAAAAGAAAAGAAAAAAGAAACATCTCTAGAGGAGAGAAAAAGGAAGAAAATGAAAAAGAAAATGTCAGTTTTGCCATTCACTAACAGGCATATCAGTGTCTATACAAAATTTCCCTTCACCAGTATTCCCATTCTCCACCCTTTGTGCATGACAAGGCACACTGCAGTAATACTGGTGTCATCGTGCTGTTGAGATATACTGGGTTTGGGAAGAACTCTGAAGGACCTAGGCATGTGGAGTTTGAACTGTACTTGGGTCCATGTATTGGACCACCCTGTGTGAACGCAAAAGATGAAGAGGAAACTGTAGAGAAACAGAATAGAGGTTGGTGACAGATGAGTTTGTAGAGGTGGAGAAGATTTTATAAAAATTTGACAACTGGATTGGGCACTACGGGGAAGTGATTCTCTACTTGGTCTATACCCCTAAAAAAAAAAATCTGTGTGTCTTATCTCTACTGGGACTATCCCAGCCATCAATCCAGTGTCCTGTCCATCCTAAGTTCATAGGGAACCCGGTATCTGTGAGATAATTTCCTCTACCTGTGATGGACATGCATCTAGAACAGTAGAATGCGACATTAGTAAGTTGCATTTATTCTGTTCTTCCCATTAGCCGAATCTGTGTTTTCTATATGGCTTATGATTCCTTACTATATGTCCCTTGGTCCCGTTTATGTGTTTAATAATGTGGCTTGTGTTTTCTGTCTAGGGGATCTATATTGACTATGTGTCCTACTACTCCTACAATCTCTGGCAAAATGCCCTTCCTTCCTACAAGTGTAACATATTATTGACCATTAGGGATCTGGAGTTTGGACTGATGGGTCTTTCCTGTATGTGCCAGTATACTTACCGTCCTCAACCTCTCCACCAGAGGCGGAACTAGCGCCAGTGCAGGCAGTGCCTTGCACTGGGGCCCGCAACTGTCAAGGGGCCCGCAGCCAGAACAGCATGTAATGAGTCAAACTGACTCATTACATGCCACCTGGCTGCCGCTGTGTTCCGTCGCTGCCGAGGAGATGATGTGCGCACCGGTTACAGGGGGGGAGGAGGAGGAAGGGGGATGGAGGAGGGAGCCGCAGCAGCGCTGTGTACTTGGTAGAAGCGCTGCTGCTGCTGGCCCTCTCCTTTACCATAGGCTGCCCTCCGCCGCTGTGAATGCTGGGATGCGCATCGCATCCCAGCATTCACAGCGGCGGAGGGCAGCCTATGGTAAAGGAGAGGTCAAGCAGCAGCAGCGCTTCTACCAATGACATAGCGCTGCTGCGGCTCCCTCCTCCACCCCTCCTCCTCCTTCTTCTACCCTGCCAGAACAGAAGCTGCACGAGGAGCCTGAGCCAGCGGAAACGGTAAGTATACCTATTCTATCTATCTATCTATCTATCTATCTATCTATCTATCCTGTTTGCTGTAATGTGCAAAACATGGGACGCTGTCTGCCGTAATGTATAATAAATGGGACGCTGTCTGCCGTAATATGCAAAAAATGGGACGCTGTCTGCCGTAATGTGTAATAAATGGGACGCTGTCTGCCGTAATGTGCAAAACATGGGATGCTGTCTGCCGTAATGTATAATAAATGGGACGCTGTCTGCCGTAATATGCAAAAAATGGGATGCTGTCTGCCGTAATATGCAAAAAATGGGATGCTGTCTGCCGTAATGTGTAATAAATGGGACGCTGTCTGCCGTAACGTGTAATAAATGAGACGCTGTCTGCCGTAATGTGCAAAAAATGGGACGCTGTCTGCCGTAATGTGTAAAAATGGGACGCTGTCTGTTGTAATGTGTAAAAAAGGGACGCTGTGTGCCGTAATGTGTAAAAAGGGGACGCTGTCTGCCGTAATGTGTAATAAATGGGACGCTGTCTGCCGTAATATGCAAAAAATGGGACGCTGTCTGCCGTAATGTGTAATAAATGGGACGCTGTCTGCCGTAATGTGTAAAAATGGGACGCTGTCTGTTGTAATGTGTAAAAAAGGGACGCTGTGTGCCGTAATGTGTAAAAAGGGGACGCTGTCTGCCGTAATGTGTAAAAAATGGGACGCTGTCTTCCGTAATGTGTAATAAATGGGACGCTGTCTGCCGTAATATGCAAAAAATGGGACGCTGTCTGCCGTAATGTGCAAAAAATGGGACGCTGTCTGCCGTAATGTGTGAAAAGGGGATGCTGTCTGCCGTAATGTGTAAAAAGGGGACGCTGTCTGCCGTAATGTGTAAAAAAGGGACGCTGTCTGCCGTAATGTGTAAAAAAGGGGACGCTGTCTGTCGTAATGTGTAAAAAAGGGGACGCTGTCTGTCGTAATGTGTAAAAAGGGGACGCTGTCTGCCGTAATGTGTAAAAAGGGGACGCTGTCTGCCGTAATGTGTAAAAAAGGGACGCTGTCTGCCGTAATGTGTAAAAAAGGGGACGCTGTCTGTCGCAATGTGTAAAAAGGGCACACTGTCGTAATGTGTAAAAAGGGGACGCTGTCTGCCGTAATGTGTAAAAAGGGGGACGCTGTCTGCCGTAATGTGTAAAAAAGGGGAAGCTGTCCGCCATAATGTGTAAAAGGGTCTCTACCTGGTGTAGTGGTACTACCGTGCGGCGTAATTTGAATAATGGAGACTACTGTGCACCGTTATATGAATTGGTATGATTTTGTGGCCACACCCCCTTCCCCACGAAGACACGCCCCTATTTTTTTTGCACGCGCCTGCGGCGCGCACTGCCCCTGTTTTACATAGAGGGGCGGGGCTCCGATGCCATTTCTTGCACACAGCACTAAAATGACTAGTTACGGCACTGTTGCTAGGTATCCATTTCTCTGGCGCTGAGCAGGTCCCCCTCACCAGATCCTCTCCAGGGTGTGAGGCGGTGGACTTAGATGGGGGGGGGGCCAAAGCATTTTGGCGCACATGGGCCCACCGCTCGCTAGTTCCGCCACTGTCTCCACCTGTTGTTCTCTGCGCCTAGCACTATTCTTGTGATGTTCAATAGCACACTATCCAAGATTAGCTACTGTGACCCCTTTCCAATTTTGCAAAGAAGTCTGCACCCTGACACTCAAAGCCTTATTGAGCCCGTCCGTTTGCACAGAGACAGCCACCTCCCATTTGCCGAATTAGTGTTTACCAGTGATCTTATCCAGATGGAGAGTTTTCTATTTCTGCAAGAGACAAAAACAAAATAATTTTTATTTTTAACAAGCTTCTAGGTCATGCGAAGTATTTCATTCAATCCTTCTCATCCTGTACTAAGGGTCTGTACATGGTCAAACAAAAATTTCCAAGCTCATCTTTACTAGGGGTATTACTAGGAATGAATACTTCTTATATGGTAACTGAAAGAAATACCCTGGGGTTACCTTGTCTCTGTCCGCTTTCCTACTGGCAAATACTAATGTGCGGACAGGTTTTTTTCCATTTCTGACGTTACTTTCTTGATTTTTATTTTTTTTTTATTTTTGGGTTTTACTATATATGTACATAAATTATACCATACTTACCTGTTCCACTGGTCTCAGCCACTTCCCCCATAGGCTACTGCTCTTCTTTTACCGGTTGGATACTCCTCTGGGTGCATAAGAAATGGCTGAAAACTATCAGGTCACCTTCTCCTCCTAAATAAAACTTCAACATTCATTAGTACATATATAGGTTACAGTCATATTTTTCACATTTTTCATATTTTCTATAGTTTGTATGCTGGCCGTAATTGCTTCCACGTCTACATAAGGCGGTGTACTTGCATTCTCTCTTTTTTTTTCTTCCTACTTACTTATTGTTGCTACAAGTTCAAACAGTTCTTATATTTCCATTCTTGTCTTATATGACTTTGGTTAAACATACCACCTGCAATACCTTAGGATCAAACTCACCAACCCCTCTTGCTGTCACAGGTTTAAACACTTTGTATGTCTGACCCTTTGTTTTCGGGATTTTATCAGACATATTCTTATCCTTAAGTTCTGCAATACCTCTGGTTCAAAGCTGCTCACCTTAGGGAATGGTTCCCTATCTTTGTCAGTCATACATAACCATTCATTGCATAAAACTTAGAAACATAGAAACATAGAATTTGACGGCAGATAAGAACCACTTGGCCCATCTAGTCTGCCCCTTTTTTATTTTATCCTTTAGGCAATCTCAACCCTTTTTTAACCTTGATTCTTTGTAAGGATATTCATATGCCTGTACCAAGCATGTTTAAATTGCCCTACAGTCTTAGCCTCTACCACCTCTGATGGGAGGCTATTCCACTTATCCACTACCCTTTCTGTGAAGTAATTTTTCCTTAAATTTCCCCTGAACCTCCCCCCCCTCCAGTCTCAATGTATGCCCTCGAGTTCTAATACTTCTTTTCCTTTGAAGAATGTTTCCCTCCTGAACTTTGTTAAGACCCTTTATATATTTGAAAGTTTCTATCATGTCTCCCCTTTCCCTTCTCTCCTCCAAACTATACATGTTAAGATCTTTTAGCCTTTCCGGGTAAGTTTTGTGATGTAGGCCATGCACCATTTTAGTTGCCCTTCTTTGTACACTCTCTAATGTATTTATATCCTTCTGGAGATAGGGTCTCCAGAACTGGACACAGTATTCCAGATGGGGCCGTACCAATGACCTATACAGTGGCATTATCACTTCTTTTTTCCTGCTACTGATTCCTCTCCCTATGCAACCAAGCATCTGACTTGCCTTTCTCATTGCTTTGTTGCATTGCTTTCCTGCCTTCAAGTCACTTGAAATAGTGACTCCTAAATCTCTTTCCTCCTCAGTAGTTTCCATTATAGTACCCTTGATACTATACTTAGCCTTTGGGTTTTTGAGACCCAAGTGCATGATTTTGCATTTTTTAGCATTAAACTGTAGTTGCCACGTTCTTGACCATTTCTCAAGCCTACCTAGGTCATTAATCATTTGTTTGACCCCTCCCGGTGTGTCTACCCTGTTGCATATCTTTGTATCATCTGCAAAAAGGCATATCTTCCCTTCAATACCATCTGCAATGTCACCAACAAAGATATTAAAGAGAACTGGACCAAGTACAGATCCCTGGGGTACTCCACTGGTAACATTTCCCTCCATAGATTGCACTCCATTAACTACGACTGTCTGTTTCCTATCCTGCAACCAGGTTCTTATCCATTTAACTGATTTATAATCCACCCCCAGGCTTTCAAGTTTATTTAGCAGTCTGCGATGTGGGACAGTGTCAAATGCCTTACTAAAGTCTAGATATGCTACATCTACAGCTCCCCCTTGATCTATTATTTTCATCACAGAGTCAAAAAAGTCAATAAGATTTGTTTGGCATGATCTCCCACCAGTAAATCCATGCTGTTTTGGATCCTGTAAGGTGTTTGATTTAAGATATTCCACTACTCTTTCTTTTAATAGTTTTTCCATTACTTTCCCTACTACTGATGTAAGGCTTACTGGTCTGTAGTTACTTGCTTCTTCCTTGCTTCCACTTTTGTGCAGTGGAACTACATTTGCTCTTTTCCAGTCCTCTGGAATAGCACCTGTATTTAGTGACTGGTTAAATAAATCTGTTAAAGGTGTAACCAGCACATCTTTTAGCTCTTTGAGTATCCTTGGGTGTATCCCATCTGGTCCCATTGATTTATCCACTTTTAGTTTTGAAAGTTCTGTTAGGACCTTCTCCTCTGTAAATGTATTTTCATCTACCTTATTTTTATGAATGTCCTTGCAATTTAACTGTGGCCCCATCCCTTCTTCTGTAGTAAATACTGAGCAAAAATAATTATTTAGGTGATCTGCTATTGCCTTGTCTCCCTCCACCAAATGCCCACTCTCTGTCTTAAGTCTTATTATTCCTCCATTTGATTTTCTCCTTTCACTTATATACTTAAAAAAAGTTTTGCCCCCTTTATCTACTGACTGGGCCATTTTCTCCTCAGCTTCTGCCTTTGCACGTCTGATCACTTTCTTAGCATCCTTCCATCTGTCCAGATACACCTCTTTGTCGTTATTATTTTGAGTCTGTTTGTATTTCATAAAAGCCATCTTTTTTGCTTTCACGCTAGTTGATACTACTTTTGTGAACCACACTGGCTTCCTTTTCCTGGTGCTTTTCCTAACCATTTTGATACAAAGGTCTGTTGCACTTAGTAATGCACTTTTCATTTTTTTCCACCTCTCCTGCACTCCTTCCAAGTTCCTCCAGTCTGCCAATGAATCACTTAAACATCTCCCCATTTTTGCAAAGTCTGCATTTCTAAAATCCAACACCTTTGTTTTTGTGTGAGAGGAGTTGGATCCTGTCTTTATACTAAACCATACTGCTTGATGATCACTGGATCCCAGGTGCTCACCGACATATATATCAGATATCCTATCACCATTTGTAAGAATTAGATCTAATATTGAGTCTTTGCGAGTGGGCTCCCTCACCAATTGCTTGAGAGATGCTCCCTGTAAGGAATGTAGAAATTTGCAACTTGTAGCTGAACTTGCAAAAGACCCCTCCCAATTTACATCAGGTAAATTAAAGTCTCCCATGATTATGACTTCTCCCTTAAAAGCCATTTTAGAGATGTCCAACAATAGGTTCCTGTCCAAATCCTGCCCCTGGCCTGGTGGTCTATAGATCACCCCAATGCGAATAATGTCCTTCTTCCCAGTTTCTATGGTGACCCAAAGGGCCTCAGTTTTGGCTTCAATATTTTGTATTAAAGTAGCATTTATGCTTTTTTTCACATACATTGCTACCCCTCCTCCTATTCTTCCTATTCTATCTTTCCTAAATAAATTGTATCCTAGTATAGCTAAGTCCCAGTCATGATTCTCATTGCACCAAGACTCTGTAATTGCCACAAAATCCAGGTTATCCCTTGTCATTATCGCAATTAGCTCTGGAATTTTGTCTCCTAAGCTCCTAGCATTTGCAGACATAGCTTTAAGAATTTTTTCTGTGCATTTGTTAGTAGTAGCCATGTCCAGAGCGTACAAAATAAATGACAAGTTTAAAGTTGAAATTACCTGTTTGGGGATGTTGCTCAGTATTTGTTTTCTTTTACTAATCAGTAATCATACTCTGTCCTTTACACCATGACTATACCTTACTAAATATAAAGACATAGTACACCTGACCACAATGGGTAAATGTTCAAAGGAGGTAATCACCAGTCAGTATGCAATAATAAACTGTTTCACTGAGCTACTTCCCCACACATGCAATGACATTTACAAGAAATCATTACATAAAGAAACATACATAAGTTTGCATAAGAGAGAACTGTAGTGAGCAGATTGGGGATGCCTTTTCATAGGTTTTTTTAAAACAGATGATATGCATAAGATGAATTACATACTTTTGAGGCATTAAGGCTGTCCTTTTGTGGTAGTGTTGGTGTGTTGATGTTTTTCTTCTGGTTTCCTTCGGTTTAACGCAGGTATAACGCTATTTTTATAATAACACTTTTATGTCAGCACTTCTATGGAAGCACATCCAGCCGATGGCTATCCAGCCGTATACTCGTGTGTGAACCATCACTTAGACCACTTCAGATTTTTCACACATGACCTTCTCGGTCCTAACTCTTCTGCCTGAACCCTGGCTACCATACTTCCCTTAGTTGAGCAACTGGCTCCCATAATTTGTGGGTCTTGCCTTCTCGGCTATTCCCACAAATACCAAAATACTCAATATAAGGCGACGGTGAAAGTTCTCCGAGCGCTTCCACCCGCTCTCGCCCACGCTGGCCAGTACTACCATACACTGTTGATAGCGAAGGCAATGTACCCAACTTAGGGCTCCTATCAGACCTTACAACACCGTAATTTCTTTCGGTGGAAGTTCTGTTTGGAATATTTTCCTGAGAGAGGCAGCGAAAAATTCCTTTTCGGTATCTTTCAACTGGAATTGTTTGCAGGGTGAAAAACAGAGAAATTAGATAACTATCCTTCATCCTTTCCAGTGAAGCTCACCAGGGAGATTTCCCGACGTTGTCAAAGAAAAACCCCTTTTGTCTATGCAATCACGTCTGCATATGCTCTTCCACAGCGCATATGACACAATGGTATCACGTTGTGCTGTGCAGAACACACGGACATACGATGCAATAGCACAGCCTATAGATACTTGTTATCTATATGCCCTACGATTGCTGTAGACCACCAAGCCTAGACCACTCCAGACCACTTCAGCACTTAGTTGTATGGGATCACTAAGACCACTTCAGACCACATCAGTTCTAATCACGCAAGGTTGCGAACCCTACGCCGCCGGGCCTCTACTAACCCGGTGTTACCACTTCAGACCACTTCAGACACTTCAGTTTCTCGGTTCAGTTCCACTCGCTCCACTTTCACTCACTCAAATACACTTTGGTTTTTTTGTACAGAAAATATTTTCATTCAGATTAGTGATGAGCGGGTTCGGT
Source organism: Pseudophryne corroboree (assembly GCF_028390025.1). Lineage (NCBI taxonomy): Eukaryota > Metazoa > Chordata > Amphibia > Anura > Myobatrachidae > Pseudophryne > Pseudophryne corroboree. The sequence continues at coordinate 375,438,774 of NC_086449.1, forward strand.
TTCTCGGAAACCGAACCCCCCCCCCGAACTTCACACTTTTTACACGGGTCCGAGGCATACTCGGATTCTCCCGTATGGCTCGGTTAACCCGAGCGCGCCCAAACGTCATCATCCCGCTGTCGGATTCTCGCGAGATTCGGATTCTATATAAGCAGCCGCGCGTCGTGCATTGGAAATGTTAGGGAGAGGACGTGGCTGGCGTCCTCTCCGTGTATTGCTGATGCAAATATTTGTGCTTGCTTTACTTATTGCTTAATTGTGGGAACTGGGGAGCAGCTGTATATTAATATAGGAGGAGTACAGTGCAGAGTTTTGCTGATCAGTGACCACCAGTTTTATCCGTTCTCTGCATGAAAAAAACGCTCCTTATCTGTGCTCAGTGTGCTGCATATATCTGTGCTCACACTGCTTAATTGTGGGGACTGGGGAGCAGCTGTATTATATAGCAGGAGTACAGTGCAGAATTTTGCTGACCAGTGATAACCAGTATACGTTGTCTGCCTGAAAAACACTCCATATCTGTGCTGCATTGTAGACAGTATATAGTAGGAGTACAGTGCATAATTTTGCTGACCACCAGTATATAATATATAGGAGTACGGTACAGAAGGCCACTGCTGTACCTACCTCTGTGTCGTCAAGTATACTATCCATCCATACCTGTGGTGCATTTCAGTTTTGCACAGTTTGCTGACCACCAGTATATAATATATAGCATTACGGTACAGTAGGCCACTGCTGTACCTACCTCTGTGTCGTCAAGTATACTATCCATCCATACCTGTGGTGCATTTCAGTTTTGCACAGCTTGCTGACCACCAGTATATAATATATAGCATTACGGTACAGTAGGCCACTGCTGTACCTACCTCTGTGTCATCAAGTATACTATCCATCTACATTCTATACCTGTGGTGCATTTTAGTTTTGCCGTTTGCTGACACAGTGACCACCAGCATATATAGCAGTACGGTACGGAAAGGACACTGCTGTACCTACCTCTGTGTCGTCAAGTATACTATCCATCTACATTCTATACCTGTGGTGCATTTTAGTTTTGCAGTTTGCTGACACAGTGACCACCAGTATATATAGCAGTATGGTACGGAAGGCCACTGCTGTACCAACCTCTGTGTCGTCAAGTATACTATCCATCTATATTCTATACCTGTTGTGCATTTTAGTTTTGCAGTTTGCTGACAGTGACCACCAGTATATATAGCAGTACGGTACGGAAGGCCACTGCTGTACCTACCTCTGTGTCGTCAAGTATACTATCCATCTAGATTCTATACCTGTGGTGCATTTTAGTTTTGCAGTTTGCTGACAGTGACCACCAGTATATATAGCAGTACGGTACGGTAGGCCACTGCTGTACCTACCTCTGTGTCGTCAAGTATACTATCCATCTACATTCTATACCTGTGGTGCATTTTAGTTTTGCAGTTTGCTGACACAGTGACCACCAGTATATATATAGCAGTACGGTACGGAAGGCCACTGCTGTACCTACCTCTGTGTCGTCAAGTATACTATCCATCTACATTCTATACCTGTGGTGCATTTTAGTTTTGCAGTTTGCTGACACAGTGACCACCAGTATATATAGCAGTACGGTACGGAAGGCCACTGCTGTACCTACCTCTGTGTCGTCAAGTATACTATCCATCTAGATTCTATACCTGTGGTGCATTTTAGTTTTGCAGTTTGCTGACACAGTGACCACCAGTATATATAGCAGTACGGTATGGAAGGCCACTGCTGTACCTACCTCTGTGTCAACAAGTAAACTATCCATCTACATTCTATACCTGTGGTGCATTTTAGTTTTGCAGTTTGCTGACAGTGACCACCAGTATATATAGCAGTACGGTACGGAAAGGCCACTGCTGTACCTACCTCTGTGTCGTCAAGTATACTATCCATCTAGATTCTATACCTGTGGTGCATTTTAGTTTTGCAGTTTGCTGACAGTGACCACCAGTATATATAACGGTACGGTAGGCCACTGCTGTACCTACCTCTGTGTCATCAAGTATACTCTCCATCTACATTCTATACCTGTAGTGCATTTTAGTTTTGCAGTTAGCTGACACAGTGACCACCAGTATATATAGCAGTACAGTACGGAAGGCCACTGCTGTACCTACCTCTGTGTCGTCAAGTATTCTATCCATCTACATTCAAATACCTGTGGTGCATTTTAGTTTTGCAGTTTGCTGACACAGTGACCACCAGTATATATAGCAGTATGGTACGGAAGGCCACCTCTGTACCTACCTCTGTGTCGTCAAGTATACTATCCATCTACATTCTATACCTGTGGTGCATTTTAGTTTTGCAGTTTTCTGACACAGTGACCACCAGCATATATAGCAGTACGGTACTGAAGGCCACTGCTGTACCTACCTCTGTGTAATCAAGTATACTATCCATCTACATTCTATACCTGTGGTGCATTTTAGTTTTGCAGTTTGCTGACACAGTGACCACCAGTATATATAGCAGTACGGTACGGAAGGCCACTGCTGTACCTACCTCTGTGTCGTCAAGTATACTATCCATCTACACTCTATACCTGTGGTGCATTTTAGTTTTGCAGTTTGCTGACAGTGACCACCAGTATATATAGCAGTACGGTACGGAAGTCCACTGCTGTACCTACCTCTGTGTCGTCAAGTATACTATCCATCTAGATTCTATACCTGTGGTGCATTTTAGTTTTGCAGTTTGCTGACAGTGACCACCAGTATATATAGCAGTACGGTACGGTAGGCCACTGCTGTACCTACCTCTGTGTCGTCAAGTATACTATCCATCTACATTCTATACCTGTGGTGCATTTTAGTTTTGCAGTTTGCTGACACAGTGACCACCAGTTTATATAGCAGTACGGTATGGAAGGCCAATGCTGTACCTACCTCTGTGTCGTCAAGTATACTATCCATCTACATTCTATACCTGTGGTGCATTTTAGTTTTGCAGTTTGCTGACACAGTGACCACCAGTATATATAGCAGTACGGTACGGAAGGCCACTGCTGTACCTACCTCTGTGTCGTCAAGTATACTATCCATCTACATTCTATACCTGTGGTGCATTTTAGTTTTGCAGTTTGCTGACAGTGACCACCAGTGTATATATAGCAGTACGGTACGGAATGCCACTGCTGTACCTACCTCTGTGTCGTCAAGTATACTATCCATCTAGATTCTATACCTGTGGTGCATTTTAGTTTTGCAGTTTGCTTACAGTGACCACCAGTATATATAGCAGTACGGTACGGTAGGCCACTGCTGTACCTACCTCTGTGTCGTCAAGTATACTATCCATCTAGATTCTATACCTGTGGTGCATTTCAGATGTGCAGTTTGCTGACACCGTGACCACCAGTATATATAGCAGTATGGTACGGAAGGCCAATGCTGTACCTACCTCTGTGTCGTCAAGTATACTATCCATCTAGATTCTATACCTGTGGTGCACTTTAGTTTTGCAGTTTGCTGACAGTGACCACCAGTATATATAGCAGTACGGTACGGTAGGCCACTGCTGTACCTACCTCTGTGTCGTCAAATATACTATCCATCTAGATTCTATACCTGTGGTGCATTTCAGTTGTGCTGTATGCTGACACAGTGACCACCAGTATATACAGGAGTACGGTACGGAAGGCCACTGCTGTACCTACCTCTGTGTCGTCAAGTATACTATCCATCTACATTCAATACCTGTGGTGCATTTTAGTTTTGCAGTTTGCTGACAGTGACCACCAGTGTATATATAGCAGTACGGTACGGAATGCCACTGCTGTACCTACCTCTGTGTCGTCAAGTATACTATCCATCTACATTCTATACCTGTGGTGCATTTTAGTTTTGCAGTTTGCTTACAGTGACCACCAGTATATATAGCAGTACGGTACGGTAGGCCACTGCTGTACCTACCTCTGTGTCGTCAAGTATACTATCCATCTAGATTCTATACCTGTGGTGCATTTCAGTTGTGCAGTTTGCTGACACCGTGACCACCAGTATATATAGCAGTACGGTACGGAAGGCCACTGCTGTACCTACCTCTGTGTCGTCAAGTATACTATCAATCTAGATTCTATACCTGTGGTGCACTTTAGTTTTGCAGTTTGCTGACAGTGACCACCAGTATATATAGCAGTACGGTACGGTAGGCCACTGCTGTACCTACCTCTGTGTCATCAAGTATACTATCCATCTAGATTCTATACCTGTGGTGCATTTCAGTTGTGCTGTATGCTGACACAGTGACCACCAGTATATACAGGAGTACGGTACGGAAGGCCACTGCTGTACCTACCTCTGTGTCGTCAAGTATACTATCCATCTACATTCTATACCTGTGGTGCATTTTAGTTTTGCAGTTTGCTGACAGTGACCACCAGTATATATAGCAGTACGGTACGGTAGGCCACTGCTGTACCTACCTCTGTGTCGTCAAGTATACTATCCATCCTCATTCTATACCTGTGGTGCATTTCAGTTGTGCAGTTTGCTGACACCGTGACCACCAGTATATATAGCAGTACGGTACGGAAGGCCACTGCTGTACCTACCTCTGTGTCGTCAAGTATACTATCCATCTAGATTCTATACCTGTGGTGCATTTTAGTTTTGCCGTTTGCTGACAGTGACCACCAGTATATATAGCAGTACGGTACGGAAAGGACACTGCTGTACCTACCTCTGTGTCGTCAAGTATACTATCCATCTAGATTCTATACCTGTGGTGCATTTTAGTTTTGCAGTTTGCTGACACAGTGACCACCAGTATATATAGCAGTACGGTGCGGAAGGCAACTGCTGTACCTACCTCTGTGTCGTCAAGTATACTATCCATCTACATTCAAATACCTGTGGTGCATTTTAGTATTGCAGTTTGCTGACACAGTGAACACCAGTATATATAGCAGTATGGTACGGAAGGCCACTGCTGTACCTACCTCTGTGTCGTCAAGTATACTATCCATCTACATTCTATACCTGTGGTGCATTTTAGTTTTGCAGTTTGCTGACACAGTGACCACCAGCATATATAGCAGTACGGTACGGAAGGCCACTGCTGTACCTACCTCTGTGTCGTCAAGTATACTATCCATCTAGATTCTATACCTGTGGTGCATTTTAGTTTTGCAGTTTGCTGACAGTGACCACCAGTATATATAGCAGTAGGGTACGGAAGGCCACTGCTGTACCTACCTCTGTGTCGTCAAGTATACTATCCATCTAGATTCTATACCTGTGGTGCATTTTAGTTTTGCAGTTTGCTGACAGTGACCACCAGTATATATAGCAGTACGGTACGGTAGGCCACTGCTGTACCTACCTCTGTGTCGTCAAGTATACTATCCATCTACATTCTATACCTGTGGTGCATTTTAGTTTTGCAGTTTGCTGACACAGTGACCACCAGTTTATATAGCAGTACGGTATGGAAGGCCACTGCTGTACCTACCTCTGTGTCATCAAGTATACTATCCATCTACATTCTATACCTGTGGTGCATTTTAGTTTTGCAGTTTGCTGACACAGTGACCACCAGTATATATAGCAGTACGGTACGGAAGGCCACTGCTGTACCTACCTCTGTGTCGTCAAGTATACTATCCATCTACATTCTATACCTGTGGTGCATTTTAGTTTTGCAGTTTGCTGACACAGTGACCACCAGAATATATAGCAGTACGGTACGGAAGGCCACTGCTGTACCTACCTCTGTGTCGTCAAGTATACTATCCATCTACATTCTATACCTGTGGTGCATTTTAGTTTTGCAGTTTGCTGACACAGTGACCACCAGTATATATAGCAGTACGGTACGGAAGGCCACTGCTGTACCTACCTCTGTGTCGTCAAGTATACTATCCATCTACATTCTATACCTGTGGTGCATTTTAGTTTTGCAGTTTGCTGACAGTGACCACAGGTGTATATATAGCAGTACGGTACGGAAGGCCACTGCTGTACCTACCTCTGTGTCGTCAAGTACACTATCCATCTACATTCTATACCTGTGGTGCATTTTAGTTTTGCAGTTTGCTGACAGTGACCACCAGTATATATAGCAGTACGGTACGGTAGGCCACTGCTGTACCTACGTCTGTGTCGTCAAGTATACTATCCATCTAGATTCTATACCTGTGGTGCATTTCAGTTGAGCAGTTTGCTGACACCGTGACCACCAGTATATATAGCAGTACGGTACGGAAGGCCACTGCTGTACCTACCTCTGTGTCGTCAAGTATACTATCCATCTAGATTCTATACCTGTGGTGCATTTTAGTTTTGCAGTTTGCTGACACAGTGACCACCAGTATATATAGCAGTACGGTACGGTAGGCCACTGCTGTACCTACCTCTGTGTCGTCAAGTATACTATCCATCTAGATTCTATACCTGTGGTGCATTTCAGTTGTGCAGTTTGCTGACACAGTGACCACCAGTATATATAGCAGTACGGTACGGAAGGCCACTGCTGTACCTACCTCTGTGTCATCAAGTATACTATCTATCTAGATTCTATACCTGTGGTGCATTTTAGTTTTGCAGTTTGCTGACAGTGACCACCAGTATATATAGCAGTACGGTACGGTAGGCCACTGCTGTACCTACCTCTGTGTCGTCAAGTATACTATCCATCTAGATTCTATACCTGTGGTGCATTTCAGTTGTGCAGTTTGCTGACACAGTGACCACCAGTATATATAGCAGTACGGTACGGAAGGCCACTGCTGTACCTACCTCTGTGTCGTCAAGTATACTATCCATCTACATTCTTTACCTGTGGTGCATTTTAGTTTTACAGTTTGCTGACACAGTAACCACCAGTACATATAGCAGTACGGTACGGAAGGCCACTGCTGTACCTACCTCTGTGTCGTCAAGTATACTATCCATCTACATTCTATACCTGTGGTGCATTTTAGTTGTGCGCAGTATATATAGTAGTAGGCCATTGCTATTGATACTGGCATATAATTCCACACATTAAAAAATGAAGAACAAAAATGTGGAGGTTAAAATAGGGAAAGATCAAGATCCACTTCCACCTCGTGCTGAAGCTGCTGCCACTAGTCACGATGAAATGCCATCAACGTCGTCTGCCAAGGCCGATGCCCAATGTCATAGTAGAGAGCATGTAAAATCCAAAAAACAAAAGTTCAGTAAAATGACCCAAAAATCAAAATTGAAAGCGTCTGATGAGAAGCGTAAACTTGCCAATATGCCATTTATGACACGGAGTGGCAAGGAACGGCTGAGGCCCTGGCCTATGTTCATGGCTAGTGGTTCAGCTTCACATGAGGATGGAAGCACTCATCCCCTCGCTAGAAAAATGAAAAGACTTAAGCTGGCAAAAGCACAGCAAAGAACTGTGCGTTCTTCTAAATCACAAATCCCCAAGGAGAGTCCAATTGTGTCGGTAGCGATGCCTTACCTACCCAACACTGGACGGGAAGAGCTTGCGCCTTCCACCATTTGCATGCCCCCTGCAAGTGCTGGAAGGAGCACCCGCAGTCCAGTTCCTGATAGTCAAATTGAAGATGTCACTGTTGAAGTACACCAGGATGAGAATATGGGTGTTGCTGGCGCTGGGGAGGAAATTGACAAGGAGGATTCTGATGGTGAGGTGGTTTGTTTAAGTCAGGCACCCGGGGAGACACCTGTTGTCCGTGGGACGAATATGGCCATTGACATGCCTGGTCAAAATACAAAAAAAATCAGCTCTTCGGTGTGGAATTATTTCAACACAAATGCGGACAACAGGTGTCAAGCCGTGTGTTGCCTTTGTCAAGCTGTAATAAGTAGGGGTAAGGACGTTAACCACCTCGGAACATCCTCCCTTATACGTCACCTGCAGCGCATTCATCATAAGTCAGTGACAAGTTCAAAAACTTTGGATGACAGCGGAAGCAGTCCACTGACCACTAAATCCCTTCCTCTTGTAACCAAGCTCCTGCAAACCACACCACCAACTCCCTCAGTGTCATTTTCCACCTTACACAGGAAAGCCAATAGTCCTGCAGGCCATGTCACTGGCAAGTCTAACGAGTCCTCTCCTGCCTGGGATTCCTCCGCTGCATCCTTGAGTGTAACGCCTACTGCTGCTGGCACTGCTGTTGTTGCTGCTGGGAGTCGATCGTCATCCCAGAGGGGAAGTCGGAAGACCACTTGTACTACTTCCAGTAAGCAGTTGACTGTCCAACAGTCCTTTGCGAGGAAGATGAAATATCACAGCAGTCATCCTGCTGCAAAGCAGATAACTCAGGCCTTGGCAGCCTGGGCGGTGAGAAACGTGGTTCCGGTATCCACCGTTAATTCAGAGGCAACCAGAGACTTGATTGATGTACTGTGTCCCTGGTACCAAATACCATCTAGGTTCCATTTCTCTAGGCAGGCGATACCGAAAATGTACACAGACGTCAGAAAAAGAGTCACCAGTGTCCTAAAAAATGCAGTTGTACCCAATGTCCACTTAACCACGGACATGTGGACAAGTGGAGCAGGGCAGACTCAGGACTATATGACTGTGATAGCCCACTGGGTAGATGTATTGCCTCCCGCAGCAAGAACAGCAGCGGCGGCACCAGTAGCAGCATCTCGCAAACGCCAACTCGTTCCTAGGCAGGCTACGCTTTGTATCACCGCTTTCCAGAAGAGGCACACAGCTGACAACCTCTTACGGAAACTGAGGAAGATCATCGCAGAATGGCTTACCCCAATTGGACTCTCCTGGGGATTTGTGACATCGGACAACGCCAGCAATATTGTGCGTGCATTACATCTGGGCAAATTCCAGCACGTCCCATGTTTTGCACATACATTGAATTTGGTGGTGCAGAATTATTTAAAATACGACAGGGGCGTGCAAGAGATGCTGTCGGTGGCCCGAAAAATTGCGGGCCACTTTCGGCATTCAGCCACCGCGTGCCGAAGACTGGAGCACCAGCAAACATTCCTGAACCTTCTCTGCCATCATCTGAAGCAAGAGGTGGTAACGAGGTGGAATTCAACCCTCTATATGCTTCAGAGGATGGAGGAGCAGCAAAAGGCCATTCAAGCCTATACATCTGCCCACGATATAGGCAAAGGAGGGGGAATGCACCTGACTCAAGCGCAGTGGAGAATGATTTCAACGTTGTGCAAGGTTCTGCAACCCTTTGAACTTGCCACACGTGAAGTCAGTTCAGACACTGCCAGCCTGAGTCAGGTCATTCCCCTCATCAGGCTTTTGCAGAAGAAGCTGGAGACATTGAAGGAGGAGCTAAAACAGAACGATTCCACTAGGCATGTGGGACTTGTGGATGGAGCCCTTAATTCGCTTAACCAGGATTCACGGGTGGTCAATCTGTTGAAATCAGAGCACTACATTTTGGCCACCGTGCTCGATCCTAGATTTAGAACCTACGTTGTATCTCTCTTTCCGCAGACACAAGTCTGCAGAGGTTCAAAGACCTGCTGGTGAAAAAATTGTCAAGTCAAGCGGAACGTGACCCGTCAACATCTCCTCCTTCACATTCTCCCGCAACTGGGGGTGCAAGGAAAAGGCTCAGAATTCCGAGCCCACCCGCTGGCGGTGATGCAGGGCAGTCTGGAGCGAGTGCTGACATCTGGTCCGGACTGAAGGACCTGCCAACGATTACTGACATGTCGTCTACTGTCACTGCATATGATTCTCTCACCATTGAAAGAATGGTGGAGGATTATATGAGTAACCGCATCCAAGTAGGCACGTCAGACAGTCCGTACGTATACTGGCAGGAAAAAGAGGCAATTTGGAGGCCCTTGCACAAACTGGCTTTATTCTACCTAAGTTGCCCTCCCTCCAGTGTGTACTCCGAAAGAGTGTTTAGTGCAGCCGCTCACCTTGTCAGCAATCGGCGTACGAGGTTACTTCCAGAAAATGTGGAGAAGATGATGTTCATCAAAATGAATTATAATCAATTCCTCTGTGGAGACATTCACCAGTAGCAATTGCCTCCAGAAAGTACACAGGGACCTGAGATGGTGGATTCCAGTGGGGGCGAATTAATAATCTGTGAGGAGGGGGATGTACACAGTGAAAGGGGTGAGGAATCGGAGGATGATGATGAGGTGGACATCTTGCCTCTGTAGAGCCAGTTTGTGCAAGGAGAGATTGATTGCTTCTTTTTTTGGTGGGGGCCCAAACCAACCAGTCATTTCAGTCACAGTCGTGTGGCAGACCCTGTCGCTGAAATTATGGGTTCGTTAAAGTGTGCATGTCCTGTTTATACAACATAAGGGTGGGTGGGAGGGCCCAAGGACAATTCCATCTTGCACCTCTTTTTTCTTTCATTTTTCTTTGCATCATGTGCTGTTTGGGGACAATTATTTTGAAGTGCCATCCTGCCTGACACTGCAGTGCCACTCCTAGATGGGCCAGGTGTTTGTGTCGGCCACTTGTGTCGCTTAGCTTAGTCACACAGCGACCTTGGTGCGCCTCTTTCTTTCTTTGCATCATGTGCTGTTTGGGGACAATTTTTTTGAAGTGCCATCCTGCCTGACACTGCAGTGCCACTCCTAGATGGGCCAGGTGTTTGTGTCGGCCACTTGGGTCGCTTAGCTTAGTCACACAGCGACCTTGGTGCGCCTCTTTTTTTCTTTGCATCATGTGCTGTTTGGGGACTATTTTTTTGAAGTGCCATCCTGTCTGACACTGCAATGCCACTCCTAGATGGGCCAGGTGTTTGTGTCGGCCACTTGGGTCGCTTAGCTTAGTCACACAGCTACCTCATTGTGCCACTTTTTTTCTTTGCATCATGTGCTGTTTGGGGACAATTTTTTTAATCTGCCATCCTGTCTGACACTGCAGTGCCACTCCTAGATGGGCCAGGTGTTTGTGTCGGCCACTTGGGTCGCTTTGCTTAGTCACACAGCTACCTCATTGCGCCTCTTTTTTTCTTTGCATCATGTGCTGTTTGGGGACAATTTTTTTAATCTGCCATACTGTCTGACACTGCAGTGCCACTCCTAGATGGGCCAGGTGTTTGTGTCGGCCACTTGGGTCGCTTAAGCTTAGTCACACAGCGACCTTGGTGCGCCTCATTTTTTCTTTGCATCATGTGCTGTTTGGGGACTATTTTTTTGAAGTGACCCCCAAATTCTATGATTTAAGCTGTTTTTTAGGGTTTTTTGTAAAAAAAACCAGAATCCAAAACACACCCGAATCCGACAAAAAATTTTCAGGGAGGTTTTGCCAAAACGCGTCCGAATCCAAAACACGGCTGCGGAACCGAATCCAAAACCAAAACACAAAACCCGAAAAATGTCCGGTGCACATCACTAATTCAGATAGGCAGCTTTACCCCAGAGGCAATACAGTTTTTTTAAACTAAATTTAGAGTAACCTGCTTTTGAAATCTGATAGTTATGTGCTATTGTATTAAATGTCTACTATCCCACCTTTGAACTAAACGACACTATTGTGTAATTTGTACTCAGCGCCCGCATTCTTACGCACTTTGCACAAACACGCGACCGTGAGTGTCTCTTACGCTGCGTGCGCAGTCCTTTACTTTGTCCGAGACACGTGTACAAAACCCTGCGTCCGCAATAAAACAAATGACACAGCTCTATAAATGTGAACAATACTAATTACTGTTGCCCACTAGACACAACTTGTTCTGTATAAACTTTTATGCAGACCTGCGTTTGTGTCTTTACGCTTACTTCCTTAAAATACTGTTATTTCAGTTTTAACTATATAGCAACAAATGTATCCTATTTCACACAGATCTATAATGACTGCAATAATCTATAATTTAAATGATATGATTCAGATTGGATAGCTATCTTGGAGAACATACACTGATATAAATATACACATAATTATAATAATATTATATATATGTACCATTCAATGGTCTCCTATGAGACTCATTTACCTATTCAGTGCTTCTAATTTGCATATCAACAGAGGTTCATATGCCTGTTCAAGAGGGTAGTAGGACAGGTTAATTAACATTTCAAAGGCTATCCTAAACTAGCAAGCAGAGTTAACTGAATCCTAGAGGTAAAAGAAAAAAACTTTTATATCTGTGTGTAATTCTTACACTAGGCCCAATTAAAACTATTTGTAATTGACTATGGCATGGGTTAAATAAATGCATTGGTAACTCATAAATGGTGTTTGATGTGACCAAGGAAAGCTGATTATTCTGAGCAGTGAAAATCAGCCTTTTAGAAAATGACCTTCCCAAAATGGCCGCTGCTCCTCCCCCTTCCACATCCATGAGGGTTACACAAAATGGTGGACAGGCCATGTGGTTAGTCCAAAATGGAGGACAGACCATGCGGCTTCCTTTGTCACAAAGAAATCACACATCATACAAGCACCAGAAGTTATATTAGGCCTGAGTTAAAAATAGAAACTATATCAAAGCTATGCAGCAACTTTTAAATATACTTTTAAACCTACTTAAACAGATAAACAATCAAATCTGAATCAAACACAATATGACTTATTTTAACCATGTTTTGCAACAATAAAAATACATTTTAGCATCTTAAATATTATGAGAAACGCATTGTCCCTTGAAATTTCATATCATTGGCTTACTGATAACACAACAATACATTAACGTGGATGTTATTGTCATCAGCTTCGCAATGCGTCCATCGGAGCCGGTCAATTACAGCCGCGTTTGTAATGTACAGTGCATCATTAAGATCCTGATATCCCGTAAGAGCCCTCATCTAAGAATGCCAAATTGCTTTCTCACAAATATTTAAAATGCCCGCTCTAATATATATTGCAGACGCCAGGCGCATCTTATTACCATATATGATAAAAGTGCGCTGTACATCGCAAAACACTGTATCCCATAAGAGAAAACAATACACCCACACATTATCTGAGTTCCAAAGCTCATTCAAGTATATATTTGCTATTAAAAGGATATGGATTCAATATATATTACAAAGTACAGTATACCTATAGTTACATGAATACAACTCACACAGTAAGCAGTTAAAACATAGTTACATACAATTACATACAGTAACATGCAGTTACAGTTACATGCCAGCGATACAATTACCATTCTCTCCAATGTATCTTATGTCTCCCTCTCTCTGTAAATAAATACAGGAACTGAACTGGCAGCAAGTCCATCATCCTCTGAGACCAAAAAGCCACTGAGCTCCTTTGTGATCAATGTTTTATCTAGTTTCTGGGGGAGGGATTCACGATGAGTCACCAGTTCCTTTGTATATGCTAATCAGATTCAGCCTTGAAGACATCCAAAGGGCTGGCCTGAGTTTCCTGTCCACTACCTGTTTGGAACTTCAATTGTTCTAATAAAAGTGATTTTAGCTTTTATACATGTAATCATAACTATTTGTTGCAATGTCCTACAACTTAATAACAAGTATCAAATGAATCTACACACCAATCTGCTTGCTTCAATACCAAACATGACAGGTGTATCTGGTTTCGTTCAAATAATACACATACATGACACCACTTCATTACATAATTCCAAATCACCATGATGTCCGGCGCTTGATATTATTATAATTATGTACTGCATGAAATAAGTGTCGAATCCATCTCTGTGGCATGTCCATGTAAATGCGTGTGTTACCATATATTGCTGTGCTCGCTGCGCGTATTTGCAAGTATAGCGACTCAAGGTGTGTAGTTTGTATGTTCTCTTTATGTAATATTTTTGACTTCGACAATAGGGTGCTGTGTTGTGCTGCATCAGTTCAGTTGTGGTGTATTGTGCTGCATCAGTCCAGTCACAGTGGTATCCTCTGCTGCCATATGTCCAGTGCTGCTGTATAGGGTGCTGTGTTGTGCTGCATCAGTTCAGTGGTGGTGTATTGTGCTGCATCCGTCCAGTGGTAGTGTCCTGTACATCAGCCATCAGTCATTCCAGTGACCAGTCACAGTGGTATGCTCTGCTGCCATATGTCCAGTGCTGCTGTATAATAATAACAAGTCCCTTACAGTGTTGCTGTGTTATCCTGCATTAGACCAGTGGTAGTGTTCTGTGCGTCAGCCATCAGTCATTCCAGTGACCAGTCACAGTGGTTTCCTCTGCTGCCATATGATATGTGCTGCTGTATAATAAAAACAAGTCCCTTACAGTGTTGCTCTGTTGGCCTGCATCAGACCAGTGGTAGTGTCCTGTGCATCAGCCATCAGTCATTCCAGTGACTAGTCACAGTGGTATCCTCTGCTGCCATATGTCCAGTGCTGCTGTATAATAAAAACAAGTCCCTTACAGTGTTGCTGTGTTGTCCTGCATCAGACCAGTGGTAGTGTCCTGTGCATCAGCCATCAGTCATTCCAGTGACCAGTCACAAAAACAAGTCCCTTACAGTGTTGCTGTGTTATCCTGCATCTAGAGATGAGCGGGTTCGGTTCCTCGGAATCCGAACCCCCCCGAACTTCACCCATTTTACACGGGTCCGAGGCATACTCGGATTCTCCCGAATGGCTCGGTTAACCCGAGCGCGCCCGAACGTCATCATCCCGCTGTCGGATTCTCGCGAGATTCGGATTCTATATAAGGAGCCGCGCGTCGCCGCCATTTTTCACTCGTGCATTGGAAATGATAGTGAGAGGACGTGGTGGGCGTCCTCTCACTTTGTTTCAGGGGGCTGCATATCTTTATTCTGGGGACCAGCAGTATTATAGGAGGAATACAGTGCAGAGTTTTGCTGACCAGTGACCACCAGTATTATACGTTGTCTGCCTGAAAAACGCTCCATATCTGTGCTCACACTGCTTTATTGTGGGGACTGGGGACCAGCAGTATTATATAGAAGGAGTACAGTGCAGAGTTTTGCTGACCAGTGACCACCAGTATACGTTGTCTGCCTGAAAAACGCTCCATATCTGTGCTCAGTGTGCTGAATATATCTGTGCTCACACTGCTTTATTGTGGGGACTGGGGACCTCCAGTATATTATATAGGAGGAGTACAGTGCAGAGTTTTGCGGACCAGTGACCACCAGTATACGTTGTCTGCCTGAAAAACGTTCCATATCTGTGCTCAGTGTGCTGCATATATCTGTGCTCACACTGCTTTATTGTGGGGACTGGGGACCACCAGTATATTATATAGGAGGAGTATAGTGCAGAGTTTTGCTGACCAGTGACCACCAGTATTATACGTTTTCTGCCTGAAAAACGCTCCATATCTGTGCTGCATTGTAGTATATAGTAGGAGTACAGTGCATAATTTTGCTGACCACCAGTATATAATATATAGTAGTACAGTACAGAAGGCCACTGCTCTACCTACCTCTGTGTCGTCAAGTATACTATCCATCCATACCTGTGGTGCATTTAAGTTTTGCACAGTTTGCTGACCACCAGTATATAATATATAGCAGTACGGTACAGTAGGCCACTGCTCTACCTACCTCTGTGTCGTCAAGTATACTATCCATCCATACCTGTGGTGCATTTCAGTTTTGCACAGTTTTCTGACCACCAGTATATAATATATAGCAGTACGGTACAGTAGGCCACTGCTCTACCTACCTCTGTGTCGTCAAGTATACTATCCATCCATACCTGTGGTGCATTTCAGTTTTGCACAGTTTGCCGACCACCAGTATATAATATATAGCAGTACAGTACAGTAGGCCACTGCTCTACCTACCTCTGTGTCGTCAAGTATACTATCCATCCATACCTGTGGTGTATTTCAGTTTTGCACAGTATATATAGTAGTAGGCCATTGCTATTGATACTGGCATATAATTCCACACATTAAAAAATGGAGAACAAAAATGTGGAGGGTAAAATAGGGAAAGATCAAGATCCACTTCCACCTCGTGCTGAAGCTGCTGCCACTAGTCATGGCCGAGACGATGAAATGCCATCAACGTCGTCTGCCAAGGCCGATGCCCAATGTCATAGTAGAGAGCATGTAAAATCCAAAACACTAAAGTTCAGTAAAATGACCAAAAATCTAATAAAAAGCGTCTGAGGAGAAGCGTAAACTTGCCAATATGCCATTTACGACACGGAGTGGCAAGGAACGGCTGAGGCCCTGGCCTATGTTCATGGCTAGTAGTTCAGCTTCACATGAGGATGGAAGCACTCATCCTCTCGCTAGAAAACTGCAGTGCCACTCCTAGATGGGCCAGGTGTTTGTGTCGGCCACTTGGGTCGCTTAGCTTAGTCACACAGCTACCTCATTGCGCCTCTTTTTTTCTTTGCATCATGTGCTGTTTGGGGACAATTTTTTAAATCTGCCATCCTGTCTGACACTGCAGTGCCACTCCTAGATGGGCCAGGTGTTTGTGTCGGCCACTTGGGTCGCTTAGCTTAGTCACACAGCTACCTCATTGCGCCTCTTTTTTTCTTTGCATCTTGCATTATGTGCTGTTTGGGGACAATTTTTTTAATCTGCCAACCTGTCTGACACTGCAGTGCCACTCCCAGATGGGCCAGGTGTTTGTGTCGGCCACTTGGGTCGCTTAGCTTAGTCACACAGCTACCTCATTGCACCTCTTTTTTTCTTTGCATCATGTGCTGTTTGGGGACTATTTTTTTGAAGTGCCATCCTGTCTGACACTGCAGTGCCACTCCTAGATGGGCCAGGTGTTTGTGTCGGCCACTTGGGTCGCTTAGCTTAGTCACACAGCTACCTCATTGCACCTCTTTTTTTCTTTGCATCATGTGCTGTTTTGGGACTATTTTTTTGAAGTGCCATCCTGCCTGACACTGCAGTGCCACTCCTAGATGGGCCAGGTGTTTGTGTCGGCCACTTGGGTCGCTTAGCTTAGTCATCCAGCGACCTTGGTGCAAATTTTAGGACTAAAAATAATATTGTGAGGTGTGAGGTGTTCAGAATAGACGGGAAATGAGTGGAAATTATGGTTATTGAGGTTAATAATACTGTGGGATCAAAATGACCCCCAAATTCTATGATTTAAGCTGTTTTTGAGGGTTTTTTGTAAAAAAAACACCCGAATCCGACAAAAAATTTTCAGGGAGGTTTTGCCAAAACGCGTCCGAATCCAGAACACGGCCGCGGAACCGAATCCAAAACCAAAACACAAAACCCGAAAAATGTCCGGTGCACATCACTACCTGCATCAGACCAGTGGTAGTGTCCTGTGCATCAGACATCAGTCATTCCAGTGACCAGTCACAGTGGTATCCTCTGCTGCCATATGTCCAGTGTTGCTGTATAATAAAAACAAGTCCCTTACAGTGTTGCTGTGTTGTCCTGCATCAGACCAGTGGTAGTGTCCTGTGCATCAGCCATCAGTCATTCCAGTGACCAGTCACAGTGGTATCCTCTGCTGCCATATGTCCAGTGCTCCTGTGCCGCATATTGTGTTATATAACTCCAGAAATATAATGGAGAACAAAAATTTGGAGGATAAAATAGGGAAAGATCAAGAACCACTTCCTCCTAGTGCTGAAGCTGCTGCCACTAGTCATGACATAGACAATGAAATGCCATCAACGTCATCTGCCAAGGCCGATGCCCAATGTGATAGTTGAGGGCATGTAAAATCCAAAAAGCCAAAGTTCAGTAAAAAGACCCCAAAAAAAAGAAATGTAAATGGTCTGAGGAGAAACGTAAACTTGCCAATATGTCATTTACAACACGGAGTGGCAATGAACGGCTGAGGCCCTGGCCTATGTTCATGACTAGTGGTTCAGCTTCACATGACGATGGAAGCTCTCATCCTCCCGCTAGAAAAATTAAAACAGTTACGCTGGAAAAAGCACAGAAAAGAACTGTGCGTTCTGAGATGGTATCACAAATCCCCAAGGAGAGTCCAAGTGTATCGGCGGTTGCGATGCCTGACCTTCCCAACACTGGACGGGAAGAGGTGGCTCTTTCCACCATTTGCACACCCCCTGCAAGTGCTGGAAGGAGCACCCACAGTCCAGTTTCTGATATTCAAATTGAAGATATTACTGTTGAAGTACACCAGAATGAGGATATGGGTGTTGCTGGCGCTGAGGAGGAATTTGACGATGAGGATTCTGATGGTGATGTGGTTTGTTTAAATGAGGCACCGAGGGAGACACCTGTTGTACGTGGGATGAAGAAGCCCATTGTGATGCCTGTTGCAAAATACCAAAAAAGCTACCTCTTTGGTGTGGAATTATTTCTCTACAAATCCGGACAACAGGTGTCACTCTGTAATTAGTAGGGGTAAGAATGTTAACCACCTAGGAACATCCTCCCTTATACGTCACCTGCAGCGCATTCATCACATTCATCATAAGTCAGTGTCAAGTTGTGAAACTTTGGGTAAGAGCATAAGCAGTCCACTGACACCTAAATCCCTTCTTCCTCTTGCACCCAAGCTCCTGCAAGCCACACTACCAACTCCTTCAACGTCAACTTCCTCTTCAGCCACGAACATCAGTAATCCTGCAGGCCATGTCCCTGGCAAGACTGTCGAGTCCTCTCCTAACCGGGATTCCTCGGGGAGGATCCTTGAGTGGTATGACTACTGCTGTTGCTGCAGTCATCCTATTGCAAAGTGGATAACTGAGGCCTTGACACATATGTTGGTGTTAGACATGCGTCCGGTATCCGCCATTAGTGCAGTGGGATTTAGACAATTGATGGAGGTATTGTGTCCCCGGTATCAAATCCCATCTAGTTTCCACTTCACTACCGAGAATGTACAGAGACGTGAAAAAAAGTGTTGCCAGTGTCCTAAAAAATGCGGTTGCATCCAGTGACCACTTAACCATGGACATGTGGACAAGTGGAACAGGGCAGACTAAGGACTATATGACTGTGACAGCCCACTGGGTAGATGTATTGCCTCCTGCAGCAACAACAGCAGCAGCGGCACCAGTAGCAGCATCTCGCAAATCCAAACTCATTTCTAGGCAAACTACGCTGTGTTTCACCGCTTTCCATAAGAGGCACACAGCTGACAACCTCTTACGGAAACTGAGGGACATCATCGCGCATTGGCCTACCTCACTTAGATTCTCCTGGGGATTTGTGATATCGGACAATGCCACCAATATTGTGCATGCATTACAACTGGGCAAATTCCAGCACATCCCATGTTTTGCACATACAATTAATTTGGTGGTGCAGAATTTTTTGAAAAATGACAGGGGTGTACAGGAGATGCTGTCGGTGGCCCGAAAAATTGCGGGCCACTTTCGACATTCTGCCACCGCGTGCCGAAGACAGGAGCACCAGCAAACACTCCTGAACCTGCCCTGCCATCAACTGAAGCGAGAGGTGGTAACGAGGTGGAATTCAAAACGCTATATGCTTCAGAGGATAGAGGAGCAGCAAAAGACCATTAAAGCCTATACATCCACCTATGATATAGGCAAAGGAGGGGGAATGCACCTGACTCAAGCGCACTGGAGAATGATTTCCGTCTTGTGCAAGGTTCTCCAACCCTTTGAACTTGCCACACGTGAAGTCAGTTCAGACCCTGCCAGCTTAAGTCAGGTCATTCCCCTCATCAGGCTTTTGCAGAAGCAGCTGGAGAAATTAAAGGAGGAGCTAAGACGGCGCGATTCCGCTAAGTATGTGGGACTTGTGGATGGAGCCCTTCATTTGCTTTGCCAGGATTCAAAGGTGGTCAATCTGTTGAAATCAGAGCACTACATTTTGGCCACCGTGCTCGATCCTAGGTTTAAAGCCTATGTTGTATCTCTCTTTCCGGCAGACACAAGTGTGCAGAGGTGCAAAGACCTGCTGGTGAGTAAATTGTCAACTCAAGGGGAACGTGACCCATCAATAGCTCCTCCTTCAATTTCTCCCACCACTGGGGATGCAAGGAAAAGAATAAGATTTCCTAGCCCACCCGCTGGCGGTGATGCAAGGCAGTCAGGAGCGGGTGCTGACATCTGGTCTGGACTGAAGGACCCGCCAACGATTACTGACATGTCTACTGTCACTGCATATGATTCTGTCACCATTGAAAGAATGGTGGAGGATTACATGAGTGACAGCATCCAAGTAGGCATGTCAGACAGTCCGTATGTATACTGGCAGGAAAAAGAGGCAATTTGGATGCCCTTGCACAAACTGGCTTTATTTTACCAAAGTTGCCCCCCCCCCTCCATTGTGTACTCCGAAAGAGTGTTTAGTGCAGCCGGTAACCTTGTCAGCGTTCGGCGTAGGAGGTTACTTCCAGAAAATGTAAAGAAGATGATGCTTATCAAAATGAATTATAAATTCCTCCAGGAAGACCTTGACCAGCAATTGCCTCCAGAATGTACACAGGGACCTGTGATGGTGGATTCCAGTGGGGACGAATTAATACTCTGTGAGGAGGGGGATGTACACAGTGAAAGGGGTGAGGAATCGGATGATGAGGAGGAGGTGGACATCTTGCCTCTGTAGAGCCAGTTTGTGCAAGGAGAGATTGATTGCTTCTTTTTTGGTGGGGGCCCAAACCAACCAGTCATTTCAGTCACAGTCGTGTGGCAGACCCTGTCACTGAAATGATTGGTTTGTTAAAGTGTGCATGTCCTGTTTATACAACATAAGGGTGGATTGGAGGGCCCAAGGACAATTCCATCTTTT
This sequence comes from Pseudophryne corroboree, assembly GCF_028390025.1. NCBI lineage: Eukaryota > Metazoa > Chordata > Amphibia > Anura > Myobatrachidae > Pseudophryne > Pseudophryne corroboree. The sequence continues at coordinate 375,459,328 of NC_086449.1, forward strand.
TCTTCTTTGCATCATGTGCTGTTTGGGGACTATTTTTTTAAAGTGCCATCCTGCCTGACACTGCAGTGCCACTCCTAGATGGGCCAGGTGCTTGTGTTGCTTAGCTTAGTCAGCAACCTCGGTGCAACTTTTAGGCCTAAAAACAATATTGTGAGGTGTTCAGTGTTCAGAATAGACTGGAAATGAGTGGAAATTAATGTTATTGAAGTTAATACCATAGGATCAAAATGACCCCCAAATTTTAGCCATTTCAATGTTTTTTTCAAAAATCATCCATATTCAAAACCAAAACCAAAACACAATAGGGTGGTTTTGGCAAAACCAAGCCAAAACCAAAACACGAAAGTGGAATTAGAACCAAAACCAAAACACAAAACACGAAAAGTGCCAGTCGCACATCTCTATGAATCCCCCCTACCCCAGCACACATTAATATTAGAGATGAGCGCCTGAAATTTTTCGGGTTTTGTGTTTTGGTTTTGGGTTCGGTTCCGCGGCCGTGTTTTGGGTTCGAACGCGTTTTGGCAAAACCTCACCGAATTTTTTTTGTCGGATTCGGGTGTGTTTTGGATTCGGGTGTTTTTTTCAAAAAACACTAAAAAACAGCTTAAATCATAGAATTTGGGGGTCATTTTGATCCCAAAGTATTATTAACCTCAAAAACCATAATTTACACTCATTTTCAGTCTATTCTGAATACCTCACACCTCACAATATTATTTTTAGTCCTAAAATTTGCACCGAGGTCGCTGTGTGAGTAAGATAAGCGACCCTAGTGGCCGACACAAACACCGGGCCCATCTAGGAGTGGCACTGCAGTGTCACGCAGGATGTCCCTTCCAAAAAACCCTCCCCAAACAGCACATGACGCAAAGAAATAAAGAGGCGCAATGAGGTAGCTGACTGTGTGAGTAAGATTAGCGACCCTAGTGGCCGACACAAACACCGGGCCCATCTAGGAGTGGCACTGCAGTGTCACGCAGGATGTCCCTTCCAAAAAACCTGAACCACTAGCCATGAACATAGGCCAGGGCCTCAGCCGTTCCTTGCCACTCCGTGTGGTAAATGGCATATTGGCAAGTTTACGCTTCTCCTCCGACAATTTTATTTTAGGTTTTGGAGTCCTTTTTTTACTGATATTTGGTGTTTTGGATTTGACATGCTCTGTACTATGACATTGGGCATCGGCCTTGGCAGACGACGTTGCTGGCATTTCATCGTCTCGGCCATGACTAGTGGCAGCAGCTTCAGCACGAGGTGGAAGTGGATCTTGATCTTTCCCTAATTTTGGAACCTCAACATTTTTGTTCTCCATATTTTAATAGGCACAACTAAAAGGCACCTCAGGTAAACAATGGAGATGGATGGATTGGATACTAGTATACAATTATGGACGGGCTGCCGAGTGCCGACACAGAGGTAGCCACAGCCGTGAACTACCGCACTGTACTGTGTCTGCTGCTAATATATAGACTGGTTGATAAAGAGATAGTATACTCGTAACTAGTATGTATGTATAAAGAAAGAAAAAAAAACCACGGTTAGGTGGTATATACAATTATGGACGGGCTGCCGAGTGCCGACACAGAGGTAGCCACAGCCGTGAACTACCGCACTGTACTGTGTCTGCTGCTAATATATAGACTGGTTGATAAAGAGATAGTATACTCGTAACTAGTATGTATGTATAAAGAAAGAAAAAAAAACCACGGTTAGGTGGTATATACAATTATGGACGGGCTGCCGAGTGCCGACACAGAGGTAGCCACAGCCGTGAACTACCGCACTGTACTGTGTCCGCTGCTAATATAGACTGGTTGATAAAGAGATAGTATACTCGTAACTAGTATGTATGTATAAAGAAAGAAAAAAAAACCACGGTTAGGTGGTATATACAATTATGGACGGGCTGCCGAGTGCCGACACAGAGGTAGCCACAGCCGTGAACTACCGCACTGTACTGTGTCTGCTGCTAATATATAGACTGGTTGATAAAGAGATAGTATACTCGTAACTAGTATGTATGTATAAAGAAAGAAAAAAAAACCACGGTTAGGTGGTATATACAATTATGGACGGGCTGCCGAGTGCCGACACAGAGGTAGCCACAGCCGTGAACTACCGCACTGTACTGTGTCTGCTGCTAATATAGACTGGTTGATAAAGAGATAGTATACTACTAATATTATATACTGGTGGTCAGGTCACTGGTCACTAGTCACACTGGCAGTGGCACTCCTGCAGCAAAAGTGTGCACTGTTTAATTTTAATATAATATTATGTACTCCTGGCTCCTGCTATAACCTATAACTGGCACTGCAGTAGTGCTCCCCAGTCTCCCCCACAATTATAAGCTGTGTGAGCTGAGCAGTCAGACAGATATATAATATATATATAGATGATGCAGCACACTGGCCTGAGCCTGAGCAGTGCACACAGATATGGTATGTGACTGACTGAGTCACTGTGTGTATCGCTTTTTTCAGGCAGAGAACGGATATATTAAATAAACTGCACTGTGTGTCTGGTGGTCACTCACTATATAATATATTATGTACTCCTGGCTCCTGCTATAACCTATAACTGGCACTGCAGTAGTGCTCCCCAGTCTCCCCCACAATTATAAGCTGTGTGAGCTGAGCAGTCAGACAGATATATATAATATTATATATAGATAATAGATGATGCAGCACACTGGCCTGAGCCTGAGCAGTGCACACAGATATGGTATGTGACTGAGTCACTGTGTGCTGTGTATCGCTTTTTTCAGGCAGAGAACGGATTATAAATAAAAGTGGTGGTCACTGGTCACTATCAGCAAAACTCTGCACTGTACACTACTGAGTACTCCTAATGCTCCCCAAAATTAGTAAATCAAGTGTCTCTCTAATCTATTCTAATTCTAAACGGAGAGGACGCCAGCCACGTCCTCTCCCTATCAATCTCAATGCACGTGTGAAAATGGCGGCGACGCGCGGCTCCTTATATAGAATCCGAGTCTCGCGATAGAATCCGAGCCTCGCGAGAATCCGACAGCGTCATGATGACGTTCGGGCGCGCTCGGGTTAACCGAGCAAGGCGGGAAGATCCGAGTCGCTCGGACCCGTGAAAAAAAACATGAAGTTCTGGCGGGTTCGGATTCAGAGAAACCGAACCCGCTCATCTCTAATTAATATGTCACTTTATTCCCACCACCCCAGCACACATTAATATGCCACTATATCCCCCACCCCACATTAATATGTCACTATATCCCCCCACACCAGCACACATTAATATGCCCCTTTATCCCCCCCCAACCCCAGCACACAGTACTTGCCTGAATCCACCATTGATGCGAGGGGAGGGGAGAAACGAGGGGCGGTGCTGAAGACAGTGACAGAGCAGAGGAAATAGAGGTGGGGACAACGCTGCTGCCAGTCAGTCTTCCAACGTGACATGTGCAGCCCTGTGGGGAGGAGTAAGGTGGACAGGTAAGGGGGAGGGGTAGGACACAATAGGAGTTTCTGTTAATGCTGCTGGCGCCACTGCCTGTCACTTAGTGTGACTGTGACAAGCGCAGGCTGCGGTAGCCAGTAGCAACATAGCGCATCAGCAAGGTACTGTAGCAGAGCGGGGAGAGCGCCAGTTGAGCCCAGAGCCTCCCTGATTTGCAGATTTTGCTCAGCGGATAGCCCCGGCACTGGATGTGACACAGTGACAGAACAAGAAGGGGGGGGGTGACACAGTGACAGAACACAAAGGGCGGTGACATAGTGACAGAACACAGAGGGGGGGGTGACACAGTGACAGAACACAGAGTGGGGAGGTGACACAGTGACAGAACAAAGAGGGGGGAGGGGTGACACAGTGACAGAACACAAAGGGCGGTGACATAGTGACAGAACACAGAGGGGGGGGTGACACAGTGGCAGAACACAGAGTTGCGGGGTGACACAGTGACAGAACATGGTGGAGGGGGATGTACAGCGAGACTTCCATATGTCTACACTATCACAGAGGGGGAGGAGGGGGGGTAACACAGTTATACACACACACACACACACACACACACACACACACACACACACAAACACACACTTTCTCTTACTTTTTCCATCCACTTACTGATCTGTCTATCTGGTTGGTTGGTTGGCTGGCTGGCTGGCTGGCTGGCAGGCAGGCCGCAGGATGAAATCTGTAGCAGTCAGAACCTGTGTAGCTCCACCCCCTGAGGTCCCATATAGCCACGCCCCCTCAGCGCTGCATAGCTCTACCCCCTTTTTGGCTGAACAGTCACTGCCGTTATCACAGGGGAGGGGGAGGAGGAGGCTACGAGTTGCCAGCAGAGGGGATGCATAGCAGGGAGAGCGCCTGTCCAGCCTGGCGCCTCCCTGCCTTGCATCCCTACGCTGAGCGGGTAGTGCTGGGCCTGCATATGCACATCGTACCTTGTTTTATTCTTGATCAGCATGCTTTTTGTGAGGCACACAATCGATTGATAGATTGTATGCTTCATTGTATGCACAGAAAACTCCAAATCGTGTGTCAGGGGCTCCCGGGGGGATTGAAGGGAAATCTTATGAGGAATCGGATCGGATGCTGGTCGTACTAATGTATGGTCAACTTAAGTTCTATATTTGGCATGCACCAACTTCAGTGTTGGCTTTGTCTGTACTTTATTTAGAGATGCTATACACAGAAGTGTAATGCAACAGTAAAGCTGCCGCCCTGTTCTATTGATTTTGACCCATTCTTTCAATAATGCAACATTGTGTTCGTACCTAAGATCCTGTTTTGTTGGAAGAAAACTGGTCGAATTGAAGGATTGAATCTTATGTGCTGTTTAATATTCATCTGATTTGACGGCGCCATATCAGACCAAAAGTGCAGTGTGTACGCACCTTCATCCGTACTGCCAACATTCCTCCACCAGCAGCACCGCCTCTGTGGGCATGCACAATGCAGCCTGTCAGGTGGCTTGCTTAGTATTCTTGTATAAACTTTCCTCCATCATTACAAGGAATGAACCTATGTGGTTTTAAAGAATCGCCCATCTATCATTGTTCACAACTGTATTTGGACTATAAAGTGATACTGCAATATATTATATTGTTATGGTCATTTTGTGTACATGTGCTGTGACTATAGCCTGAAAGCGATATTTTGGGCAATCAGGGGTTGAAGGTAAAAAGTATGATTGTATAGGTGTGTTGGCATTGTGGTCGGGACTTGTGATCGGGAGTAAAATTGATTGAACCATCGCATCAAAAGAGTGATCACAAAGGTGTGTACCCAGCTTAAAAAAGATCAGTTTTTAATTTGCATATATTTACTTCCTAAATAAGGTTCCCCATTAAAAGGTAAAATGTTGTTTTGGCCAACAGTAACCCCTTTTATGTATTGAAATATATTGTCATCCTTAACTTCAATTTCTTGCCATTGTATTTTGTTTTTGTGTCAGGATCTCCTCAATGTACAGTACTGCTTAATATGTTGGCACTTTATATTTACATTTTATAGTAAAAGATATATGAATGTATAGCTGGTTTGCTAACTAGGCCTATCTTCAGCGATAGGGCTCTTAGTCCATTATAAATAGGCCCCTTTGACTGACACTAGGGACTGGATGTAATGGCGCCCAAGTTTGGCGGCCGTGACGGATGACTTTTTAAAGGGGCAATCACTTACAAGGCATGGTTTTGCCTTGTAAGTGATTGCCCCTTTAAAAAAGGTCCGAGTTCAATCGGCACCCCACACGGCCGCTGAACTCGGGCGTCTTTACATCCAGCCCTAGGTCTTTATATTTCTTTGTGTACCCAGCTGAATTTGATATTTGTAGAACAGCTAGGGACATCTTTTAGTAGTACAGGTTGAGTAACCTTTATCCAAAATTAAAAATCCCACATTTTGGGGTCCCCTAATGAGATAATGACATATATATTATATATTATGTGTATATATAGATATATTATATATCCAAGGTGCTCCTGCACTCACATCCTCCATATAAGTCATAATATATATGTATATGTGTCATTATCTCAGTAGGGGAACCAAAAATGTGTGATTTTGAATTTTGGATAAGGGATACTCAACCTGTATATATTAATAAAACATATTATTATTATTATTATTATTATTATTATTATTATTATTATTCAAAGAAATGACTGAAAATATGAAATATATTTTTCCTTAATTTCACACATAAAAATATTATTTAATTATCTTTATTACTATCTTGATTATATCTTAAAGTAAGTGTGCTTAATTTAAGATAGTATTATAATAAACGAGAAAGTGTGTGTGTGTGTGTGTGTGTGTGTGTGTGTGTGTGTGTGTGTGTGTCTGTCCTTTATGCACGACCAGAGTTTTGTACCTACAGTAGCTCCACCAAATTTGGCATGGTAGTGTAGTTTAACCAGGATTTGGCAACGTTTGAGCGTCAGCTGGGCCATGGATGTCTACATGGTGGCCACAACTAGGCTGCGGAGTCTCTGAATTAAAATTTTTGTTTAAGCAACTTTGAACGGGATGTCTCCCAGTTACAAAAACTGCACTGATATGAAGGTACAAGCTGATATGTACCAGTGGAGGGTAGGCAGAGCTCCAACGGAAGAGCAATGAGTTGGAGGATCAACTATCACACTGCACCTGCACTGACAGACACTAGCCATGGTCACCAGTGTTGGTCTGCAGAGATTTCTGCTCGGCAAGGATTTCTGTTTTGCAATGATTTCTGCAACTGCAGCGATTTTGGAAGCTATACTGATTTCTGCTCTGTAAGCTGGCCTGCTCCTGATATACCCCATTCTAAACATTCAGAGACTATAGGTGCCCATACACCTAAAGATTTATCTTCCAATCTGGCTGGTTGGAACAAAAATCTGGTAATAGATGGGAGCAAATGACATTGGCCCTCATTCCAAGTTGTTCGCTCGCAAGCTGCTTTTAGCAGCTTTGCACACGCTAAGCCACCGCCTACTGGGAGTGAATCTTAGCTTATCTAAATTGCGAACGAAAGATTCGCAATATTGCGAAAAGATGTAGGAATGGGAAAAAAGTACCCTAGGGTATTCGGTAGAGATGAGCGGGTTCGGTTCCTCGGAATCCGAACCCGCCCGAACTTCATGTTTTTTTTCACGGGTCCGAGCGACTCGGATCTTCCCGCCTTGCTCGGTTAACCCGAGCGCGCCCGAACGTCATCATGACGCTGTCGGATTCTCGCGAGGCTCGGATTCTATCGCGAGACTCGGATTCTATATAAGGAGCCGCGCGTCGCCGCCATTTTCACTCGTGCATTGAGATTGATAGGGAGAGGACGTGTCTGGCGTCCTCTCCATTAGAATAGAGATAGATTAGATAGAGAGAGAGAGATTGTGCAGAGTCGCAGACAGAGTTAGTTTACCACAGTCAGTGACCAGTGCAGTTGCTAGTTAACTTTTATTTAATATAATATATCCGTTCACTTCTCTCTGCTATATCCGTTCTCTGCCTGAAAAAAAAAACGATACACAGCACAGTCAGTCACACAGTGTGACTCAGTCTGTGTGCACTCAGCTCAGCCCAGTGTGCTGCACAGTCATCAATGTATAAATTAAAAGCTTATAATTAATTGTGGGGGAGACTGGGGAGCACTGCAGGTTGTTAGCAGGAGCCAGGAGTACAATTATATTAATTAACAGTGCACACTTTTGCTGCAGGAGTGGTGACCAGTGCCTGACCACCAGTATAGTATTGTTGTATACTACTAATATCTCTTTAAATATCAACCAGTCTATATTAGCAGCAGACACAGTACAGTGCGGTAGTTCACGGCTGTGGCTACCTCTGTGTCGGCACACGGCAGGCAGTCCGTCCGACCAGAATTGTATTATTTATTATTATATACCTACCACCTAACCGTGGTTTTTTTTTCATTCTTTATACCGTCATAGTGTCATCCTAATTGTTACGAGTATACTACTATCTCTTTATCAACCAGTGTACAGTGCGGTAGTTCACGGCTGTGGCTACCTCTGTGTCGGCACACGGCAGGCAGTCCGTCCGACCAGAATTGTATTATTTATTATTATATACCTACCACCTAACCGTGGTTTTTTTTTTCATTCTTTATACCGTCATAGTGTCATCCTAATTGTTACGAGTATACTACTATCTCTTTATCAACCAGTGTACAGTGCGGTAGTTCACGGCTGTGGCTACCTCTGTGTCGGCACACGGCAGGCAGTCCGTCCGACCAGAATTGTATTATTTATTATTATATACCTACCACCTAACCGTGGTTTTTTTTTTCATTCTTTATACCGTCATAGTGTCATCCTAATTGTTACGAGTATACTACTATCTCTTTATCAACCAGTGTACAGTGCGGTAGTTCACGGCTGTGGCTACCTCTGTGTCGGCACACGGCAGGCAGTCCGTCCGACCAGAATTGTATTATTTATTATTATATACCTACCACCTAACCGTGGTTTTTTTTTCATTCTTTATACCGTCATAGTGTCATCCTAATTGTAACGAGTATACTACTATCTCTTTATCAACCAGTGTACAGTGCGGTAGTTCACGGCTGTGGCTACCTCTGTGTCGGCACACGGCAGGCAGTCCGTCCGACCAGAATTGTATTATTTATTATTATATACCTACCACCTAACCGTGGTTTTTTTTTCATTCTTTATACCGTCATAGTGTCATCCTAATTGTTACGAGTATACTACTATCTCTTTATCAACCAGTGTACAGTGCGGTAGTTCACGGCTGTGGCTACCTCTGTGTCGGCACACGGCAGGCAGTCCGTCCGACCAGAATTGTATTATTTATTATTATATACCTACCACCTAACCGTGGTTTTTTTTTTCATTCTTTATACCGTCATAGTGTCATCCTAATTGTTACGAGTATACTACTATCTCTTTATCAACCAGTGTACAGTGCGGTAGTTCACGGCTGTGGCTACCTCTGTGTCGGCACACGGCAGGCAGTCCGTCCGACCAGAATTGTATTATTTATTATTATATACCTACCACCTAACCGTGGGTTTTTTTTTCATTCTTTATACCGTCATAGTGTCATCCTAATTGTTACGAGTATACTACTATCTCTTTATCAACCAGTGTACAGTGCGGTAGTTCACGGCTGTGGCTACCTCTGTGTCGGCACACGGCAGGCAGTCCGTCCGACCAGAATTGTATTATTTATTATTATATACCTACCACCTAACCGTGGTTTTTTTTTTCATTCTTTATACCGTCATAGTGTCATCCTAATTGTTACGAGTATACTACTATCTCTTTATCAACCAGTGTACAGTGCGGTAGTTCACGGCTGTGGCTACCTCTGTGTCGGCACACGGCAGGCAGTCCGTCCGACCAGAATTGTATTATTTATTATTATATACCTACCACCTAACCGTGGTTTTTTTTTTCATTCTTTATACCGTCATAGTGTCATCCTAATTGTTACGAGTATACTACTATCTCTTTATCAACCAGTGTACAGTGCGGTAGTTCACGGCTGTGGCTACCTCTGTGTCGGCAGTCGGCAGGCAGTCCGTCCATCCATAATTGTATTATTATTATAATATATACCACCTAACCGTGGTTTTTTTTTCATTCTTTATACCGTCGTCATAGTGTCATACTAGTTGTTACGAGTATACTACTATCTCTTTATCAACCAGTGTACAGTGCGGTAGTTCACGGCTGTGGCTACCTCTGTGTCGGCAGTCGGCAGGCAGTCCGTCCATCCATAATTGTATTATTATTATAATATATACCACCTAACCGTGGTTTTTTTTTCATTCTTTATACCGTCGTCATAGTGTCATACTAGTTGTTACGAGTATACTACTATCTCTTTATCAACCAGTGTACAGTGCGGTAGTTCACGGCTGTGGCTACCTCTGTGTCGGCAGTCGGCAGGCAGTCCGTCCATCCATAATTGTATTATTATTATAATATATACCACCTAACCGTGGTTTTTTTTCCATTCTTTATACCGTCGTCATAGTGTCATACTAGTTGTTACGAGTATACTACTATCTCTTTATCAACCAGTGTACAGTGCGGTAGTTCACGGCTGTGGCTACCTCTGTGTCGGCAGTCGGCAGGCAGTCCGTCCATCCATAATTGTATTATTATTATAATATATACCACCTAACCGTGGTTTTTTTATACCACCTAACCGTGGCAGTCCGTCCATAATTGTATACTAGTATCCAATCCATCCATCTCCATTGTTTACCTGAGGTGCCTTTTAGTTCTGCCTATAAAATATGGAGAACAAAAAAGTTGAGGTTCCAAAATTAGGGAAAGATCAAGATCCACTTCCACCTCGTGCTGAAGCTGCTGCCACTAGTCATGGCCGAGACGATGAAATGCCAGCAACGTCGTCTGCCAAGGCCGATGCCCAATGTCATAGTACAGAGCATGTCAAATCCAAAACACCAAATATCAGAAAAAAAAGGACTCCAAAACCTAAAATAAAATTGTCGGAGGAGAAGCGTAAACTTGCCAATATGCCATTTACCACACGGAGTGGCAAGGAACGGCTGAGGCCCTGGCCTATGTTCATGGCTAGTGGTTCAGCTTCACATGAGGATGGAAGCACTCAGCCTCTCGCTAGAAAACTGAAAAGACTCAAGCTGGCAAAAGCACCGCAAAGAACTGTGCGTTCTTTGAAATCCCAAATCCACAAGGAGAGTCCAATTGTGTCGTTTGCGATGCCTGACCTTCCCAACACTGGACGTGAAGAGCATGCGCCTTCCACTATTTGCATGCCCCCTGCAAGTGCTGGAAGGAGCACCCGCAGTCCAGTTCCTGATAGTCAGATTGAAGATGTCAGTGTTGAAGTACACCAGGATGAGGAGGATATGGGTGTTGCTGGCGCTGGGGAGGAAATTGACCAGGAGGATTCTGATGGTGAGGTGGTTTGTTTAAGTCAGGCACCCGGGGAGACACCTGTTGTCCGTGGGAGGAATATGGCCGTTGACATGCCAGGTGAAAATACCAAAAAAATCAGCTCTTCGGTGTGGAGGTATTTCACCAGAAATGCGGACAACAGGTGTCAAGCCGTGTGTTCCCTTTGTCAAGCTGTAATAAGTAGGGGTAAGGACGTTAACCACCTCGGAACATCCTCCCTTATACGTCACCTGCAGCGCATTCATAATAAGTCAGTGACAAGTTCAAAAACTTTGGGTGACAGCGGAAGCAGTCCACTGACCAGTAAATCCCTTCCTCTTGTAACCAAGCTCACGCAAACCACCCCACCAACTCCCTCAGTGTCAATTTCCTCCTTCCCCAGGAATGCCAATAGTCCTGCAGGCCATGTCACTGGCAAGTCTGACGAGTCCTTTCCTGCCTGGGATTCCTCCGATGCATCCTTGCGTGTAACGCCTACTGCTGCTGGCGCTGCTGTTGTTGCCGCTGGGAGTCGATGGTCATCCCAGAGGGGAAGTCGTAAGCCCACTTGTACTACTTCCAGTAAGCAATTGACTGTTCAACAGTCCTTTGCGAGGAAGATGAAATATCACAGCAGTCATCCTACTGCAAAGCGGATAACTGAGTCCTTGACAACTATGTTGGTGTTAGACGTGCGTCCGGTATCCGCCGTTAGTTCACAGGGAACTAGACAATTTATTGAGGCAGTGTGCCCCCGTTACCAAATACCATCTAGGTTCCACTTCTCTAGGCAGGCGATACCGAGAATGTACACGGACGTCAGAAAAAGACTCACCAGTGTCCTAAAAAATGCAGTTGTACCCAATGTCCACTTAACCACGGACATGTGGACAAGTGGAGCAGGGCAGGGTCAGGACTATATGACTGTGACAGCCCACTGGGTAGATGTATGGACTCCCGCCGCAAGAACAGCAGCGGCGGCACCAGTAGCAGCATCTCGCAAACGCCAACTCTTTCCTAGGCAGGCTACGCTTTGTATCACCGCTTTCCAGAATACGCACACAGCTGAAAACCTCTTACGGCAACTGAGGAAGATCATCGCGGAATGGCTTACCCCAATTGGACTCTCCTGTGGATTTGTGGCATCGGACAACGCCAGCAATATTGTGTGTGCATTAAATATGGGCAAATTCCAGCACGTCCCATGTTTTGCACATACCTTGAATTTGGTGGTGCAGAATTTTTTAAAAAACGACAGGGGCGTGCAAGAGATGCTGTCGGTGGCCAGAAAAATTGCGGGACACTTTCGGCGTACAGGCACCACGTACAGAAGACTGGAGCACCACCAAAAACTACTGAACCTGCCCTGCCATCATCTGAAGCAAGAAGTGGTAACGAGGTGGAATTCAACCCTCTATATGCTTCAGAGGTTGGAGGAGCAGCAAAAGGCCATTCAAGCCTATACAATTGAGCACGATATAGGAGATGGAATGCACCTGTCTCAAGTGCAGTGGAGAATGATTTCAACGTTGTGCAAGGTTCTGATGCCCTTTGAACTTGCCACACGTGAAGTCAGTTCAGACACTGCCAGCCTGAGTCAGGTCATTCCCCTCATCAGGCTTTTGCAGAAGAAGCTGGAGGCATTGAAGAAGGAGCTAACACGGAGCGATTCCGCTAGGCATGTGGGACTTGTGGATGCAGCCCTTAATTCGCTTAACAAGGATTCACGGGTGGTCAATCTGTTGAGATCAGAGCACTACATTTTGGCCACCGTGCTCGATCCTAGATTTAAAGCCTACCTTGGATCTCTCTTTCCGGCAGACACAGGTCTGCTGGGGTTGAAAGACCTGCTGGTGACAAAATTGTCAAGTCAAGCGGAACGCGACCTGTCAACATCTCCTCCTTCACATTCTCCCGCAACTGGGGGTGCGAGGAAAAGGCTCAGAATTCCGAGCCCACCCGCTGGCGGTGATGCAGGGCAGTCTGGAGCGACTGCTGATGCTGACATCTGGTCCGGACTGAAGGACCTGACAACGATTACGGACATGTCGTCTACTGTCACTGCATATGATTCTCTCAACATTGATAGAATGGTGGAGGATTATATGAGTGACCGCATCCAAGTAGGCACGTCACACAGTCCGTACTTATACTGGCAGGAAAAAGAGGCAATTTGGAGGCCCTTGCACAAACTGGCTTTATTCTACCTAAGTTGCCCTCCCACAAGTGTGTACTCCGAAAGAGTGTTTAGTGCCGCCGCTCACCTTGTCAGCAATCGGCGTACGAGGTTACATCCAGAAAATGTGGAGAAGATGATGTTCATTAAAATGAATTATAATCAATTCCTCCGCGGAGACATTGACCAGCAGCAATTGCCTCCACAAAGTACACAGGGAGCTGAGATGGTGGATTCCAGTGGGGACGAATTGATAATCTGTGAGGAGGGGGATGTACACGGTGATATATCGGAGGGTGAAGATGAGGTGGACATCTTGCCTCTGTAGAGCCAGTTTGTGCAAGGAGAGATTAATTGCTTCTTTTTTGGGGGGGGTCCAAACCAACCCGTCATATCAGTCACAGTCGTGTGGCAGACCCTGTCACTGAAATGATGGGTTGGTTAAAGTGTGCATGTCCTGTTTTGTTTATACAACATAAGGGTGGGTGGGAGGGCCCAAGGATAATTCCATCTTGCACCTCTTTTTTCTTTTCTTTTTCTTTGCATCATGTGCTGATTGGGGAGGGTTTTTTGGAAGGGACATCCTGCGTGACACTGCAGTGCCACTCCTAGATGGGCCCGGTGTTTGTGTCGGCCACTAGGGTCGCTAATCTTACTCACACAGTCAGCTACCTCATTGCGCCTCTTTTTTTCTTTGCGTCATGTGCTGTTTGGGGAGGGTTTTTTGGAAGGGACATCCTGCGTGACACTGCAGTGCCACTCCTAGATGGGCCCGGTGTTTGTGTCGGCCACTAGGGTCGCTAATCTTACTCACACAGTCAGCTACCTCATTGCGCCTCTTTTTTTCTTTGCGTCATGTGCTGTTTGGGGAGGGTTTTTTGGAAGGGACATCCTGCGTGACACTGCAGTGCCACTCCTAGATGTGCCCGGTGTTTGTGTCGGCCACTAGGGTCGCTAATCTTACTCACACAGTCAGCTACCTCATTGCGCCTCTTTTTTTCTTTGCGTCATGTGCTGTTTGGGGAGGGTTTTTTGGAAGGGCCATCCTGCGTGACACTGCAGTGCCACTCCTAGATGGGCCCGGTGTTTGTGTCGGCCACTAGGGTCGCTTATCTTACTCACACAGCGACCTCGGTGCAAATTTTAGGACTAAAAATAATATTGTGAGGTGTGATGTGTTCAGAATAGGCTGAAAATGAGTGTAAATTATGTTTTTTGAGGTTAATAATACTTTGGGATCAAAATTACCCCCAAATTCTATGATTTAAGCTGTTTTTTAGGGTTTTTTGAAAAAAACACCCGAATCCAAAACACACCCGAATCCGACAAAAAAAATTCGGTGAGGTTTTGCCAAAACGCGGTCGAACCCAAAACACGGCCGCGGAACCGAACCCAAAACCAAAACACAAAACCCGAAAAATTTCCGGCGCTCATCTCTAGTATTCGGGCGCTATGAGGCGAGGTGCTTAGCTAAGCAGCAGCCAATTTTTAGGGGAGTCACTCCCTGTATGGTAACAATAGAGAAGAAGAGGGAGGCTGCGCTATTAGAGGAAAGAACAGTACCATTCACTATGTGTATAACTTTTTAAAAGACAATTTATTAAAACAATAATAACTCTTTAAAAAGCAGTATTTTGTGCAAGATAAGCCAATTATAAGCAGGAAATGATTTAACCAATTATACAGGATGGATAGAGTTTACCCCTGGAGGTGATTCAGGACTGATGTTTTGTATTCTCCAGGATCCGTTCCACATTTTGCCCATTAATAATGTCCAGTTAGATTCCACTGTAAAGAGTCCCTTTCAGATGGACTAGGACTCCACTGGATGTCTGGTACCTTTGAAAAAGCTGCAAGGTTTATGCAGCGAAACGCGTCAGGCATTTACCCTTGGAACAGGACAACCTTGAACCAGGACCCGAACCAGCCCTTATCACGCACCAGACATCCAGTGGAGTCCTAGAGAGGCACCATCCTATCTCCGCAACGCATGAGGTACCCACCATACATGGGATTCCGCACCAACCCTCTAGCGGCATATGGAATCATAATTTGGACTCTCTACAATACCATCTGAAAGGGACTCTTTACAGTGGAATCTAACTGGACATTATTAATGGGCAAAATGTGGAACGGATCCTAGAGAATACAAAACATCAGTCCTGAATCACCTCCAGGGGTAAACTCTATCCATCCTATATAATTGGTTAAATCATTTCCTGCTTATAATTGGCTTATCTTGCACAAAATACTGCTTTTTAAAGAGTTATTTTTGTTTTAATAAATTGTCTTTTAAAAAGTTATACACATAGTGAATGGTACTGTTCTTTCCTCTAATAGCGCAGCCTCCCTCTTCTTCTCTATTGTTGCAATATTGCGAAAAGACTTCTCTGTGCAGTTTCTGAGTAGCTCGAGACTTACTCTTCCAGTGCGATCAGTTCAGTGCTTGTCGTTCCTGGTTTGACGTCACAAACACACCCAGCGTTCGCCCAGACACTCCTCCGTTTCTCCAGCCACTCCCGCGTTTTTCCCAGAAACGGTAGCATTTTTTCAAACACTCCCATAAAACGGCCTGTTTCCGCCCAGAAACACCCACTTCCTGTCAATCACATTACGATCACCAGAACGAAGAAAAAACCTCGTAATGCCGTGAGTAAAATACCTAACTGCATAGCAAATTTACTTGGCGCAGTCGCAGTGCAAACATTGCGCATGCGCAGTTAGCGGAAAATCGCTGCGTTGCGAAGAAAATTACCGAGCGAACAACTCGGAATGACCACCATGGATGGGAGCAAATGACAGTTGACTATTTCAAATGGTCAACTGTCATTTGCTCCCATCCATTACCAGATTTTTGTTCCAACCAACCAGATTGGAAGATAAATCTTTAGGTGTATGGGCACCTTATGCGTGCCCAGGGCTGTTCTGGTCCACAGTGGTACAGGGAAAATCGCCAGAGGGCCCCACTACATGAGGACCCACACCTTTCTCTAATGTCTGGATACAGACAATGCATATACATTGTTAATCTATTAGAGGGTCAGTTACATAGTTTCTAATGGCTGTTTAAGCCTCTGTGGGGGCTGGTCTCGCCCTGTGGTGACTGGCCACAGCACTTAAGCATAGACCTCTACCACTGCATTGCCCCAGTGTGCTCTTCATGCCCCTGTCCAACACTGTGCTTGCCTGCACTTTCATTTACTCCTAATTTGCGTTGATATACAGGTGTGAATGACTTAAGTGTTCTTTTTCAAAGCTTTCAGGAGCATTCACTGTTAAAGCACAACTACAGACTAAAGGGGGGTACACACGGAGAGATCCGTGTTTAAAATCTAAGCAATCTGACTAGATTGCTTGGATTTTAAGCACGGATCTGCCATGTGTATGCCCCCCAGCGATAGCGCGCATCGCTATCGCCGGTGCTAGATTGAGCCTGCATGCAGGCTCAATTTAGCGGGTCGCTCACTTCACCGCTGTGTGACGTGAGCGGCCCCCCGTCCGTCCATTCCCCTCGCTCAGCACATCACGCTGTGCTGAGCTGGGGGAGAGATGTGTGCTGAGGAGTCTGTGTTAAGATCTCTCAGTAAGTACCCCAGTAAGTACCCCCCTTAAAGCTGGGTACACACTACAATGATGTGGGATCGTGGCACAATTGTGCACTATTTCACTAGTTTCAGAAAAGCCACCAAAACAAGATCCAGTCTTGATCGTAGTTCCTCACCCGCTAGAAGTAAAAGAGTGGCAAGACATGAGAAGACTAAAGAGGAAGTACAAGCACGCTTGGCAGCTCAACAAGAGAGACAAGCAGCCACTTAAGAGAGAGAGAATCACTCAGTGCAAGGCTAGCTCGCCAATCTGCTGATGTAGCATTCAGGGCCATGGAGTCCTCAGCTGCAAGACAAACACATCAGTCAGCTGATACTGCTAGACATGCAGCCTCAAGGGACATGGGGGGTAATTCAGAGTTGATTGCAGCAGCAAATTTGTTAGCAGTTGGGCAAAACCATGTGCACAGCAAAGGGGGGAGGAGATATAACATGTGCAGAGAGAGTTAGATTTGGGTGCGGTGTGTTCAAACTGAAATCTAAATTGCAGTGTAAAAATAAAGCAGACAGTATTTACCCTGCATAGAAACAAGATAACCCACCCAAATCTAACTCTCTCTGCAAATGTTATATTTGCTCCACCTGCAGTGCACATGGTTTTCCCCAACTGCTAACAAATTTGCTGCTACGATCAAATCTGAATTACCCCCATGGAGTCAGCAGCTGCAAGATAAACACGTCAGTCAATCAAGGCTGCACAAACGGCTACATCTAGTGCCATAGAGCCAGCTGCAAGACAAGAATACAATTTTAAAAGATGATATTCTATGCGCTAAGAATATGAAGGGTGCAGATACTTATGTTTAAATAAAGTTTTTGAATGGAACCCACGATCTTTGTCTCTGATGTAAATTCTTAATTCCTTCAGATGTATGATTGTGAAGTCACCTCCAACGGATATCATATGCAAAAGAGAAACATAGGAGAAGAGTCCAATGTGTAGTATTTTTACTGAAGGAATTAAGAATTTACATCAGAGACAAAGACGGCATTCATAGACATATTGTTGGTACACACTGGCCGACGACCAACGATATATTGGCCGTTCAATCGATTGGTCAATATATCGGCCAGTGTGTACCCAGCATAAGAGTCAGACTCTCTCACCCAATCAGCATATAGTTTTCATGGCAGTATCCGCTGATTGGTTGAAAGCATCTTATTGATGAGAATCCCCATCCACATGCATTTTGGAAACACACGTGAGTGTACACACTGTACAGATCTGAACTTTCTGGCCAAGTAATTGTATGCCATGGAATTCCATAAAGGTGCCAGTCAATCACTGCACACACATTGCGATAGCGGCCACCAGCCAACTGTTATATGTTCCCAGAGCTTCTAAAATAGTAACAAAAGCACATAATTGATCAGTTCAACTAAATATAGTACAGGTATAGTAACGTAAAATATTATCGTATCTTTAATTAGAAGATTTGCACAAGTAAAACAGAAAGATAATTGTATAACAACAGCCGCCACATAACAGATGGAAATTTTCATCTTCTTTGTCATATACTTTGCAGATCATTAAATGATGTGTTCCTGCAGAACAGCTGTCAGTGGACAGCCAAAGGGCATGAATCTGCCACTGGCTGTCCCCGAACACATATATATTACAAGTTTTCCAGAGAAGATTTCATTTTCCCCATTGTACTGGTTGTATATCTAATACTGGTAGAAATATGAACTGGTTTTTGTACCCCTTTACGATAGAAAACAATAGCCAAGCAACATACAAATGTAACTGAGATACTTTTTTGGGGTGGAAATACTTTCATTATTTACTGGATGCGTTGACCACTACGTATATAGGGACTAATTCAGAGTTGATCGCAGCAGCATATTTGTTAGCAGTTGGGCAAAACCATGGGGGTCATTCCAAGTTGTTCGCACGCTGACAATTTTCGCAGCGCAGTGATCAGGTCACTACTGCGCATGCGTATGCACCGCAATGCGCACGCGCATCGTACAGGTACAAACAGCATTGTTGCTGTGCAATGCTTCTAGCGACGATTCCATTCGCACGGCCATTCGCAAGGAGATTGACAGAAAGAGGGCGTTTATGGGTGTCAACTGACCGTTTTCTGGGAGTGGTAGGGAAAACGCAGGCGTGTCCAGGCGTTTGCAGGGCGGGTGTCTGACGTCAATTCCGGCACCGGACAGGCTGAAGTGATCGCAAGGGCTGAGTAAGTCCAGAGCTACTCAGAAACTGCAAAAAACATTTTCGTCCTGCTTGGCTGCACATGCGATCACACACTTGCACAGCAAAAATACACTCCCCTGTGGGCGGCGACTATATGGTTGAACGGCTGCAAAAAGTAGCAAGCGAGCGATCAACTCAGAATGAGGGCCCATGTGCACTGCAGGGGGAGTGGCGGGCAGATATAACATGTGCGGAGAGAGTTAGATTTGGGTGGGGTGTGTTCAAACTGAAATCAAAATTGCAGTGTAAAAATAAAGCAGCCAGTATTTACCCTGCACAGAAACAATATAACCCACCCAAATCTAACTCTCTCTGCACATATTATATCTGCCACACCTGCAGTGCACATGGTTTTGCCCAACTGCTGTCAAATTTGCTGCTGCGATCAACTCAGAATTACCCGCCCATTGGGGGTCATTCCAACCCGTTAGCTCGCTGCGTTTTGCCGCTGCGGGCCAGGTAGCGAGGAGTAGCTCCCGGCCAGCACGCTAAAGCTGCGCTGGTCGGGAGCTACTCCTGAAGTGCAAAGGCATCGCCGCTGTGCGATGCCTTTGCACTTCTGCGAGGAGGGCCGGCACTGACATGCGGGGCGGACTTGCCCCGTGCTGGGCGTCCCCCCACATGTCAGGAAAGATGATCGTACCTGTGCTAAATTTAGCACAGCTATGATCAACGCGGAATGACCCCCATAGTCGTATGCTTTAATACTGTAATGCATACATGCCTACCTGACCCTCTCCATGTGGGAGAAAATGCTCTGTTCCTGGACTTTCCTGGTAATGTATGATTGCCATCACCTGTGGTGAGCTAGGTAATTGATAAGAAAGGTGTTTCACCACAGGTGATGGCAATAATACATTACCAGGAAAGTCCAGGAACAGAGCATTTTCTCCCTCGTGGAGAGGGTCAAGTAGGCAAATATGCTGTAATGTCCTTTTTGAAATTGGCAAATATGTGTCTCTGAAACATATCCAAGCTCTGAGCCACTTCTACTGAATGACTGAGATTTATTAACACTACTCAGAGATTAGTCTATGGCCTGACGGTTGTATTATAAACTGTCAAGTGCGTGTTTATGAAAAACATGGAAATACATGTTAAATGAGCCTGCTTCCTATCAATCCTTTCTTACAAATATTTAACTCTCTACCTGCTGAAGGTAATTAGCTATACTCTAAGCAGCATGTTGTAAATATTTCTGATTTCACAGTGCTGAATCTGACTAAATATTCATTTAAGCTTTGTAGAAGCAGATGTATTAATACTTTAATCTTGTGGGATAGTACTGCTGTCACAGATGGGGTTAAAACAGGTGGAAGTATAAACCCTCCCCCCATAAAATTGTGCTTTGGGATAGATTTGAATCTTTACAAACTCAGCCATCCATACATTTAGAACAAGATCATTTCCATGACTGTGTTTATACTTTTGTGCAGGAGGCATGAACTCCCTCAGGTGTTGTGCTGATTCAAAGGTGTATGCAAAGGACCATCCCAGACCAAAGGCTGCTTGTCATGCAACATCTGCTCTCTGGCATTGCAAGGCTATTCAGCTTCCTACTACTACATGTCATATTACAGGTGTCACTGTCCTGACATGAGCTACACAAACTACCACCTTCCAAATTGCACCTGCTTGGGCAAAATAGAATATATTCCTATGTTTTTTAATTTGTTGGGAAAATGAACTGTCTATTTCTATGTTATCAACTCAGAAAACCTTAAGAGGCTTATTTTTCAAATAATATTTGTAGGATATCCCCTCTTAACACCCTTTTTCGGGAGGGGACCAACAAATATTAAGGATCCGAGTGGAGTTGTATACTCTCTTAAGTGGGGTTTCTCTGGGTACTCTGGTTTCCTCCCACTATACAAAAATATACTGGTAGGTTAATTGGCTCACAACAAAAATGTAACCCTGTTGTGTACGTGTCTGTGTGTACATGTGGTAGAGAATATAGATTGTAAGCTCCACTGGGGCAGGGACTTATGTGAAGAGCCAAATATTCTCTGCAAAGCCCTGCGGAATATATGTATGCTATATAAATAACTGGTAATAATAATAGATAAATATCATACTGTACAATGTAGCATGGATGGACTGCAGCAGATATCTCCGTATCTGCCACGGTGCCTCCTTTTCCAGCCCATGGGTTTTTGCATACCATGGAGCCCCTATCTGGGCTACCGAGTAATAATATATTTTGGTTTATAAGGATTCCCTATTGCCATAAATTGCAACGATAAGGCATCCTTATTATTGGGGACTGGACACATCTATTAATAAATATACCCCTCATTACTGAGCTAGGGTTAAAACCAAGTTGTTGTTGTTTTTTTTACCATGAATGTTAGTTACATCTGTGAGTCCCTGATGCCATGAGATAGTGTTCCTCATTCAGAGCGACACTCAATCTGCAGCGATTTTCTAACTGCACATGCATAAAATAAGATTTTAAACCTACCGGTAAATCTTTTTCTCCTAGTCCGCCCAGCATCCTCTATGGACTAGGAGAAAAAGATTTACCGGTAGGTTTAAAATCTAATTTTCTCTTACGTCCTAGAGGATGCTGGGGACTCCGTAAGGACCATGGGGTTTATACCAAAGCTCCAAACCGGGCGGGAGAGTGCGGATGACTCTGCAGCACCGATTGAGCAAACGCGAGGTCCTCCTCAGCCAGGGTATCAAACTTGTAGAATTTTGCAAAAGTGTTTGAACCCGACCAAGTAGCTGCTTGGCACAACTGTAATGCCGAGACGCCTCGGGCAGCCGCCCAAGAAGAGCCCACTTTCCTAGTGGAATGGGCCTTTACAGAATTTGGTACCGGCAATCCAGCCATAGAATGAGCCTGTTGAATCATGTTGCAGATCCAGCGAGCAATAGTCTGCTTAGAAGCAGGTGCGCCAACCTTGTTGGCTGCATACAGGACAAACAGAGCCTCTGTTTTCCTAACCCTAGCCGTCCTGGCTACGTAAATTTTTAAGGCCCTGACTACATCCAGGGACTTGGAGTCCTCCAAGTCCCCCGTAGCCACAGGCACCACAATAGGTTGGTTCATATGAAAAGAAGAAATCACCTTAGGCAAAAATTGAGGACGAGCCCTCAACTCTGCTCTATCCGCATGAAAAATCAAGTAGGGGCTCTTGTGAGACAAGGCCGCCAACTCTGACACCCGCCTTGCAGATGCCAAGGCCAGCAACATGACCACTTTCCAAGTGAGAAATTTTAATTCCACCATTTGAAGAGGTTCAAACCAGTATGATTTAAGGAACTGCAACACCACGTTAAGGTCCCATGGTGCCACAGGTGGCACAAAAGGAGGCTGGATGTGCAGCACTCCCTTTACGAAAGTTTGGACTTCTGGGAGAGAAGCCAATTCCTTCTGAAAAAATATAGATAGGGCCGAAATCTGTACCTTAATGGAGCCTAATTTTAGGCCCATATCCACTCCTGTCTGTAGGAAGTGGAGAAAATGACCCAGATGGAAATCTTCCGTAGGAACATGTTTGGTTTCACACCAAGATACATACTTCCTCCAGATACGGTGATAATGTTTCGCCGTTACTTCCTTCCTAGCCTTTATCAGAGTAGGAATAACTTCCTCTGGAATACCTCTCTCAGCTAGGATTCGGTGTTCAACCGCCATGCCGTCAAACGCAACCGCGGTAAGTCTTGGAACATGCAAGGCCACTGCTGCAACAGGTCTTCCCTGAGAGGAAGAGGCCACGGATTTTTTGTGAGCATTTCCTGAAGATCCGAATACCAGGCCCTTCGAGGCCAATCTGGAACCACGAGTATTGCTTGTACTCTGTTTCGTCTTATGATTCTCAACACTTTTGAGATGAGAGGTAGAGGAGGGAACACATAGACCGACTGAAACATCCATGGTGTCACCAGGGCGTCTACTGATACTGCCTGAGGGTCCTTTGACCTGGCACAATACCTCCGAAGCTTTTTGTTGAGGCGTGACACCATCATGTCTATTTGAGGAAGTCCCCAAAGACTTGCTATCTCTGCAAAGACCTCTTGATGAAGTCCCAACTGTCCTGGATTGAGATCGTGTCTGTTGAGGAAGTCTGCTTCCCAGTTGTCCACTCCCGGTATGAAGACTGCTGACAGAACACTTACGTGATTTTCCGCCCAGCGCAGAATTCTGGTGGCTTCTGCCATTGCCACTCTGCTCCTTGTCCAGCCTTGGCGGTTTATACGAGCCATGGCTGTGATGTTGTCTGATTGAATCAGAACCGGTAGGTCGCGAAGAAGATACTCCGCTTGTCGTAGGCCGTTGTATATGGCCCTCAATTCCAGCACGTTGATGTGTAGACAAGCCTCCTGGCTTGACCATAGTCCCTGAAAATGTCTTCCTTTTGTGACTGCTCCCCATCCTCAGAGGCTCGCGTCCGTGGTCACCAGAACCCAGTCTTGAATGCCGAACCTGCGACCCTCTAGAAGGTGAGCACTCTGCAGCCACCACAGGAGAGACACCCTGGCCCTGGGGGACAGGATTATCTTTTGATGTAGGTGTAGATGGGACCACGACCTTTTGTCCAGAAGGTCCCACTGAAACGTCCTCGCATGGAACCTGCCGAAGGGGATGGCCTCGTAGGCTGCCACCATTTTTCCCAGAACTCGAGTGCATTGATGAACAGACACTCTTTTTGGTTTTAGCAGGTCCCTGACCATGTTCTGGAGGTCCTGGGATTTTTCTATTGGTAGAAAAACCCTCTTCTGTTCCGTGTCTAGAATCATGCCTAGGAATGATATTTGAGTCGTTGGAATCAACTGTGACTTTGGCAGATTGAGAATCCAACCGTGTTGATGTAACACTCTCAGGGAGAGCGACACGCTTTTCAGCAATTGATCTCTTGATCTCGCCTTTTCTGAAACTGGTAATGGCAGTCCTGTACCGCGAAACGCAGGTATTCCTGATGAAGAGGAAATATGGGGACATGAAGGTATGCATCCTTCACGTCCAGCGACACCATAAAATCCCCTGCTTCCAGACTGGATATCACAGCCCGGAGTGATTCCATCTTGAATTTGAATCTTTTCAAGTATAGGTTCAGGGATTTTAGATTCAAAATGGGTATGACCGAACCATCCGGCTTCGGGACCACAAACAGTGTTGAATAGTACCCTTTTCCTTGTTGGCCTAGGGGGACCTTGACAATCACTTGCTGTTGACACAGCTTTTGAATTGCATCTAATACCACTTCCCTCTCCGGGGAAGAGGCTGGCAAGGCCGACTTGAAAAAACGGCGAGGGGGCACCTCTTTGAACTCCAGTTTGTAACCTTGGGATACAATTTCCAATGCCCAAGGATCCACGTCTGATAGAACCCAGACCTGGCTGAAGAGTCGAAGACGTGCCCCTACCCGTGCGGACTCCCTCCGTAGAGCCCCAGCATCATGCAGTGGATTTAGCAGAAGCCGGGGAGGACTTCTGCTCCTGGGAATTAGCCGAAACAGGTGTTCTCTTACCTCTACCCTTACCTCTGGCGAGGAAAGAGGAGCCCCGACCTCTTCTGGACTTATGCGACCAAAAGGACTGCATCTGATATTGTGGGGTTTTCTTTTGCTGTTGGGGAACAAAAGGCAAAAATTTAGTAGAGATGAGCGCCGGAAATTTTTCGGGTTTTGTGTTTTGGTTTTGGGTTCGGTTCCGCGGCCGTGTTTTGGGTTCGACCGCGTTTTGGCAAAACCTCACCGAATTTTTTTTGTCGGATTCGGGTGTGTTTTGGATTCGGGTGTTTTTTTCCAAAAAACCTAAAAAACAGCTTAAATCATAGAATTTGGCGGTCATTTTGATCCCAAAGTATTATTAACCTCAAAAACCATAATTTCCACTCATTTTCAGTCTATTCTGAATACCTCACACCTCACAATATTATTTTTAGTCCTAAAATTTGCACCGAGGTCGCTGTGTGAGTAAGATAAGCGACCCTAGTGGCCGACACAAACACCGGGCCCATCTAGGAGTGGCACTGCAGTGTCACGCAGGATGGCCCTTCCAAAAAACCCTCCCCAAACAGCACATGACGCAAAGAAAAAAAGAGGCGCAATGAGGTAGCTGTGTGAGTAAGATTAGCGACCCTAGTGGCCGACACAAACACCGGGCCCATCTAGGAGTGGCACTGCAGTGTCACGCAGGATGTCCCTTCCAAAAAACCCTCCCCAAACAGCACATGACGCAAAGAAAAAAAGAGGCGCAATGAGGTAGCTGTGTGAGTAAGATAAGCGACCCTAGTGGCCGACACAAACACCGGGCCCATCTAGGAGTGTCACTGCAGTGTCACGCAGGATGTCCCTTCCAAAAAACCCTCCCCAAACAGCACATGACGCAAAGAAAAAAAGAGGCGCAATGAGGTAGCTGTGTGAGTAAGATAAGCGACCCTAGTGGCCGACACAAACACCGGGCCCATCTAGGAGTGGCACTGCAGTGTCACGCAGGATGTCCCTTCCAAAAAACCCTCCCCAAACAGCACATGACGCAAAGAAAAAGAAAAGAAAAAAGAGGTGCAAGATGGAATTGTCCTTGGGCCCTCCCACCCACCCTTATGTTGTATAAACAGGACATGCACACTTTAACCAACCCATCATTTCAGTGACAGGGTCTGCCACACGACTGTGACTGATATGACGGGTTGGTTTGGACCCCCACCAAAAAAGAAGCAATTAATCTCTCCTTGCACAAACTGGCTCTACAGAGGCAAGATGTCCACCTCATCATCATCCTCCGATATATCACCGTGTACATCCCCCTCCTCACAGATTATCAATTCGTCCCCACTGGAATCCACCATCTCAGCTCCCTGTGTACTTTGTGGAGGCAATTGCTGCTGGTCAATGTCTCCACGGAGGAATTGATTATAATTCATTTTAATGAACATCATCTTCTCCACATTTTCTGGATGTAACCTCGTACGCCGATTGCTGACAAGGTGAGCGGCGGCACTAAACACTCTTTCGGAGTACACACTTGTGGGAGGGCAACTTAGGTAGAATAAAGCCAGTTTGTGCAAGGGCCTCCAAATTGCCTCTTTTTCCTGCCAGTATAAGTACGGACTGTGTGACGTGCCTACTTGGATGCGGTCACTCATATAATCCTCCACCATTCTTTCAATGGGGAGAGAATCATATGCAGTGATAGTAGACGACATGTCCGTAATCGTTGTCAGGTCCTTCAGTCCGGACCAGATGTCAGCATCAGCAGTCGCTCCAGACTGCCCTGCATCACCGCCAGCGGGTGGGCTCGGAATTCTGAGCCTTTTCCTCGCACCCCCAGTTGCGGGAGAATGTGAAGGAGGAGATGTTGTTGACAGGTCGCGTTCCGCTTGACTTGACAATTTACTCACCAGCAGGTGTTTGAACCCCAGCAGACTTGTGTCTGCCGGAAAGAGAGATCCAAGGTAGGCTTTAAATCTAGGATCGAGCACGGTGGCCAAAATGTAGTGCTCTGATTTCAACAGATTGACCACCCGTGAATCCTTGCTAAGCGAATTAAGGGCTCCATCCACAAGTCCCACATGCCTAGCGGAATCGCTCCGTGTTAGCTCCTCCTTCAATGTCTCCAGCTTCTTCTGCAAAAGCCTGATGAGGGGAATGACCTGACTCAGGCTGGCAGTGTCTGAACTGACTTCACGTGTGGCAAGTTCAAAGGGCATCAGAACCTTGCACAACGTTGAAATCATTCTCCACTGCGCTTGAGACAGGTGCATCCCACCTCCTATATCGTGCTCAATTGTATAGGCTTGAATGGCCTTTTGCTGCTCCTCCAACCTCTGAAGCATATACAGGGTTGAATTCCACCTCGTTACCACTTCTTGCTTCAGATGATGGCAGGGCAGGTTCAGTAGTTTTTGGTGGTGCTCCAGTTTTCTGTACGTGGTGCCTGTACGCCGAAAGTGTCCCGCAATTCTTCTGGCCACCGACAGCATCTCTTGCACGCCCCTGTCGTTTTTTAAAAAATTCTGCACCACCAAATTCAAGGTATGTGCAAAACATGGGACGTGCTGGAATTGGCCCAGATTTAATGCACACACAATATTGCTGGCGTTGTCCGATGCCACAAATCCACAGGAGAGTCCAATTGGGGTAAGCCATTCCGCGATGATCTTCCTCAGTTGCCGTAAGAGGTTTTCAGCTGTGTGCGTATTCTGGAAACCGGTGATACAAAGCGTAGCCTGCCTAGGAAAGAGTTGGCGTTTGCGAGATGCTGCTACTGGTGCCGCCGCTGCTGTTCTTGCGGCGGGAGTCCATACATCTACCCAGTGGGCTGTCACAGTCATATAGTCCTGACCCTGCCCTGCTCCACTTGTCCACATGTCCGTGGTTAAGTGGACATTGGGTACAACTGCATTTTTTAGGACACTGGTGAGTCTTTTTCTGACGTCCGTGTACATTCTCGGTATCGCCTGCCTAGAGAAGTGGAACCTAGATGGTATTTGGTAACGGGGGCACACTACCTCAAGAAATTGTCTAGTTCCCTGTGAACTAACGGCGGATACCGGACGCACGTCTAACACCAACATAGTTGTCAAGGCCTCAGTTATCCGCTTTGCAACAGGATGGCTGCTGTGATATTTCATCTTCCTCGCAAAGGACTGTTGGACAGTCAATTGCTTGGTGGAAGTAGTAAAAGTGTGCTTACGACTTCCCTTCTGGGATGACCATCGACTCCCAGCAGCAACAACAGCAGCGCCAGCAGCAGTAGGCGTTACACGCAAGGATGCATCGGAGGAATCCCAGGCAGGAGAGGACTCGTCAGAATTGCCAGTGACATTGCCTGCAGGACTATTGGCATTCCTGGGGAAGGAGGAAATTGACACTGAGGGAGTTGGTGGGGTGGTTTGCGTGAGCTTGGTTACAAGAGGAAGGGATTTACTGGTCAGTGGACTGCTTCCGCTGTCACCCAAAGTTTTTGAACTTGTCACTGACTTATTATGAATGCGCTGCAGGTGACGTATAAGGGAGGATGTTCCGAGGTGGTTAACGTCCTTACCCCTACTTATTACAGCTTGACAAAGGGAACACACGGCTTGACACCTGTTGTCCGCATTTCTGGTGAAATACTTCCACACCGAAGAGCTGATTTTTTTGGTATTTTCACCAGGCATGTCAACGGCCATATTCCTACCACGGACAACAGGTGTCTCCCCGGGTGCCTGACTTAAACAAACCACCTCACCATCAGAATCCTCCTGGTCAATTTCCTCCCCAGCGCCAGCAACACCCATATCCTCCTCATCCTGGTGTACTTCAACACTGACATCTTCAATCTGACTATCAGGAACTGGACTGCGGGTGCTCCTTCCATCACTTGCAGGGGGCGTGCAAATGGTGGAAGGCGCATGCTCTTCACGTCCAGTGTTGGGAAGGTCAGGCATCGCAACCGACACAATTGGAGTCGGACTCTCCTTGTGGATTTGGGATTTCGAAGAACGCACAGTTCTTTGCGGTGCTACTGCTTTTGCCAGCTTTAGTCTTTTCATTTTTCTAGCGAGAGGCTGAGTGCTTCCATCCTCATGTGAAGCTGAACCACTAGCCATGAACATAGGCCAGGGCCTCAGCCGTTCCTTGCCACTCCGTGTGGTAAATGGCATATTGGCAAGTTTACGCTTCTCCTCCGACAATTTTATTTTAGGTTTTGGAGTCCTTTTTTTACTGATATTTGGTGTTTTGGATTTGACATGCTCTGTACTATGACATTGGGCATCGGCCTTGGCAGACGACGTTGCTGGCATTTCATCGTCTCGGCCATGACTAGTGGCAGCAGCTTCAGCACGAGGTGGAAGTGGATCTTGATCTTTCCCTAATTTTGGAACCTCAACATTTTTGTTCTCCATATTTTAATAGGCACAACTAAAAGGCACCTCAGGTAAACAATGGAGATGGATGGATTGGATACTAGTATACAATTATGGACGGGCTGCCGAGTGCCGACACAGAGGTAGCCACAGCCGTGAACTACCGCACTGTACTGTGTCTGCTGCTAATATATAGACTGGTTGATAAAGAGATAGTATACTCGTAACTAGTATGTATGTATAAAGAAAGAAAAAAAAACCACGGTTAGGTGGTATATACAATTATGGACGGGCTGCCGAGTGCCGACACAGAGGTAGCCACAGCCGTGAACTACCGCACTGTACTGTGTCTGCTGCTAATATATAGACTGGTTGATAAAGAGATAGTATACTCGTAACTAGTATGTATGTATAAAGAAAGAAAAAAAACCACGGTTAGGTGGTATATACAATTATGGACGGGCTGCCGAGTGCCGACACAGAGGTAGCCACAGCCGTGAACTACCGCACTGTACTGTGTCTGCTGCTAATATATAGACTGGTTGATAAAGAGATAGTATACTCGTAACTAGTATGTATGTATAAAGAAAGAAAAAAAACCACGGTTAGGTGGTATATAAAATTATGGACGGGCTGCCGAGTGCTGACACAGAGGTAGCCACAGCCGTGAACTACCGCACTGTACTGTGTCTGCTGCTAATATATAGACTGGTTGATAAAGAGATAGTATACTCGTAACTAGTATGTATGTATAAAGAAAGAAAAAAAAACCACGGTTAGGTGGTATATACAATTATGGACGGGCTGCCGAGTGCCGACACAGAGGTAGCCACAGCCGTGAACTACCGCACTGTACTGTGTCTGCTGCTAATATAGACTGGTTGATAAAGAGATAGTATACTCGTAACTAGTATGACTATAAAGAAAGAAAAAAAAATCACGGTTAGGTGGTATATACAATTATGGACGGGCTGCCGAGTGCCGACACAGAGGTAGCCACAGCCGTGAACTACCGCACTGTACTGTGTCTGCTGCTAATATAGACTGGTTGATAAAGAGATAGTATACTCGTAACTAGTATGTATGTATAAAGAAAGAAAAAAAAAACACGGTTAGGTGGTATATACAATTATGGACGGGCTGCCGAGTGCCGACACAGAGGTAGCCACAGCCGTGAACTACCGCACTGTACTGTGTCTGCTGCTAATATATAGACTGGTTGATAAAGAGATAGTATACTCGTAACTAGTATGTATGTATAAAGAAAGAAAAAAAAACCACGGTTAGGTGGTATATACAATTATGGACGGGCTGCCGAGTGCCGACACAGAGGTAGCCACAGCCGTGAACTACCGCACTGTACTGTGTCTGCTGCTAATATATAGACTGGTTGATAAAGAGATAGTATACTCGTAACTAGTATGTATGTATAAAGAAAGAAAAAAAAAACACGGTTAGGTGGTATATACAATTATGGACGGGCTGCCGAGTGCCGACACAGAGGTAGCCACAGCCGTGAACTACCGCACTGTACTGTGTCTGCTGCTAATATAGACTGGTTGATAAAGAGATAGTATACTCGTAACTAGTATGACTATAAAGAAAGAAAAAAAAACCACGGTTAGGTGGTATATACAATTATGGACGGGCTGCCGAGTGCCGACACAGAGGTAGCCACAGCCGTGAACTACCGCACTGTACTGTGTCTGCTGCTAATATAGACTGGTTGATAAAGAGATAGTATACTACTAATATTATATATACTGGTGGTCAGGTCACTGGTCACTAGTCACACTGGCAGTGGCACTCCTGCAGCAAAAGTGTGCACTGTTTAATTTTAATATAATATTATGTACTCCTGGCTCCTGCTATAACCTATAACTGGCACTGCAGTGCTCCCCAGTCTCCCCCACAATTATAAGCTGTGTGAGCTGAGCACAGTCAGATATATATATACATTGATGCAGCACACTGGGCTGAGCAGTGCACACAGATATGGTATGTGACTGAGTCACTGTGTGTATCGTTTTTTTCAGGCAGAGAACGGATATATTAAATAAAACAAACAACTGCACTGTCTGGTGGTCACTGTGGTCGTCAGTCACAAAACTCTGCACTCTCTTCTACAGTATCACAGCCTCAGGTCAATCTCTCTCTCTCTCTCTCAACCCTAATCTAAATGGAGAGGACGCCAGCCACGTCCTCTCCCTATCAATCTCAATGCACGTGTGAAAATGGCGGCGACGCGCGGCTCCTTATATAGAATCCGAGTCTCGCGAGAATCCGACAGCGTCATGATGACGTTCGGGCGCGCTCGGGTTAACCGAGCAAGGCGGGAGGATCCGAGTCTGCTCGGACCCGTGAAAAAAACATGAAGTTCGTGCGGGTTCGGATTCAGAGAAACCGAACCCGCTCATCTCTAAAATTTAGATTTACCCGCGGTAGCTGTGGAAACCAGGTCCGCGAGACCATCCCCAAACAAAACTTCACCCTTGTAAGGTAAGACCTACATATGTTTCTTTGAGTCGGCATCACCCGACCATTCTCGGGTCCACAGAGCTTGTCTTGCCGAAACTGCCATGGCGTTGGCTCTGGACCCAAGCAGCCCCACGTCTCTTTGAGCATCTCTCATATATAAGACTGCGTCTCTAATGTGACCTAAAGTCAGTACAATGGTATCCTTGTCCAGGGTATCCATGTCAGCCAACAAGGTATCTGTCCATGCTGCAACAGCGCTACAAACCCACGCCGATGCTATTGCCGGTCTGAGTAAAACACCCGTATGTGCATAAATAGACTTTAAGGTAGTTTCCTGTCTACGGTCCGCAGGATCCTTAAGGGCCGCGGTGTCTGGAGACGGTAGCGCCACCTTCTTGGACAGACGCGTTAACGCCTTGTCCACCCTGGGCGAGGATTCCCACCGTATCCTGTCCTTTGCAGGGAAAGGATACGCCATAAGAATCCTCTTGGGAATCTGCAGTTTTTTGTCTGGAGTTTCCCAAGCTTTTTCAAATAATTCGTTCAGTTCATGAGATGGAGGAAACGTTACCTCAGGTTTCTTTCCCTTAAACATGTGTACCCTGAAGATCTGAAGTCTTCTGCCGCCTTAGAAGTCTTCTTTCTTCTTATACTCACCCGGCTTCTATCTTCCGGCTCTGCGAGGAGGACGGCGGCGCGGCTCTGAGACGAACGGCAGGGGGAGACCTGCGTTCCGATCCCTCTGGAGATAATGGGGTCCAGTAGCCTAAGAAGCAGAGCCTATCATTTAAGTAGGTCTGCTTCTCTCTCCTCAGTCCCACGATGCAGGGAGCCTGTTGCCAGCAGTGCTCCCTGAAAATAAAAAACCTAACAAAATTATTTTATCAGAGAAACTCAGTAGAGCTCCCCTGTAGTGCACCCATTCTCCTCTGGGCACAGAATCTAACTAACTGAGGTCTGGAGGAGGGGCATAGAGGGAGGAGCCAGTGCCCACCCATACTAAAAGTTCTTTAGAGTGCCCATGTCTCCTGCGGAGCCCGTCTATACCCCATGGTCCTTACGGAGTTCCCACCATCCTCTAGGACGTAAGAGAAAAATGTATAAAGACTTCTAGAGTGCATGTGTGTTACACAGAGTGTACATGTGCACGTGTGTTACACAGAGTGTACCTGAGCATGCATGGTACTCAGAGTACACGTGTGCATTACACAGAGTTCACGTGTGTATGTGTGTTACACAGATGGTATCAGAAAGTGGTGGAAAAGTGATGGGCATTCCAGGGTGGTGCCTGGGAGGTGGCTAGTAGTGCACACAAAACTGGTCCATTCAGTGGGCGTGTTCTGGGAGTATTGTGGGCGTGTCAATGCAAACGGCTACAGATGCATTGCATAGGAGGCCATGGTCATACAAAGAAACTGCACCTGTTATAGTGCCGGTGCACATTTCGATGGACACACCAATCAGTATTACAGTGTGCACAGATGCTGAAATTGGTGCTTCAGACCTTGTACATTTGGCTGAACAGATGTAGTCAAGGGAGTCTGCTCACTGTATGAAACCACATACTGGGCCAGATTCTAAGTCACATGCACAAGCGCACAAAGCAGTGTTTATTGGCGGTCACCCATCTGCAAGTTTATACAAATGCCACTACAAACTCCTTCCCCTGTGTGCATCTGTTTGGCCAAATGTGCGGGGTCTAAGATGCCAACTTTTAACTGTAATACAAATTGGTGCACCACCAGTCGCACAATCAAAACTTGTAGCAGCCCTGTGGAAGGTGCAGCTTCTCTGTGTGACCATGGCCTCCCGTGCCTGCGTCTGTGAATGCAGCAGCTTCACTGACACACCCCTGTGACACTCCCATATCATACCCACTGAGTGGACCATTGTCACATGCATTTATAGCCACCTCCCAGTCACGCACATCACCTTTCCGCCACCTGTCTGATACCGTCCATCTCTCTCAATTGCAGCAGCACCTTTGTGTGTACACTTCAGATCACCATTTTCCATTGGAAGCTGCTCATTGTGTACCCGAACCTTTATTGGACTCCAATATGACCGTGCAGAATTAACTGGTGAATGGATTTGCCATTGGCGCCCATTTGCATCCATTTCCACTGAGGACACAGCAATCTAGTGAGGATTGAGGACCCCGGCATCACCACCCATTTTAAGGAACTTCACTCAGGGGACTTTCACCTCCAGCGGCGGCTCTGTGGTAACGTTACATCAGGACTGTGCCATCAGCCCTTACTATTCAATCCTCACATCTATCTGCAGTCCATGTTAAATAAGGAACGGACACCATTATTTAAGCAGCCCTATTGGTGATTCTGAAATGTTTTTATTTTTTATTTTTCATTTATGTGTAGTTTTATGCATACATTTTATTGTTTTTTATTAAATTTGGTGGTTATATTTGACCTTTCAATCCTTCCATCTCCATGTACCATTTTTATTTAAATTAGATACTCATTTTTATTGGATTTATGCTAAGTGCTGCTTTATTGTAGTCTTGTGTGTTGTTTCCATTATACAGGTGTGACTAATCCTGTCTTTATAACAGCAGCTAAATTAGAACAACAGCCCACCTTTGCGCCTGATCTTAACCTTGGTTAATCTTTTTCTGCTTCTACACTCTGGGTCAGGCCTGGCCAACCTGTAGCTCTCCAGCTGTTGTGGAACTACACGTCCCAGCATGCCCTGCCACAGTTTTAGCATTCCCTAATAACAAAACTGTGGCAGGGCATGCTGGGATTTGTAGTTTCACAACAGCTGGAGAGCCACAGGTTGGCCAGGCCTGCTCTGGGTAATACATGTATCGGCATCCCACTATTTGAAATGCTGACTCTGGAATCCTGACACTGCTTGGAATGCCGACACCACCATTCCGAAATGGATAGCAATGCTGGCACCGGGATCCCGAATGACGGATTATCATAGGAGTTTTTAGACATTTTTTGCGCATGTGCAGTTGCAAACAAATCACTCAGCTACGTGAAGATCGGTATTGCGTGCGGATAGTATATGGCTCTGAATCAGCCTCTCAATACACAGTCCTCAGATACTAAGGGACAGTAATATAGAATGAGAGTTCTTGTGTAATAATGCAGTAGACAACTTATTTGATATTGATAAAGTTGCTATAGAAATAACAATAATTGGTAATGTTACACGTTATTACACCACACTATTTGTGCAGTAGATTCTATAAGGTTATCCCAGGAGACCAATCACTTCTTTTATCATAATTCCCTAGGGTGGAGATACTGGCTGAGTCAGATACAGCTCTCCAGTGCAGCTTCATGAGGTGTCAGACTTCACTTTCCATCTAATCACCTTGCAAGAGGACAATACTGATGGTAGATATAAGCAATCAGCGACTGATGAGGGGGAGGATGATTGGGGTTATTCCATCCCCCTCCCCCGTCATTACCAGCACTGCTCCCTGTACTACGGGCACTATTCTGGTATTAGGACAGGGGGCATGTGCAGTAACAAATGAAAGGAATTGCCCCCTCACCCCCTGGGCTATTTTACTTGCCAGCTTCAGAAATCCCCTTTTCTGTTGGGAAAATAGTATCTACACTCCTGTAAATGAAAGGAATTATGGGTGACAGATAAGCCAGGTAATGCGATTGAGAAGGAGGGGATTAGATTGCCTACTGCAGCCTGGAGAGTGAAAACTAGCAGATTCAATATAGAGAATAAAATAGGTAATTAAATAGAGAGACATTGGGGGTCATTCCGAGTTGATCGCTAGCTGCCCTTGTTCGCTGCGTAGTGATCAGTGAAAACAACGGCTAATCTGCGCATGCGTATGCACCGCAATGCGCACGCGCATCGTACGGGTACAAAGTCTATT
Organism: Pseudophryne corroboree; assembly: GCF_028390025.1. NCBI lineage: Eukaryota > Metazoa > Chordata > Amphibia > Anura > Myobatrachidae > Pseudophryne > Pseudophryne corroboree. The sequence continues at coordinate 375,494,352 of NC_086449.1, forward strand.
GTGGTTTTGCACTGGTTCTAGCGACGATTCCAATCGCACAGCCGGCCGCAAGGAGGTTGACAGAAAGAGGGCGTTTCTGGGTGTCAACTGACCGTTTTCAGGGAGTGCTTAGAAAAATGCAGGCGTGGCAGAAAAAACGCAGGCGTGGCTGGGTGTTCGCTGGGCGGGTGTGTGATGTCAAAAGCCGTCCCTCCGTCATTAGAATCAACGCACACGAAGAGTAACTACAGGGCTGGTCTTGTTTTGCACAAAAAGATTTTGCAGGCGCTCTGCTGCACAAACGTTCGCACTTCTGCAAAGCGAAAATACACTCCCCGGTGGGTGGCGACAATGCATTTGCATGGCTGCTAAAAATCTGCTAGCGAGCGATCAACTCGGAATGACCCCCATGAAGAGAGCTTAAGGAGTATATTCATCTTTGGTGGCAATGAGCCTCCGGAGACTAAAACATTGGCTATGCTAGGAACCTGTCCCAGTGAAGAGGTTGGGTAAGCAGTTATTGATATCACTTTATTGCCCGCTAGGACATTGTGCATGAGCAGCCATCAGATTATGCATGCTCATAAGTAATATGCAATATCTGGGAGGGGCGGAGTAGGGAGATTAACAGGAAGTGATCAGAAAATTCTTGGTTGGATTGGCCACAGTGTGAATGGGATGGGAGGTTCATGGTGAGGGTTTTTTGCTGTGGACAGTCCCAGGGCCGTCTTAACAGCAGTGTAGGCCCCTGGACAAAGTAATGCACTGGGACCCCTACCCATCCTCCAGCCGGGGGTGCTATCAGCAGCAGCTTTGATGTCTCATGGGCGGTAGGAGGTGTTCTATATTCCGCTAAGCATGTTGGACCTTGAACAGTAATTTCTGCTAATTACTCCTTTACTGCACAGATGGCGGGATAAAGAGCAGTTGGGAGAACACTAAACTCTAGAAGGGGACATTGTGCTGAATGAAGGGGCCCCCGGTACATGACTTCCTGGATGGTAAGGGGTGTTTAATATGCATGGGAGTGGTGGATAGTGGAGTGGGCTTAATATTAATAATTTTCCTCTGTGAGAGCAGTTTGCTTGACTGCAGATATATTCTGTTCATGGAAATATATTTCTTAGCTTTCAATTGGAGGTACTGGGGACTTGGGGATCAGAGTCCAGGAGCCAGAGTAATCCACTGACAAAAATATAAAAGTTCATACCAGGCATGTGGAGCTGGAGCAGGAGCCAGCTCCTAGAAGACTGATATATCTGGTTTTGGGCATAGTAGAGACAAGCTGCCAGTGTCCACTGAATGGGAAGAGTCCCAGCTTTTGGAATATACTCTCAGAAAAACTATAAGTCAAACAGAACTCGAGATATCTGGCTGGGAAGTGCAATTAACAGGCTTTGATGGGGACCACTGCTTTGAAGTCGATATCCCCAGTTCCCCAGGGCCGATTTTCAAAAATCTGATACCCCTGGAAAAAGGGGCACCTCAGCTATCAGCCTAGGGCCCTTATACTCCTGGGGCCCTTGGGAAACTGCCCATTGAGCCCATGCAAAAAGACGGCAATGGACAGTCCATACCTTCATTACTCATTTTAGTTTAATACTATAGTATAGATTTCAGCACTGTTAATGAACAGCATGGATTTGCCAGTGGCTGTTCCCAAATATGTTTAAGAAGGGAAATGATCACAAAAGTGAACATTTCACTTCTCCTTTGGGAGCCGGGATGATACTGTGCACACGTGATCTGCTGACCATGCATGTGCAGCGGCCATTACTGAGTAGGGCTTTGGAGGAACCCTCTCCCAGTAGCGTCTGCAAAATGTAGCCCATAGGCAACAGTGGCTATTGCTTTCTGGAGCTTGGTAAATAGGACAGCTATGCGGACTGTGGCTGTTGTCAGAAAGGGACGGGTAGTGGCAGATATGGAGATATCTGCAGCGCCCCCTCCTTTATATATTTGGGGATTCTTAATATTTATACTGCTGTTTTGGGGGATATGTTGCAAATATAAGCCCAGGTTTTATCAAGCCTTAGTGATTAATTGTGTAAAGAAAACTACCAAGGTAGGATAGCGCTGACAATTGTTGTGGATCCTCAAGCTGCTGAATAAAAGGGCTAGTTAGACCCTTATTAGAAACAGAAAAGAACAAAAACAATTCAGCGCTAATAACTGGTTAGATATGTAAAATAAGAAATTTATTTAGAACATAGACCATCAATTTCGTGCACATTAGCATATAATTACTGTTGCAACAGATAAAAATTTATAAAAAATACCAAGATTTAAAAAAATAGGGCAAAAATCAACACTGCTGAATTTAGTGAAATATCTTGAAATGCTGGGTATATTGCAAGAAGCCTTATCCTAGGGAAATTTTGTACGGTGTTACCAGTTCACTGTATTGAGTCCTCCAATAGGTAGCACTCCTTGGAAATGGAGATCCTCTCACTGGTTTGCTTGTCCCGTGCTGGTGTTGGTGAAGGAAATGAACCGTAGCAGGGTCCAGATGTTGTTACCTTCCCAGAAATTGCCCCAAAAGGGGTCACCGTTCCCAATAGGTGGATTGCAGGCAGATCTCGCAGTTTGCAAGTCCCAGTCTTAGCACCAACGCGTTTCGTGTTTTTGTTCTTAGTGATTAATTGCACGGTGATAAAATACCAACCAATCAGCTACTGACTGCCATGTTACAGGCTGTGTTTGAAAAATTACAGTAAGGAGCATATTGGTTGGTACTTTATCACCGTGCAATTTATCACTCTCCAAGGCTAGATAAATCAGTGCCTTAATTTGATAAATAGGCCCCAATAAGTTTCACAAATTAGGATGTACCGGACATCAAGTCATATTTTTGAAGAAGAAAGCTTCCAAACTCTACTGCAAAAACCATGATGATGTCTATGCTGTTAGAAAAAAATACTCTAAAGAAAAAGAAGTAATGAAAAATTATCCCCTAAAAGAGATAAATAAAGAGCGACATAAAGAATAAGGTGGAAATAGGGGGGAAATGGCATTTAAATGTTAGATAGGTGCTATATTTACTTTCACATTTATTTTTGAAAAACACATTTTTGTTATGAGTATAATATAATTGGTGAACCAACAAAAAGTCGATTTGGGACGATTTTGATTGATTTTTGGTCAATGTTTGGTCGATATTTGATTGATTTTGTGTTTCTAAGTCAAACTTTTATAAAAGAAAAGATGTCAAAAATCATGTTAGTAAATGTGGGATTTAGACCCTGAAATACAAAATCGATTAAAAATCAACCAAACATCGACCAAAAATTTACCTAATTCGACTTTTAGTAAATATACCCCCTAGATCTGTTGCTCCGAGCAAGTCAAGTATATCATCGAAAACACTTTGTTGACTCTTATAATTGTGAGTGCACATCCCCTTTTCTGCCTCGCATGTCTTTGGCACACGCCCCGGGGGATTATTTGGTGTCACTGACCCCAGTTATGCCACTGGTCTTTGGCAGATTTGATTGATAATTTTAAAACCACAACAGGAATGCATGCTAAACCAGGCTTGGTTTTCATTTATTGCTGTTGCAGTTTTAAAATTAGCCGACGCTATTCAGCAGCTTTGAAAAAACGCCCATAAGTAAATAGAGCTCTTATGGATGATTCAGAGGTGGACACTGAATAATTTTTTTTCCGTTTGCCTATGTTTTTGTATATGTGCAGGAGCTGCACTGACTGTGCATGTGCAGATCTGGGGATGCAATGTCTTTCACAGTGCCCCATATGCTGCAGCATAACGGACATTCTACTGGGGTTTGGAGATGGTGACAGGAAACTGCAGAAAACAGAGGCATGTTGGCAGAGCCGGCCCTAAGCAATATGATGCCCTAGGCAAGATTTTGGTGGGTGCCCCCTAGCGCCGCCTCTAGTTCCGCCTCTGACCCTGCACCCCTTTCCCAGCACCATCACCCCTCACCTATAGCAGTCCTCATTTTGGTGCTCCTACCCCCTATATTTTAAATAGGAACAGTGCGCACATTCAGCACACAGCCCAAAAAGGAGCATGTTCTTGCTGGGAAGGTGCCACACAGTAGTGCAACTTTATTCACATTATATCATGCGAGTGTCCCTTATTCATGTTACATCACACAGTAGTACCACTTTACCTTATATATGTTACTCTTCACAGTAATGCCCCTTATTCACATTACATGACACTGAATTGCTCCTTATTCACATTACACCACACTATATTGCTCTTTATTCACATTAGACCACACAGTAGCACCCTTTCTATACATTACAACACACAGTAGAGCACCTTATACACATAATACTACACATTAGTAATGCATATAAATACATAATACCACACAGTAATGCTCCTTACACATATGACACACATTATTAATGTCCTTATAAAAAATAATGCACCTTACACGTTATGCCAATAATGCCCCTTACACACATGCCGAACACTATTGCACAACCCACCCGCACACAGCACTCAGACGGCCACTTTCACTGTGACCTCTGCCTCTGCTTGGATACAGATGTGTCCTCATACATCTTGCCTCAATACGACATGAAGCAGGAGATACCTGGCGTGAGTCAGCTGGCAGCTCTGCTAACGTCGGGTGCCTTTTTTTCCAAAAATTATTTTATTTGTAATGCTGTATGACTAGGATGCACAAGCAAATTCTTCTATATTCTGTGTGTGACTGTGGCTGTATCTGCATACAAAATGCTACGTTACAGCTATTTCCAGGAATACACTGTAACTTAGCATTTCGTATGCAGATACAGCCGCAGTCACACACAGAATATAGGCATGCCACATATCATTTTAATCAGCAGAATCTGCTTGTGCCCCATGGCTTTCCAAATGCCCTAGGCATTTGCCTAGTTTGCCTATGCCTAGGGCTGGCTCTGCATGTTGGCCTCATTTTTTGGGCGTGCTGGAGCCAGTGGCTGCATTCTTGGACACATCTTCACTAGCCCTGGTACCGTAATTTAGCTGAACATCCTGAGTAAACTCAGGGTTACTCAGATGTCTGATGTTCATGCAGTTGATGCTATGTCCTTGTATATAGCAGCGGATAAGTGCAGTCCTGCTGTAGGCATCTCTTTACTTAAAACGTATCATGCGACCTTAGCATAATTTTGCAGCGGCTGCGCTATAGCGTCCACCTCTGAATCAGCCCCTTAGTGTGGTGTTTCCATCTGAAGCCCTGACCAGAATACACACCCACATGGACGTGCTTGCAATAGTTGCTGTAAAATTAAGATATTCATTAAAATTTCAGCACTGAAGAAAAGCTGACATTGGAAACCAGGCTAATACAAATTTAAAAAAAGCCAAAGACGAGTTGTCAACTAGCCATGAAATGAGTTCACTAAATAGCTACAAATGCCGGTAGTACCAACTACTGCCAGATGCGTGTTGGTCTGCACAATTAGCATATACACCAGTTACACCAGGAATAAATTAGCAGCAGGGTTTTCCGCAAAGCTAGTTGGTCGCACCGCACATGGAAAAGCTTTTCAATAAATTTGCCTTTTCCCAGCATGATATACCAGGCGAGAACGCTCAGAAACCCACTGATTCTGCATAAACTGCAGAATCCAATGGGTTTCCTTTAGAGATGTGCACCGGAAATTTTTCGGGTTTTGTGTTTTGGTGTTTGGATTCGGTTCCGCGGCCGTGTTTTGGATTCGGATGCGGCAAAACCTCCCTGAAATTTTTTTGTCGGATTCGGGTGTGTTTTGGATTTGGGTGTTTTTTTTTCAAAAACCCCTCAAAAACAGCTTAAATCATAGAATTTGGGGGTAATTTTGATACTATAGTATTACTAACCTCAATAACCATAATTTCCACTCATTTTCAGTCTATTCTGAACACCTCACACCTCACAATATTATTTTTAGTCCTAAAATTTGCACCGAGGTCGCTGGATGACTAAGCTAAGCGACCCAAGTGGCCGGCACAAACACCTGGCCCATCTAGGAGTGGCACTGCAGTGTCAGACAGGATGGCACTTAAAAAAATTGGCCCCAAACATCACATGATGCAAAGATAAATAAATAAAAAAAAGAGGTGCAAGATGGAATTGTCTTTGGGCCCTCCCACCCACCCTTATGTTATATAAACAGGACATGCACACTTTAACAAACCCATCATTTCAGCCACAGGGTCTGCCACACGACTGTGGCTGAAATGAGTGGTTGGTTTGGGCCCCCACCAAAAAAAGAAGCAATCAATCTCTCCTTGCTCAAACTGGCTTTACAGAGGCAAGATGTCCACATCATCATCATCCTCCGATTCCTGACCCCTTTCACTGTGTACATCCCCCTCCTCACAGAGAATTAATTCGTCCCCACTGGAATCCACCATCTCAGGTCTCTGTGTACTTTCCGGAGGCAATTGCTGGTGAATGTCTCCACGGAGGAATTGATTATAATTCATTTTGATGAACATCATCTTCTCCACATTTTGTGGAAGTAACCTCGTACGCCATTCGCTGACAAGGTGACCGGCTGCACTAAACACTCTTTCGGAGTACACACTGGAGGGGGGGGGGGCAACTTAGGTAAAATAAAGCCAGTTTGTGCAAGGGCCTCCAAATTGCCTCTTTTTCCTGCCAGTATACGTACGGACTGTCTGACTTGCCTACTTGGATGCGGTCACTCATATAATCCTCCACCATTCTTTCAATGGTGACAGAATCATATGCAGTGACAGTAGATGACATGTCAGTAATCGTTGGCAGGTCCTTCAGTCCGGACCAGATGTCAGCACTCGCTCCAGACTGCCCTGCATCACCGCCAGCAGGGTGGGCTCGGAACTCTTAGCCTTTTCCTCGCAGCCCCAGTTGCGGGAGAATGGGAAGGAGGAGCTGTTGACGGGTCACGTTCCGCTTGACTTGACAAGTGTCTCACCAGCAGGTTTTTGAACGTGTGCAGACTAGGGTCTGCCGGAAAGAGATACAACGTAGGATTTAAACCTAGCATCGAGCATGGTGGCCAAAATGTAGTGCTCTGATTTCAACAGATTGACTACCCGTGAATCCTGGTTAAGCGAATGAAGGGCTCCATCCACAAGTCCCACATGCCTAGCGGAATCGCTCCATTTTAGCTCCTCCTTCAATCTCTCCAGCTGCTTCTGCAAAAGCCTGATGAGGGGAATGACCTGACTCAGGCTGGCAGTGTCTGACAGAACCTTGCACAACATTGAAATCATTCTCCACTGCGCTTGAGTCAGGTGCATTCCCCCTCCTTTGCCTATATTGTAGGCAGATGTATAGGCTTGAATGGCCTTTTGCTGCTCCTCCATCCTCTGAAGCATATAGAGGGTTGAATTCCACCTCGTTACCACCTCTTGCTTCAGATGATGGCAGGGCAGGTTCAGGAGTGTTTGCTGGTGCTCCAGTCTTCGGCACAAGGTGGCTGAATGCCGAAAGTGGCCCGCAATTCTTCGGGACACCGACAGCATCTCTTGCACGCCTGGGTCATTTTAAAAAAAATTCTGCACCACCAAATTCAATGTATGTGCAAAACATGGGACGTGCTGGAATTTGCCCACATGTAATGGACGCACAATATTGGTGGCGTTGTCTGATGTCACAAATCCCCAGGAGAGTCCAATTGGGGTAAGCCATTCTGCGATGATGTTCCTCAGTTTCCGTAAGAGGTTGTCAGCTGTGTGCCTCTTATGGAAAGTGGTGATACAAAGCGTAGCCTGCCTAGGAACGAGTTGGTGTTTGTGAGATGCTGCTACTGGTGCCGCCACTGCTGTTCTTGCTGCGGGAGGCAATACATCTACCCAGTGGGCTGTCACAGTCATATAGTCCTGAGTCTGCCCTGCTCCACTTGTCCACTTGTCCACATGTTCGTGGTTAAGTGGACATTGGGTACAACTGCATTTTTTAGGACACTGGTGAGTCTTTTTCTGACGTCTGTGTACATTCTCGGTATCGCCTGCCTAGAGAAGTGGAACCTAGATGGTATTTGGTATCGGGGACACAATACCTCAAGCAATTCTCTAAGTCCCTGTGAACTAACGGAGGATACACGTTCAACACCAACACAGCTGCCAAGGCCTGAGTTATCCGCTTTGCAGCAGGATGACTGCTGTGATATTTCATCTTCCTCGCAAAGGACTGTTGAACAGTCAATTGCTTACTGGAAGTAGTACAAGTGGTCTTCTGACTTCCCCTCTGGGATGACGATTGACTCCCAGCAGCAACAACAGCAGCGCCAGCAGCAGTAGGCGTTACACTCAAGGATGCATCGGAGGAATCCCAGTCAGGAGAGGACTCATCAGACTTGCCAGTGACCTGGCCTGCAGGACTATTGGCGTTCCTGTCTAAGGAGGAAATTGACACTGAGGGAGTTGGTGGTGTGGTTTGCAGGAGCTTGGATACAAGAGGAAGGGATTTAGTTGTCAGTGGACTGCTTCCGCTGTCACACAAAGTTTTTGAACTTGTCAATGACTTCTGATGAATGCGCTCCAGGTGATGTATAAGGGAGGATGTTCCTAGGTGGTTAACGTCCTTACCCCTACTTATTACAGCTTGACAAAGGCAACACACAGCTTGACACCTGTTGTCCGCATTTCTGTTAAAATAATTCCACACCGAAGAGGTGATTTTTTTTGTAATTTGACCAGGCATGTCAATGGCCATATTCATCCCATGGACAACAGGTGTCTCCCCGGGTGCCTGACTTAAACAAACCACCTCACCATCAGAATCCTCCTTGTCTTATTTCCTCCTCATCGCCAGCAACACCCATATCCTCATCCTGGTGTACTTCAACAGTGACATCTTTAATTTGACTATCAGGAACTGGACTGTAGGTGCTCCTTCCAGCACTTGCAGGGGGCGTGCAAATGGTGGAAGGCGCCACCTTTTCCCGTCCAGTGTTGGGAAGGTCAGGCATCGCAACCAACACAATTGGACTCTCCTTGGGGATTTGTGATTTAGAAGAACGCACAGTTCTTTGCTGTGCTTTTGCCAGCTTAAGTATTTTCATTTTTCTAGCGGAAGGATGAGTGCTTCCATCCTCATGTGAAGCTGAACCACTAGCCATGAACATAGGCCAGGGCCTCAGCCGTTCCTTGCCACTCCGTGTCGTAAATGGCATATTGGCAAGTTTACGCTTCTCCTCAGACGCTTTTAATTTTGATTTTTGGGTCATTTTAATGAACTTCCATTTTTTTGATTTTACATGCTCTCTACTATGACATTGGGCATCGGCCTTGGCAGACGACGTTGATGGCATTTCATTGTCTCAGCCATGACTAGTGGCAGCAGCTTCAGCACGAGGTGGAAGTGATCTTGATCTTTCCCTATTTTACCCTCCACATTTTTGTTCTCCATTTTTTAATGTGTGGAATTATATGCCAGTAATATATCAATAGCAATGGCCTACTGTACTGTACTATATGTATACTGCTGGTCACCAAAATGCTGCACCATCCCACAATATACTGCTTGCAATAATGCAGCACAGATATGGATAGTATAATTGACACAGAGCTGCAAGATACAGCAATGGCCTACTGTACTGTACTATATGTATACTGCTGGTCACCAAAATGCTGCACTGTCCTACTATATACTGCTCGCAATAATGCAGCACAGATATGGATAGTATAATTGACACAGAGCTGCAAGATACAGCAATGGCACTACTGTACTGTACTATATGTATACTGCTGGTCACCAAAATGCTGCACTGTCCTACTATATACTGCTCACAATAATGCAGCACAGATATGGATCGTATACTTGACACAGAGCTGCAAGATACAGCAATCGCCTACTGTACTGTACTATATGTATACTGCTGGTCACCAAAATGCTGCACTGTCCTACTATATACTGCTCACAATAATGTAGCACAGATATGGATAGTATACTTGACACAGAGCTGCAAGATACAGCAATGGCCTACTGTACTACTATAATTATATACTGGTGGTCCCCACAATGCAGCACACTGAGCACAGATATGGAGCGTTTTCAGGCAGTGAACGTAGATATTTTCAGCACACTGAGCACAGATATTTGCAGCACACTGAGCACAGATATTTGCAGCACACTGAGCACAGATACGTACTTTTCAGGGAGAGAACGCAGACACGTCCTCTCTTTTCAATCTCCAATGCACGAGTGAAAATGGCGGCGACGCGCGGCTCTTTATATAGAATACGAATCTCGTAAGAATCCGATAGCGGTCTGACGACGTTCGGGCACGTTCGGGTTAACCGAGCAAGGCGGGAAGATCCGAGGCTGCCTCGGAACCATGTAAAATAGGTGAAGTTCGGGGGGGGTTCGGATCTCGGAGAACCAAACCCGCTCATCTCTAGTTTCCTTGCATGTTAAAATGCAGAATCTATCTGGAAATTAGGGCATGGGCTGCATGGTAAACCCCACTCAGTGACTAACTACAAAGGGTGCAGGAAGTGCAGTTGCTATGGTACCCGAGCTCCTTCCAGGGCCTGCTGCTCCCTCTGCACCCAGACATGGACTGCCTCCAAGGCCTACTGCTCCACTCATCACCCCCGCCCATGGTGAGAAAAGTTGCCGCAGCCATTAGCACCCCCTCTCCCACAGGCTGTCGCTGCAGCTACGTAGGGGATGTGGGGGGAGGGGGGAGTATGGGGGCCCTTCCTGGCCAGCTCCAAGTACTGGCTGCCGCTGCTGTGAATCTCCCCCATCTCTTTCCCTGATATTCTCCCTTGCTTCTCTCTCTCCCTTTCTTTCTCTCTCTCACCCTGATACTGCCCCCCCTCTCTCTCTCTCCCCATTCCTGACACTGTCTCTCTCTCTGAGACTCTCTCCCTCTCCTTGATACTGGTTCCCCTCTCTCTCCCTGACACTTCCTCTCTCTTTCTATCCTTGGCACTTTCTCTATCTCTCCCTCTGACACTGTCTCTCCCTCCCTGACTCCCTCTCTTTCTCTCCCTGACACTCTCACTCTCGCTCGCTCCCTCCCTCCCCACCCTCTCTCACTTCCTCCTCCCCATTCTCTCTCTCTCCCCCTGATGCCTTCTCCCCACCCCTCATCCCTTTCTCTCTCTTTCTCCCTGACACCTTCTCTCTCGCTCCTGTCTCTTTTTCTCATTCCTTCTTTTCTCAGGGAACTCTCTCCCTTCCACCTCCCCCCCCCCTCTTCTTCTCTTTCTTGCTCCTCTCTTTTTCTCTTTTTCTCCCCCGGCACCCCCTGTGTGTGTCTCTTTCACATCCCTCTCTCTCTCTCTGTCTCTCTCTCTCCCATAAGGGGCATTGTAGTGACAATGGTGGTGGTGGGGGGGCTTTCAAGATTTTGCTATGGGGCTCCCAAAGTTCTAGTTATGCCCCTGACCCAACTGCTAATTGAATTTCCCCTTAATGCTTTTAACCTTTGTTTTGCTATGCATTCCCTGTTCGGTTTCAATAATCCATAACAACTCGTGTATGAATAAAAACAAAATGTTGCTATTACATGCACTGTTGCACATGCAAACATAATATATACACAAGGAATGTAAGATGCACCTACCAGGGTCAGTGGTGGGTGTAATCGCAAACAACCAATCAGAAGTAGTTCCTTACTGCCAACCACCATCATCATTAAGAAGGGAACATTTATTTTTCTCTTCTTTTTATATAGCATACTACTATACCCGTGTCAGTTTTCCCATACATGCATTTGGCTCTTGTATGGCTCATCTGCCACAGTGTAACCTACGTAGTGCGCCCAACATGGCTGCCTTATCTGGTGCGCTTGTGGATGGGATGAAAAATATATGGACCTGATGGTTTTGTTGGAACCCTACTCTGAACTTTAGGACTCTGCAATCTCCCCATTTTGTGTTATTTCTTCTAGCGGTAAACTATTCCACCCTGGGTAATCCTACGCAGGGCTGCTGCACCTGGTAACTTGTGAGGGTGGAATTCACAACCTTAGGAAGTTATTACCCAAAATGCCTACACCAATCATGCATTATTCTTTCTGTGTGCTCAAGGTTTTCATTTATGTCTGTGTGGTTTATCTATTGCTGTATTACTTAGATCCTCTGTATTATGTGCATTGTTTTTGATGTCTGTAAAGCTCCTTGAGTCCTGTTGGAGAAAGAGCGCTATATAAATAAAATTATTATTATTATTGTCAGCCCCTGCAAATGATTAGACTAGGACATGTGTAATTGCATCTATGTGCAATGTTCTTACTGTACTCTGCTTACATCAGTCCATCATTTCCTCCCAGGATGCACCTCTATAGATGCAAGCGTGCCTTAAGTTGTGCATATGTGTATCCTGTTCTCTGGGCACCTGCACAGCAACCTTATGTATTTTAAACTATAAACTATTGTGTCCCTCGTCTGCATCAGTCCCAGTGCGAATGATCTCAATTTTCTTAAAAGGTGTAGTTATTCTCTTCAGTTTTCTCTTACGTCCTAGAGGATGCTGGGGTCCACATTAGTACCATGGGGGTATAGACTGGTCCACCAGGAGCCATTGGCACTTTTAGAGTTTGATAGTGTGTACTGGCTCCTCCCTCGATACCCCTCCTACCAGACTCAGTTTAGAAAATGTGCCCGGAGGAGCCGGTCACAGCTAGGGGAGCTCTACAGAGTTTCTCTAGTAAAAGTTTTTTTAGCGTTTATTATTTTACAGGGAGGCTGCTGGCAACAGCCTCCCTACTTCGTGGGACTAAGGGGGGTAGTAGTGTAAGCCCTGCGGGGTCTGAGCCACTATCTCCGCTGACAGGACACTGAGCTCCTGAGGGGATAGATCGTTTCCCGCCACAGGGGATCGCTCACCCCAGCAGCATGCCGCCACCCCCTTACAGAGCCAGAAGATCAGTGGCGAGTCAGTCACCGACCCCATCCCTAGCAAGTGGGGGGCCAGTGTGAAGATGGCGGCAACAGGGTAGGAGCGCAGTACTAGTGCGGTGCTGTGAGGGGCCTGATCCTTGCACAGGTCAGCAAGCCTTTTGGGGTCCGTGGAGCTCAGCCAGCATTTTACCTCAGGCCAGTATAATCCTTGTGAAGAGCGGGAAGACAGGGCCATTTTGGGGGCAGAGCTTCTCCTCAGAGCGGACCCAGCAGCGTTCAGCGCCATTTTCCTGCCTGCACAGCACTGTCTAGGAAGAGCAAGTCCCTCCACAGCAACTCCAGCTATCTCTCACGGCACCAGGGGGTTGTAGAAGGGGGGGGGGGGGGGAGGCTGCATTTAGACCTATTAAGGTGCACAGTCAGCGCTAGTAGGGGTCTTCCTTTACATTAAAAGCGCTGTGTGTGGGTTGGCTCCAATCTCTGTGTCTCTCTTGCCATTCTTCGGGTGAAACTCTGTCTGTTCTTCCCTGTGTGTGTGGAGTGTCTGTGGTCTCCATTAAGCAATGTCCAGGGACTCTGTGTCATATGCTGCAGAGGATATGTCCTACCAGGATGATCCCATTCCATGTAATCAGGATTGCACTGGTTTATGCCAGATACCAGCAAGGGAGCCTGAGTGGTTATCCTCTATCAAATCTATGATTTCTAAGATTTCAAATAGGGTTGCACAAAATGAATCTGCAACTCAGGCTTTACAGAACTCTATGGTAGTCTGGCCCAGTTCTGGAACCTCAGGGCTCCCCGCTGTATATTCACATAAACGTGCTCTTGCGCAGATCATGCAAGATGATACGGATACCGATTCTGACACTGCAGACGGTGACGGGTATGTGTTGCGGGGGGTAGCATCTCTTGCCAACGGGGTGCAGTTGATGATAGAGGCCATTAGAGATGTGTTGAATATTGCTGTTACAACACCAAAGCAGGTTGAGGAGGCTTACGTCACTGAAAATAAGAAAGCCTCGCTAACCATTGATAATGTCAAATATTACCTTTAAACATAAAGCTATACACTATTACGGACTAAGTACGCTATTTGCGCACTGAGTACCGTAGGGGTACGCACTTAGCGTAGCAGACGCTAGGTCTTTGGCGCGACGCACGAGCGACACGTACGCTCACGGATTCACGCTTCGTACCAAGCATGCTATTGGCGTACCGAGTATCGTACTGCTACGCTATTAGCGTAGCAGACGCTGCGCCGTGAGAGTGAGACACGAGCGGTACGGACGCTCACAGAATGATATACAGTAAACCCGGTTAATAAAACAATGTAAGAATATACTTATACTCTAAACCTTAGTAGTCAAATACTGCAATGATGTAACGCCTAAAAACCTTAACAATGTGTATGCTGTTTGAGCGATTAAGACGCTAAGAAAGCCCTTTGCAGGAAAGTGAAAACACAACACCGGGTTTGGTTACAACCACAGCAGCTCTAACACCGCCGTGGATTATTCAGAGAAAAAGGGGAAAACAGATACAAGTTATACACTACAAGCTAAAAAGGAAATCTAACAGAATAACAGAGAATAATGATGATGACTACAGAGAATATACATACGTGGGAAATCATTCGCAAGCGCGACCTGGATCCAGTCCTCAGCTATTCAGGTAGAAAGCCTTCAGAGTCTTGAGGCTGGCCAGGCAACAGTGGTCTTTATATACACAACATACATTCACAATACAATGGTCCCTGTAATCTCATTGTTCATTGGACACAGGGCTGTGTCTCTACATTACAGGAAAGGTCATAGGTGGATTTGAACAGGTGGGCTGTGTCTTTCCCCAACTGCTCTTGTGGGTGGTATCCTCTGGATTCCCCCCGCATGTGTAATTTAAAGCAAATACAGTTAATGTTCATAATCTACTTCTGTACATAACTATACGCAGGAGCGAGCGATCCTTTCCTAACTAACACCGGAATGTTACCCTTAAAATACCCTACAGCTGGATACTAGACACCACCTTTCAACCTTTATCTGACCCTTCCTATCATGCAAAGAGGAATCTCTCTGTCCAGGAACTGTTTTAACTAATCATACTCGCTGACATGGTCCAGGGGAATATTATCTACAAAATGCACTATTTGGGTTAAATATGCTACGATCGAGTCGCACGCTACACGCTCACAAACTCCGCCGTAAATACACATCTCATGCACACGAGACGCTGGAGCGTCTCTTACGCAACTTGCGGGTATGTGTACGCACGGGGGACCAGGTGCACGAGCAGCGTGCATGCGCATGAGGGGTTAGTACAAGGGGTATGCATCATGATATTTTTCGACTTTGACAGTCCACCCTTTGGCAGTCAACAATAACTGCCACTATCCAAACACTTAAGCAGAAAAATATACAATACAATGAAATACCTATAAATGATTGGGTGGAGGGAGGAGAGGAGAAGGTGGGAAATGTATGACCTAGTGGGATAGTAAAAGCATGTATGTATGAAATTCATGTCTGGGGGGTCATGTATCATCGTGCCGTACATGTTCTAGATAAGCTTCGAGGTATTGCGAAGTATACATTAAATCCTTCTTATCCCGTATTAAGGGTCTGTAAGTGAGCTAACAAACCCTACCGAGCTCTTTTCGGCTTCTTGTTTCAACAAATGGGGTGCACATTAGTTGATGATACATGGAGGGGGAAAACATGTGAGTGCTAATATATGTACCTATATCACCTGTCGACTATGTGTGTCACTACCTGAAGATCGTAGAGATGAAGATAAGAAACATATGTCACAAATACATTCATATGATAATGTGGGTAATTGTCCTTGGGTGTCTGTTGAAGTCTTGTCCGGATAGGTGTATCTTTGCTGTGGGTGGTAAGCAAAGTCTTTCAAGTGTCCATACGAAGTCTTTTAAAGTCTCTAAAAGTGTCTTGCAAAGTCTGTGAAAAAGTTCATCAAAGGTCTGTGGAAATGTTCATCAACGGTCTGTAAAAATGTGCATCAAAATCTTATTCTGAGTGGATGTCTTTTTACCTCGGAGAAAAACAAAGGAGAAACGGGTGAAAGAAACGGACCATGGAATCACGTCTTATCACAACATTGTCTCGATTGATGGGTTATAAATTAAACCAGTTGTTGTAACAATGCCTTCGCTCCTCAAACTCATCACTCTGGTACTGCGCTTGCAATGCATTAAAATCCGAACACATCTAAATATCAAACCAATCATTATGACAACTCCCAGGATACAAAGGAGAAATTTCCCTACATTCATGATAACATTTTGAGCCCATTCTTCTAAACCTGAGAACCAATTGTTTGGGTTCAACCATGAAACCCAGCCGGTCAGTTCATTACTCACAGCAGTAAGGGTAAGGTTGTGTCTCCTTCGGAACTCCCACTTCAATTGCAAGATATCGTCCATCTTTTGATCTATGACCTCGGTGGGGTCATCAGTGCTGTTTGTAATATACGTACAGCACTTCACACCATACTGAGTTGCTAGGGTGACACAATACCCGCCTGTCACCGCTGTGATGTAATTGAGAACCATCCTGTGCTGGATCAGTTCTGTTTTGTAAGCTTGCAATTCCCTCCCAGTATACCTGAAGGTGTCATCATACATCTCGGTGATATTGTCTATCAGGTTCGCTAGCGCATTAATATACTTAAAATTTATAACTCCTCTGGCGGTACGGGTGATATCTAGCGCGAGTAGGAATTGAATCCCAGTGGATTCGTGGATCAAATCAGAGGCTGCGTGCTCTGTCCTATCTATAAGGTGTCTCTTAACAATGTGTTCGTAGTGAGTGTGAGTGTAAGGAGCTTGAGCATTGCGGTGAACGTCTTTCATCTTATCATAAGTAATGGTCATTACTTCTGGCAACACTCTTCCAATGTAACACAATCCCTCTGAGTTTGGGGCAAGCCACTTATACGCCTTCCTCCCACATATGAAATATGCATCATTGGGGAGAACATATGGGACAGAATATGACATCACCATATTGCAAACCTTCCAGGTGAAAAATCCTATCCCTAACTTTCTCATCTGTTCAGTACACGTATCAGGCTGTATGATATGCGCACAGTATCCTGGTGATACTTCTCCAACCCGCATGGTCCTACTTCCTAGAGTATACCTATACCGAAAATATCTCCCACCGTCGGCTATTTGGCGTATAAGTTCTGAGTCTACGGGCATTCTATCGGCTCTGTGTGAAAATGTCATGGTTTGGTTGTTCCACGTCACTTCCCAATTTCCCGGCTTTCGGGGATTGGAAATGTTAAAACATACTAAGGACCTATCCACATGATATTGGTGGAGCTTCAAACTAGGAGGCCTAGAAATATTAAATTTCTTGTCCACCGGTCTCCCACCCCTTAATTCAAGTACCTCATCTATTGTTAAAGAGTATGGTACTAGTCCTGACTTGCTCTGACCTTGAGGTACTTGTGAGCACACCCAGCATTCCGATTGGTTTAAAACCTTACCCACTAATGAGTGATAGTCACTCAATGGATGCCGGTCCATGTTGATATTAAGGCTGGACTGACATCTCTGGATGCACCCGTCCTCAACTATGTTTTCACAATTCCTACAGATACAATTCTCCTCAGCTAACAATCCTTCACAATGTCTCCTAGTGTCATGACTACCAGATCGTTTTCTGATACTCGCCTTTGCTCGGTGACTGTGTTGCTCTTGGAATTCTACTAATCCGTCCTTGTCATCAGAACCCATTCCAGATCCTTTCTCGACCTCTCTGGTACTCACCGAAATAGACTGTTCTGGTCAACAACAGGGTCAACAGGAAAACCCGGAACGCAGTCTCTCTGGGTAAGTCCATCTTGCAGGAGGAGAAAGAAAGAGTGGTAATGGGAGGTAAAGAAAATAATAGAAGGGAAAGAAAACTGGTGCGATAACTGCCTCTAGTCTTTTTTTTTTTTTCAGTGCTCAGATGCCGTCTCAACAGTGCTGTCTCCCAGTCCTCCCGGAACAGACACTCCAGTGACACGATGTTCTCTCCGAGTCAGCGACCTTTCTGTAGGGAGCATAAATCTTGCATTACCATTTGTTTAACTGTTGTGTGACATACCATCCGTAGAACATGAAAAAACAAAAAAAAAGAGAGAATAATAGAAAAGAGAAAAATTGTCAAATTTCAGTTCACCATTAGGCT
Source organism: Pseudophryne corroboree (assembly GCF_028390025.1). Lineage (NCBI taxonomy): Eukaryota > Metazoa > Chordata > Amphibia > Anura > Myobatrachidae > Pseudophryne > Pseudophryne corroboree. The sequence goes on from NC_086449.1 coordinate 375,512,331, forward strand.
GTCACACCAACATGTCTATCGGTATCTCTGCACAGTCTCCCCCACCAGTATTTCCACTCTCCACCCTCTGTGCATCGCCAGGCACAATGATGCTGGTAAGATATACTGGGGTTGGGCAGACCTCTGGAAAGACCAAGTAGACATGTGACGTTTGAGCTATAGTTCTGCTGGTGAATGTCAGAGATGAAGAGGAAACATTTAAAGATAAATCACAGAGTTTACCTGGCCGCCCCTGTATCCACAAGGAATGACCTACCAATTACATCAACTCGGGACCTCAGGTTTACTTCCAAGGCTCGCAATTAATTTCACTGGCTGTAGACTACAGGTGCGGGCCAAAATTTTCCCTATGTGATCCCTGATTCCAATTACATGTGTCATAACTTTGGTCGTTTTCTTGTCTAGGGGGTCGATATACCTTATGTGGGTCTCTTAATCTGCAATTCCGTGCAATATGTCCTTCCTTATGGCAGTTATAACATTTTACTACATACGACTTACCATCAGGGGTCTGGGGTTTAGGCTGATGAGGCCTTGTTGTGAGGGCCTGTATACTTACTGTCATCAGCTTGTCCCCCTGTGACTCCCTGTGCCTAATGATGTTCCGATCATGCTCAATAGCGGACTCTCTCAAGGCAGCCACCGAGATACCTCTCCAGCTAGGTTGAGTGGTTTGTACCCTGGTCCTCAACACTTCCTTTAACCCGTCCATTAATACGGACACCGCTACCTCTCTATGATATACATTATCCTTACTCTACAATGTGAGGTGCAATTGTCTGTGCATAATGTACAGTACCGTACTTACCTGTGGACACGACCTCACCTGTCCCTCCACTAGGGGCCTTTGCTACTGCTCTTACTGGTTGGGCCGTGCCCACTTGAGTATCTTGTATGGTGGCTGCTAAAGAGAGTGCCGATATCGTGCTGGGCTCATCTTCTTGGTCGCAGTCCTGAGGGAAGTTTAAGAAGGGATACAACTTGCACGGGTTAGCATTTGCATTAATACATTTATCTACTTTACTCTTATCATCATTAATACATTTAATAAGTGCACTCTTATCGTATACCAGTATGCCATTCTCTGTAGCCATATTCTCCCCTGTAATGTACGGTGGTGGTGGTGCAGTTGCTATCAGTTTCCTGCTAGGGTTGGAACCAGCTGCTTGAGCTAATCCCTGTTGTATCTCACCCTCCTGTTGCCATAACTGTAAACAATCATAATGTCTAATCCTTTGTCTTCCGGATTTTATCAGACATATCCTTCTCCTTAGATTTTGCAACACCTCAGGATTAAAACTGCCTACCCTAGGGAACGGTTCCCTATCATCCACAGTCATTCGTTCCCATTCATTGCATAAGACCTCTGCGTGTGATCCATATTTTTCACACATTATGTACCTCGCCGACCCTTTGGGCCGCGGAATAATATCAACCTGAACCCTGGTTGATCGTCCCTTACTTGAGCAACTGGCCCCCATTCTTTGCATGTATTGCCTTCTCAGCGAATTCCTACAAAAACCAACTTACTCAGAGGTAAGGCAACGGTGAAAGTCCAACAAGTGCTCTCACTCACTCTCGCCCACGTCGGCCAATACACCTACACACTGTCCGCAGTGCTGGTCGTACCCAACCTAGGGCCCCTGTGTAACCCCTATTTACTGAGAGCGTGTGGGAGTATGCTACCCCTCCCAGTAAATATCAGTTGCTGGAGATTTCCTGAGTGAACAGCAAAACTCCCTTAAAATAAAAAAACTGTTACACAAATCACGTTACGTGTACAATTAGCGTCTATGACCCCGCGATTGTACGCAATTTGCGTAATGGGTATCAAGGTGAACTAACTAATGCACACAGTAACGTGTGGTACAGTCGCACTGCGTATAAGTAACTATTACTTATCCGCTGCACGACCAACGGAATCGGTTGTTTAGGCTGCGAAACCTCAGCCGGAGCGTATTCTCAAAACGGGCCTATATGGGTACTACTCAAACCCCCGGGGCTGCGCTCTCACCGCTGACCTTTCTCAGGCCAGGGTTTTCAGAGCTTCGCTTGACCTAGTCAGCGGATTTCTGACTTTGCCGACCTCTTGGTCTGCTGTTACTTGCTACCTTGCTCCTTTATACCTTATCAATGTTAACGTGAGCAAGCCAATCTCTCGCCACCAAGTGTTCACTTCACTGGTGTCCTCTGGGATCCCGGATCCCGGGTTCACAAAACCTTTATTTGCATACACACGCTCGTTCACTCATATACACTTTGATTTTTCTGTACAGAAAATTAACTTTCATTCAGGTGAAACAGCCTAATCCCAGAGGTGATGCAATAAGAGAAGGATCTTTTAAACTAAATTTTGGACACTGATCAATTTGTGCTATTATCGCGTGGCTACCGCGTTGCTTTAACTAAAACAATGCTATCGTGTGATTTGTATTAAGTGGGCGTACCTGTACGCACGTTGCGTAAAATATGCCACGTGTGTAGGCCCTTGCGTTGCGTACGCAGTCTCGCACGCTGTCCGAGACACGTGTACAAAGGCCGGATACGTCCGCCACAATACAAATAACACGCTTCTATAAATGTAAACGATATTCAACTATAATCGCTTACCAAACACCACACAGTATCTCCTGTATAAACCTTTATAACTGGGCCAGGCTACGTGTGTGTTTTACACTTACTCCCTTAAATATTACTTTTTACTTTTAACTAAATAGCAACAAATTTCTCAGCACGTAATCAATGCTAATGGCAAACAAGCGGGTAGATATGCAAAATACACAAAATACAGGTCTAAATGAATCTAGTAATCAATGCTTCCAATAGTATGATTCATATTGGATAGCTATCTTGCAGAACATACATTGATATAAACACACACACATAATTATAATATTATATCTATGTACCATTCACTGGTCTCCTAAGACTCATTTACTCATTAAGTGCTTCTAATTTGCATATGAATGCTATGTGTTATTGGCTGCCTGTAAAGGTGGTTTTTCACTGCTAGGAAAAAGCAGCTACACAGGTTAATTTGCATTTCAATGGCAATTTTACAACAAGCAGAGTTAACTGAATCCTAGAGGTAAAGAAAAAAACAAAAAAACTTTGTTTATATCTGTATGTGGTTCTTACATCACGTATTCATCTTACTATTAACTTTTATTAAGCCCCATCTGAATCTATTTGTAATTGACTATGGCATGGGTTAAATAAATGCATTGGTAACTCATAAATGGTGATTTCTTTTTTGACCAAGGATGGCTGATTATTCGGGCAGTGAAAATCAGCCATTTAGAAAAAATGACCTTCCCAAAATGGCCGCTGCTCCTCCCCCTTCCACATTCATGAGGGTTACACAAAGTGGTGGACAGGCCATGTGGTTAGTCCAAAATGGAGGACAAACCATGCGGCTTCCTTTGTCACTAAGAAATCACACACCATGCGAGCCCCTGAAGTTATTTTACCTTGTTTTGCAACAATATGATCAGATATGCAGAGTACAGGTGTATGCTTGTATTGTGTGCGCATTTGGCGCAAAACAGAAATTGACAGATTTAAAATAGCTTTGCGTTCTTACCTTCCGGATCCCACCAACATCCCAACAAACCATGCGGAGCAGACGCTTATCTAATCAGCACCAGTGTATCCCCGACCACAAAAAAGCTAACAGGGGATACTACCTTCCCGCCCTTTGCTGATAGATAAAGTCTGCCTTGTCCTGCTAGGCTGCGGATATGAGGAGGCCCGGACGATGCTCCCAATTGATAATGTCAAATATTACCTTTAAACATAAAGCTATACACTATTACGGACTAAGTACGCTATTTGCGCACTGAGTACCTTAGGGGTACGCACTTAGCGTAGCAGACGCTAGGCCGTAGGCGCGACGCACGAGCGACACGTACGCTCACGGATTCACGCTTCGTACCAAGCACGCTATTGGCGTACCGAGTATTGTACTGCTACGCCATTAGCGTAGCAGACGCTGCGCCGTGAGAGTGAGACACGAGCGGAATGGACGCTCACAGAATGATATACAGTAAACCCGGTTAATAAAACAATGTAAGAATATACTTATACTCTAAACCTTAGTAGTCAAATACTGCAATGATGTAACGCCTAAAAACCTTAACAATGTGTATGCTGTTTGAGCGATTAAGACGCTAAGAAAGCCCTTTGCAGGAAAGTGAAAACACAACACCGGGTTTGGTTACAACCACAGCGGCTCTAACACCGCCGTGGTTTATTCAGAGAAAAAGGGGAAAACAGATACAAGTTATACACTACAAGCTAACAAGGAAATCTAACAGAATAACAGAGAATAATGATGATGACTACAGAGAATATACATACGTGGGAAATCATTCGCAAGCGCGACCTGGATCCAGTCCTCAGCTATTCAGGTAGAAAGCCTTCAGAGTCTTGAGGCTGGCCAGGCAACAGTGGTCTTTATATACACAACATACACTCACAATACAAAGGTCCCTGTAATCTCATTGTTCATTGGACACAGGGATGTGTCTCTACATTACAGGAAAGGTCATAGGTGGATTTGAACAGGTGGGCTGTGTCTTTCCCCAACTGCTCTTGTGGGTGGTATCCCCTGGATTCCCCCCGCATGTGTAATTTAAAGCAAATACAGTTAATGTTCATAATCTACTTCTGTACATAACTATACGCAGGAGCGAGCGATCCTTTCCTAACTAACACCGGAATGTTACCCTTAAAATACCCTACAGCTGGATACTAGACACCACCTTTCAACCTTTATCTGACCCTTCCTATCATGCAAAGAGGAATCTCTCTGTCCAGGAACTGTTTAAACTAATCATACTCGCTGACATGGTCCAGGGGAATATTATCTACAAAATGCACTATTTGGGTTAAATATGCTACGATCGAGTCGCACGCTACACGCTCACAAACTCCGCTGTAAAACTAAATACACATCTCATGCGCACGAGACGCTGGAGCGTCTCTTACGCAACTTGCGGGTATGTGTACGCACGGGGGACCAGGTGCACGAGCAGCGTGCATGCGCATGAGGGGTTAGTACAAGGGGTATGCATCATGATATTTTTCGACTTTGACACCTTCCCTACATCAAAGGAGGGAAAACCCGGAAAAAAATTCCAGATACCTAAGAGGGTTCTAGTGGCATTTCCTTTCCTGGTAGAGGATAGGAAAAAATGGGAAAACCCGCCTATTGTTGATGCGTCAGTATCCAGACTCTCAAGAAAGGTGATTTTACCTGTTCCATGATCTACTGCCTTGAAAGAGCCGGCTGATTGTAAAATTGATAATACGCTCAAATCCATGTACACGGCTTCTGGGCAGAGCCGGCTCCAGGCATGTTCGAATAGAGCAGCCGCGCGGGGCGCCACCCTTAAAGGGCGCCGCCATATTCGTGCCTGGAGCCAGCCCGCAGCGCTAACCAGCCTAAACTGTTGTGTGCGCACTATGCGCGCTGTGCGGTGCCGGTGTCTGACGGCAGACGCCAGCACCGCGCAGCGCGCATAACGCGCACACAACAGTTTTGGAAGAGTCCGCCCGCGCCCTCAGCAGCGCTCCCCCTCCCAGCACCGCAGGTATTGTGGGGGCATTTATGTATTGAGCAAGGCACTGTGGGGTCATATCTGGCACCGTGGGGTCATATCTGCACTGTGGGGGCATTTATGTATCTGGCACTATGGGGGCATATCTGCACTGTGGGGGCATTTATGTATCTGGCACTGTGGGGGCATATCTGCACTGTGGGGGCATTTATGTATCTGGCACTGTGGGGGCATTTATGTATCTGGAACTGTGGGGTCATTTATGCATCTGGAACTGTGGGGTCATTTATGTATCTGGCACTGTGTGGGCATTTATGTATCTGGCACTGTGGGGTCATTTATGTATCTGGCACTGGGGGCATTTATGTATCTGGCACTGGGGGGCATTTATGTATCTGGCACTGTGGGGGCATATCTGCACTGTGGGGGCATTGATGTATCTGGCACTGTGGGGGCATTTATGTATCTGGCACTGGGGGCATTTATGTATATGGCACTGTGGGGGCATATCTGCACTGTGGGGGCATTTATGTATCTGGCACTGTGGGGGCATTTATGTATCTGGCACTGAGGGCATTGATGTATCTGGCACTGTGGGAGCATATCTGCACTGTGGGGGCATTTATGTATCTGGAACTGTGCGGACATATCTGGGACTGTGTGGCCATTTATGTATCTGGCACTGCTGGGGGGCATGTCACGTGCTGCTGGCACTGCTGGGGGGCATGTCACGTGTAGCTGGCACTGCTGGGGAGCATGTCATGTGTAGCTGGCATGGCTGGGGAGCATATCATGTAGTGTTCCCGCTAGGCGTCTGTGGCTAGGCAATGTGTCTCAGTGCTCTACCTGGCGCAATGTGTCTCAGTGCTCTACCTGGCGCAATGTGTCTCAGTGCTCTACCTGGCGCAATGTGTCTCAGTGCTCTACCTTGCGCAAAGTGTCTAACGTGTTCTCCCTGGCGCAAAGTGTCTAACGTGCTCTGCCTGGCGCAAAGTGTATAGGAGGTTCTACCTGGTGCAATGTGTATTAGCTGCACTACTGTGTGGTGTTATGCGAATTGCCACTATTATGTGGCCACGCACCTTCCCCACGAAGCAACGTCCCTAAATTTTTGCTGCGCGCCTTTGGTGCGCACTTTCCATGCTTTCACATGTAGGTAGGGGAGCACCCAGCATTACAGTATGTACATCATTTTGCCCTCCTAACTTAAAAATGTGCCCTCCCTGTGATCAGCACCCTGCCCTAAAAAGTGAACACTATCATGTGTAGCTGGCACTGCTGGGGGGCATGTCATGTGTAGCTGGCACTGCTGGGGGGCATATCATGTGTAGCTGGCAGTGCTGCGGGGCATGTCATGTGTACCTGGCACTGCTACGGAACATGTCATGTGTAGCTGACACTGCTGGGGGGCATATCATGTCTATCTGGCACTGCACATTGGGGGTCATTCCGAGTTGTTCGCTCATTGCCAATTTTCGCAACGGAGTGATTAAGGCAAAAACGCGCATGCGCATGGTACGCAGTGCGCATGCGGTAAGTATTTTAGCACAAAACTTAGTAGATTTACTCACGTCCGAACAAAGAATTTTCATCGTTTAAGTGATCGGAGTGTGATTGACAGGAAGTGAGTGTTTCTGGGCGAAAACTGACCGTTTTCTGGGAGTGTGCGGAAAAACGCAGGCGTGCCAGCAAAAACGTGGGAGTGTCTGGAGAAACGGGGGAGTGGCTGGCCGAACGCAGGGCGTGTTTGTGATGTCACACCAGGAACGAAACGGCCTGAGCTGATCGCAATCTGTGAGTAGGTCTGGAGCTACTCAGAAACTGCTAAGAATTTTCTATTCGCAATTCTGCTAATCTTTCGTTCGCTATTCTGCTAAAATACACTCCCAGAGGGAGGCGGCCTAGCGTGTGCAATGCTGCTAAAATCTGCTAGCGAGCGAACAACTCGGAATGACCCCTATTATGTGTATCTGACACTCAGTAGCGGATCTTGTCACGGGCAAGCAGGACTTTTGCCCGGGGTGCCGCACCATGGCAAGATCCGCTGCTGCTGTGGTGCCCCCCACTGCCGCGGCCCGCTGTCCGTTGTGAAGGGAAACTAGACGCTACGCGTCTAGTTTCCCTTCGTGGGCTGCCCGCTGTGAAGGGAAGCTAGACGCTACGCGTCTAATTTCCCTTCCTGGAGAGGACCTTCACTGTAATGATGTGTGGTGCGCGTTGACGTCATCGCGCACCACACAGCAAAGGTCCTCTCCACGAAGGGAACTAGACGCTTAGCGTCTAGTTTACCTTCGTGGAGAGGACCTTTGCTGTGCGATGCGCGATGAAGTCATCGCGCACCGCACATCCTACAACAGTACAGAGGGCGTAACTGGCCACGCCCCCTTTATGAAGCCACGCCCCCTAATGCCGCCCGGGGCGCCAGACTGACACTATACTGGAGACATTGTGTGTAAGGAACACTACTGTGGCTGTTATGTGTAAGGCTGCTAGTTGTGTGTGTAGAGGGGGTGTGAAAATATATTTATTTATAGTTTGATAATATGAAGTTACGAGGACATGCCCACTTTCCCAGGAGGCCTTGCCCACTTTCCCAGGAGCACGCACGCAAACGGGTTGGGGGGGGGGGGGGGCTTTTACATTTTCTCGCTCAGGGTGCTAGTAGGCCTGGAGCCGGCCCTGCTTCTGGGGCAATACTACCTCCCACTATTGCCAGTGCTTGGATTGCTAAAGCTATAGTAAAGTGGTCAGGCATGTTACTTAAAGACTTGGATACTATGGAGAAATGTGATGTTGAATTGTTTTTACGTAACACTCAGGATTCGGCAGGATTTCTGGTTAAATCCATGAAAGACCTGAGTTCCATGGCTGCGGGAATTTCTTCCATGTCTGTATCAGCTTGTCGAGGACTGTGGTTGCGCCAGTGGTCTACCGACACGGAATCCAGGAGAAGTGTGGAGACCCTACCCTACACAGGTCAGGATCTCTTTGGGGAAACGTTAGATGTGTGGATCTCCACGGCTATGGCTGGTAAGTCACCTTTTCTTCCCTCAGCTACACCTGCTCTGAAGAAACCCTTTTCTTCAGCTACATCACAGCCCTTTCGGTCTACCAAGCCCAGAAAGGCCAAGCCATCCAACACCTTCTTTCGGGGAGCTTGGCCCAAGTACAAGAAACCTGCGGCTGCAGGTTCCCAGGAACAGAAACCTGCTTCAGGTACACCAACATCCTCCGCATGACAGTGGACTGCACATCCCGGAGGTGGGGCCAGTGGGAGCGAAATTCAGGCATTTCAGTCATGTCTGGGTGTCATCCGGCCTCGATCCCTGGGTGCAAGATATTGTGCCTGAGGGGTTCAGGCTGGAATTTCAAAATCTCCCTCCTCACCGATTTTTCAAATCAGGACTGTCCTGCAAGAAGCCATCCAGAAGTTGGTGAAGGCACAGGTCATTGTGCCAGTACCACCTCATATGCAAAACAAAGGTTACTATTCGAATCTTTTCGTGGTACCAAAACCGGATGGTTCGGTCAGGCCCATTCTAAAATTAAAATTACTAAACCCCTTTCTGAGGGAGTTACATTTCAAAATGGAGTCTCTAAGGGCAGTGATATCAGGTCTGGAGGAGGGGGAATTCCTGGTATCCCTGGATATCAAGGATGCGTACCTCCACATTACGATTTGGCTGCCGCATCAAGCTTATCTTCGATTCGCACTGTTGGACTGTCATTTTCAGTTCCAGCACCTACCATTTTGCCTCTCCACAGCACCGAGGGTATTCACCAAGGTGATGGCGGAAATGATGATTCTCCTCCGCAGACAGGCTGTGAACATAATTCCGTATCTGGACGATGTGTTGATAAAGGCATCGTCCAAGGAGAAGCTGTTGCGGTCCATAGCTCTCAAGACCCAGCTTCTCAGGGAACATGGTTGGATCCTGAATCTTCCAAAATCTAATTTGGTACCAACCAGGAGGTTGTCCTTTCTGGGAATGATCCTCGACATGGGGGTGTTTCTTCTAGAGGAAAAAGCATTGGTGATACAAACAATGGTCCGGGGTGTCCTGAAGCCAACCCGGGTGTCGGTTCATCAGTGCATTCGCCTTCTGGGGAAGATGGTGGCCTCTTACGAGGCTCTGCAGTACGGGAGGTTTCACGCTCGGTCCTTCCAACTGGATCTCCTGGACAAGTGGTCAGGATCCCATCTACACATGCACCAGAGAATACGTCTGTCACCAAAGGCCAGGATTTCACTCCTCTGGTGGCTGCAATTACCTCACCTTCTGGAGGGCCGCAGGTTCGGGATTCAGGACTGGATCCTTCTAACCATACAAGTCTGTGGGGCTGAGGTGCAGTCACTCAAGGGGAAACCTTCAAAGGTAGGTGGTCAAATCTGGAAGCCGGCCTGCCGATAAACATTCTGGAACTAAGAGCCGTCTACAACGGTCTTCTCCAAGCGGCCCATCTTCTGAGAAATCGGGCCGTTCAAGTGCAGTTGGACAATGTGACAACAGTGGCTTACATAAACCGACAGGGCAGCATGAAGAGCAGAGCTGCAATGTCAGAGGTAACAAGAATCATCCTCTGGGCAGAAAAACATGCGTTGGTGCTGTCAGCAATCTTCATTCCGGGATTAGCCAACTGGGAAGCGGACTTCCTCAGCAGACACAATCTCCATCCAGGGGAGTGGGGTCTCCATCCGGAAGGTGTTCAAGGGGGTAACAGATCTTTGGGGCATACCCCAGATCGACATGATGGCCTCTTGTCTCAACAAGAAGCTTCGGTGGTATTGTTCCTGGTCGAGGGACCCGCAAGCAGTGGCGGTGGACGCCGTAGTGACTCCGTGGGTGTTCCAATCGGTGTACGTGTTTCCTCCACTTCCACTCATCCCAAGAGTTCTAAAGCTCATAAGGAGAACAAGGGTTCAAGCGATCCTCATTGCTCCAGACTGGCCAAGAAGGGCTTGGTATGCGGATCTTCTCGATCTACTGCAAGAAGAGCCGATGCCTCTTCCTCTTTGGGAGGACCTGCTGCAGCAGGGGCCGTTCGCCTATCAAGACTTAAAGTGGCTACGTTTGACGGCATGGAGGTTTAACGCCTGATACTAGCTCAAAAGGGCATTCCGAACAAGGTGATTCCTACCCTGGTATAGGCTAGGAAAGAGTAATGTCTAAACATTACCATCAAATTTGGAAAAAATATGTATCTTGGTGTGAGTCCAAGAAATTTCCTGCGGTGGAGTTCCAACTGGGACAGTTTTCTCCTCTTCCTACAAGCCGGTGTGGATATGGGCCTGAGGTTGGGATCTGTAAAGGTCAAGATTTTGTCCCTATCCATTTTCTTCCAGAAACAATTGGCTGCCCCCCCTGAGGTTCAGACCTTTTTGAAGGGAGTTCTGCATATCCAACCTCCCTTTGTACCACCTACGGTGCCTTGGGACCTTAACGTGGTGTTGCAGTTCCTCCAGTCGGACTGGTTTGAGCCTCTACAGGAGGTTGAGGTCAAGTTTCTTACATGGAAGGCTGTCAGGTTGTTGGCCTTAGCTTCTGCTAGACGTGTGTCAGAGTTGGGGGCTTTGTCCTGTAAAAGCCCATACTTGATCTTCCACGAAGGTAGAGCTGAGCTCCGGACACTTCAGCAGTTTCTTCCGAAGGTTGTGTCGGCATTTCATATCAACCAACCTTTTGTGGTGCCAGTGACTACTGACGCCTCAATTTCATCAAAGTCCTTGGATGTTGTCAGGGCTCTTAAAATCTATGTGAAGAGGACTGCTTGTCACAGAATATCAGACTCTCTGTTTGTCCTGTATGATCCCAAGAAAATTTGGTGTCCTGCTTCTAAGCAGACGATCTCTCACTGGATCAGGTTCACTATCCAACATGCATATTCTACGGCAGGCTTGCCGTGTCCTATGTCTGTCAAGGCCCACTCTACTCGTAAGGTGGGGTCTTCCTGGGCGGCTGCCTGGGGTGTCGCGGCGTTACAACTTTGGCGAGCTGCAACTTGGTCTATCAATCAGTTCTGCAGGAGCCTCCGCGCTCTCCTTCCCATCTGGGAGCTTTGGTACATCTCCATGGTACTAATGTGGACCCCAGCATCCTCCAGGACGTAACAGAAAATAGGATTTTGGTTACCTACCGTTAAAACCTTTTCTCGTAGTCCGTAGAGAATGCTGGGCGCAAGCCCAGCGCTTCGTTTTCCTGCTAGCGTTATTTGGTTCAATACGACTTCGCTTTAGTTGAGTACTGCATTGTTACTTGGTAAGTAATGTTTCAGCAATTGCTGAGTTTTCAAGCTAGTTAGCTTGATGTGCCTTGTATGAGTGAGCTGGTATGAATCTCGCCACTATCTGTGTTAAATCATTCTCTCGAAGATGTCCGTCTCCTCGGGCACAGTTTCTAGACTGAGTCTGGTAGGAGGGGCATAGAGGGAGGAGCCAGCCCACACTCTCAAACTCTTAAAGTGCCAATGGCTCCTGGTGGACCCGTCTATACCCCCATGGTACTAATGTGGACCCCAGTATCCTCTACGGACTACGAGAAAAGGATTTACCGGTAGGTACCAAAATCCTATTTTTACCACACATTTACCTGTTTTAAATGTTACCACTCTTTATTTTCCTTTTTTTTTTTTAAACCTCTTTTATTAATGTTTTTTTTTCCAAGGCTGCCAGTAGCAATACAAACATAATGTTTCATATTGAGAATATAAGATACATTGTATTCATGTAGTTATATTTTTATTTTAAGTCCTATAGAAGCACCTGTACCAAACATCAGGAACATAAAATGAGGTGTCCCAGCTTCTGTACATAACCCCTTCTTTTACCGTACTCTCTCAGGCAAGGTGAGGACAGAGCGGCCTCCCAGCAGCCTATTATCTGAGCATTGTTCAGTAATGATACCAGTAAGTCTTACGTGCTTCCTTTATCCATCTGCAGAGACAGCCAGGTAACAATATACATCAGAACTGGCGTTATCACAGACGGATAATATAACACAGGCACCGTCTCATGTTAAGCCCTTACTGCAACATTTATAAGTCGCAGGTTCTCAGTTGGCATGCTTCATGTGAGACAATGTAACCAAAGAACAGGAGCTAAATTATAGTTAAAAACAAATTAAGATATATCTAATTGACACTGTCGGTGTTCATAAGCCAGTTCTTAACTCATATCCAAAAACAATTAAATGGTCATTAAAACCTAAAAACTCATATTATCATAGACGTATAATATTGGGAAAATTCATTATTAGTAGACAGTGGCTAGTGGTGGTCTGATCGTGAACAAATGATAAAGCATAATATTACAGATATATTTTCTGTGACATTATTGGCTCTATAAACCCACTAATCTAAGGGTAGTAGAGAGAATTTATGTTACACAGGAGACTGCAAGTTAATCACACAAATTGTTTCTACACCACTCTACAGAGTAACAGAAGATAACATACTAAGCTGTTATTGTGTAAGGTTATATTTCTAAAGAAGAGCATACAGCTTAATAGAAGATTTTGATGCAGTGTTGCATCATTTATATTTTATTTTAATAATCCGCAAGATTAATTTATTTTAAGGCAAAATACTAGCCCATACTTACTTAATAAGCACTGTAATAACTGATAGTAGGAAGAAGACAGTGAATCTCTTAAATTCTACTGTTTGGTAACATAATTAACTAAAGGATTAAATATTTTAAGAGACAGTAAATAAAAAAGTACCTTCTAATTTTATAAAGAAAAAAAAAAAAGAAGTTAAAATGCATGGAATTATGAAATTACAAACATGCCTCTTCTGATAAAAACTTGTCTGTGCTGGCACAGAACTGGGTACAGTACACTGCCATGACAAATGGCAAGCATCGTTCTTACACTTGTGCGAATAAATATATATAGATAGATAGATAGATAGATAGATAGATAGATAGATAGATAGATATAGATGGAGCCACGCTAATTGCGTCTCCGTCTGCTCATCCGTGTCAGAGCCACAAGCCACGCTAAACTAGAATGGGAGAGCGTCTCTGTGAACTCCCAGCGGGAATAGGCGGACGGATCGCCTAGTCACACCGGGAATACACGCTGCGATGGAGCTGCACTCGATGAGTGCGGTTCCATCTGTATATATATATATATATATATATATATATATATATATATATATACACACATTACCAGAAGTGACATGAAAAACTACTGGACAATTCGGACACGTGTAAGAATGATACTTGGTCACAGCACATGCCAGTGCTGCGGATGCCTTGGGATAAGGATGTGTCAGCTGATGTGTGGCAGTGTCTCCAGATGACCGAAAATGTTTGACCGAAAGTGTTTGAGATTAAATTATCACACTGAAATCATGCTGAGTAAATGCTGTCCATTAATATACCTATTTGTTTATATGAAAGAAGCCTGGTGAGCGCTCCAATTAACGTTTCTGAATTTGGATACCCTTTATGAGTACCTTTGGTGATACCCCGGAGCATGGATATAGGAAATTGTGAGTATTACCTTACTACAGATATATATATATATATATATATATATATATATATACACACTGCTCAAAAAAATAAAAGGGAACACTAAAATAACACATCCTAGATCTGAGTGAATGAAATATTCTTATTAAATACTTTGTTCTTTGCATAGTTGAATGTGCTGACAACAAAATCACACAAAAATTATCAATGGAAATCAAATTTATTAACCCATGGAGGTCTGGATTTGGAGTCACCCTCAAAATTAAAGTGGAAAAACACACTTCAGGCTGATCCAACTTTGATGTAATGTCCTTAAAACAAGTCAAAATGAGGCTCAGTAGTGTGTGTGGCCTCCATGTGCCTGTATGACCTCCCTACAACCCACACAAGTGGCTCAGGTAGTGCAGCTCATCCAGGATGGCACATCAATGAGAGCTGTGGCAAGAAGGTTTGCTGTGTCTGTCAGCGTAGTGTCCAGAGCATGGAGGCGCTACCAGGAGACAGGCCAGTACATCAGGAGACGTGGAAGAGGACGTAGGAGGGCAACAACCCAGCAGCAGGACCGCTACCTCCTCCTTTGTGCAAGGAGGAACAGGAGGAGCACTGCCAGAGCCCTACAAAATGACCTCCGGCAAGCCACAAATGTGCATGTGTCTACTCAAACGATCAGAAACAGACTCCATAAGGGTGGTGTGAGTGCCCGACGTCCACAGGTGGGGGTTGTGTTTACAGCCCAACACCGTGCAGGACGTTTGGCATTTGCCATAGAATAACAAGATTGGCAAATTCGCCACTGGCGCCCTATGCTTTCACAGATGAAAGCAGGTTCTCACTGAGCACATGTGACAGACGTGACAGAGTCTGGAGACGCCAAGGAGAACGTTCTGCTGCCTGCAACATCCTCCAGCATGACCGGTTTGGCAGTGGGTCAGTAATGGTGTGGGGTGGCATTTCTTTGGGGGGGCCGCACAGCCCTCCATGTGCTCGCCAGAGGTAGCCTGACTGCCATTAGGTACCGAGATGAAATCCTCAGACCCCTTGTGAGACCATATGCTGGTGCGGTTGGCCCTGGGTTCCTCCTAATGCAAGACAATGCTAGACCTCATGTGGCTGGAGTGTGTCAGCAGTTCCTGCAAGATGAAGCCATTGATGCTAGGGACTGGCCCGCCCGTTCCCCAGACCTGAATCCAATTGAGCACATCTGGGACATCATGTCTCGCTCCATCCACCAACGCCACGTTGCACCACAGACTGTCCAGGAGTTGGCGGATGCTTTAGTCCAGGTCTGGGAGGAGATCCCTCAGGAGACCATCCACCACCTCATCAGGAGCATGCCCAGGCATTGTAGGGAGGTCATACAGGCACGTGGAGGCCACACACACTACTGAGCCTCATTTTGACTTGTTTTAAGGACATTACATCAAAGTTGGATCAGACTGTAGTGTGTTTTTCCACTTTAATTTTGAGGGTGACTCCAAATCCAGACCTCCATGGGTTAATAAATTTGATTTCCATTGATCATTTTTGTGTGATTTTGTTGTCAGCACATTCAACTATGTAAAGAACAAAGTATTTAATAATAATATTTCATTCATTCAGATCTAGGATGTGTTATTTTAGTGTTCCCTTTATTTTTTTGAGAAGTGTATATAACAACTGGAAACAGCCCGGCACTCTTCTAAATGTCCAAAGTGCCCCGGTGCCCTCAGTATAAGATCCAACAACAAACAAAAAAATCTGCGGCACTCAGGGTCTTGTGAAAACGTAATTTGTATTAGAACATCAATAAAGTATCCATCGACGTTTCGGGGACTTCAACCCCTTTGTCAAGAGTTTAATTCCTGTCTGGGCCATTTCACAGAGTTATCTAGTTTCAGTTAACAGTACATGGGTATTTCATGCAATGTCATTCCACTTAATATTTGTAACTTTGCATTTTGCATATTGTAGCGGTGGTGCATGCAGTAGATGTTCTGAGTACCCAACAACCCTCCCCTGGTGGACTAATTGAATTTTTCAGAGACAAGGTATGTTGTACTGATGTATAGGGGGAGGGCAGAGGCATGCATGCTTATTTGATTGGATCCAGTACGTATGGGAGATATGTGCACTTTTCAGTTATATTCTCATGTCATTAAAACCCACAATGCTCAGCATATGATTCCCAAGACTCAAACTTTCAACCTCACCTACTACAGTAAGACACCTAACACACGGAGCAAAGCAGATATACTGTATGTAGCATACCTCCCAACTGTCCAGATTTTGGCGGGCCAGTCCTGTTTTTCTTGGACTGTCCCACCCGCAGAATGCAGTGTCCTATGGTGGTGGTTGGGCAGTTGGGACACCCTCTCTCCTGCGGCAGAGCAGTGTTGAATAGACGCTGTGTGCATGCGCACAGCAACTATTCATTGGGAGAGAGAGACAGGGGGCATGCCAGCAGCTCACAGAGTGCTTGGCATGCCCCCCACATGGTGGCGTGGCCCACGTTCACGGCACTTCTACGAGGTCATGCCCCTTATCCTTTGGCGTGTGTCTGTGTCCCTCCTTGCAACCATGTAAACTTGAGAGGTATGTTGTAGTATGCAGCTACACACTACACAGATCTGCTTAGTTGCAATGGTTTAAACTAACAATTTCAACTAGCATCATATATAGAATTACATAGTAACATAGTAACATAGTTTCTAAGGTTGAATAAAGACAATTTGTCCATTGAGATCAACTTGTAAGTGATCTCCTACACTGTAATATTTTTAAGACTAATTTAGCTGTGGTAAATGTTTAGCCTTTATGTCAATTCCTTTATTTATTTATTTATTTATTTATTTATTTAATACTATAGTGCATGATTTACTCACCATAACCCTTTATATCCTTATCCATTAGGAATTTATCTAGCCCATTCTTAAAAGTAATGACCGAGTCTGCCATTATTACTCTCTCAGGCAGGGAATTCCAAATACGTATTGTCCTTACTGTGAAGAAACCTTTCCGTCTCTGAGTGCGAAATCTCCTCTCCTCTAACCTAAGCGGGTGTCCAAATGTCCTTTTTGATGATCTTACCAAAAACAATTCCCCCGCTAGCTCTGTGTATTGACCCCTTATATATTTTTAAATGTTAATCATGTCCCCTCTTAATCTCCTTTTTTTCCAGTATAAACATGCCTAGCCTAGCAAGCCTTTCCTCGTATTCCAGCGTCTCCATCCCCTTACTCAATTACCAGGCTTCCTATGCAGATGCAATTAACTATAACAAAAAGAGAAGTAATAGCGTCCAAGTTTGCTGGAGGTGCGGGGTGCTGGCCAAACAACAATCAACGTTTACAGCGAGAAGTAATGGCATCCGAGTTTGGCTGATATCCCGCACTTCCGGCTAACTCGGATGCCATTACTTTTTGCCGCAAATGTTGATTGTTTTATGTGAGGTTGTGAGTTCTAGACCTGGTTATTTCATGCTGAGCAATGCATGGTTTGAATATAGATTTAAATGATGTCAATGTGTGCATATAGATCACACAGTTACACAGCTGACAAGTTAAGTGTACATGTACAGTATGAATATCGTATGAGAGGTCCAATTTCCTTGCTTGGGGTGTTGTTAAGTAGCTTGTTTACTGGAAACTATCGGTGAACCTAACCTAGGGCCTAATTCAGACCTGATCGTAAATGTGCGAGAAAATGCATTTCTACGATCAGTTTCTTTGACATGCGGGGGGATGCCCAGCACAGGGCAAGTCCGCCCCGCATGCCAGATCCAGGCGCTACCCCCCCCACCCCCCATAGACATGCGAGAGCATCACACAGCTTTCGCATGTTTCGAATATCCCTCTGCCTGCGCAGCCTAGTTGCAAAGGCAGATGGCTACCTGCCATGTTAAGGGTCACAGCGGCTGTGTGTGACATCATGCAGCTGCCGCTGCCCACCCCGCGACTGGTCCAGACACGCCTGCATTGTCCAGACCGCGCCCATAAAACAGAGCATTAACTAACACAAAATGCAGCATCGATGCCCCGTTCACGCCCCCTCCAGGTCATAAACTGCGCTCTGAAGAGAATGCTGTTTAGGACCTTGCACTTGCGCGTACCGGCATACGTGCAAGTGCTGATGTGCAAATATGGAATTGGCCCCTTAGTGTGTAGTACTAAACAGTGTTTTATGACCAATGGAATGTTTTCAGCCAATGTACCATCCCCATATGTGTGGTGTTATGTTAATAATGCCTGCTAGGCATCTCTAGGAATGCCCGTCCATCAGAACTATTCAATTGTTGCTTCAAACAGACACCCATTAGCATTGGCAGTCACATTTTATCTTGCAGCCTCCAGTGGTGCAAGAAAAAATTTGTTAAAAAGTCCGTAGCTTGGGCGCCCAAAGCCGGACTTTGGACATCCAATCAAGCTCTTTAGATGGGTTAAGCTGCTTTGCATCGTAAAACCCAGTCCTATCAGGCACCTTAACTACTAATGGACGTCTGATTGGAGCAACACTTGAATAGCTCCAATAGATGACCATTCCTATATATGCCAGCAGGGAGTGTAAGCAACAATTGAATTGGCCCCTGTGTATGGGCCCCATTTTTCATAGAAATGAATAACACCTTTCTCTACATAAGGAAGATTGTGTTTTGCCACTCAAACTATAAAGGTTTCATTAGCATTATCTTAATCATTGCTAAAAGGAGAGAAGACTTTGAAGTCCAGTGTTGTAAGATTACTTTTTTTTTTTAGCAATAGTAAGGAATGGTATTAAATGTTTAGCAGCTGACAGAGATTGCCAATTACTAAAATAATGGCATAAATACAGAATTAATAGCAAATTCAATGAATATCTAACCTCAAGATTTGCTTAACCATTACACTGTCATTGGCATTGGATTAACATAAATATCTTCCTCACTCTATGGGTGCTCTCCAAATACATCTTATCAGGGGATATCTTCTAAATGTCTAGTGATAAAGACAGCGAAAACAATTGTTATTTAGTAGTGATTTACAGACTATGGGGCACATTTAATAATGAGTGATATTCTTGTTATCACTCATTACTTATCTTAAATGGTGCGCCAACCATGGCCGACGCAACCCACTCAGCAAGGTCTACAAAGCAGAGAGGCATCGGGCTGGAGAGGCACTCTGTCTGCTCTGCTACCCTGCTGCAGGGCGGTATTGCTGCCAGCTGCCACTGCGTCTGTCAAACTGTATGATAGGCTGCCGGGCTGGCAGCGCGAACTGTGAAACCAGTGGCGGCTCAAGACACGGGCTGGCTGTAGCAACAGATCTAAACCTCATATGCTCTGCTTCTGTCCCAGGATCTGGCTGGGGTGCTGTGGGAGTGACATCACTGTCAGCACATCTCAAGCGCTCTCTGAAGTGCAGTGGTTGCAGGCAGGCTACTCCCAGTTTACCTCCCCACACAGCAGAGGGGAGTCGACTCAAGGCTTGGAGGGTAGCTGGCTTGGAGGAGCTAGAGGAGGTACATAAGCCAAGTCCATGAGTGAGTGAGTGAGTGAGTGAGTGAGTGAGTGAGTGAGTGATATATTTTATGGACTTTTGCAGTGTGTGTGGCTATAGGGGTTGGCTATGGGACATTGTGTGTGGCTATAGCATCAGGCTATGGAACAGAATGTGTGGCTATAGGGGGATGGCTATGGGCCAGTGTATGTGGCTATAGTAGCTGCCTATGGGGACAGTGTGTGTGACTATGGGGGTAGGTTGTGGGGCCAGAGTGTGTGTTTTGGGGGCCGGCTATATGGCCAGCTATATGGCCAGCTATGTGGGCAGGCTATGGGGCAGTGTGTGTGGCTATGGGGGCAGGCTATAGAGGCAGTGTGTCTGGCTATGTAGGCCAGCTATGGGGGCAGTGTGTGTGGCTATGGGGCAGGATATGGGACCAGAGTGTGTGTGGCTATGGGGGCTGGCTATGGTGTCAATGTGTGTGGCTATGGGGGCAGGCTATGACGCAGTATGTGTGGCTATGGGGGTAGGCTATGTGGCAATGTGTGTACCTATGGGGCAGGCTATGGAGACAGTGTGTGTTGCTATGGGGGCAGTGTATGTGACTATGGGGGCAGTGTGTGTGGCTATGGTGGCAGTCTATGGAGTCAGTGTGTTGCTAGGGAGGCAGTCTATGGAGGCAGTGTGTGTGGCTATGGAGGCAGGTTATGTGTCAGTGTGTGTTGCTAGGGGGGCAGTCTATGGAGGCAGTGTGTGTGGCTATGGGGGAAGGCTATGGAGGCAGTATGTGTTGGCTATGGGGCAGTGTGTGTCATTATGGGGGCAGGCTGTGGGTAGTATGTGTGGCTAAAGGGTCTGCCTATGTGTCAGTGTGTGTGACCATGGAGGCCAGCAATGGGCGCAGAGTGTGTGGCTATGGTGCCAGAGAGTGTGTAGCTATGGGGGCTGGTTATGGGGCCAGTGTGTGTGGCTATGGGGACAGTGTGTGTGGCTAAGGGGGCAGGCTATGGGGAATTGTGTGTGGCTATAGGGGTAGGCTGTGTGTTAGTGTATTGCTATGGGGGCAGGATATAGAGGCAGTGTGTGGCTATGGTAGCAGGCTATGGAGGCAGTATGTGTGAGCATGAGGGTAGTCTGTGTGTGTGGCTATGGGGGCATTGTGTTTGGCTATGGGGAAGTTTGATTGTGTGTGAAGCTGTGAGGGCAGTATGGGGGCATTGTGTTTGGCTATGGGGAAGTGTGTTTGTGTGTGAAGCTGTGAGGGCAGTGTGTGTGCGTGTGCATGGTGTGGATGCGAGAGAAGGAGGATGGGGGTGCCAAAAGAAATTATTTGCCCAGGGCTTCACTTGATCTGTCTGGGGGTCTATTTGACCGACAACTGGCCCTGCATGAAGTGCTGCTCTTCAGTCTCCAGTCCCACCCACTGATCTCCCATGTCACGCCTTCTCCTGTGTCATGATGACTCTCCCATAGTGAGAAGTGTCGGAAGGCTGCAGGTGCAGGAGCGGTGCTTCAGGTAAGTACAGTGCTGTGTCTGTATGGCTTAATGTGCAAGTGGCATCACTGTGGGCATTATGTGTAAGGAGCACTACTACTGTGGGCATTATGTGTAAGGGGCACTAATACTGTAGGCATTATGTGTATAAAGGACACTACTGTGGGCATTATGTGTATAAGGGGCACTACTGTGTGGTGTAACGTGTATTAATGTGTAGCATAATGTAAAAATGGGGCACTACTGTGTGTTGTAACATGAATAAGGGACACTACTATGTAGTCTAATATTAATATGGGGAACTATATACTGTGTAATGCAAATGAGATTGTGTGGCCACATTCCTTCCTTGTTTTATAGGGGGGGGTGATGAACAAGCTAGCACCGGCCATCTCTCCAACCAATCAGCTACTGTCATGCGTTTTAAAAATGACAGTTAATAGCTGATTGGTTGGAGCACCATTTATGTTTATTAACAAAAAATAATGTGGATGTCACTTGTTTTGCTAGTTTTCACTCTCTGAAAAAAATTTAAAACATTTTCAGTTTGTAGAAGTAAGATGATAGTCCTACAAGGGATGCTATTTTTCCAACTAAGGCCCAGGTTTTATCAAGCCTTGGAAAGTGATAAATTGCACGATGATAAAGTACCAGCCAATCAGCTCCTAACTGTTATTTTTGAAACACAGCCTGTAACACGGCAGTTAGGAGCTGATTATCTGGTACTTTATCACCGTGCAATGTATCTCTCTCCAAGGCTTGATAAATCTGGGCTTAAATAACCAACTGCTTTAAATAAGGGGACCCCTGTTTGTTTGTTTTTTTACACAAGATGGAGAAGATGTGTGTATTAGATTCCCCAACAAACCCCCACCTGTGGAAATGTATATTTTTGTACGCTTTTTAGTCATTGGTGATCTCCAGACAATAACTGCTTAGAGGGCACATTGTTTGATTGAGGGAACAGTAAAGGTGAAACAGGGCACAATGTTTACTGAAATGTTTAAGGAAATAGTCATTTTTCCATTGTGATCACCAAACAGTAACAGCTAAGGGGACGTATCATCTGAAACAGTTTACTTTCCTCTTTCACCTGTGGCTGCATTCTCCTCTAGACTGTCAGTTTTTGTAACCAGGGCCCTTTGTTCTATATGTAATTATGTAAATTGTTCTATATAAATTATGTAAATGTTAATAAGCTGTCAGAGATGGGGTACAATTTGCTAGAGATGAGCGCCGGAAATTTTTCGGGTTTTGTGTTTTGGTTTTGGGTTCGGTTCCGCGGCCGTGTTTTGGGTTCGACCGCGTTTTGGCAAAACCTCACCGAATTTTTTTTGTCGGATTCGGGTGTGTTTTGGATTCGGGTGTTTTTTTCAAAAAACACTAAAAAACAGCTTAAATCATAGAATTTAGGGGTCATTTTGATCCCAAAGTATTATTAACCTCAAAAACCATAATTTACACTCATTTTCAGTCTATTCTGAATACCTCACACCTCACAATATTATTTTTAGTCCTAAAATTTGCACCTAGGTCGCTGGATGACTAAGCTAAGCGACCCTAGTGGCCGACACAAACACCGGGCCCATCTAGGAGTGTCACTGCAGTGTCACGCAGGATGTCCCTTCCAAAAAACCCTCCCCAAACAGCACATGACGCAAAGAAAAAAAGAGGCGCAATGAGGTAGCTGTGTGAGTAAGATAAGCGACCCTAGTGGCCGACACAAACACCGGGCCCATCTAGGAGTGTCACTGCAGTGTCACGCAGGATGTCCCTTCCAAAAAACCCTCCCCAAACAGCACATGACGCAAAGAAAAAAAGAGGCGCAATGAGGTAGCTGTGTGAGTAAGATAAGCGACCCTAGTGGCCGACACAAACACCGGGCCCATCTAGGAGTGGCACTGCAGTGTCACGCAGGATGTCCCTTCCAAAAAACCCTCCCCAAACAGCACATGACGCAAAGAAAAAAAGAGGCGCAATGAGGTAGCTGTGTGAGTAAGATAAGCGACCCTAGTGGCCGACACAAACACCGGGCCCATCTAGGAGTGTCACTGCAGTGTCACGCAGGATGTCCCTTCCAAAAAACCCTCCCCAAACAGCACATGACGCAAAGAAAAAAAGAGGCGCAATGAGGTAGCTGTGTGAGTAAGATAAGCGACCCTAGTGGCCGACACAAACACCGGGCCCATCTAGGAGTGTCACTGCAGTGTCACGCAGGATGTCCCTTCCAAAAAACCCTCCCCAAACAGCACATGACGCAAAGAAAAAAAGAGGCGCAATGAGGTAGCTGTGTGAGTAAGATAAGCGACCCTAGTGGCCGACACAAACACCGGGCCCATCTAGGAGTGTCACTGCAGTGTCACGCAGGATGTCCCTTCCAAAAAAACCTCCCCAAACAGCACATGACGCAAAGAAAAAAAGAGGCGCAATGAGGTAGCTGTGTGAGTAAGATAAGCGACCCTAGTGGCCGACACAAACACCGGGCCCATCTAGGAGTGGCACTGCAGTGTCACGCAGGATGTCCCTTCCAAAAAACCCTCCCCAAACAGCACATGACGCAAAGAAAAATTAAAGAAAAAAGAGGTGCAAGATGGAATTGTCCTTGGGCCCTCCCACCCACCCTTATGTTGTATAAACAGGACATGCACACTTTAACCAACCCATCATTTCAGTGACAGGGTCTGCCACACGACTGTGACTGAAATGACGGGTTGGTTTGGACCCCCACCAAAAAAGAAGCAATTAATCTCTCCTTGCACAAACTGGCTCTACAGAGGCAAGATGTCCACCTCATCATCATCCTCCGATATATCACCGTGTACATCCCCCTCCTCACAGATTATCAATTCGTCCCCACTGGAATCCACCATCTCAGCTCCCTGTGTACTTTGTGGAGGCAATTGCTGCTGGTCAATGTCTCCACGGAGGAATTGATTATAATTCATTTTAATGAACATCATCTTCTCCACATTTTCTGGATGTAACCTTGTACGCCGATTGCTGACAAGGTGAGCGGCGGCACTAAACACTCTTTCAGAGTACACACTTGTGGGAGGGCAACTTAGGTAGAATAAAGCCAGTTTGTGCAAGGGCCTCCAAATTGCCTCTTTTTCCTGCCAGTATAAGTACGGACTGTGTGACGTGCCTACTTGGATGCGGTCACTCATATAATCCTCCACCATTCTTTCAATGGTGAGAGAATCATATGCAGTGACAGTAGACGACATGTCCGTAATCGTTGTCAGGTCCTTCAGTCCGGACCAGATGTCAGCATCAGCAGTCGCTCCAGACTGCCCTGCATCACCGCCAGCGGGTGGGCTCGGAATTCTGAGCCTTTTCCTCACACCCCCAGTTGCGGGAGAATGTGAAGGAGGAGATGTTGACAGGTCGCGTTCCGCTTGACTTGACAATTTTCTCACCAGCAGGTCTTTCAACCCCAGCAGACTTGTGTCTGCCGGAAAGAGAGATCCAAGGTAGGCTTTAAATCTAGGATCGAGCACGGTGGCCAAAATGTAGTGCTCTGATTTCAACAGATTGACCACCCGTGAATCCTTGTTAAGCGAATTAAGGGCTCCATCCACAAGTCCCACATGCCTAGCGGAATCGCTCCGTGTTAGCTCCTCCTTCAATGTCTCCAGCTTCTTCTGCAAAAGCCTGATGAGGGGAATGACCTGACTCAGGCTGGCAGTGTCTGAACTGACTTCACGTGTGGCAAGTTCAAAGGGCATCAGAACCTTGCACAACGTTGAAATCATTCTCCACTGCACTTGAGACAGGTGCATTCCACCTCCTATATCGTGCTCAATTGTATAGGCTTGAATGGCCTTTTGCTGCTCCTCCAACCTCTGAAGCATATAGAGGGTTGAATTCCACCTCGTTACCACTTCTTGCTTCAGATGATGGCAGGGCAGGTTCAGTAGTTTTTGGTGGTGCTCCAGTCTTCTGTACGTGGTGCCTGTACGCCGAAAGTGTCCCGCAATTCTTCTGGCCACCGACAGCATCTCTTGCACGCCCCTGTCGTTTTTTAAAAAATTCTGCACCACCAAATTCAAGGTATGTGCAAAACATGGGACGTGCTGGAATTTGCCCATATTTAATGCACACACAATATTGCTGGCATTGTCCGATGCCACAAATCCACAGGAGAGTCCAATTGGGGTAAGCCATTCCGCGATGATCTTCCTCAGTTGCCGTAAGAGGTTTTCAGCTGTGTGCGTATTCTGGAAAGCGGTGATACAAAGCGTAGCCTGCCTAGGAAAGAGTTGGCGTTTGCGAGATGCTGCTACTGGTGCCGCCGCTGCTGTTCTTGCGGCGGGAGTCCATACATCTACCCAGTGGGCTGTCACAGTCATATAGTCCTGACCCTGCCCTGCTCCACTTGTCCACATGTCCGTGGTTAAGTGGACATTGGGTACAACTGCATTTTTTAGGACACTGGTGAGTCTTTTTCTGACGTCCGTGTACATTCTCGGTATCGCCTGCCTAGAGAAGTGGAACCTAGATGGTATTTGGTAACGGGGGCACACTGCCTCAATAAATTGTCTAGTTCCCTGTGAACTAACGGCGGATACCGGACGCACGTCTAACACCAACATAGTTGTCAAGGCCTCAGTTATCCGCTTTGCAGCAGGATGACTGCTGTGATATTTCATCTTCCTCGCAAAGGACTGTTGGACAGTCAATTGCTTACTGGAAGTAGTACAAGTGGGCTTACGACTTCCCCTCTGGGATGACCATCGACTCCCAGCAGCAACAACAGCAGCGCCAGCAGCAGTAGGCGTTACACGCAAGGATGCATCGGAGGAATCCCAGGCAGGAGAGGACTCGTCAGAATTGCCAGTGACATGGCCTGCAGGACTATTGGCATTCCTGGGGAAGGAGGAAATTGACACTGAGGGAGTTGGTGGGGTGGTTTGCGTGAGCTTGGTTACAAGAGGAAGGGATTTACTGGTCAGTGGACTGCTTCCGCTGTCGCCCAAAGTTTTTGAACTTGTCACTGACTTATTATGAATGCGCTGCAGGTGACGTATAAGGGAGGATGTTCCGAGGTGGTTAACGTCCTTACCCCTACTTATTACAGCTTGACAAAGGCAACACACGGCTTGACACCTGTTGTCCGCTTTTCTGTTGAAATACCTCCACACTGAAGAGCTGATTTTTTTGGTATTTTCACCAGGCATGTCAACGGCCATATTCCTCCCACGGACAACAGGTGTCTCCCCGGGTGCCTGACTTAAACAAACCACCTCACCATCAGAATCCTCCTGGTCAATTTCCTCCCCAGCGCCAGCAACACCCATATCCTCCTCATCCTGGTGTACTTCAACACTGACATCTTCAATCTGACTATCAGGAACTGGACTGCGGGTGCTCCTTCCAGCACTTGCAGGGGGCGTGCAAATGGTGGAAGGCGCATGCTCTTCACGTCCAGTGTTGGGAAGGTCAGGCATCGCAACCGACACAATTGGACTCTCCTTGTGGATTTGGGATTTCGAAGAACGCACAGTTCTTTGCGGTGCTTTTGCCAGCTTGAGTCTTTTCAGTTTTCTAGCGAGAGGCTGAGTGCTTCCATCCTCATGTGAAGCTGAACCACTAGCCATGAACATAGGCCAGGGCCTCAGCCGTTCCTTGCCACTCCGTGTGGTAAATGGCATATTGGCAAGTTTACGCTTCTCCTCCGACAATTTTATTTTAGGTTTTGGAGTCCTTTTTTTACTGATATTTGGTGTTTTGGATTTGACATGCTCTGTACTATGACATTGGGCATCGGCCTTGGCAGACGACGTTGCTGGCATTTCATCGTCTCGGCCATGACTAGTGGCAGCAGCTTCAGCACGAGGTGGAAGTGGATCTTGATCTTTCCCTAATTTTGGAACCTCAACATTTTTGTTCTCCATATTTTAATAGGCACAACTAAAAGGTACCTCAGGTAAACAATGGAGATGGATGGATACTAGTATACTTATGGATGGACTGCCGAGTGCCGACACAGAGGTAGCTACAGCCGTGGACTACCGTACTGTACTGTGTCTGCTGCTAATATAGACTGGTTGATAATGAGATGTAGTATGTATAAAGAAGAAAGAAAAAAAAAACCACGGGTAGGTGGTATACAATTATGGATGGACTGCCGAGTGCCAACACAGAGGTAGCTACAGCCGTGGACTACCGTACTGTACTGTGTCTGCTGCTAATATAGACTGGTTGATAATGAGATGTAGTATGTATAAAGAAGAAAGAAAAAAAAAACACGGGTAGGTGGTATACAATTATGGATGGACTGCCGAGTGCCGACACAGAGGTAGCTACAGCCGTGGACTACCGTACTGTACTGTGTCTGCTGCTAATATAGACTGGATGATAATGAGATGTAGTATGTATAAAGAAGAAATAAAAAAAAACCACGGGTAGGTGGTATACAATTATGGATGGACTGCCGAGTGCCGACACAGAGGTAGCTACAGCCGTGGACTACCGTACTGTACTGTGTCTGCTGCTAATATAGACTGGTTGATAATGAGATGTAGTATGTATAAAGAAGAAAGAAAAAAAAAACCACGGGTAGGTGGTATACAATTATGGATGGACTGCCGAGTGCAGACACAGAGGTAGCTACAGCCGTGGACTACCGTACTGTACTGTGTCTGCTGCTAATATAGACTGGTTGATAATGAGATGTAGTATGTATAAAGAAGAAAGAAAAGAAAAACCACGGGTAGGTGGTATACAATTATGGATGGACTGCCGAGTGCCGACACAGAGGTAGCTACACCCGTGGACTACCGTACTGTACTGTGTCTGCTGCTAATATAGACTGGATGATAATGAGATGTAGTATGTATAAAGAAGAAAGAAAAAAAAACCACGGGTAGGTGGTATACAATTATGGATGGACTGCCGAGTGCCGACACAGAGGTAGCTACAGCCGTGGACTACCGTACTGTACTGTGTCTGCTGCTAATATAGACTGGATGATAATGAGATGTAGTATGTATAAAGAAGAAAGAAAAAAAAACCACGGGTAGGTGGTATACAATTATGGATGGACTGCCGAGTGCCGACACAGAGGTAGCTACAGCCGTGGACTACCGTACTGTACTGTGTCTGCTGCTAATATAGACTGGATGATAATGAGATGTAGTATGTATAAAGAAGAAAGAAAAAAAAAACCACGGGTAGGTGGTATACAATTATGGATGGACTGCCGAGTGCCGACACAGAGGTAGCTACAGCCGTGGACTACCGTACTGTACTGTGTCTGCTGCTAATATAGACTGGTTGATAATGAGATGTAGTATGTATAAAGAAGAAAGAAAAAAAAACCACGGGTAGGTGGTATACAATTATGGATGGACTGCCGAGTGCCGACACAGAGGTAGCTACAGCCGTGGACTACCGTACTGTACTGTGTCTGCTGCTAATATAGACTGGATGATAATGAGATGTAGTATGTATAAAGAAGAAAGAAAAAAAAAACCACGGGTAGGTGGTATACAATTATGGATGGACTGCAGAGTGCCGACACAGAGGTAGCTACAGCCGTGGACTACCGTACTGTACTGTGTCTGCTGCTAATATAGACTGGTTGATAATGAGATGTAGTATGTATAAAGAAGAAAGAAAAAAAAACCACGGGTAGGTGGTATACAATTATGGATGGACTGCCGAGTGCCGACACAGAGGTAGCTACAGCCGTGGACTACCGTACTGTACTGTGTCTGCTGCTAATATAGACTGGATGATAATGAGATGTAGTATGTATAAAGAAGAAAGAAAAAAAAAAACCACGGGTAGGTGGTATACAATTATGGATGGACTGCCGAGTGCCGACACAGAGGTAGCTACAGCCGTGGACTACCGTACTGTACTGTGTCTGCTGCTAATATAGACTGGATGATAATGAGATGTAGTATGTATAAAGAAGAAAGAAAAAAAAAACCACGGGTAGGTGGTATACAATTATGGATGGACTGCCGAGTGCCGACACAGAGGTAGCTACAGCCGTGGACTACCGTACTGTACTGTGTCTGCTGCTAATATAGACTGGTTGATAATGAGATGTAGTATGTATAAAGAAGAAAGAAAAAAAAAACCACGGGTAGGTGGTATACAATTATGGATGGACTGCCGAGTGCCGACACAGAGGTAGCTACAGCCGTGGACTACCGTACTGTACTGTGTCTGCTGCTAATATAGACTGGATGATAATGAGATGTAGTATGTATAAAGAAGAAAGAAAAAAAAAACCACGGGTAGGTGGTATACAATTATGGATGGACTGCCGAGTGCCGACACAGAGGTAGCTACAGCCGTGGACTACCGTACTGTACTGTGTCTGCTGCTAATATAGACTGGTTGATAGTGAGATGTAGTATGTATAAAGAAGAAAGAAAAAAAAAACCACGGGTAGGTGGTATACAATTATGGATGGACTGCCGAGTGCTGAGTGCCGACACAGAGGTAGCTACAGCCGCGGACTACCGTACTGTACTGTGTCTGCTGCTAATATAGACTGGATGATAATGAGATGTAGTATGTATAAAGAAGAAAGAAAAAAAAACCACGGGTAGGTGGTATACAATTATGGATGGACTGCCGAGTGCCGACACAGAGGTAGCTACAGCCGTGGACTACCGTACTGTACTGTGTCTGCTGCTAATATAGACTGGATGATAATGAGATGTAGTATGTATGTATAAAGAAGAAAGAAGAAAAAAAACACGGGTAGGTGGTATACAATTATGGATGGACTGCCGAGTGCCGACACAGAGGTAGCTACAGCCGTGAACTACCGTACTGTGTCTGCTGCTAATATAGACTGGTTGATAATGAGATGTAGTATGTATAAAGAAGAAAGAAAAAAAAAAACACGGGTAGGTGGTATACAATTATGGATGGACTGCCGAGTGCCGACACAGAGGTAGCTACAGCCGTGGACTACCGTACTGTACTGTGTCTGCTGCTAATATAGACTGGATGATAATGAGATGTAGTATGTATAAAGAAGAAAGAAAAAAAAACCACGGGTAGGTGGTATACAATTATGGATGGACTGCCGAGTGCCGACACAGAGGTAGCTACAGCCGTGAACTACCGTACTGTGTCTGCTGCTAGTAGACTGGATGATAAATAATGATATAAAAAATATATATATATCACTACTGCAGCCGGACAGGTATATATTATATAATGACGGACCTGCTGGAGTGGACACTGTCTGTCAGCAGAATGAGTTTTTTAATTTTTATAGAATAAAAAAACACCACACAAGTCACACGACGAGTGTACTTTTTCAGGCAGACATTCAATCACAATATACTATACTGGTGGTCAGTGTGGTCAGGTCACTGGTCACAGTGGTCAGTGGTCAGTCACACTGGCAGTGGCACTCTGGCAGCAAAAGTGTGCACTGTTTAATATGTACTCCTGGCTCCTGCTATAACCTATAACTGCTCCCCAGTCTCCCCCACAATTAAGCTGTGTGAGCACAGTCAGATATTATACATAGATGATGCAGCACACTGGGCTGAGCACAGATATGGTATGTGAGTGTGACTGAGTCACTGTGTATCGTTTTTTTCAGGCAGAGAACAAGAACAGAACGGATTATTAAATAATAATAAATTATAAAACTGCACTGGTGGTCAGGTCACTGGTCATCAGTCACTAGTATAACTCCTCCTAAGCTCCAGTAAGTAAATGAAGTGTCTCACTCTCACTCTCCTATCTATTTTAATTTCTAAACGGAGAGGACGCCAGCCACGTCCTCTCCCTATCAATCTCAATGCACGTGTGAAAATGGCCGCGACGCGCGGCTCCTTATATAGAATCCGAGTCTCGCGATAGAATCCGAGCCTCGCGAGAATCCGACAGCGTGATGATGACGTTCGGGCACGCTCGGGTTAACCGAGCAAGGCGGGAAGATCCGAGTCGCTCGGACCCGTGTAAAAAAACATGAAGTTCGGGCGGGTTCGGATTCAGAGAAACCGAACCCGCTCATCTCTACAATTTGCCAGAGATTCTTTGGGAGTACGGGTACAGATCAGAGTTCCAGGAGGAGTCCCAGTCCAGATATCCAGTGGATGTTCAGGTTCAGTCCAGAAGTCAAGAGAAATGTATAGCCCAATCCAAAGATCCAGAGGTAGTCTAGGTTCAGTACAACGATCCAAAGGGTGTCCAGAATCATTCTAGATGTTTACACAGTGTCCTGTCCTGTTCCAGATTATACACTCACCTACATTTGCTACTCCACCTTTACAGCCTATTGAGGACATTAGGGACCATTCCAGGCCTTTGAACTAACTATATTTCAAAAGTCTATCAGGTTTCCATACCTGGTCAGTGTCCAATTAAATGTAACCAACTATACACTACACATGTGCACTGGAAATTTTTCGGGTTTTGTGTTTTGGTTTTGGGTTCATTTCCGCAGCCGTGTTTTGGGTTCGAACGCGTTTTGGCAAAACCTCACCGAATTTTTTTTGTCGGATTCGGTTGTGTTTTGGATACGGGTGCTTTTTTCAAAAAACCCTAAAAAACAGCTTAAATCATAGAATATGGGGGTCATTTTGATCCCATAGTATTATTAACCTCAATAACCATAATTTACACTCATTTCCAGTCTATTCTGAACACCTCACACCTCACAATATTATTTTTAGTCCTAAAGTTTGCACCGAGGTCGCTGGATGGCTAAGCTAAGCGACACAAGTGGCCGACACAAACACCTGGCCCATCTAGGAGTGGCACTGCAGTGTCACGCAGGATGGCCCTTCAAAAAAATACTCCCCAAACAGCACATGACGCAAAGAAAAAAAGAGGCGCAATGAGGTAGCTGTGTGACGACTAAGCTAAGCGACCCTAGTGGCCGATACAAACACCTGGCCCATCTAGGAGTGGCACTGCAGTGTCAGGCAGGAAGGCCCTTCCAAAAAATACTCCCCAAACAGCACATGACGCAAAGAAAAAAAGAGGCGCAATGAGGTAGCTGTGTGACGACTAAGCTAAGCGACCCTAGTGGCCGACACAAACACCTGGCCCATCTAGGAGTGGCACTGCAGTGTCACGCAGGATGGCCCTTCAAAAAAATACTCCCCAAACAGCACATGACGCAAAGAAAAAAAGAGGCGCAATGAGGTAGCTGTGTGACGACTAAGCTAAGCGACCCTAGTGGCCGACACAAACACCTGGCCCATCTAGGAGTGGCACTGCAGTGTCACGCAGGATGGCCCTTCAAAAAAATACTCCCCAAACAGCACATGACGCAAAGAAAAATGAAAGAAAAAAGAGGTGCAAGATGGAATTGTCCTTGGGCCCTCCCAAAAACCCTTATGTTGTAAAAACAGGACATGCACACTTTAACGAACCCATCATTTCAGCGACAGGGTCTGCCACACGACTGTGACTGAAATGACTGGTTGGTTTGGGCCCCCACCAAAAAAGAAGCAATCAATCTCTCCTTGCACAAACTGGCTCTACAGAGGCAAGATGTCCACCTCATCATCATCGTCCGATTCATCACCCCTTTCACTGTGTACATCCCCCTCCTCACAGATTATTAATTCGTCCCCACTGGAATCCACCATCTCAGGTCCCCGTGTACTTTCTGGAGGCAATTGCTGCTGGTGAATGTCTCCATGGAGGAATTGATTATAATTCATTTTAATGAACATCATCTTCTCCACATTTTCTGGCAGTAACCTCGTACGCCGATTGCTGACAAGGTGAGCGGCGGCACTAAACACTCTTTCGGAGTACACACTGGAGGGAGGGCAACTTAGGTAGAATAAAGCCAGTTTGTGCAAGGGCCTCCAAATTGCCTCTTTTTTCCTGCCAGTATACGTACGGACTGTCTGACGTGCCTACTTGGATGCGGTCACTCATATAATCCTCCACCATTCTTTCAATGGTGAGAGAATCATATGCAGTGACAGTAGACGACATGTCAGTAATCGTTGGCAGGTCCTTCAGTCCGGACCAGATGTCAGCATCAGCAGTCGCTCCAGACTGCCCTGCATCACCGCCAGCGGGTGGGCTCGGAATTCGTAGCCTTTTCCTCGCACCCCCAGTTGCGGGAGAATGTGAAGGAGGAGATGTTGACGGGTCGCGTTCCGCTTGACTTGACAATTTTCTCACCAGCAGTTCTTTGAACCTCTGCAGACTTGTGTCTGCCGGAAAGAGAGATCCAACGTAGGTTTTAAATCTAGGATCGAGCACGGTGGCCAAAATGTAGTGCTCTGATTTCAACAGATTGACCACACGTGAATCCTGGTTAAGCGAATGAAGGGCTCCATCCACAAGTCCCACATGCCTAGCGGAATCGCTCTGTTTTAGCTCCTCCCACAATGCCTCCAGCTTCTTCTGCAAAAGCCTGATGAGGGGAATGACCTGACTCAGGCTGGCAGTGTCTGAACTGACTTCACGTGTGGCAAGTACAAAAGGTTGCAGAACCTTGCACAACGTTGAAATCATTCTCCACTGCGCTTGAGACAGGTGCATTCCACCTCCTTTGCCTATATCGTGGGCAGATGTATAGGCTTGAATGGCCTTTTGCTGCTCCTCCATCCTCTGAAGCATATAGAGGGTTGAATTCCACCTCGTTACCACCTCTTGCTTCAGATGATGGCAGGGCAGGTTCAGGTGTTTTTGGTGGTGCTCCAGTCTTGTGTACGCGGTGCCTGTACGCCGAAAGTGGCCCGCAATTCTTCTGGCCACCGACAGCATCTCTTGCACGCCCCTGTCGTTTTTTAAATAATTCTGCACCACCAAATTCAAGGTATGTGCAAAACATGGGACGTGCTGGAATTTGCCCAGATGTAATGCACGCACAATATTGCTGGCGTTGTCCGATGCCACAAATCCCCAGGAGAGTCCAATTGGGGTAAGCCATTCTGCGATGATCTTCCTCAGTTGCCGTAAGAGGTTTTCAGCTGTGTGCGTATTCTGGAAAGCGGTGATACAAAGCGTAGCCTGCCTAGGAACGAGTTGGCGTTTGCGAGATGCTGCTACTGGTGCCGCCGCTGCTGTTCTTGCAGCGGGAGGCAATACATCTACCCAGTGGGCTGTCACAGTCATGTAGTCCTGAGTCTGCCCTGCTCCACTTGTCCACATGTCCGTGGTTAAGTGGACATTGGGTACAACTGCATTTTTTAGGACACTGGTGAGTCTTTTTCTGACGTCCGTGTACATTCTCGGTATCGCCTGCCTAGAGAAGTGGAACCTAGATGGTATTTGGTAACGGGGGGCACACTACCTCAAGCAATTGTCTAGTTCCCTGTGAACTAACGGCGGATACTGGACGCACGTCTAATACCAACATAGTTGTCAAGGCCTCAGTTATCCGCTTTGCAACAGGATGACTGCTGTGATATTTCATCTTCCTCGCAAAGGACTGTTGGACAGTCAATTGCTTACTGGAAGTAGTACAAGTGGTCTTCCGACTTCCCCTCTGGGATGCCGATCGACTCCCAGCAGCAACAACAGCAGCGCCAGCAGCAGTAGGCGTTACACTCAAGGATGCATCGGAGGAATCCCAGGCAGGAGAGGACTCGTCAGACTTGCCAGTGACATGGCCTGCAGGACTATTGGCTTTCCTGGGTAAGGAGGAAATTGACACTGAGGGAGTTGGTGGTGTGGTTTGCGCGAGCTTGGTTACAAGAGGAAGGGATTTACTGGTCAGTGGACTGCTTCCGCTGTCGCCCAAAGTTTTTGAACTTGTCACTGACTTATTATGAATGCGCTGCAGGTGACGTATAAGGGAGGATGTTCCGAGGTGGTTAACGTCCTTACCCCTACTTATTACAGCTTGACAAAGGCAACACACGGCTTGACACCAGTTGTCCGCATTTCTGTTGAAATAATTCCACACTAAAGAGATGATTTTTTTTGTATTTTGACCAGGCATGTCAATGGCCATATTCCTCCCACGGACAACAGGTGTCTCCCCGGGGTGCCTGACTT
The DNA here is from genome assembly GCF_028390025.1 of Pseudophryne corroboree. Lineage (NCBI taxonomy): Eukaryota > Metazoa > Chordata > Amphibia > Anura > Myobatrachidae > Pseudophryne > Pseudophryne corroboree. The sequence goes on from NC_086449.1 coordinate 375,547,281, forward strand.
AAACAAACCACCTCACCATCAGAATCCTCCTTGTCAATTTCCTCCCCAGCGCCAGCAACACCCATATCCTCATCCTGGTGTACTTCAACAGTGACATCTTCAATTTCACTATCAGGAACTGGACTGCGGGTGCTCCTTCCAGCACTTGCAGGGGGCGTGCAAATGGTGGAAGGCGCAAGCTCTTCCCGTCCAGTGTTGGGAAGGTCAGGCATCGCAACCGACACAATTGGACTCTCCTTTGGGATTTGGGATTTCTGTGCTTTTGCCGCAAGTCTTTTCTTTTTTCTAGCGAGAGGATGAGTGCTTCCATCCTCATGTGAAGCTGAACCACTAGCCATGAACATAGGCCAGGGCCTCAGCCGTTCCTTGCCACTCCGTATCGTAAATGGCATATTGGCAAGTTTACGCTTCTCCTCAGACGCTTTTAATTTTGATTTTTGGGTCATTTTTTTACTGATCTTTTGTGTTTTGGATTTTACATGCTCTGTACTATGACATTGGGCATCGGCCTTGGCAGACGACGTTGATGGCATTTCATCGTCTCGGCCATGACTAGTGGCAGCAGCTTCAGCACGAGGTGGAAGTGGATCTTGATCTTTCCCTATTTTTTTAACCTCCACATTTTTGTTCTCCATATTTTAATGCGCACAACTAAAAGCCACCACAGGTATACAATGTAGATGGATGGATAGTATAGTATTATATTACTTATGTAGGACGAGTGCAATGACGACACAGAGGTAGGTACAGCCGTGGCCTACCGTACTGCTTATATATATAATATACTGTATATAACGGACCTGGTGGACACTGTCAGCAGACTGCTAAACTAGTATGAAGAAAAAAAAAAACACCACAGGTAGGTATACAATGTAGATGGATGGATAGTAAGTATAGTATTATATTACTTATGGACGACGAGTGCACTGACGACACAGAGGTAGGTACAGCTGTGGCCTACCGTACTGCTTATATATATAATATACTGTATATAACGGACCTGGTGGACACTGTCAGCAGACTGCTAAACAAACTAGTATGAAGAAAAAAAAACCCACCACAGGTAGGTATACAATGTAGATGGATGGATAGTATAGTATTATATTACTTATGGACGACGAGTGCACTGACGACACAGAGGTAGGTACAGCCGTGGCCTACCGTACTGCTTATATATATAATATACTGTATATAACGGACCTGGTGGACACTGTCAGCAGACTGCTAAACTAGTATGAAGAAAAAAAAATCCACCACAGGTAGGTATACAATGTAGATGGATGGATAGTAAGTATAGTATTATATTACTTATGGACGACGAGTGCACTGACGACACAGAGGTAGGTACAGCCGTGGCCTACCGTACTGCTTATATATATAATATACTGTATATAACGGACCTGGTGGACACTGTCAGCAGACTGCTAAACTAGTATGAAGGAAAAAAAAACACCACAGGAGTGTTTTTGAGGCAGACAAACGTATACTGGACTGGTGGTCACTGTCAGCAAAACTGTGCACTGTACTCCTGCTATAACTGCTCCCCAGTCCCCACAATTAGGCAGTGTGAGCAGTGCACTCAGCACAGATATATCATGCAGCAGTGCAGCACACTGAGCACAGATATGGTGGAGCGTTTTTTTCAGGCAGAGAAACAAAGGATTAAACTAACTCACTGGTGGTAAACCCTGCACTGTACTCCCTAACAGCTGCTCCCCGTCCCCAATCCTCCCCACATAACTAAGTCACTCAGTTTACTCTGTTCTTTTCTAATATAACGGAGAGGACGCCAGCCACGTCCTCTCCCTATCAATCTCAATGCACGTGTGAAAATGGCGGCGACGCGCGGCTCCTTATATAGAATCCGAATCTCGCGAGAATCCGACAGCGGGATGATGACGTTCGGGCGCGCTCGGGTTAACCGAGCAAGGCGGGAGGATCCGAGTCGCTCGGACCCGTGTAAAAAAAAGGTGAAGTTCGGGCGGGTCGGATCCCGAGGATCCGAACCCGCTCATCACTAATTACCATACACATAGCACCTAATCATCAGAACTATGATCTAGCTGATATTCTGTACATATCTGTACTGATTCTTGTTTTAGGGACTACTAGATATTCTTATTGCAGGTAGTACTATACACATTTTCTTCCTATTAGCAGATACAATAATTTATAGGAATACTACCTACATCATTGTTTTGCTCTTCATAATTGAAATACTATTGTTTAGAATACAGTACCCATTATTTTCTTCATCAACAGAGAGATACTCGTGTTATATCAGGGCAACCGAAAGCACTAAAATGTGCATATTCACCAAGCCAAACCCCCAATTGTAACTGCGTACTGCACTGTGTGTACGCAACTCTCGCAAAACCATAAATGCATAACAGAATGCGTTCACGCAAATGTGCAACACCACGCAGTACTACCAATTCAATGCTCTTGCAAGCCAAATGCACAGTTGCAGATATCGCTGTGAACTATTGCAATTATCATTCGATTAAACTATAAAAGAGTACATTGTAAATTAAATCATTGTTTTTAACTGGTTCTGATTAACTGCAATGTGAATGCCTGTGACTGTAGTGAGGATGTTATGCTGCTTCAGATTGTTTTTGTAATGTTGATTTATTTAATTACATTTTTTGGACCAAAAGTGTGGTTATGAAGGCTAATTATTTAACAACCCACTGTATATATATGTCAGTCCTTTTTTTGATAAATATATTATTTGGACATTTACTTTTTAGCGTAACTGAAAATTTAATATTTGAAAAACTTTTCTTTAAAGATTGTGAGATTCATTATGCAAAAATGGTGTGCATAGGTGATATTTCAGATCATTTTATAGAAATGTTGTCCAAGGAACATAACTTTGTATCACTGATTTTTATATATATATATATATATATATATACTTTATTACTTTACATATGGTTTAAATTAATATTACTTTACATATGGTTTACATATAGTTTGGAGCACTGTAAGTGAAATGTGTTAATAAATGTCCATATTATATTCAAAAACATACTGTGTGATATAGGCAATAACAGTGACATAGAGGCCAGATTAGATTGGGATGCGCCAAAGTCAGGGAGTGGCTACCTACAGGAAGCCAGCTCTCTGCCTATCGCAGCCCAGACTGGAAGTCCCAGATGGAGGAAACACCTCCCAATGGGACTGCCATGCAGGGGTGTAACTAGGTGTCCGAGCGCCCCTGGCAAAGTAGGGGACTGGCGCCCTCCACATTTGAAATAGGAGAGGTGCATGTGCAAAAAAGGGACATGATCTTTTGGGAAAGGGGCATGACCATACAATAGGTCCCCCAATTCAAATTACGCTACACAGTAGTAACCCTTATACACATCATGCCCACACAGTAGCAGTTCCCTTTACTCGTTATGCCCATACAGTAATTCTTATAACACTGAGGAGATATCAGCAGTGCCTGGCCTGGCTGAGGACGCAATGCCACCCAAGGCCAGGTAGTATAATCAAATAGTAGTGGAAAGAAGTGCAGTGGACTACCCAGTGGTGTAAGTAGAAAAAAATTGTCGTGGCCAGTGAAAATGAGTGCGTGATACACATATGACCCCAATACTGCAATGCCAGATACACATATGCCCGCAATAGTGCCAGATACACACATGCCCCCACAGTGACAGATATGCCCCCACAGTGCCCGATATGCCCCCACAGTGCCAGATATTCCCCCACAGTGCCAGATATGCCCCACAGTGCTAGATAGGCCCCCACAGTGCCAGATACACATATTCCCCCACGTTGCCAGATATGCCCCCACGTTGCCAGAAACGCCCTCACAGTGCCAGATACACACATGCCTCCACGGTGCCAGATATGCCCCCACAGTGTCAGATGTGCCCCACTGTGATAAATATGCCCCCACAGTGCCAGATACACATATTCCCCCACGTTGCCAGATATGCCCCCACGTTGCCAGAAACGCCCTCACAGTGCCAGATACACACATGCCTCCACGGTGCCAGATATGCCCCCACAGTGTCAGATGTGACCCACTGTGCTAGATATGCCCCCACAGTGCAAGATACACATATGCCCCCACAGTGCCAGATAAGCCCTTACAGTGCCAGAGATGCCCGCACAGTCATATAGTCATAGTCCCCATCCCCCTCCCAGCACATAGCCATAGTCCCATCCCAGTGAATAGCCATAGCCCCCACCTCCCCAAGCAATAGCCGTAATCCCCCAGCACATAGCCGTAGTCTCCACCTCTCCCAACACAGTCATACAGTAGTCCCCACCCCCCTCCCATCACATAACAATAGTTCCCTGCAAGCATAGATAGCCATAGACCCCTCCCTGCACATAGCACCTCAACTCCTCAAGCACATAGCCATAGACCCCATCCCCCTCCCAGCACATAACTGTAGTCTGCCCTTAGCACATTGTAGTAGTCTCCCCCACTCCCAGCACATACAAGCCTCCCCACACAGCACATAGCCCTAGTCCCCACCCCCACAACATCCCAGCAGATAGCCGTAGTGTCTGGCAATACCTGCTGTGCCGAGCTGCCTGGGATGGAGGGCAGAGGATCGCTCTGCAGTCAGGAGCTGGCGCCGGTGTCGGGCACCGTACCAAACTACGTGAAGAAACTGGAAAAAAAAAACTACAGCTCCCAGCAGCCTTTCTGCCGGGAGCTCCCAAAAGCAAGGGTTGCTGTAGTTGTAGTTTATTTTCAGTTTCTTCCCTGTAGTGCATTGCGGTGGCGGACACTGGCACCAGCTCCTGCCTGCTGAGCAATCCTCCACCCTCTATCCTAGGCAATGCACAGACAGCTCGGCACAGCAGGTATTGCCAGACACTACGGCTTAAGGGATTCTACCCATTGGCCGAGGGTGGCACCGTCAGGCGGCGCCCCCTGCTCAGCTGGCGCCCCTGGAGAGTGCCATCCTGGCCAATGGGTAGATACACCTCTGCTGCCATGTGTGCCTGTGACTGGCAGTTAGGACTTCCAATAGGAGTTACTACAAGTCACAGTGAAGCCAGTGTAGTCATGCACTGCATATGGCATCACTGACACTGATCAGGGTAGCATATTTTACATGGGACGTAAAATCTGCCACTTATCACTGTCATTGCTGATTATGGGTCTAATTGAGGATGGATTGCAGTGTGCGATCCAACCGCAAATAAGAATAAAAAGATATAAACAAGAAGAATGGAAATGACCACTTAACTGGCGCTTCTGTTCAATCAATAATTCACTTGATTTCCATCAGATCATCCCCATCATATGTATATAAAACATAAAAATTGGATAGAAAGCATAGTGTAACACAATTTTTAATTTATACAAACAGCATAAAAAACATATAAAATCCAAGGTCTGTGCAAATGGCATAAATTTTATCAGGGTAGGTATTCCAATTGGCTTATAAAATGGAGGTTTACCAAATCAGGTGGAACTGTGTTTTAAGACAGTTCAAATCAGCTCAAGTAATGAAGTGGCGATCCCGGGAACAACACTCACGTCCACCCTTATCGCCGAATTCAACAGGTTTGATCTCCAACAGAGCCAGCACTATAGGTGGAGGAGATATTCCAGTGCTGGCTCTGTTGGAGTGTTGTTCCCGGGATCGCCACTTCATTACTTGCAGCCGCCACGATCGAGTACATGACAGCGGGCCTCCCGCGGGTGCAGCTAGGCTGCGCTGGCAGGTGCCATCCTCAGTTTCTGCTAGCAATTTCTGATCGTTGAACAGGGGGAGGCGGCTGGACAGCCGTGCCCAGCGATGAGCAGCCCCCAGCATGCGATCCAAGGGATTATAAATTCTGCTAATTAGCAGAATTTGCAATCCTTACTGAATTAGGCCCTATGTGTTGTTGCACTTATTGCAATTGCTGATTCTCACATTATCACCAAAGTTAGTGCTAGTAATTCTGTTATAACCAAATGTCATTATTGAATGTCATCACTAAATTGTATTATTGTTCAGCTAATATTTTGCATTGAGACTGCATTATGGTCTTATCACATGCTATCTACATTTCTTAGTTACTCAGCCACATTATCTTTGACAAGGACTCTATTTCCTAACCATTTTCTCTTTTACTATGTTACTGGCCATCAGGCCATCCAGTAAATAGGCCATGTGGGTTTTCCCTCTTCCCTTGTGTAGGAGTCATGACCAGTCATTTATTTTCGGGCAGAGGCTTTCCAGTCTACCCCTTGTAGACCTGGGGGTAATAGTAATAAATGTATTTAAATAGCGCTTCAATTGGTCTCAAGGGTAAATGTAATAGCCTACGAACTGCAGGCATAGGCAGGTTACCAGCAAGCCTGCCCAATGTTTTAATGTAGCAATCATTTAATAGGCAAAACCAACTCAGTTTATCTGTAGGGAAGACATTGCATTCTGTATGGGGTTTGATGAACAAATAATTCACCAGTTATTAGGATGTTACATCAGAGCCTAACGAGCCATCATTTTCTCAGGAACAACCAAGCCTTCTAGACCAAGGGTCTGATTAAAAAATGTATGCAAATGCATTTACAGATGAGATTTTGTTTGCTGTGCAATTTGCGAAAATATGCTAATGACTCAGATGTATAGAGACTCCCACTGCTGGTATCTCACACCCACCACTTACGTACAATAGCAGAAACATCAGAAACGCACAACGGTCGCCTATTGAACTTCCAAGTAAGTCTATGCTGTCATAGACAGAGCGGCTCTCCTAAGAGCTATTCTAAAAGCTAAAAAAAAATTTTTTCCAAGACCAGCAAGTACTGAGGAAGAGAGAAATAATACTTATTTTGTAAATTATATACAGTATGCTGTATGTTTCTGTATTATTTTTATTGGCATTTTATAAGATATTATTAACAGACGACACTAACCAAAGTCCAAATAGTTTTATTGGAGCTTTACAATATGTGTATTTCATTATTTGCTCTTTAAACAAAACAAGAACCTTACATATGAGAAATGACAAAAATAATATTTGGTTCTAGTAAACGGACTAAAAGCAACTAAAAGATTGCAGTCATTTTCTTAAACATATTCCATTTGGTGTCCTGAAGTCACTTGATTGAATAAATTAAACCACCTCCTCTATCCCGTGACGAGACATGTATCCCTATACTATATCTCTTACCTAATACATCCGTATTATGTATTCCTGTGTGTGTGTGTGTGTGTGTGTGTGTGTGTGTGTGTGTGTGTGTGTGTGTGTGTGTGTGTGTGTGTGTGTGTGTGTGTGTGTGTGTGTGTGATAGTTTCTTCCATAGGTGGATCACTGTCTTGAGACAAACAGAGGTAGTCATTACAGTTTACATTGGTTTACTTGTAGTTAAGAATAACATTTGAAAATTGCTTCATTATGGTTAGATTGAGGCCTCTACATTTGTCTCAAAATTAAAATTTGTGAAATATGTCAAAACATATACTGTATGTGCATACCAGTAAACCCTTCAGAGACAACAGATTTTAGCACATTATGATTAATACATTCTCAGTGCAGTCTAAAACATACAATGACCATCAAATCACATTTAATTATAACATCATATTTTCATTTGACATACACCTACACAATACATATGAACTTATAATGCTGAAGGAACAGGAATTGAGGCTAACAAATGCATATAATATGCAGAGTAGTCTTAATTTACAGTATACTAATTCAATATTGAAAAATAGGAGAAGGTATAGAGACTATTCTTTAAAACCTGAAAAAAACGTCCCTGGAAATGATGTGGACAGATGGCACAACGCATGTAATCTTTCTTGTGCCATAAAAATATACCTCATAGGTCCTTTTAGATGTTCAACAAAGGAAAATAGTAACAGAAACCTATTGCCAAGCCCATCTCTGTGGAAATTCCACGTATGGCAAAGTCTGGCAGGCAGCACTACAGGGGCAGCAAGCTAGCCCTTTCATTGGTTATGCTGACAGTACCTCTGGTGAGGCTTGGGGGAATAGGAAGGGGGGTGTCAGTATAAAAATATTATCATTTTTAATTACTAGTAAATTTTATGTCTTTGATGCAATGGATTTACAAATGTAGACTAGTACCATCCGTGTAGCTCTGTTGCAAAATGGGTGGATGGAGGATGATATAACGCCAGCAGTTTAGAGGGACTATCCCTACTTACAGTGTTCATTTATTTGCATTCGGAATCTGAATCTGATGGGTCGGTAGTTCAAAATACAGAAGGAGGATTGTGCAGCCATGGTGGCAAAAATGAAACTGCTTGGGTCATGGCAGCAGCTTTATGAAGCAATAATAGACTCAAGGTTACTTAGCTTCCCAGCACTGAAAGACAATATTTAATCAGCAAGGGAATTGAGGCATGCGTGTAATGGACACATGTATAGCAGTCGGTCTGTGAGCCAGAGGGCTCTGGGTAGTACATGAGACAAGTGCAGTAAATGAGACAAGTGCCTCACATCTGCTTCTAGATCCCAGTGCAATGTGTTCTGCTATTAGTACATTTTGCATCACTTTTAGATCCAACTGTGCTGTACTTAATTCATGGTTTAAAAGAAGAGAGACAAAAAATACAATTATAGTACTGACTCTTAGGAGGCCAAACAAAAAGGCACAGCACCTGTGACGCAGAGCATATAATCTTCTTGGTGCATTGTACTAAAACTCAGCTGTGAAGCGGTTAATGATATAAAGAAGGATTAGCCTAGTACAGCCATGTCATTATAAGCCTAAGCACGTGATCTGTACATCTTAATTTTAACCAATAGGATCTAAAAGGGGCTATTTGTGTCTCATTACATCATCTTTATCAAACAGGCCTTTGATTCCCCTCCCTCGGTAAACGCAATGCAGTCCAGAGGACCATGAATAAGTTATAGGGAGCTGATGTTGCACTGACCCCTTCTGGGGTATTTTGACCCTTTGTGAGATGGACATTTTTCCATTGTCATTTCCTGAGTCACTACAGCTTAAAATGTATAGGTCCGATTTGAAATCTGAGACATAAAAAATTTGGTGACATTGCAGTAAGCAAGAGCCGATTCCAGTCTCCTGAACTGCATCTTCTGTGGCTGAGCACCATGGGAGATATAGTATCACAAACCCATGATTACTGAAGGTTGTTTCACACAGGCAAAGGGGGTAAACACTTACTGTCTTCCACACCAAGTACAACATTTACAGCTGTTTCCTAAATCGGTTTGATTACAGAGCATACACTTCTAATTGATTTACGCATATTATGACTTGGGTTTTATGGTATTATTAACGCATGTGAGTTTGGTACTTTACAGATTTTTTAGCATTTCAAAGTGATACCATTGACATATTCACCGTATAACAATTTAAAATAGATTCACCCTCATTGTATGCATTGTATGGTGGTGGTTTCCAAAACTAAGGGCTTTGAAATCCGGGCTCAAAAATTTAATAATCACTTTTTTACATATCGAAATGTCCTTATGGCAAATGGAATATTGGTAAGAAGTTAAAAACACTTGGCCTATTAAAATTATATATATATATATATATATATATATATATATACACTGCTCAAAAAAATAAAGGGAACACTAAAATAACACATCCTAAATCTGTGCTGACAATAAAATCACACAAAAATTATCGCTGGAAATTAAATTTATTAACCCATGGAGGTCTGGATTTGGAGTCACACTCAAAATTAAAGTGGAAAAACACACCACAGGCTGATCCAACTTTGATGTAATGTCCTTAAAACAAGTCAAAATGAGGCTCAGTAGTGTGTGTGGCTTCCACGTGCCTGTATGACCTCCCTACAATGCCTGGGCATGCTCCTGATGAGGTGGCGGATGGTCTCCTGAGGGATCTCCTCCCAGACCTGGACTAAAGCATCCGCCAACTCCTGGACAGGCTGTGGTGCAACGTGGTGTTGGTGGATGGAGCGAGACATGATGTCCCAGATGTGCTCAATTGGATTCAGGTCTGGGGAACGGGCGGGCCAGTCCATAGCATCAATGCCTTCGTCTTGCAGGAACTGCTGGCACACTCCAGCCACATGAGGTCTAGCATTGTCTTGCATTAGGAGGAACCCAGGGCCATCCGCACCAGCATATGGTCTCACAAGGGGTCTGAGGATCTCATCTCGGTACCTAATGGCAGTCAGGCTACCTCTGGCGAGCACGTGGAGGGCTGTGCGGCCCCCCAAAGAAATGCCACCCCACACCATTACTGACCCACTGCCAAACCGGTCATGCTGGAGGATGTTGCAGGCAGCAGAACGTTCTCCTTGGCGTCTCCAGACTCTGTCACGTCTGTCACATGTGCTCAGTGAGAACCTGCTTTCATCAGTGAAGAGCACAGGGCGCCTGTGGCGAATTTGCCAATCTTGGTGTTCTCTGGCAAATGCCAAACGTCCTGCACGGTGTTGGGCTGTAAGCACAACCCCCACCTGTGGACGTCGGGCCCTCATACCACCCTCATGGAGTCTGTTTCTGATCGTTTGAGTGGACACATGCACATTTGTGGCTTGCTGGAGGTCATTTTGCAGGGCTCTGGCAGTGCTCCTCCTGTTCCTCCTTGCACAAAGGCGGAGGTAGCGGTCCTGCTGCTGGGTTGTTGCCCTCCTACGGCCTCCTACATGTCTCCTGATGTACTGGCCTGTCTCCTGGTAGCGCCCCATGCTCTGGACACTACGCTGACAGACACAGTAAACCTTCTTGCCACAGCTCGCATTGATGTGCCATCCTTGGATGAGCTGCACTACCTGAGCCACTTGTGTGGGTTGTAGACTCCGTCTCATGCTACCACTAGAGTGAAAGCACCGCCAGCTTTCAAAAGTGACCAAAACATCAACCAGAAAGCATAGGAGCTGAAGAGTGGTCTGTGGTCACCACCTGAAGAACAACTCCTTTATTGGGGATGCCTTGCTAATTGCCTATAATTCCTACCTGTTGCCTATTCCATTTGCACAACAGCATGTGAAATTGATTGTCAGTCAGTGTTGCTTCCTAAGTGGACAGTTTGATTTCACAGAAGTGTGATTGACTTGGAGTTACATTGTGTTGTTTAAGTGTTCCCTTTATTTTTTTAAGCAGTGTATATATATATATATATATATATTGTCCAAAAAGTAGGCACTCTCCAGGCTTTATACAAGCTTCAACAAGGGATTTTATTTGGTACTCACAACATAGAAATGCAAGGTGTAATCACTTGCATGGCAATAAGGTAGCAGCAGCGACGTTTCGGTCCATCCGGACCATTTTCAAGCTTTACAGCAAAGTATGCCCATTTAGAATCCACAACAGCAGAGTTATTCACAGCGGAAGTGTCATACCCCATTGCTGGCTGTCTTTTATGTGCCCTGAATGCCGCCAAAATCAATCACAGGCGCGGCGTGCGTTTCAAACACCAAGTGGAACGCATCCGCGTCTAGTTCCGGTTCCGGTCACGTGATCTATGCGTCTCAACCACCGGCATGAAACGCATATTGATACCGGACTCCTACATACACGTCTCACAGTATCACGTGACCGTTTATCCATGATACCATCAGCGATACATTACTGCATCACTAGGTACATATAATAAAAGTATCTTCAAAGAAAAAATTAATAACAACACCGCCAATATACCTGAACAGTATGGCAGACATTAATAGACATCTATGGGCATTCCAGGGCTAGCCAATGACAACCAGCAAAGCTTAATATTCCATACTTTTTTTTAAAAAAACATATAAAGCACACACATACATAACATATAATTAAAAATATATGCACCCCTACGCATATGTACACCCAAAATTGGGTACTCACATACATATGTAGGTGCATACATAAAAAATGTGGTGGAGCTGTAACCAAAATTAAATATCAAATAAAAAATTGATATAGAGATATTTCACTATAGGGACGCCATTTTCACTAGCCTAAAAAAATTTTTAGATTCATTTGCTCATTCAAGCCCCTAGGAGCTAGTGTATCAAGACGGAAAATCCATTCAGATTCACGTTTGTGCAATTCCAAAATTCTATTCCCTCCCCTAATCGATGGGGGGATCCAATCAATAATACGACAACGTAGCATAGGAATCTGATGTCCCATCTCCAGCCAATGTTTTGCCACTGGTTTATCCGACTGTCCCGTCATGATTGCCTGTCTTATTGAATATCGGTGATTCGCCATTCGTTCTCTAAAACACCGTTGTGTCAAACCAACATATACTAGCCCACATGGGCATATAATCAGGTAGATCACATGATCCATAAGGCAATGCAGCCGATGTTTGATGTATATTGGACGCCCACTATGCGGGTGGGGAAAGGAGGCACCTGAAATCAGAGATCTACATGTCGTGCAGTCAGAGCACTTGAAGCAACCTTTGCGTGCGGATTTCAACCATGTATCCCTATTAGCTTTTCCGGGATTTAGCAAGGGGCGCATAAGGAGCTGTTTCAAATTCGCACCACGGCGATATGCCATCATTGGTTGTTGTTGTAGATCCCGCCCCAGCTTGGGGTCCGAGGCCACAATCCTCCAATTTCGTCTGAAGGCTCGTTTCACACAGCCGGCTTTATCATCGTATTTACTGCAGTATATCATCCGATTATTCATGCACTTTTCAGATGAACCAGAATGCTGTATAATATTTCTGCGTGCCTTGTAAAGACAATCTTCAATCATCTTATGGGCATACCCGCGTTCCTTGAAACGTATTTTCATTTCATTAATTTGCTGCTCTGCAAGTGTAACATCAGTATTGATCCGTAGTATTCTCATAAATTGTGAAATAGGCAAGCTTGCCTTCAGGCTCGGTGCATGGTGGCTTGTAGCATAGAGAATACTATTCCTGTCGGTCTCTTTTCGAAAAAGTGTAGTGCACAACCCACTGACATCCTTATAAACAGTGACATCAAGAAAATCAATTTTAGCATCCTCTATCCTGGCTGAAAATTTAACAGGCGTCCCTAGATTATTTAGGGTGGTCACCATCTGCCAAAACTCATCTAGTCCACCGGACCAAAGCAAAAATATGTCATCAATGAATCTGTAATAACATTTAATATAATCACTAAATGTAGGCAATATGTGTGTGGTTTCAAAATCATGCATATAAATATTAGCATAGGCAGGTGCCAGGTTAGAACCCATCGCGGTCCCTGACACCTGCCTATAATATGCACCAGCATATAGGAAATGATTTTCCTTCAATACCAACCCTAACAGGTCCAAAATAAATTCCACTGGAGGGCCCTGATGTCCAAAGGCCACAAGTGCCTCACGTACTGCCCTAATACCATCATCATGGGGGATGATGGTATATAACGATACCACATCCAATGTAACCAGATAAATATCCTCCACATCAGACACATCTATTTGCTTTAATCTCATTATATGTACCTAGTGATGCAGTAATGTATCGCTGATGGTATCATGGATAAACGGTCACGTGATACTGTGAGACGTGTATGTAGGAGTCCGGTATCAATATGCGTTTCATGCCGGTGGTTGAGACGCATAGATCACGTGACCGGAACCGAACTAGACGCGGATGCGTTCCACTTGGTGTTTGAAACGCACGCCGCGCCTGTGATTGATTTTGGCGGCATTCAGGGCACATAAAAGACAGCCAGCAATGGGGTATGACACTTCCGCTGTGAATAACTCTGCTGTTGTGGATTCTAAATGGGCATACTTTGCTGTAAAGCTTGAAAATGGTCCGGATGGACCGAAACGTCGCTGCTGCTACCTTATTGCCATGCAAGTGATTACACCTTGCATTTCTATGTTGTGAGTACCAAATAAAATCCCTTGTTGAAGCTTGTATAAAGCCTGGAGAGTGCCTACTTTTTGGACAATATCTATTGGAATTTCTCGCTGAAAAAAGTGGTTCTTCTGTGTAGTGCACCCCACTGTTGATATTATCATGATGAGAGTGCTGGACTTTTTCTTCCTATATATATATATATATATATACACACACTGCACATGTGGCGACATCACTCCGGTAATATGAGACCACACCAGCTGGAATATGATCAACGTTTTGATGGTATTTATTTCATCGTCATCAGGATCCTGATCCTGATGATGGTGGAATAAATACCATCGAAACGTTGGTGTGGTCTCTTATTACCGGAGTGCCACCGCTACATGTGCAGTATATTTGGGCTCTATGCAAGGAGCACCTACGGAGGGCACCGGGACTTTATTTGAATTGGTACTGGTTGTGCTGCCTATCGAGACGTGTATATATATATATATATATATATATATATGTCTTTGTATAGAGTGCACTCACCAGACTGTTATTAGAGCCAGCAAGATTTTTATTCAGACATCAGGTAAACATCGCACACCGACGTTTCGGTCCTATCTGGACCTTCTTCAAGGTTTAACTGTCACCAACATGACTTATCTATATATAGCCATCACCTTAATTATATTCTAATAAAAACAGACATGGAACATATATGACATGGACATACACATACAAACATATTATAACAACAATCCTACCTATTCAGATCCCTTCATGTCCCCACATGATCCGTGTATTATCCATCCCGTATATTCAAGTAATGAAGTGGATATTCACTTATTCCCGCTGTGCCGCCAGACAGTATGAACCGCACGCCGGCGGGAGCGGAAGCGACCACATCTCTCCTGAAACGCAACCACGTGATCCCGACATGTGGTGCCCACATGTGTCCAATCACTGCGACACTATGCGTCATATGTGTTACGTGCGTCATCACGCGCGACGCCTATACTCTCGTGAGGCATCTGCGTCATCACAAATTCTTTCAATGTATGCAGGGTACGCTGCCTAGCAACGTAGTTACCTAGGAAACCCTCGTTATGCATCTGTGCCCGTCAAGTTTACACATGTCGTAGGAGCGTTACATTTACGTGGGGTAATCCTTATGTATCCCCACATGACAAATAATGGACATGAAGGAATCTGATGGCACTTAGATAAAAATAGCTAGAGAATAAAGACCATCGTGTATCATATTAGAACTATCAAATTAACAATACATAATATAAATATAATGCAAAATGTAGGCTTTAACAGTATCATGGATCATGTGCAAACAAGACCAGTGCAGACCGGAACACATTCAGGAAAAAATATATATCCACAAAATCAAAATTATAAAAAAATCAAAAATATATGAAAAAACTAAAAAAAACTAAAAAAAAACCTTAATCATTATGACGGGATTTGAAAATCCACCAATATGCCAGTCCTTTCCTATTATAGGAAAATATTGAAATGTACTGATTCATTCAGGCCCTTCGGGTAAACAGTCTCTAATTTATGTATCCAATATGCCTCTCGGCGTAGAAGTATCTTGGCACGATCACCGCCCCTCGGTAGTGGTGGAATTCTGTCTATAACCATGTAGCGTAATGCTGTTAACTGATGTTGATGTTGTACAAAATGACGTGCGACTGGTTTGTCCGACCCACCAGTTTTCAATGCCAATCTGATATTTGATCGGTGGTTTGAAATCCGTTCACGGAATGATCTTATTGTTTTGCCCACATATATTAGAGAGCATGGACATATCAAGATATATACCACATAATCAGAAGTGCACGTTAGACGGTGTTGTATAGATATCCGTCGGCCATCGTGTGGGTGCGGGAAACTGTTGCCAGTCAGCATACTTCTGCATGTAGTGCAATTAGGGCACTTATAGCAACCCAGTTTCTTTGAGGGTAGCCAATTATCTACTTCTTTGCCAACTGATTGATCAGGACGCATAAGCATATTTCGCAGATTTGGTCCCCGTCTGTATGCAATCAATGGTTGCTTTGGGAGAACATTTTTAAGTACACCATCCGTAGCCACTATATCCCAATTTTTCTTGATAGCGGATCGCGTAGCAAAGCTACCAGTATCATATGTGGTTAGAAACACAAACGGTTTTTCTGTACTCTCTGCTAGGCTCTTCTTGTTTTTCTCAACCCTGAGTCGCTGTTCAGCTGTTTTCAAACAGCGTTCAATGATATCTGGATGATATCCCCTATCAAGAAATCGATGTTGCATATCTCTAAGTTGATCCTCTAGGATTTTTGAGTCCGAATTGTTTCTCATAACTCTAATAAACTGGGAAATGGGTAGACTTTCCTTAAGGGGTTTTGGGTGGTAGCTACTATAGTGTAACAATGTGTTCCGGTCTGTAGCCTTCCTGTACAACTTAAATCCATAACCCCCATCTGTGGCAAACACAGTCACATCCAAAAAGTTGATTGACCTATGATTACATTCCATCGTAAATCTAATTGGTGTGTCAAGTTGATTCAGGTGCGACAACATATCCTCCAGGGCTGTTTTATCTCCAGACCACAGGATGAATATGTCATCTATAAATCGTTTGTAATAACCGATACTACCCCCAAACATCGGTAATATGTATTGCTGTTCATATTCATTCATATACAAATTTGCATACGACGGGGCTATGTTACTCCCCATCGCGGTCCCTGATGTCTGGAGGTAGTACCGGTCACCAAATCTGAAGTAATTACACGTGAGTGTCATATCAAGTAATTCCAGCAAGAATTCAACAGGTGGGTGCTGTTGTTGATTCAATATTAATGCTCTTCTCACAGCAGCCATACCCTCTTGATGAGGTATGACTGTGTAAAGAGAGGACACATCCATAGTTACAAGTAGCCAATTTTCATCATAATCTTTTATCGCTTTTAACCCATTAATGAAGTCATTCGTGTCCTTAATATAGCTTTTTATTTTCTTAACACATGGTTGGAGATGGGTATCAAGGTAACGTGCAACCGGTTGGAATAGTGATCCCCGGGCAGAAATGATAGGTCTGCCCGGGGGAGCCTCAATGCATTTATGTACCTTCGGCAAAGTGTATAAAATGGGACATATAGGGAAATCTGTATGCATAAAGGATGAAACAGTCTCACTAATAACGCCCATACCCAACGCCATGTCCACTGTCATATCCAATTTCTTTTTAAATATTGGCATAGGATCACTTTCCAACATTCTATAGGTGCCTTCATCACCAAGCTGACGTAAAATCTCTTTATTATATGCTATTGTATCCTGAAGTACAACAGCCCCACCCTTATCTGCTGGACATATAGTGATAGTGGGATTATCTTTCAGTTGTTTTAGGGCCATCCTCTCTCCTTTGTTGAGATTGGGTCTAGTTCTCACCTTTTTCTTCATACAATCATTTACCGATTGATCCATCATACGCGAAAAGGTTTTAATATTGGTATTATTTGATGGTGGATCGTAGGTACTTTTCTGTTTGAACTCAACATCAGGTATGTCACGTCTATTTTCCCCAAATTTTTCTTTAAGTCTTAATTTACGAGATAAACAATAGTTGTCTATTTTCCATCTCATAGGACTAAACATAACAGTGGGAATAAAGGATAATCCACGTGACAAAACCTTTTCTTGGTCCAAACTTAATGTTAATGAAGAAATATTGATTATTTTGTCCGAGGGTTCTTCGGAGGTTTTTTTACATTTTTTATAGGACCCCCTCCGCGGGTGGGGCCTCTGGTGTCTACTTGTACTGGATCTAACTGTGAGCGTGTGGCCACCCGAGAAAAAGGTTGTCGTTGACTATTTCTTGAATCAGAATTCTCTCTGTCTGAGCTAGAGGCGGTGGAATATTGGTCAAATTGGTATTGGCCCCTTCTGAATCGTGTGTCGCGCATTCTACGTGGGGGGAAATCATTCCCCACTAGCCAGCCATATACCCTATGTTCACGATAGTCCTTTTCAACTTTCTCTAGTTTGTTACGCTTAAAATTAATTAAATCTGTTTTATATTTATCTATCTGTGAATTCAGTTTGGTAAGCCAATCCTCAGTTTTATCATTCTGAAGTATGGTTTCAAGTTGCTCTTTATTCAAACCTAATTCACCTCTTACTTTTTTGAGTTCCATGCCCACCTCTTCAATCACCAGCAGTACCAGATCTAATGAACACTTATTTAAGATCCCACACCATCGGCTGCAAAACACAGGGTTATTGCGGCCGATGGTGGGGACATTCCGGACCCGGAACCCTCGTGGAATCTGTTTCTTCCGAAAATAATCGGATAGAAACTGTCCATGTAGCAATAAATCAGTTTCACGTTTGTTGAGATTCAATAATTTATAGTAAACATCAATGGCTTTCTCTCCTGGGATAGCCCCAAAATCAGTCAAATTAAAGAGAAGACGTTCAGCCTCATCATCTGTATAAGACACCTGTCCAAACTCTGCATTGGACAGGAGTTCAGGATTCACTAAATTCTCCATATTAGAAATGTCCTAAGCACAAAATATCCCAAACATAGGACAATACAAGATATGGATGTAACTATGCCGCCACAGATATAGGGAAAAAGACCTCTAATACAAAAATATACCTACCAAAAAATTAAAAAAATATATATGAAAAAATACAAGAAAAAATTATAAAATATAAATAATGAAAAATCAATCAAAGATAGTCTCCTATCCACACAATGGAAAGTATTAACCAGCCATGTAATCATGAAGTGGCATCCAAAATTATTGAAATAGTCACCATATCTGGTACACTTCGTCAAATTCAAGCTTTACTTTCTGGGTGCACAACAAAAGATCCATATGTCCTCCTTCAGGATAGTCACATAGTAATCCAAAGCAACCAGGGTTGTCTGCACTCACAGTAAAATAAAATTTGCTGGGGTGTCACTCAAGTTCATTAGAGCCAGGCATCTACCTTTTTCCATGAGCATATATGTCTTTGTATAGAGTGCACTCACCAGACTGTTATTAGAGCCAGCAGGATTTTTATTCAGACATCAGGTAAACATCACACACCGACGTTTCGGTCCTATCTGGACCTTCTTCAAGGTTTAACTGTCACCAACATGACTTATCTATATATAGCCATCACCTTAATTATATTCTAATAAAAACAGACATGGAACATATATGACATGGACATACACATACAAACATATTATAACAACAATCCTACCTATTCAGATCCCTTCATGTCCCCACATGATCCGTGTATTATCCATCCCGTATATTCAAGTAATGAAGTGGATATTCACTTATTCCCGCTGTGCCGCCAGACAGTATGAACCGCACGCCGGCGGGAGCGGAAGCGACCACATCTCTCCTGAAACGCAACCACGTGATCCCGACATGTGGTGCCCACATGTGTCCAATCACTGCGACACTATGCGTCATATGTGTTACGTGCGTCATCACGCGCGACGCCTATACTCTCGTGAGGCATCCGCGTCATCACAAATTCTTTCAATGTATGCAGGGTACGCTGCCTAGCAACGTAGTTACCTAGGAAACCCTCGTTATGCATCTGTGCCCGTCAAGTTTACACATGTCGTAGGAGCGTTACATTTACGTGGGGTAATCCTTATGTATCCCCACATGACAAATAATGGACATGAAGGAATCTGATGGCACTTAGATAAAAATAGCTAGAGAATAAAGACCATCGTGTATCATATTAGAACTATCAAATTAACAATACATAATATAAATATAATGCAAAATGTAGGCTTTAACAGTATCATGGATCATGTGCAAACAAGACCAGTGCAGACCAGAACACATTCAGGAAAAAATATATATCCACAAAATCAAAATTATAAAAAAATCAAAAATATATGAAAAAACTAAAAAAAAACCTTAATCATTATGACGGGATTTGAAAATCCACCAATATGCCAGTCCTTTCCTATTATAGGAAAATATTGAAATGTACTGATTCATTCAGGCCCTTCGGGTAAACAGTCTCTAATTTATGTATCCAATATGCCTCTCGGCGTAGAAGTATCTTGGCACGATCACCGCCCCTCGGTAGTGGTGGAATTCTGTCTATAACCATGTAGCGTAATGCTGTTAACTGATGTTGATGTTGTACAAAATGACGTGCGACTGGTTTGTCCGACCCACCAGTTTTCAATGCCAATCTGATATTTGATCGGTGGTTTGAAATCCGTTCACGGAATGATCTTATTGTTTTGCCCACATATATTAGAGAGCATGGACATATCAAGATATATACCACATAATCAGAAGTGCACGTTAGACGGTGTTGTATAGATATCCGTCGGCCATCGTGTGGGTGCGGGAAACTGTTGCCAGTCAGCATACTTCTGCATGTAGTGCAATTAGGGCACTTATAGCAACCCAGTTTCTTTGAGGGTAGCCAATTATCTACTTCTTTGCCAACTGATTGATCAGGACGCATAAGCATATTTCGCAGATTTGGTCCCCGTCTGTATGCAATCAATGGTTGCTTTGGGAGAACATTTTTAAGTACACCATCCGTAGCCACTATATCCCAATTTTTCTTGATAGCGGATCGCGTAGCAAAGCTACCAGTATCATATGTGGTTAGAAACACAAACGGTTTTTCTGTACTCTCTGCTAGGCTCTTCTTGTTTTTCTCAACCCTGAGTCGCTGTTCAGCTGTTTTCAAACAGCGTTCAATGATATCTGGATGATATCCCCTATCAAGAAATCGATGTTGCATATCTCTAAGTTGATCCTCTAGGATTTTTGAGTCCGAATTGTTTCTCATAACTACGGATGGTGTACTTAAAAATGTTCTCCCAAAGCAACCATTGATTGCATACAGACGGGGACCAAATCTGCGAAATATGCTTATGCGTCCTGATCAATCAGTTGGCAAAGAAGTAGATAATTGGCTACCCTCAAAGAAACTGGGTTGCTATAAGTGCCCTAATTGCACTACATGCAGAAGTATGCTGACTGGCAACAGTTTCCCGCACTCACACGATGGCCGACGGATATCTATACAACACCGTCTAACGTGCACTTCTGATTATGTGGTATATATCTTGATATGTCCATGCTCTCTAATATATGTGGGCAAAACAATAAGATCATTCCGTGAACGGATTTCAAACCACCGATCAAATATCAGATTGGCATTGAAAACTGGTGGGTCGGACAAACCAGTCGCACGTCATTTTGTACAACATCAACATCAGTTAACAGCATTACGCTACATGGTTATAGACAGAATTCCACCACTACCGAGGGGCGGTGATCGTGCCAAGATACTTCTACGCCGAGAGGCATATTGGATACATAAATTAGAGACTGTTTACCCGAAGGGCCTGAATGAATCAGTACATTTCAATATTTTCCTATAATAGGAAAGGACTGGCATATTGGTGGATTTTCAAATCCCGTCATAATGATTAAGGGTTTTTTTAGTTTTTTCATATATTTTTGATTTTTTTATAATTTTGATTTTGTGGATATATATTTTTTCCTGAATGTGTTCCGGTCTGCACTGGTCTTGTTTGCACATGATCCATGATACTGTTAAAGCCTACATTTTGCATTATATTTATATTATGTATTGTTAATTTGATAGTTCTAATATGATACACGATGGTCTTTATTCTCTAGCTATTTTTATCTAAGTGCCATCAGATTCCTTCATGTCCATTATTTGTCATGTGGGGATACATAAGGATTACCCCACGTAAATGTAACGCTCCTACGACATGTGTAAACTTGACGGGCACAGATGCATAACGAGGGTTTCCTAGGTAACTACGTTGCTAGGCAGCGTACCCTGCATACATTGAAAGAATTTGTGATGACGCGGATGCCTCACGAGAGTATAGGCGTCGCGCGTGATGACGCACGTAACACATATGACGCATAGTGTCGCAGTGATTGGACACATGTGGGCACCACATGTCGGGATCACGTGGTTGCGTTTCAGGAGAGATGTGGTCGCTTCCGCTCCCGCCGGCGTGCGGTTCATACTGTCTGGCGGCACAGCGGGAATAAGTGAATATCCACTTCATTACTTGAATATACGGGATGGATAATACACGGATCATGTGGGGACATGAAGGGATCTGAATAGGTAGGATTGTTGTTATAATATGTTTGTATGTGTATGTCCATGTCATATATGTTCCATGTCTGTTTTTATTAGAATATAATTAAGGTGATGGCTATATATAGATAAGTCATGTTGGTGACAGTTAAACCTTGAAGAAGGTCCAGATAGGACCGAAACGTCGGTGTGTGATGTTTACCTGATGTCTGAATAAAAATCCTGCTGGCTCTAATAACAGTCTGGTGAGTGCACTCTATACAAAGACATATATGCTCATGGAAAAAGGTAGATGCCTGGCTCTAATGAACTTGAGTGACACCCCAGCAAATTTTATTTTACTGTGAGTGCAGACAACCCTGGTTGCTTTGGATTACTATGTGACTATCCTGAAGGAGGACATATGGATCTTTTGTTGTGCACCCAGAAAGTAAAGCTTGAATTTGACGAAGTGTACCAGATATGGTGACTATTTCAATAATTTTGGATGCCACTTCATGATTACATGGCTGGTTAATACTTTCCATTGTGTGGATAGGAGACTATCTTTGATTGATTTTTCATTATTTATATTTTATAATTTTTTCTTGTATTTTTTCATATATATTTTTTTAATTTTTTGGTAGGTATATTTTTGTATTAGAGGTCTTTTTCCCTATATCTGTGGCGGCATAGTTACATCCATATCTTGTATTGTCCTATGTTTGGGATATTTTGTGCTTAGGACGTTTCTAATATGGAGAATTTAGTGAATCCTGAACTCCTGTCCAATGCAGAGTTTGGACAGGTGTCTTATACAGATGATGAGGCTGAACGTCTTCTCTTTAATTTGACTGATTTTGGGGCTATCCCAGGAGAGAAAGCCATTGATGTTTACTATAAATTATTGAATCTCAACAAACGTGAAACTGATTTATTGCTACATGGACAGTTTCTATCCGATTATTTTCGGAAGAAACAGATTCCACGAGGGTTCCGGGTCCGGAATGTCCCCACCATCGGCCGCAATAACCCTGTGTTTTGCAGCCGATGGTGTGGGATCTTAAATAAGTGTTCATTAGATCTGGTACTGCTGGTGATTGAAGAGGTGGGCATGGAACTCAAAAAAGTAAGAGGTGAATTAGGTTTGAATAAAGAGCAACTTGAAACCATACTTCAGAATGATAAAACTGAGGATTGGCTTACCAAACTGAATTCACAGATAGATAAATATAAAACAGATTTAATTAATTTTAAGCGTAACAAACTAGAGAAAGTTGAAAAGGACTATCGTGAACATAGGGTATATGGCTGGCTAGTGGGGAATGATTTCCCCCCACGTAGAATGCGCGACACACGATTCAGAAGGGGCCAATACCAATTTGACCAATATTCCACCGCCTCTAGCTCAGACAGAGAGAATTCTGATTCAAGAAATAGTCAACGACAACCTTTTTCTCGGGTGGCCACACGCTCACAGTTAGATCCAGTACAAGTAGACACCAGAGGCCCCACCCGCGGAGGGGGTCCTATAAAAAATGTAAAAAAACCTCCGAAGAACCCTCGGACAAAATAATCAATATTTCTTCATTAACATTAAGTTTGGACCAAGAAAAGGTTTTGTCACGTGGATTATCCTTTATTCCCACTGTTATGTTTAGTCCTATGAGATGGAAAATAGACAACTATTGTTTATCTCGTAAATTAAGACTTAAAGAAAAATTTGGGGAAAATAGACGTGACATACCTGATGTTGAGTTCAAACAGAAAAGTACCTACGATCCACCATCAAATAATACCAATATTAAAACCTTTTCGCGTATGATGGATCAATCGGTAAATGATTGTATGAAGAAAAAGGTGAGAACTAGACCCAATCTCAACAAAGGAGAGAGGATGGCCCTAAAACAACTGAAAGATAATCCCACTATCACTATATGTCCAGCAGATAAGGGTGGGGCTGTTGTACTTCAGGATACAATAGCATATAATAAAGAGATTTTACGTCAGCTTGGTGATGAAGGCACCTATAGAATGTTGGAAAGTGATCCTATGCCAATATTTAAAAAGAAATTGGATATGACAGTGGACATGGCGTTGGGTATGGGCGTTATTAGTGAGACTGTTTCATCCTTTATGCAAACAGATTTCCCTATATGTCCCATTTTATACACTTTGCCGAAGGTACATAAATGCATTGAGGCTCCCCCGGGCAGACCTATCATTTCTGCCCGGGGATCACTATTCCAACCGGTTGCACGTTACCTTGATACCCATCTCCAACCATGTGTTAAGAAAATAAAAAGCTATATTAAGGACACGAATGACTTCATTAATGGGTTAAAAGCGATAAAAGATTATGATGAAAATTGGCTACTTGTAACTATGGATGTGTCCTCTCTTTACACAGTCATACCTCATCAAGAGGGTATGGCTGCTGTGAGAAGAGCATTAATATTGAATCAACAACAGCACCCACCTGTTGAATTCTTGCTGGAATTACTTGATATGACACTCACGTGTAATTACTTCAGATTTGGTGACCGGTACTACCTCCAGACATCAGGGACCGCGATGGGGAGTAACATAGCCCCGTCGTATGCAAATTTGTATATGAATGAATATGAACAGCAATACATATTACCGATGTTTGGGGGTAGTATCGGTTATTACAAACGATTTATAGATGACATATTCATCCTGTGGTCTGGAGATAAAACAGCCCTGGAGGATATGTTGTCGCACCTGAATCAACTTGACACACCAATTAGATTTACGATGGAATGTAATCATAGGTCAATCAACTTTTTGGATGTGACTGTGTTTGCCACAGATGGGGGTTATGGATTTAAGTTGTACAGGAAGGCTACAGACCGGAACACATTGTTACACTATAGTAGCTACCACCCAAAACCCCTTAAGGAAAGTCTACCCATTTCCCAGTTTATTAGAGTTATGAGAAACAATTCGGACTCAAAAATCCTAGAGGATCAACTTAGAGATATGCAACATCGATTTCTTGATAGGGGATATCATCCAGATATCATTGAACGCTGTTTGAAAACAGCTGAACAGCGACTCAGGGTTGAGAAAAACAAGAAGAGCCTAGCAGAGAGTACAGAAAAACCGTTTGTGTTTCTAACCACATATGATACTGGTAGCTTTGCTACGCGATCCGCTATCAAGAAAAATTGGGATATAGTGGCTACGGATGGTGTACTTAAAAATGTTCTCCCAAAGCAACCATTGATTGCATACAGACGGGGACCAAATCTGCGAAATATGCTTATGCGTCCTGATCAATCAGTTGGCAAAGAAGTAGATAATTGGCTACCCTCAAAGAAACTGGGTTGCTATAAGTGCCCTAATTGCACTACATGCAGAAGTATGCTGACTGGCAACAGTTTCCCGCACCCACACGATGGCCGACGGATATCTATACAACACCGTCTAACGTGCACTTCTGATTATGTGGTATATATCTTGATATGTCCATGCTCTCTAATATATGTGGGCAAAACAATAAGATCATTCCGTGAACGGATTTCAAACCACCGATCAAATATCAGATTGGCATTGAAAACTGGTGGGTCGGACAAACCAGTCGCACGTCATTTTGTACAACATCAACATCAGTTAACAGCATTACGCTACATGGTTATAGACAGAATTCCACCACTACCGAGGGGCGGTGATCGTGCCAAGATACTTCTACGCCGAGAGGCATATTGGATACATAAATTAGAGACTGTTTACCCGAAGGGCCTGAATGAATCAGTACATTTCAATATTTTCCTATAATAGGAAAGGACTGGCATATTGGTGGATTTTCAAATCCCGTCATAATGATTAAGGTTTTTTTTTTAGTTTTTTCATATATTTTTGATTTTTTTATAATTTTGATTTTGTGGATATATATTTTTTCCTGAATGTGTTCCGGTCTGCACTGGTCTTGTTTGCACATGATCCATGATACTGTTAAAGCCTACATTTTGCATTATATTTATATTATGTATTGTTAATTTGATAGTTCTAATATGATACACGATGGTCTTTATTCTCTAGCTATTTTTATCTAAGTGCCATCAGATTCCTTCATGTCCATTATTTGTCATGTGGGGATACATAAGGATTACCCCACGTAAATGTAACGCTCCTACGACATGTGTAAACTTGACGGGCACAGATGCATAACGAGGGTTTCCTAGGTAACTACGTTGCTAGGCAGCGTACCCTGCATACATTGAAAGAATTTGTGATGACGCGGATGCCTCACGAGAGTATAGGCGTCGCGCGTGATGACGCACGTAACACATATGACGCATAGTGTCGCAGTGATTGGACACATGTGGGCACCACATGTCGGGATCACGTGGTTGCGTTTCAGGAGAGATGTGGTCGCTTCCGCTCCCGCCGGCGTGCGGTTCATACTGTCTGGCGGCACAGCGGGAATAAGTGAATATCCACTTCATTACTTGAATATACGGGATGGATAATACACGGATCATGTGGGGACATGAAGGGATCTGAATAGGTAGGATTGTTGTTATAATATGTTTGTATGTGTATGTCCATGTCATATATGTTCCATGTCTGTTTTTATTAGAATATAATTAAGGTGATGGCTATATATAGATAAGTCATGTTGGTGACAGTTAAACCTTGAAGAAGGTCCAGATAGGACCGAAACGTCGGTGTGTGATGTTTACCTGATGTCTGAATAAAAATCCTGCTGGCTCTAATAACAGTCTGGTGAGTGCACTCTATACAAAGACATATATGCTCATGGAAAAAGGTAGATGCCTGGCTCTAATGAACTTGAGTGACACCCCAGCAAATTTTATTTTACTGTGAGTGCAGACAACCCTGGTTGCTTTTTATATATATATATATATATATATGTGTGTATGGACTTACATATGAGAAACATTAATTGGCCAGTCGCAAGCTTTTCTGATTTAAATCCAATTGTCCAGTATTTTCTTTTTCTGATTTAAATCCAATTATCCAGTATTTTCTTCCCATGGTGAATTGAAAGGTATAACTGTTGTACAAGTTTTCCCAGCTCATAGTTCACAGATTCTTGTTCCCAAAGACATTAATAAGTAACTAACTGATTGCAATGTACATTGCAGAAAATATAACTTTCTTGTTATTCAAAGAGCATCGGTAAATGCAGCTATGAGGGACTACTGTAGAGGTATATAGTGACACATTTACATATGCTGCTCTAACAAATTGGAGGGTACAAGTCTATCTCTTTCTGCACATGTTACATCTGCCCCACCTGCATTGCAGCATGGTTTTGCCCATTAGTGTTTTTTTTTTTTGTTTGCCAACAAACCTGAATAACACCCTTAATTCCATGCACACAAGGCAGGAGTAATTATGGCCAACAAACATTCAGTTTTGCATCCAGTTTGTGTTTTTGTAGCAAGTAACTTCCGTTTAGAATGATTATGTTCCACATGCTTACTTTCCACATATTTCTACTTATGCATGGCTTATTATAGATCTGGGAAGAGAGATGGGCTTATAAAGGGGATAATTTAATTCCCAGCGCAGCAGTTTAGCTCCAAGGGCTATTCAATTGACTGCATCGCATATGGTACTTAAGTCAGGACTCAGGAGATGCAGTTTACCGCTATTAACGCCTTGTCTTCAGCAAACTGCATTCCCTGACTTACATGTCAGGTGCGATGCTGTTAACACACACGTTAACACCATACCAAGCCCAGAGCACTAGTTACATTGGATTTCTACTTACACCCTCAGGAGGATGTAAACAGAAATTGAATAGCTCTGGGCACTTCACCTGGCAGCTACATTGCTATGCTAGGAATTGAATTCCCTTAAAAGAAAGAGACAAAATGAGATGTCTCATGGTATGTACACATGCAGTTCTAGAGCTGCCCACGGTGAGTTTACTGGAAGGTATATGCAGCAACAATACATCTCAGATCAGTAATCAATAACTATGAGGACCATGGTATCAGCCCTCCCGGTACTCATGTCAAACACTGTCCGATTATCTATTGCTACAGCGGCTTCTGAGGATAATAATTTGGTATGACGAAAAAGTTTTCTCTTGTCTCAGGTGTTTGAGAATGTTAATTACATAGAAATAGTGTGTAGTTATCATTGTTTTGTATGCGGATTAAGAGCAAATACTATAAATTCCATCTAGAATACACAAATAACCCCCCCAAATAACTTTCTCTTATCATTAAATATGTTAAACTTTCATTTATAGTAAGTAGTCAATAAATGGCAATGATGAACTTCAAAATTCATGTATTATTTATATTTCTAATAAAATAAAATGAGCCACTGTAGCGGCCCTGACTATTTCGGAGTGAGAGCCATATTTGTAGTGCTTTCTTTTTGGGGGTCAGCTAATGCAACACCCTTTGCTCCTTGCTCCCTGCCCCCTGATTCCATCTATATTCCACCTCCACTGGGCTGTGGTATATAAGAAAAAGCTCTTCACTAACTCAGTCACTGCTCACTCTGCACATTAAGCAAGGACTGGTAGGAAAATACTTTAAGTATGTATGTCTTATATCTTAAGTATGTCCACTTTCTATCCCCTATCCCGTCTTTGCCCGCCCTTCTTACCATCCCTCTTGTCTGTGGCATACTCTTTCAACTACCCCTATCTTTGCCAGCCTCTCTGCCCTTGCATCTGTGCCAGTCTAGCTCCTTACCATGCCTGTGCTAATTTCTCTCATCCACCTGTCTGTGCCAATCTCTTCTTACCCTGTCAGTGCCAGTCCTGCTCCTTTCTTTGTTGTTGTCAGTCTTTCTCCCTCCTGTACAGGGCCACCATCAGGGAGTACTGCCTTGACTGGAGGCCCAGGCCCAGACAGAGAGGGGGCCCACGACCCCCATGTCACTGGCTACACCCAGCAGACCTGCCCCTTTTGCATGCTACGCCCTCAGGGACAGATGTCACGAGTCACGACCTCTCCCCTTCTGAAGGCTTCAGCACTGGCTGGAAGTGACAGCGCCTGGCAAGTGCCCAGTGGGGTAACACGTGGAGCTGGAGTAGGAGCAGGGTCCTGTGGCTGATGATTGCCATAGGCAGCGTACGTCCATATTATACATAGCAGCCTAGCCCTGCTTACTTCAATCGCAACCACAGCCCCACCTTCACCTCTTTTTTTTTCTGTAGACCGGCCAGTGATTCCACCTCTGCTCTCTCCCATTGGTTGGACTGAATAACACATGCACTGAATTGCATGGAACTGACTTTCATTATCTGCATGCTTGCCCTGCATTCTGCTCTGACAGGAACCCCCAGCCAACACCTGACTCTTTCTACCCCTACTTGTTTGTCTGTCTAACCAACAGTTTGTGTCAGCTTCTCCCTACCTCACCCTCCCCCACTCCCAAGTATGCCTGTAGCTGTCACCCACTGTCTGTCTCTGACTTTTTTTTTACCCTGTATCACCAGTTTTGTGTGTGTCTCCATCTGCCACAACCATGTGTGCCACTGCACCTACCCATGTGTGCCTCTGTCCCTACCCATAGGTGCCTCTGCCACTATCCATGTGTGCCACTATCCCTACCCATAGGTGCCTCTGTCCCTGTGCCACTACCCATGGGTGCCTCTGTCTCTGTGCCACTACCCATGGGTGCCTCTGTCCCTACCCATAGGTGCCTCTGCCACTATCCTTGTGTGCCACTGTCCCTACCCATAGGTGCCTCTGTCCCTGTGCCACTACCCATGGGTGCCTCTGTCCCTGTGCCACTACCCATGGGTGCCTCTGTCCCTACCCATAGGTGCCTCTGCCACTATCCTTGTGTGCCACTGTCCCTACCCATAGGTGCCTCTGTCCCTGTGCCACTACCCATGGGTGCCTCTGTACCTGTGCCACTACCCATGGGTGCCTCTAGCCCCTACCCATGTGGGACCATGCCACTATCCGAGTGCCTCTGTTCCTACCCATGGGTGTCTTTGCCACGGTATGCAGTCAATACATCTACAGGGTCTAGTTAGACAGTCACTAGGCCGACACCATATGGTAGACATGCATTAAGTCTACATGGTCATTAGGTCAACCTATGACCAGTCGACAGTGCTTATGGTCAACAGGTACAGAAAGTCGACAAGTTGAAATGGTTGACATGCATATGATCGACACACATATGGTCGACATTAGGTTTGGCATTTGGCTTTTTCATTCTTTACTATCCACATGGACTACAATTGGGAATAGGAACCAAAGCATGTTGTGCAAGTGAGCCATGCAAGGGCACGCAATGCACTAATGGGGGGTCACATGCTGAGACGGCAAAAACACCAACAAAAAGCAAAAATGCTGTGTCTACCTGTTCCTGTGTTGACCATTTTCTATGTCGACCTTTTATACCTATTTAACTTTTCATGTGTCGACCTTTCATAGGTCGACCTAATGACCACGTCGACCTTCAGTCCATGTCAACCTTTTCACAGTGAACCATATGGTGTCCACCTAATGATTGTAGCCCTTCTTACTGTAGATCTATCTGCCATTACCCATGGGTGCCTCTGTCCTTACCCCTATGTGCTCCTGCCCCTACCAATGTGTGGCTCTGCCCCTACCCATGTGTGTCACTGTCAGTACCCATGTGTGCCTTTGCCTCTACCCATGTGTGTCTCTGACCCTACCAATGTGCACCTCTGTCCCTACCCATTTATAGGTTAGATAGGGTCTTTTGTTGACAAAATGAAACCCTTCAGTCTATTAAATATAATTTGCCATAAGCAAAGTTCACATTTTCTTGACGTAATGTAGCGGTAGTGTAGTGCTGCCTGTGCTGTGGACACCGGAGGACTCACCAGGCACGCCACAGGTTCAAGAAGGGAGATAGGGCCCTCTCTTTTGTCAGTCTCGGGCCCCAACATTTCTGATGGCGACCCTGCTCTCGTATATGCCAATCTTTCTGCTCCGCTTGTATTTTGTATAGTGCAGGGATGGCCAACCAGTCACAGACAAAGAGACAAAGAATATTTTTAGATTAGTTAAAGAGCTGCATCATGCCCGCGAGGCCACGCCCCTGGTATAAATTACATTGAAAAAGACAGATCCAACATAAAATACATTAAAAGGGCTAGGGGATTTTTTCAGAATCAGCCACCGTTGCACTCCGCAGCGCCGTTTGCCTATATCAGAAAACTGTGCATGCACAGTGGCTGCATTGCAGCTGCGCGGCCTCAAACATTGTGGCCGCATCCCGGAAGGATGCGGCCGCAATGTGATTGACAGCGGCAGGCGTCCCCCGGGGGCGGCAGAGCGGCATTGTGTGTGTGGGGGGGGGGGGGGGGTGGATCGATCGGGGGCATGCAGGGAGCGTTTTTGTGGTGGCTGTGTAACATCACATGCAGGCGCTCTGATTAAAAAAATGACCGCACACTGCCTGACAGTGCAGCAGGGGTCAACCTTAATTCGATGCATCCACAATTAAATTGCAGACGCATCCTGTGGTGGCACTATACATGCTGGGTAGCCTTGCCCTGTGCTGGGCGGCCCCCAGCATGTGCAGATATGGACGCAGATCTTGCTGCGTATCTGCGTCCATCTCTGCATAACCCCCAAGATCGACAAAAAATAAATGTTAATATCCAGATCCACATAAAATACATTGGAAGAGCCAGATCCACATAAAATAATTGAAATAGCACCATCCACATAATACACTCCAGCTCCCTCATATGTCACTCCAGCCTACCCTTATGTGTCAGTGCACCCCCCCCCCCCCCCCCCCCCCCCCCCTTCCCATCCCACTAGGATTGTAGTGTTAGGTGAAGAAACAGGTTCTGTGGTGAACCCAAGCAGTGTAACTCACTGAAAAACACCTGGGGGTAAATTTACTAAGGTGGGAGATTTTTAGAACTGGTGATGTTGCCCATGGCAACCAATCAGATTCTACTTACCATTTATCTAGCTGCTTCTAGCAGATAATAGATATAATCTGATTGGTTGCTATGGGCAACATCACCAATTCTAAAAATCTCCCACCTTAGTAAATTTACCCCCTGGTTTGCTCCACATCTGCCACTTTGGGGTATCATCTATGGATTTACATGCTCAATCAGGAGGATGGCACAGTGCATGAGATTGAACGATTCAAACTATGTAAAAGGAATGGCTCAGGGTGTGTACACACGGTGAGATTCGGGCTATGCCTGATTCTCACCATGTGACAGAGGCCCGGTCGGCACTTAGCCAGTATCGCAAGCACATAATGAGTGTGCTTGCGATACTGACTATGTGCGATTTTGGCTAAGTCCCGATTTTGGCTATCTCTTCTATAGAGTTAGCCAAAATTGACTTGCCTGCACAGTCTATTTTTTCTTTCGATGCCGACCGCGCGGGACCGCGCATCGGCATCGAATCGGGATCGCAAGGTGACTGTCACCTTGCGATCTGCACTAACTTTTCTTCCGATTCTGACTATATAGCCAGAATCGGAAGAAAAAATCTCACCGTGTGTACACACCCTTACACTTGGGCCCTCATTCCGAGTTGTTCGCTCGCAAGCTGCTTTTAGCAGCTTTACACACGCTAAGCCGCCGCCTACTGGGAGTGAATCTTAGCATAGTAAAATTGCGAACGAAAGATTCTCAAAATTGCGATTACACACCTCTTAGCAGTTTCTGAGTAGCTTCAACCTTACTCGGCATCTGCGATCAGTTCAGTGCTTGTCGTTCCTGGTTTGACGTCACAAACACACCCAGCGTTCGCCCAGACACTCCTCCGTTTCTTCAGCCACTCCCGCGTTTTTCCCAGAAACGGTAGCGTTTTTTCGCACACACCCATAAAACGGCCTGTTTCCGCCCAGAAACACCCACTTCCTGTCAATCACATTACGATCACCAGAACGAAGAAAAAACCGTGAGTAAAATTCCTAACTACATAGCAAATTTACTTGGCGCAGTCGCACTGCGGACATTGCGCATGCGCAGTAGCGACTAATCGCTCCGCTGCGAAAAAAAAATAACGAGCGAACAACTTGGAATGACCCCCTTTGTTTTATGTGAAACTTCCACAATAGTGATGGGACAAATGACTAGGTAAGTGCAGTAGGCATAGGAAAGTATGTTTTGGGTGGGCAGTCAGAATTATTTACCATATTCATATCTAGTGCCGTAAATATAACTGCCCTGGAGAGGAAAGCCAGTGCACAAGTTCTAGTTTTGTGTTAGAAATAATAGTGCAACCAATGTTTTCTATACTGCAAACATGGCATTTGGGGATAAATTCTATACCCCTTGCACCTGTCAGCACCTTTAGAGCAGTAAGGACGTAAGCAGCGTTGGACGTAATCCTAGGTATGGCTGTTACAAGGCGTATATTTTGCACCTAGTAAATGGTAGGGCATGATGACTAGTAGCAAACCAAGCATACACATAGAAGCCAGGTGCTTCACAGTATGCATACAAATCTGTGGACAAGTGGATATAAATATATTTTTCATGCACGCAGTGCGGGAGTACAGACATCCAATTTATGTCTGACTCTACATCAGGTGCACAGAGAGAATTTAGAAATGGAATTTTAGATTCAATACATTTTTAGAGAGATACAGTTCTTTACCTGGAGTATAGTAATTGTTTTTGAGGAACAATGCTGCCATCTTGTGGTTATATGATAAGTTGCAGTTCACATAAAAAAAGAAAATTTGGAGGAAAAGGTACTATTAAAATTAACATTTTCACAGTAAGAAAAAACAGTGGAACCTACAGATATTCAGACTAACTCAGATCTGATCGCAGCAGCAAATATGTTAGCTAATGGGCAAACCATGTGGAGTGCAGGGCGGGCAGATATAACGTGCAGCAAGAGTTAGATTTGGGTGGGTTATTTTTCTGGCTCTTTATTTTTACACTGCAATTTAGATTTTGATTTGAACACACACCACGCCCAAATCTAACTCTCTCTGCACATGTTATATCTGCCCTCCCTGCAGTGCACATGGGCCCTCATTCCGAGTTGTTCAATCGCTAGCTGCTATTAGCAGCATTGCAAACGCTAGGCCGCCGCCATCTGGGAGTGTATCTTAGCTTAGCAGAATAGCGAACGAAAGATTAGCAGATCTGTTACTAAATAATTCCTTGCAGTTTCTGAGTAGCTCCAGACCTACTCATAGATTGCGATCACCTCAGTCCGTTTAGTTCCTGGTTTGACGTCACAAACACGCCCTGCGTTCGGCCAGCCACTCCCCCGTTTCTCCAGCCACTCCTGCGTTTTTACCTGGCACGCTGCATTTTTTAGCACACTCCCTGGAAACGGCCAGTTTCCGCCCAGAAACACCCACTTCCTGTCAATCACACTACGATCACTCGAGCATTGAAAAAACGTTGTTCGAGCTTGTGTAAATCTCCAAAGTTTTGTGTTAAAAAACTTAACGCATGCGCGCTGCGTACCATGCGCATTTTCCCCCTAATCGCTGCGTTGCGAAAAACGGCAACGGGCAAACAACTCGGAATGACCACCATGGTTTTGCCCATTAGAGAACAAATTTGATGCTGCAATCAAATCTAAATTAGGCCCATTGTTAAAGAAGCACTGTACACAGCAGGAACTAGTGGTATCCGTCTCTAGGTCGACAGTAACTAGGTTGACCACTATTGGTCGACAGTAACTAGCTCAACAGGGTCTCTAGGTCGACATGTTCTAGATCGACATTTCAAAAGGTCAACATGAGTTTTTCACATTTTTTCTTTTTTTTTTACTTTTCCATACTTAACGATCCACGCGGACTACGATTGGGAATAGTAACCTGTACCAAGCGCAGCAGTAGCAGAGTAGGCACCTTGCCCGAAGCATGTGAAGGGACACGGTGCACTAATTGGGGTTCCCGGTCACTGTATGGAGAAAACGACACCAAAAAAACATAAAAAGCTCATGTCGACCTTTTGATCTGTTGACCTAGACCATGTCGATCTACAGACCTTGTCGACCTAACATCCCTATCGACCTAGTTACTGTCGACCTAGACACTGTCGCCCCTTCATACCACACCCGATCTAGTAGCCTCAATGGCAACTTCGTTTGCAGCAGGTGAATAATGTCTTAGCAGATGGTGGCCAATGGTTCATTTATTTTCATTATTACCAGTTATTTATATAGGGCAGACATATTCTGCAGCGCTTTACAGAAAATATTTGGTCATTCACATCAGTCCCTGCCCCAGTGGAGCTTACAATCTATATTCCCTACCACATGTACACATATTCACGGTAGGGTTAATTTTGTTGCAAGCCAATTGACTTTCCAGTTTACTTTTGGATTGTGAGAGGAAACCGGAGTACCCAGAGGAAATCCACGCAAGCACGGGGAAAATATACAAACTCCACACAGTTAGGGCAATGGTGGGGATCGAACCCATGACCTCGGTGCTGTGAGGCTAACTATTACACCGTCCGTGTTGCCCATGCTCATGCTGACAATCCATATGGCTAGTGTGTGCAGACTGTCAGTGATGTCCTCTGCACAGACTGAGGGGTCTATTTACTAAGCCTTGGATGGAGTTAAAGTCGCTGGAGATAAAGTACCAGCCTAACTGTCATTTTTCAAACACAGCCTGGTGCATAGCAGTTAGGAGCCGATTGGCTAGCACTTTATCTCTAACGACTTAGGCCCTCATTCCGAGTTGTTCGCTCGTTAGTGGTTTTCGCAACAGAGCGATTTGTCGCAAACTGCGCATGCGCAATGTTCGCAGAGCGCATGCGCTTAGTTATTTTACTCAAAAGTTAGGTATTTTACTCACGGCATAACGAGGAATTTTCATCATTCTGGTGATCGGAGTGTGATTGACAGGAAGTGGGTGTTTCTGGCCGGAAACTGGCCGCTTTCTGGGCGTGTGTGAAAAAACGCTGCCGTTTCTGGGAAAAACGCGGGAGTGGCTGAAGAAATGGGGGAGTGTCTGGGCGAACGCTGGGTGTGTTTGTGACGTCAAACCAGGAACGAAACTGACTGAACTGATCGCAGTGGCAGAGTAAGTCCCGAGCTACTCAGAAACTGCAAAGAAATTTCTATTCGCAATTATGCTAATCTTTCGTTCGCAATTCTGCTAAACTTAGATTCACTCCCAGTAGGCGGCAGCTTAGCGTGTGCAAAGCTGCTAAAAGCAGCTAGCGAGCTGACAACTCGGAATGAGGGCCTTTATTTCCATCCAAGGCTTAGTAAATAGTGCCGTAACTAGGCATTTTAGCACTGTATGCAAGAAACAGCATCGGCACCCCCCCATATTTAAAATAGGGCCAGTTCGTGGCAAAATAATATGGGTGTGACCACAAAATAATACCAAGTCTTATTACGCTGTACAGTAGTCTCCATTATTTAAATTGTGCTGCACAGTAGAGCCCCTGTCA
This sequence comes from Pseudophryne corroboree, assembly GCF_028390025.1. Lineage (NCBI taxonomy): Eukaryota > Metazoa > Chordata > Amphibia > Anura > Myobatrachidae > Pseudophryne > Pseudophryne corroboree. The sequence continues at coordinate 375,583,487 of NC_086449.1, forward strand.
CACATTACGCCACATAGAGCTCCTGTCACACATTACGACATTTAGAGCCCAATTTTACACATTACTCCAGGTAGAGCCCCTATCACATATTACACCAGGTAGAGCCCCCTTTTACACATTATGGCAGGTAGAGTTCCCTTTTACACATTACGGCAGTTAGAGTCCTCTTTTACACATTACGGCAAGTATAGCTACCATTTACACATTACGGCACGTAGAGTCCCCTTTTACACAGTCGAGCAGCAGAGTCCCCCTTTTTACACATTATGGCAGGCAGAGTCTCCTATTTACAAATTACGGCAGGCAGAGTCCCCTTTTTACATATTGTGCATGCAGAGTACCCTTTTTACACATTACGGCAGGCAGAGTCCCCTTTTTACATATTATGCATGCAGAGTCCCCTTTTTACACATTATGGCAGCCAGAGTCCCCTTTTACAAAGGGAGGGAGGGGAAGAGAAAGAGGGAAAGACAGAGACAGAGAGAGTGTTATACTTACGTTTGCTCCGGGGCCGCAGCATCCACTGGCCAGCAGTACTCTTGTCCATTCTGCCCTACACTGCGACTCTTCACAGTGCAGGGCACTGTGGGTGGGCTGGGGACGGGCTGGTAGAGATGTCATATCTCCCAGAAGACAGGGGTAGAGGAGGGGGAGCAGGGAGGCGGGCGGAAAAGCTGCAGCACTACCCGGCTTACTGTGAGAGAGGTAGCTGCAGCTGAGCGGCGGTTTGGTGCGGGTGATATACACGGCGGGCGAGTGGCTGGGGGGACCCCACACAATGCAGCGACGGCACGGGCCAGCAGGTGTTGCCAGTGGTGTGTGTCCACAGCGCATATGTGCTGTGTTCCAGGCACCACTGGCACGCACCTGGTCACGGTCTTGTCCAGTCCCTACACACACACACACAGTCTGTCCCTTCCAGTCACTACACACAAAGCCTGTCCCCTACACACACAGTGTGTTCCCCCAATCCACACACACATCTACAGGACCCAGGACCTAAAGACGAGTGACTACACAAGCTGCTTTCAAACACCGGCTCCCTGCTGCTACATGTGTTGCTTCACAAGCCTGGCACCTACTCTGTGACGTCAACTCCTTGCAGCCCGCTGGACACATTGCCAAAAGTATGGGAAGCCGAGGTTAGCACGGAACATCAGCTGAGAAGAAACCGCTGGCCGTCATAGGGATAGGAAGGTAGAGTGAGTCATCAAAGAAGTTGAATCACTTAGCGGACTGGTCTGACACTCACTTTCCCAAAAAAGTGGTTGTAAACATTGTTACCTAACAAAGTTTTTTTTTCCACATGTGCCATAGAATAAATATAGCATGTTTGTTAAGTGCTCTTACAAAACAAAATCTGAATTTCCACTTAAATGAGCAGCTACACATTTTACAAGCACAGTATATTCAATCACACACACACACCCACACACAAACAGCCTGTCCCCTACACACACAGTCTGTTCCCCAATCCATACATACACACACACACACACACACTCACTCTCGCACCCTCCCTTTTTCCCACTGTGTTACCTCCAGGAGAACCGCAGGACGTAGACACTACAGACCAAACAGGCAAAGTTGGGGGGGCGGCCTAATCACTGACCCATGGCCACGCCCCTTTGAGGGGAAAACCGATAGAGCAATTATCACCGATAGGCGGCCTGGCAGGGGAGATACAGGACCGGAAAAACTGCAAACTCACCCTGCATCCAGATCCACAGCTGACGGGCGCTGCAGCTACTATAACTTCCGTGGACACACTGAGCAGCGCGGACCTGCAGGTGTTGCACATGCGCTGTGTGCCCGGCAACGCTGGCACACACCTAGTTACGGCCCTAGTAAATAGACCCCTTAATATCCACAGACAGCAGTCCCCTCCTTATGGCACCATGTCGGGTAGTCCCCTGTGAGGATTGTGGGAAGAAAGGTGGTGTTGTCGTAAAGGGAAGGGGAGGTGTTAATTCTCCGGGGATGGTGGCTACAGCTATCCCTCGGGGAGTGCCGAACCCCTTCTAGTGCTAAACCCCCCTCCCCAGGTCCTAACCCTAAAAGTTACCCCAATACATGGGCAGATTGGGATGGAAAACTTGCCTAGGAAATTTATGGAAGCAGCCCTAATGGGGACGGGGTCTGTTGATGATGTGGGGTCTGTTGAGGGGGAGGGATTTCTCCTTATAGAGTCTGATTCTTAGTTGGATGCAGTTGCAGCCTTCCTTGCTTTTATTGCTGCAGTTGTGTCTGCGACTTTGGGCTAATGATGCTACAGTGCAGTTCCCTGGTGTACAAGGACTTAGGCACCCATATTTACTGTCTACAGACACTTCAATCATGCTTTGTGCATCTTTAGATGCCACCATTGGTCACACCATTGAAACTTTCACTAGCCCTATGCTAGGTGCAGATCATCCGTCTGAGTGCGGTCTCCATTGTGAGCAATTAAACGTCTCTGAGTGCAACCACTTTCAGCAACATGCCCACATTACGTTACATCTGCATCTGGTTAGATAACCTCTTGTAATCACACAGGAATGCCCAACACATTTCAGATACACTTCTTGGTGCATGTATCTGACTCTGTACTGCAACTCTGCATAAACACCATCGCGGTACTTGCATGCACGGTGCAAGCAGATGCAAGAAACAAGCCCCCCAAAAGGAAAAAACACACATACTGGCCACCACAGGAAACAATAAAAAAAACAACCAACTGGCTACCACGGGTAAAAAAAAAACCAATGTATATTATAGCTTTTGGTTTTACAATTTGTTTAACATTTTCACTGCTTTTTGAAAGGCCAAGTGACACCAAGAGGTTTTTATCATTCTTGGCTGTAACATCTATATATTCTTTTATTTATTAACATTTATGTAGTGCTAGCTATATTCCATTGCACTTTCTTTCAAAGTTGGGCAGAGGCAGATTGGTAACTGAAAGTTGCCCTGGAAAAATTTGTAGAAGTGGCCTCACATGGGCAGCACCAGAGGTATACAGTGTAACCCTGGCAGCAGCACCACACTCACATGTCAACAAACTAAACAGGCTCCACATGCGCATCGGCCCACAGAGAATCTTCCCTGTAAGCCATATGGCCAATTCCCTGACCCGATACTTACCTTTGGCATGGCAGCTGTCGGTCTTCCGGTGCTGGTGGTGTCAGGATTCTGGCGTCGGCATAACGACAGCCAGAAGATATATCAAAGCTTGCAGAGAGATAAAGTACCAACCAATCAGCTCCTAATTGCCATTTTTCAAATACAGGGGATGATGTATGAAGCAGTAAAAAAAGAGTGAAGAGGTGAACCAGTGAATCAGCTGCTACTTAAAATTTTATAGAATGAACTTGATAAATGTTACCTCAATGCTGATTGGTTGCTATGAGCAACTTCTCCACTGTTTTAGCTGCTTCATAAATCTCCCCCACAGCCTGTAAAGTGATACTCTCTCTCCACTTTATCACTTTCAAAGCTTTGATAAATCTCCCCCAAGGTGAGAATGTTGGAGAAGTTAATGTGATGAAGGGAGAGGGGAGTCATATGTAACAAGAGGGAAGAGGCAATTGGGGGCATATGTGACAAGGTGCAGGATGTACTAAAGGGAAAATGTGACTGAAACCCAGTTTTTGGACGTTGGCTGCTTTTTCCATCTATATTAAGCCTTGGACGCCGGAACTTTGGAGCAGTGGGTAACATCAGCTTGTGCTGGTATTACCATATAGAAGCCTATGGGCTTTTCTCTTACGTTCTAGAGGATACTGGGGTTCTATTTAGTACCATGGGTTTTAGACAGGTCCACTAGGAGCAATGGGCACTTTAAGAATTTGATAGTGTGGGCTGGCTCCTCCCTCTATGCCCCTCCTACCGGACTCAGTTTAGAAAATGTGCCCGGAGGAGCCGGTCACGCTTATGGAAGCTCCTGAAGAACTTTCTGCATTTATTTTATATGTTTGTTATTTTCAGGCAGGGCTGGTTGGCACCAGCCTGCCTGCTTCTTGGGATTTAGGGGGGGACGGCCCAACCTCTTGAAGGGTTAATGGTCCCGTTTCCTGCTGATAGGACACTGAGCTCCTGAGGGAACTATTCGCAAGCCCCACCACGGCGAGCATACATTCCCGCAACACGTCGCCACCCCTAACAGAGCCAGAATAATGAAGAGTGGTGAGTACTAAGCCGGCGTCCCGGCTACTGGGTCGCCGGCCATTATGGCGGCATGAGGGTACGGAGACGCACAGCTTTAACCAGGGCGGAATATGTCTCCAGACTTAGTCCACAACTGTGTCTCAGTACACAGTACCCACACTGGCAAAAACAGCCTTAAAACGGAGTGTTCCTCTTCACCAAGGGGCTCACTACTGGGTACTCAGGGCAGTGCACCATCCCAGAATAGCGGGGCTGAACCGGAGTGGGTTAATTCCATTAAGGGAATGATCTCAAATAATTCTACAAAGCTATCCCGCAATGAGAAAGAGATGCAATACTTAAGACAGACTGTGGATGACTTTATGAATAGAGACTCAGTCCCCAAACCAGCATCTCAATCCCCTCCCATTTATCTGCAAAAACGATCTCTGGCCACATATCCTGCAGTCTGATGCTGATGGGTCAGATATGGAGGAGGGTGAGGTGGATTTGGAGGGGGGTGGGGGATGTTACTCTGTCACAGGGAATAGAGTCTCGAATACCCTGCTTGAAGAACCGTGGGTTAATCCTGATAAGAAATTTCAAATGCCGAAAAGGTTGCTCTCATCTTTTCCTTTTCCTCTGGAGGATAGGAAAAAATGGGAAAATCCACCGATAGTGGATGCATCAGTCTCTAGGCTGTCACGTAAAATTGTATTGCCTGTCCCTGGTGCAGCCTCCCTAAAAGACACAGCTGATCGTAAAATTGAGATTACACTCAAATCATTGTACAGTACACTATTGCATGTGCGTGGATCACAAAATCCTTTGCTAAATGGTCAGGTAACCTAATTGAGGGGTTAGATTCCTTGTCTAGGGGGGATGTTGTTTTACTCCTGCAGCATTTACAGGACTCTGTGAACTTTATAATGGAAGTCATAAAAGAAATTGGTTTGCTTAATGCACGCACCACGGCTGTGGCAGTGTCAGCACGCAGATGCTTGTGGCTACGCCAGTGGACTGCTGATGCGGACTCCAAGAATGGCGTGGAAGGCCTACCATTCACAGGAGAGGCCTTGTTTAGAGACAAGCTCCCACAGCCAGGAAAGCTTATTAAGCTTCAAATTTACAGTCCTTTCGGACAGCCAAGTTTAAGGGAAAATCCAGAGGTGCTTCTATGGCATCCAGAGGTGCAAGAGGTAAACCACGCAAACCAGCAACTGCAGGTGCTCAAGAACAGAGCTCAGGCTCTGCTCCCTCAAAGCCTTCCGCATGATGGTGGACCGCGAGGCCTGGAGGACTGTCAGGTGGGAGCCAGAAATTCTTCAGTCACATCTGGTCAGGTTTGTGCCGGGAGCCCTGGGTCATAGACAGGGCCGGTGCTAGGGTGCTCGGTGCCCTCCTGCAAAAAATGAATTTGCGCCCTTCCTCACACACGTAAAAGGGACAGATGCGCGCCTAAGGCACGCACAAAATTTTTTAGGGACGTGGCTTAATGGGGAAGGGGCGTGGCCACAGAATAGTACCAATTCACATTACAACGCAAAATATAGTGTCCATCAGTCACATTACACAGTGTTACTTATACAATAAAATGAATTGCTGAGTTAATAAAGGTCATTTACGACCAAACTGAGCGCTAGTATTTGCACAAATGCTCTGATCCCTTGAGGTGGCAGAGGCGCTATCACCATACTAGTAACTGGATGTATACTGCACTTTCCAATTGCACTTGATAAGCAGATTTCTGCGCACACCTGCACCAATGCAAACACATCATGATGTACCCAACTCTCAATATCGAGTTCAACCGATTGTTAACAGCTAAAGAAGAGGTCCCAAAGTGAGAATAAGTCAGATTTGTTTTTCATTCTTTCCACCATTTTCAGGTGGACCCACAAACCACACAGGTGCGTCCAGGGGCAATGCCTGGATGCAACTTTGTATGACAGCACCTTTTTACATATTACGGCAGACAGCGTCCCCCTTTTTACACATTACGGCAGACAGCGTCCCCTTTTTACACATTACGGCAGACAGAATAGATAGATAGATACACAGAGATAGATAGATAGAGAGACAGACAGAATAGATGATACTTACCATCTCTCCGCGCTGGCACGTGCAGTCAGGTTCCTCGTGCTGGCAGATCCCGGGCATGGGAGAAGGAGGAGGAGGGAGGGGTAGGAGGAAGCTGCAACAGTGCAGTGTAATTGGTAGTGGCGCCGCTGCAGCAGTCCCCTCTCCTTCCGCATTGGCTGGCCGCCGCCGCTGTGAATGCTGGGATGAGGGAAGCGCATCCTAGCATTCACAGCAGCACCAGCCAGCCAATGCGGAAGGAGAGGGACAGCTGCAGCGGCGCCACTACCAATTACATAGCGCTGCTGTGGCTCCAGTCCCCCTCCCTCCTTCTCCTCCGGGACCTCCCCTGACGCTGCTCCTCTTCTCCTCCGGTGGCGCACACAGCACAGGCGGCTTGTAATGAGTTCATTTGACTCATTACAAGACGCTGACATAGTTGGTGGCCGTTATCCAGCACGGCGCTTCCATGCATTGCAGACCTTGCTGAGCGGGTAGCGCCGGCCCTGGTACTATCCCTGCCCCCCTTCCACGCATACTACACTGCAGCTGCTACCCTGAACCACACTCCCCACATACTACATCGCTGCTACCCTGCATCCGCCTCCCCGCACACATTAATATGAACCCTCACCCCAAGCACACATTAATAGGACACCCCCCCTCCCCCAGCACACATTAGTATGACCCCCCTCCTCAAGCACAGAATAGGGCACCCCTCCCCCTCCCACATTAATAGGATCCCCCCCAAGCACAGATTAATTGGACACCCCTCCCCAAGCGCAGAGTAATAGGACCCCCTTCCACAAGTAGATTAATGACCCCCCTCGCCAAGCATACATTAATAGGACGCCCCTAGCACACAGTAATAGGACTTCCTCACCCTCCACAGCACACAGTAACAGGACTCCCCCCCCCCCTCCCCAGCACACAGTAATAGGACCTCCTCACCCTCCACAGCACACAGTAATAGGACCCCACTCCCAGCACACAGTAACAGGACCCCCCTCCCCCTCCCAGCACACAGTAATAGGACCCCCCCTCCTCAGCACACAGTAATAGGACCCCCCCTCCTCAGCACACAGTAATAGGACCCCCCCCCCTCCTCAGCACACAGTAATAGGACCCCCCCTCCTCAGCACACAGTAATAGGACCCCCCCCCCCTCCTCAGCACACAGTAATAGGACCCCCCCCCCTCCCCAGCACACAGTAATAGGACCCCCCTCCTCCCCCTTCCAGCACACAGTAATAGGACCCCCCTCCCAGCACACAGTAATAGGACCCCCCTCCCAGCACACAGTAATAGGACCCCCCACCCCCTCCCAGCACACAGTAAAAGGACAGTCTCCCCCCTTTGTTTATCTGCAGCAGCTGCACTAACCTGAGCCACCGCTCCTCGTGTGGCTGGCTGTTAGTGCTGCGCTGCTCCTCTCCTCACTCTGCTTCCTCCTGAGGTCAGTGTGTATCACGTGATGGAGAGGGAGGGGAGAGAGCGGGCATGCTGAAGATTGCTGTGCTGTGTCTTCAGGGAGGAGTGAGCAGGAAGGGGAGAGGGCCCTATTGCAGGAGGAGATCCATCATCCGAGATTAAGATCCTCTGTACGGCCGGCTGCGCACTGCGCAGCAGCATGTTACAGTGAGGCAGACGCTGCTCGTCAGTATGGTTGCGGAGCAGGGAGAGCGCCTCTCTAGCCCAGCGCCTCCCTGCTTTGCAGACCTTGCTGAGCGGGTAGCGCTGGGCCTGGTCATAGATCTTATTTCCCAGGGAAACAGACTGGAGTTTCAAGAGCTCCCACCTCACAAATTCTTCAAATCAGGCTTACCAGCTTCACAGGAGGCAAGTATAGCTTTACAGCAGGCCATCCAAAAACTGGTATAGACTCAAGTCATTGTTCCAGTTCCACCTCATCTGCACAAGGGGTACTATTCCAACTTGTGTGTAGTACCGAAACCGGATGGTTCAGTACGACCAATTCTGAACCTCAAGTCCTTGAACCCGTTCTTAAGGGTGTTCAAGTTCAAGATGAGTATCTGAGAGTGGTGATCTCGGGTCTGGAGGAAGGGAAATTCCTAGTGTCTCTGGATATCAAGGATGCGTGCCTTCACATTCTGATCTGGCCACCTCATCAGGCTTATCTATGGTTTGCACTGCAGGACTGTCAGTACCAGTTCCAGGCCCTGCCATTTGGTCTCTCCACGGCACCGAGGGTGTTCACCAAAGTGATGGCAGAGATGATGTTTATACTCCGCAAACAGGGAGTGAACATAATTCCATACCTGGACGATCTTCTGATAAAGGCGCCGTCCATGGAGAGGTTGCTGGACAGCATTGGTCTCTCAACCAAACTTCTCCAGGATCACGGGTGGATTCTGAACCTTCCAAAATCTCACCTAGAGCCAACACGGAGGCTCACATTCCTGGGAATGATACTGGACACGGAGTCGCAGAAAGAGTTCCTTCCATTGGAAAAGGAATTGGTAATCCAGTCGATGGTTCGGGATGTCCTGAAGCCAACCCGGATATCGGTGCATCTATGCATTCACCTTCTGGGGAAAATGTTCCGGATCGCATCTTCACATGCACCAGAGGATCCGTCTATCACCAAAGGCCAGAATCTCCCTCCTGTGGAGGCTACAGATTTCTCACCTCGTCGAGGGTCGGAGGTTCGGAATTCAGGACTGGATCCTGTTAACCACGGACGCAAGCCTCAGAGGTTGGGAAGCAGTCACAAAGGGGGGTGCAGTTTCAAGGAAGATGGTCAAGTCAGGAAGTCATTCTTCCAATCAACATTCTGGAACTCAGGGCCTCTTATCTTCTTCAAGATCAGGCCATTCAGGTCCAGTCAGACAATGTGACAGCAGTGACGTACATAAACTGACAGGGCGGAATGAAAAGCAGAGTAACAATGTCAGAGGTGTCAAGAATTCTCTTCTGGGCAGAAAAAAACGCTGTGGCGTTGTCAGCAGTTTTCATTCCGGGAGTAGACTTCCTCAGCAGACACGACCTGCACTTGGGGGAGTGGAGCCTTCACCCGGAAGTGTTCAGGTTCTTGACATGTTGGTGGCGATATCCACAAATTTACATGATGGCCTCTCGTCTCAACAAGAAGCTCAAGCGGTATTGTTCCAGGTCGAGAGACCCACAGGCAGTGGCGGTAGATGCTCTGACGACTCCATGGATCTATCAGATGGTGTACGTGTTTCTTCCACTTCCTCTGATCCCAAGAATTCTCAAAAGAATAAAAAGGAAAAGTATTCTGAGGAATTCTGCATGATTAAGTTTCCCACAATTGGTCCCGACTCTTCTGCCAAAAGAATGTGACTAAAATATGGGTGTAACAAGCAAACTAACTAAAAAGTTAGTAAAGTTCTATACTATATAGTACCACACTTACCGACAATCTGGCTGCCCCCTTAAATAGATTAAAGAAGTCTCATTTACAGTGATATAACTACTGTGGGATCAGAGTGTGCAACCACTATTGGCTATGGTGGTGAGGGGTTTGGTAATTACTGGTCAATTCCTTTGAAATCCCCTAAGCCCCTCATGACCAGTGGTGCAGAGTGAGGGGGAGGAGAGGGTATAAATTACCCGGGCCTAGGTCTGATAGAGGGGCCTAGTGAGGATCTAATAGGTGCCCAGGCCCCCTCCTCCTTACCTGGCAGCATCTGCAGCTCTTCTTCTCAGTCCAGCACACGCTGCTGTGTACTGGGCTGCAGTGTGGCAATGGAGGTGCTTAAAATACTATTTCTTTCAGTATTTTTTTTCTAAGGGTACATGACCACACCTCCTGTGATTAGGCCACGCCCCTTGAAAAGTACCTGGGACCAACTCGGCTCCCGACTGCCCTGACTATCACTGTGTCCTCCATGCCATCCACCTACTATCACTGTGTCCTCCATGCCATCCACCAACTATCACTGTCTCCTCCATGCCATCCACTCCCTACCATCAACCTACTATCACCAGTGGTACTGAGAGAGGGGGGGAGGGTACAAATTACCTGGGCCCAGGTCTGATGGAGGGCCCCAGTGAGGGTCCAATAGGGGCCCTCCCCCTTACCTGGCAGTAGCATCTTCAGCTCTTCTTCTTAGCCCAGCACATGCTGCTGTGTACTGGGCTTCAGTGTGGCAATGGAGTTGCTTAAAATACTATATTTTTCAATATTTTTTTTCCAAGAGTACATGACCACACCTCCTGTGATTAGGCCACACCCCCTGAAAAATAACTGGGCCCAGCCAGCTCTCGACTGCCCTGCCCACGACTATGTTTTGAAAAGAATGGAGTTCTCTTCTGAGCGTTCCATTTACAGTGAGTGCATGTGCTGGACACACTTATTCAGAAGAAGCTCTATCACTGTTCCTTTCAGGGCAGAGCAGGTGGTCAGTGAGGCTGGAGCCTGGGGAACAACTGTTTCTCCCCTATTTGGTTTTCTAAGCATATGCAATGCAGCTGTTGGAAATTACAGGTTAGGAGTTTAGAACAAAAATACTAATATATGAGTTTAACAATGTTGTTGGAGATACATCAAAAATTCAAGAGAGATAAAGTGGAGAAGCTGCCCATAGCAAGTAATACATTTCTACAATTTATCAACCACAGTCTATAAAATTACAGTTAGAAGCTTTGATACATCTCCCCCTAATACATAAAACAACATTTAAATAAGTATAAAAAACAAAAACAAGAATGTGTGATCACTGATTGAACAAAAGCATATTAACGACAGAGTCCTTACTCTTATTAGTAGTATACATGAGAGCTCATTTTCTAGTATCCAGTTTACCTAGTATACTAGCGTAGACTAGAGCCCCTTCCTGGTAGCCAGTGTAGAATACAGACCCTTCCCTGGTGGCAGTGAAGAACAAAGCCCCTCCCCTGGTGGCAGTATAGAACAGAGCCTCTTCCCTGGTGGCCAGTGTAAAATAGAGGCCCCTTCCCTTGTGGCCAATGTAGAATAGAGCCCCTTCCCTGGCAGCCAGTGTAGAATAGAGCCCCTTCCCTGGTGGACAGTGTAGAATAGAGCCCCTTCCCTGGTGGCCAGTGTAGAATAGAGCCCCTTCCCTGGTGGCCAGTGTAGAATAGAGCCCCTTCCCTAGTGGCCAGTGTAGAATAGAGCCCATTCCCTTGTGGCCAGTGTAGAATAGAGCCCCTTCCATGGAGATCAGTGTATAATAGAACCCCTTCCCTGGTTGTCAGTGTAGAACAAAGTCCCCTTCCTGGTGGCCAATGTAGAACAGAGCCCCTTCCCTGGTGGTCAGTGTAGAACAGAGCCCCTTCCCTGGTGGTCAGTGTAGAACAGAGCCCCTTCCCTGGTGGTCAGTGTAGAATAGAGTCCCTTCCCTGGTGGCCAGTGTAAAATAGAGCCCCTTACCTGGTGGCCAGTGTAGAATAGAGCCCATTCCTTGGTGGCCGGTGTAGAATAGAGCCCCTTCCCTTGTGGCTGATGTTGAATAAAGTCCCATCCCTGGTGACTGGAGTAGAATAGAGCCCATTCCTTGGTGGCCAATGTAGAATAGAGCCCCTTACCATATGGCTGATGTAGAATAAAGCCCCTTCCATGGTGGCTGGTGTAGAATAGAGCCCCTTCCCTGGTGACCAGTGTAGAATAGACTGCCTTCCCTGGTGGCTAGTGTTGAATAGAGCCCCTTCCCTAGTGGCCGGTGTAGAATAGAGCCCCTTCCATGGTGGCCAGTGTAGAATAGAGTACCTTTCCTGGTACAAAGTGTAGAATAGTGCCCCTTCCCTGGTGGTCAGTGTAGAATAGAGCCCCTTCCCTGGTGGTCAGTGTAAAACAGAGCCCCTTCCTTGGTGGCCAGTGTAGAATAGAGCTCCTACCCTTGTGGCCAGTGTAGAGTAGAGCCCCTTCCCTGGTTTTCAGTGTAGAATAGAGCCCCTTCCCTGGTGGCTAGTGTAGAATATTGCCCTTTCCCTAGTGGCTGGTGTACAATAGAGCCCCTTCCATGGTAGCCAGTGTAGAATAGAGCACCTTTCCTGGTAGAAAGTGTAGAATAGAGCCCTTCCCTGGTGGTCAGTGTAGAATAGATCCCCTTCCCTGGAGGTCAGTGTAGAATAGAGCCCCTTCCCTGGTTTTCAGTGTAGAATAGAGCACCTTCTCTGGTGGCCAGTGTCGAAGTCAAAAATAGTATGGTCACACGCATCACATACAAACTCCACACAAGTGGCCTCCATGCACGTGCTTGTTCCGCCGTGCGTGCGCATACTCGCACGTTGCGTATATTGGCTCACGAGGTCCTGAGTAAATACGGTAGCATACGCATTCGCATGGAAAAGCCATAAAGACATATTCCATATTTAATCCACATAGTACATAATTTACACATAGCCTACATGCACCACACTAGCGAGTTACATTTACCTTGGAAAGGGAACAATAGAGATATTCAACTTTACAGGATATGAGGGGACAGAATTAGGTTAGGAGGTGGTGTTTGGTATCCAGCTGTACAGTATTTCAAGGGCAATATTCCAATGGCAGTTTGCAGAAAGTAGCATACTCCTGCGCATAGATATGTGCAGGAATATATTATTAATATCACACTGTATGTACTGTACTCTTGATATTTGAAGGGAACCCAGTGGAGGACATCTGTAAGTGCACCTGGACCAGGCATCGCCCGCCTATTCAAACCGACCTATGACCCCTCATGTACTGTAAATGACCAGCCCTTTAACCTATGGATGAAGAGATTACAGTTTCCTTTGTTTCATGCTTTGGACCATTGTATAAAACCAAGCCTCCTGGCTGGCCTCAGCCTTTTCTCTGAAGGTCATCTATTCAGATTGACTGAGGACCGGAACCGGGTTGCGCAGGCGAACAAACGTATGTATCCATTGATTCTAGCCTATTCTCTTATGTGATTGTATTACTGTTGTAAACCCCGTTTTAAGTAAATAATTGTTGCTGGGTTGGACCTGCAACATTGCATATACAATTGGTGTCGCATTCCTTTCCTATTAGGGGTTTTAAAGTGTATTCCACCGCACGTGTAGCTACTTTGTGCTTACAGCATGCCGGTGTGCTTATGCAACGTGTACGCATTTCATAGAGGTTTAACTGACACACGATTAGTGGTTGCTGCAGCCTGAACATGTGTGTATTTAAGGTATTGATCTTTTCCTGAAAGTTAATCAGACTTAACACCAGTGTAGAATAGAGCCCATTCCCTTGTGGCCATTGTGGAATAGAGCACCATCCCTGGTAGAAAGTGCAGAATAGAGCCCCTTCCCTGGTAGACAGTGTAGAATAGAGCCCCTTACCTGGTGGCCAGGGTAGAACAGAGCCCTTTCCCTGGTGGCCAGTGTAGAACAGAGCCCCTTCCCTGGTGACCAGTGTAGAATAGAGCCCATTCCCTTGTGGCCATTGTAGAATAGAGCCACTTCCCTTGTGGCCATTGTAGAATAGAGCCCCTACCCTTGTGGCCGATGTAAAATAAAGCCCCTTCCCTGGTCAGTGTAGAATAGAGTCTCTCCCTTGTGGTCAGTGTAGAATAGAGCCCCTTCCCTGGTGGCCAGTGTAGGATAGAGCCCATTCCCTTGTGGCTGGTGTAGAATAGAGCCCCTTCCCTTGTGACTGATGTTGAATAAAGTCCCATCCCTGGTGGCTGGAGTAGAATAGAGCCCCTTCCCTTGTGGCCATTGTAGAATAGAGCCCCTTCCCTTGTGGCCGATGTAAAATAAAGCCACTTCCCTGGTGGCCAGTGTAGAATAGAGTCTCTCCCTTGTGGTCAGTGTACACTGGCCCCTTCCCTGGTGGCCAGTGTAGGATAGAGCCCATTCCCTTGTGGCCGGTGTAGAATAGAGCCCCTTCCCTTGTGGCCGATGTAAAATAAAGCCCCTTCCCTGGTGACAAGTGTAGAATAGTGCACCTTCCCTGGTTGCCAGTGTAGAATAGAGCTCATTCCCTTGTGGCCATTGTAGAATAGAGCACCATCCCTGGTAGAAAGTGTAGAATAGAACCCCTTCCCTTGTAGTCAGTGTAGAATAGAACCCCTACCCTGGTGACAAGTGTAGAATAGAACCCATTCCCTTGTGGCCATTGTAGAATAGAGCCCTTTCCCTTATGGCCAATGTAGAATAAAGCCCCTTCCCTGGTGGCCTGTGTAGAACAGAGTCTCTCCCTTGTGGTCAGTGTAGAATAGAGCCCCTTCCCTGGTGGCCAGTGTAGAATAGAGCCCATTCCCTTGTGGCCGATGTAGTATAGAGTCCCTTCCTTTGTGGCCAATGTAGAATAGAGCCCCTTCCCTGGTGGCTAGTGTAGAATAGAGCCCCTTTCCTAGTGGCTGGTGTAGAATAGAGCCCCTTCCATGGTGGCCATTGTAGAATAGAGCACCTTTACTGGTAGAAAGTGTAGAATAGAGTGCGTGCCCTGGTAGTCAGTGTAGAATAGCACCCCTTCCCTGGTGGTCAGTGTAAAACAGAGCCCCTTCCTTGCTGGCCAGTGTAGAATAGAGCCCCTTCCCTGGTGGCCAGTGTAGAATAGAGCCCTTTCCCTGGTTTTCAGTGTAGAATAAAGCCCCTTCTCTGGTGGCCACTGTAGAATAGAGCCTTTTCCCTTGTGGCCATTATAGAATAGAGCACCATCCCTGGTAGAAAGTGTAGAATAGAGCCCCTTCCCTGGTGTTCAGTGTAGAACAGAGCTCCTTCCTTGGTGGCCAGTGTAGAATAGAGCACCTTCCCTAGTGACCAGTGTAGAATAGAGCCCCTTCCCTGGTTGGCAGTGTAGAATAGAACACTTGCCTGGTGGTCAATGTAAAACAGAGCCTCTTCCTTGGTGGCTAGTGTAGAATAGAGCTCCTTCCCTGGTGGCCAGTGTAGAGTAGAGCCCCTTCCCTGGTTTTCAGTGTAGAATAGAGCACCTTCCCTGGTGGCGAGTGTAGAATATAGCCCATTCCCTTGTGGCCATTGTAGAATAGAGCACCATCCCTGGTAGAAAGTGCAGAATAGAGCCCCTTCCCTGGTAGTCAGTGTAGAATAGAGCCCCTTGCCTGGTGGCCAGTGTAGAACAGAGTTCCTTCCCTGGTGACCAGTGTAGATTAGAGCCCATTCCCTTGTAGCCATTGTAGAATAGAGCCCCTTCCCTGGTGGCCATTGTAGAACAGAACCCATTCCCTTGTAGCCGATGTAGAATAAAGCCCCTTCCCTGGTGGCCAGTGTAGAATAGAGTCTCTCCCTTGTGGTCAGTGTAGAATAGAGCCCCTTCCCTGGTGGCCAGTGTAGAATAGAGTCTCTCCCTTGTGGTCAGTGTAGAATAGAGCCCCTTCCCTGGTGGCCAGTGTAGAATAGAGCCTATTCCTTGTGGCCAGTGTAGAATAGAGCCCCTTCCCTTGTGGCCGATGTAGAATAAAGCCCCTTCCCTGGTGACAAGTGTAGAATAGTGCACCTTCCCTGGTGGCCAGTGTAGAATAGCGCCCATTCCCTTGTGGCAGTTGTAGAATAGAGCACCATCCCTGGTAGGAAGTGTAGAATAGAGACACTTCCCTTGTAATCAGTGTAGAATAGAGCCCCTTCCCTGGTGGCCAATGTAGAACAGAGCCCCTTCCCTGGTGGCCAGTGTAGAATAGAGTCCATTTCCTTATGGCCATTGTAGAATAGAGCCCCTTCCCTTATGGCCAATGTAGAATAAAGCCCCTTCCCTGGTGGCCGGTGTAAAATAGAGCCCCTTCCCTGGTGGCCGGTGTAGAATAGAGTCTCTCCCTTGTGGTCAGTGTAGAATAGAGCCCCTTCCCTGGTGGCCAGTGTAGAATAGAGTCTCTCCCTTGTGGTCAGTGTAGAATAGAGCCCCTTCCCTGGTGGCCAGTGTAGAATAGAGCCCATTCCTTGTGGCCAGTGTAGAATAGAGCCCCTTCCCTTGTGGCCGATGTAGAATAAAGCCCCTTCCCTGGTGACAAGTGTAGAATAGTGCACCTTCCCTGGTGGCCAGTGTAGAATAGCGCCCATTCCCTTGTGGCAGTTGTAGAATAGAGCACCATCCCTGGTAGAAAGTGTAGAATAGAGACACTTCCCTTGTAATCAGTGTAGAATAGAGCCCCTTCCCTGGTAGCCAATGTAGAACAGAGCCCCTTCCCTGGTGGCCAGTGTAGAATAGAGCCCATTTCCTTGTGGCCATTGTAGAATAGAGCCCCTTCCCTTATGGCCAATGTAGAATAAAGCCCCTTCCCTGGTGGCCGGTGTAGAATAGAGCCCATTCCCTTGTGGTCGATGTAGAATAAATCCCCTTCCTTGGTGACCAGTGTAGAATAGAGCCCCTTCCCTGGTGGCTAGTGTAGAATAGAGCCCCTTTCCTAGTGACCGGTGTAGAATAGAGCCCCTTCCATTGTGGCCATTGTAGAATAGAGCACCTTTCCTGGTAGAAAGTGTAGAATAGAGCCCCTTCCCTGGTGGTCAGTGTAAAACAGAGCCCCTTCCTTGCTTGCCAGTTTAGAAAAGAGCCCCTTCCCTGGTAGAAAGTGTAGAATAGAGCCCCTTCCCTGGTGTTCAGTGAAGAACAGAGCTCATTCTTGGTGGCCAGTGTAGAATAGAGACTCTTCCTTAGTGGCCAGTGTAGAATAGAGCCCCTTCCCTTGTGGCCAGTGTAGAATAGAGCCCCTTCCCTTGTGGCCATTATAGAATAGAGCCCCATCCCTGGTAGAAAGTGTAGAATAGAGCCCCTTCCCTGGTGCTCAGTAAAGAACAGAGCTCATTCTTGGTGGCCAGTGTAGAATAGAGCCCCTTCCTTAGTGGCCAGTGTAGAATAGAGCTCCTTCCCTTGTGGCCATTATAGAATAGAGCACCATCCCTGGTAGAAAGTGTAGAATAGAGCCTCTTCCCTGGTGGCCAGTGTAGAATAGAGCCCCTTTCCCTGGTTTTCAGTGTAGAATAGAGCACCTTCTCTGGTGGCCATTGTAGAATAGAGCCCATTCCCTTGTGGCCATTGTAGAATAGAGCACCATCCCTGGTAGAAAGTATAGAATAGAGCCTCTTTCCTCGTGGCCAGTGTAGAATAGAGCCCCTTCCCTGGTGTAGAATAGAGCCCATCCCCTTGTGGCCAGTGTAGAATACTGCTCCTTCCTTGGTGGCCAGTGTAGAATAGAGCCAATTCCCTGGTGGTCGATGTAGAATAGGGCCCCTTCCCTGGTTTTCAGTGTAGAATAGAGCCCCTTCCCTGGTGGGCAGTGTAGAATAGAGTCCATTCCCTTGTGGCCAATGTAGAATAAAGCCCCTTCCCTGGTGGCCAGTGTAGAATAGAACCCATTCCCTGGTGACAGGTGTAGTATGGAGCCCCTTCACTGGTGGCTAGTGTAGAATAGAGTCCATTCCATGGTGGCCAGTGTAGAATGGAGCACCCTCCCTTGTGGCTGACGTAGAATAAAGCCCCTTACCTGGTGGCCAGTGTAGAATAGAGCCCATTCCCTGGTGACTGGTGTAGTATAGGCAGGGCAGTAGTGAGCCTGGCTGGGCCCAGGTACTTTTTGGGGGTGTAGCCTAATCACAGGAGGCATGGTCATGCACCCTTAGAAAAAATATAGAAACATTTGTATTTTAAACACCTCTATGGCCACACTGCAGTGCAGCACACAGCAGCATCTGCTGAGCTGAAGAGAAGAGCTGCAGCTGTTGCTGCCAGTTAAGGGGGAGTGGGCCCGGGGCCCCACTGAGCCTTTAGAGGGCACCCATCAGACCTGAGCCTAGGTAATTTGTACCCTCTCCCTCTCCAAGCACCACTGAGTATAGAACCCCTTCCCTGGTGGATAGTGTAGAAAAAAGCCTATTCCTAGTGTGCCAGTATATGATATAGTTTAGCGGGATGCGCCGGACGGGATCCCAACCGGCACAATCCCGACATATTCTCCCTCTGTGGGTGTCCACGACACCCATGGAGGGAGAATAAATAAGTGCGTTGCGCTCGCCGCCCTGTCGGGATTGTGCCGGTCGGGATCCCGGTGTCGGTATTCCGACCACCGGGATCCCGTCGGGCGTATCTCATACTGATCCCAGTTTAGCATACAATATAACCTTTTCCCTGGTTGCCTAGTATAAAAACATCACAGTGTTGATTTCGTGGACGCCAGGATGTTAAAGCCATGTGGCATATATGTAATGGGTGCAGTACATGTGTCTAGAGGGTCAACACAACAGACGCTACATATGCAGAGACTCTGGTGTTGGTGATATATTTTCCGGGGGGGAGGGGTCCCAAACAAAAAAATGTGCACACGGCTTGCCTCGCTTTTTAAAATGCCACTGTGAAAGAAGACTTTTCAGTGGCTGTCTAATTTTTTGCCGTAATATAAAAATCAGTTTAAGCTTTAGCACATCATGCACATTCTTTTAAGGATGGTCTAGTACAGACGTGTCAAACTCGCAGCCCACAATGCATACTTTTGCGCCGAATGCTTACTTTTTAAAAACCAATAGAATGCGGCCTGCCATTGCCAGATGAGTTACTGTTGGTGCTGTGATTGGAGCTTAGCTACAATCGGGCAGCATTCACTGTTCGTCACATGCGTGAGATGATAGTGATAGAGATGAGGAAATGTCCACGGGGGAGCTGCTGCGCATGCCCAGATGCCTTTGCAAAGCTCTGCCCCCTATTGCATTCATAAAGCTGTCACACCCTGTATGTGTGTGTGCCCCATTGCCCTTTGTACCCAGCTGCCCCAATTGAGGAAGATTCTTCTGGAATCTGGATAGATAAACGTCTCTCCACGAAGAAGATTAATTGGAGAGGGCTGGCACAGGGGTGGGAGGTTGAATAGACACAGGAGTCACAGAGGACTGGACTGGAGGGACAAAGGGGGGCTGGACGTGACACATTTTACTAGCTCACAATGATATGTATTATAGACATAGGTGTGCGCAGGGGGGGTGCCTGGTGCGCACAGGCACCCCCTAATGTCTGGCACCCTGATCTCACATGCCTGATGCAGTGATCGCCAAGCAGGCTGATTACTGTCCCCTCTGCGTTGCACCCTGTCAGGACTGCATTACTGACCGGACGCCTGGGTTAATCAAGGGTGCCACTGACACCGGCTTTCAAATTCCCAGCTCCACCTCCATGTACAAAAACAGCGTGATGTGACGTGATTACGTCATGCTGCTCGCATGCCCACCCGCCACATACACAGTTCTCTCCTTCTATGCTATGCCAACGCCAGCCACTGATGAGGATCAGCATGCAGCCAGCGTTCCTCTTAGGAAGACAAATTCAATACTGGCAGACGGCCGGCAGCAGCATTGACACGTCACTCATTTTTCCAGCAGCAGCAGTACTAGTCTGCGACTGTTAGTGTCAGTGAGTGAGTGACTTGTAAGTAAGCTGCTGCAGCTTGCAGGGGAAAGAGAGGGGGAGCCAGACCAGGCTGAGGAGGAGCAGTGTAATTGCAGTGAGTGCCATCAGGGGTGTTTGTTTGGTGCACACCAAAACATCTGACAATGTATCTGCTTTATTAGAATTGGTACAAAGGTGGATATTTTATATGTGTTGACCATCAGTAGATGGTGCTAGACACGCCCAAAAGGCGGTGCTAGACACACCCCTCCGACGGTGCACCCCCTAATAAAATGTGCTGCGCACGCCAGTGATTATAGAGGAGAGTTAACCGCACATGATATATGAGGGGGGATAACATAACTCCCAGATCACACTGCTATGTGGTAATATTATTATTATATAGAGGAGAGGTGACCGCACAGTGATATATAAGGGGGAATAACACAGCTCCCAGCTCACATTCATATGTGGTATTATTATCATATAGGGGAGAGGTCACACTATAAAAGTTGTTTTCTTCCTGATACTTGACATCTCTATTATTATACTTTATTGTTGGTTTTCTAATAAACCTTTCAAAATTGCATATAAGACTGTTTCTTTTTCTTGTGGCCCACACAAGAGTTAGACCTTCATTATTTGGCCCAGTTGGGATTTTGAGTTTGACATGCCTGGACTAGTGCAATGATAGGCAACCTGATACACTTCTGAGGCCACATTGGGAGGCTCCCTGAACTTCCAAAGGGCCACACATTACTCTTACTTTCAGTAGTAATTTAAATCAATACAGTTAATCAATGACAGAGGCACCTTAATGTAATACCATGGCATACCTACCAACTTTTGCAACTCGTGCCCCGGGATGCGGGAAAGGGGACGTAGCC
Organism: Pseudophryne corroboree; assembly: GCF_028390025.1. Taxonomy (NCBI): domain Eukaryota; kingdom Metazoa; phylum Chordata; class Amphibia; order Anura; family Myobatrachidae; genus Pseudophryne; species Pseudophryne corroboree. The sequence goes on from NC_086449.1 coordinate 375,603,850, forward strand.
TCAGGCCTGTGGGGTCACACTCCAGGTTGCATTATGTTTTGGGGGCATGATACTCAGTCACACCCCGGTTTCTTGTCATGCATGGGGCTTGCCAACGCTTCGGGAGCTGCTGGGAAGCCTCCAGCCTCTTCCTGCAGTGTGTGGATGACCAACACATGCGCGCGTTATCCATTCATCTGCCCTCAGCTTTGCAGAGCAATGGTGACAGAGTGGCCCCCAACCTACTGCTGGAGGGACAGTGGGTGGGACAGCAGCCAAAAACCGTGACTGAATTTGGGATGGTTGGGAGGTATGTATCAGCAGACCAGTTAAAGAAGTACTGCAATCTATAACAAATAAATATGATTATAATGCACGATGGAGCCAGAAAAAGAAAGCTTGGAGGGCCACATCCGTCCCCAGGGCGGCCTGTACCCCACCACTGTCAAACGACACAGAAGAAATATACCTCCTGTATTGCCATTAAAAGGTTTAATATTAGTGAATATGGTTATGTTATTTGTCATAACAGTGCTAAAAAAAAAGTATATGCTACAAAACTATGATTCTTCAGGTTTTTTTCCTGATAATTTTTTAACTTTACCGTGTTAATAAAGGCTTGTCTTACTCAAAGAGCAGTAGCAGTGTCCTTACGATGGCAGAAATGGCACTGTTGGAACAGTCAGCACACGAGGGGGTTAATTCAGATGTGGACAGAGTAGCTATAGCAAATACAGCAGGAGGCATCTATTACAAGCAGACGCCTCCTGCTGCAATAGTGATCCGAGTTGTGTCCTAGGATTGTGCATGGGATTACTGAGACTATCGGGCGGCTTGCTGCATCTATGGGGTCGCCCAAGCCACCCATTGCAGAGGCCAGGAAATCTCCATCCAATGAAGGAGATCCTGGCCCCTTCCTTCCCCCTAATTGGCGGCGACACGCCTTCGTTTTCACACACAGGGGCCGTAACTGCCCCTTCCCTGCTCCCAAAAAGGCATTAGACTGTCAATCATCCTCTGCTGTAGAACCTGTTTGTGCATGCACAGAACGGATGTGCAAAGTACCAAATATTTTGTGCGTCAGGATGCAGATCCTTCAGGATCTGAATTAGCCCAATTATCCTCACAGTGTTGAGCAACATTCATACATTGTGCTGTGAACAGGCATGGATGAGAAAAGGGATTCTTTAACACAATTTGATACTGATAGTCCAAAAAATCAATGTAAGCAAATGTAAAAGTACAAAAGCACTTCTTGTCCATTACTAAATCCAGTGCTTAAAGTAGTCCTTAAGAGGTGGTGGAACTCACCCCACCTCCCCCCGGCACCCATGCAATAAAAGTACTGCGCGCGCCATAGGCACACGACCCAAAAGGGGCGTGGTCTCAAAATGAAAGGGGCGTGGTCACACAATAGTAATAATGCCCACAGTAGTAGCAACCCTAATACACATAATGCCCACAGTAGTAGCACCCCGTAATACACAATGCCCACAGCAGTAGAGCCCCTTTTACAATGACCACAGTAGTAGTGCTCCTTATGCAATGTCCACTGTACTGGTAGTGCCCCTTATATGGAGCCCATAGTAGTGGTGCCCCTTATGCAATGCCCCAGTAGTAGTGCCCTTTATGTCCCCAGGAGTGGTGCCTCTTATGAAGAGCCCCCTTTACAATGGCCTCATTAGTAGTGCCCCCATTAGTAATGCCCTTAATGGTAATGCCCCTGTGTACTATTGCCCCAAGTAGTAATGTTGCCTGTAGTAATGCCCCCAGTCGTTTAGCCCCAAGTAGTTTAGCCCCAGTAGTTATGCCCCCAGTAGTTTAGCCTCCAGCAGTAATGCCCCTGCAGTTATGATCCCAGTAGTTTACCCCCACTTTAATTTAGCCTCCCAGTGATAATGCCCCCAGTAGTTAAGCCCCTGTAGTTTAGTTCTCTCAGTGGTGCAAGTAGAAAAAATGTCTTACGGGTACTGTGTGCGCGCGTCGAAGACAAAAAATGAGTGTGGCCAAATGTCACATGGGGCGTGGCCAATGAAAATGGGGGCGTGGTACACATATGGGGGAGGGGCAGATACACGTATGACCCCAATAGTGCCAGATACACGTTGCCCCACAGTGCCAGATATACATTGCCCCACAGTGACAGATACACATTGCCTCACTGTGCCAGATACACAAATGCCCCCAAAGTGCCAGATACACAAATGTCCCCAGAGTGCCAGATACACATTGCCTCACTGTGCCAGATACACAAATGCCCCCAGAGTGCCAGATACACACGTCCCCAGAGTGCCAGATACACACTGCCTCACAGTGCCAGATACACATTGCCCCACAGTGCCAGATACACAAATGCCCCCAGAGTGCCAGATATACATTGCCCCCCAGTGCCAGATACAGAAATGCCCCCACAGTGCCAGATATGCCCCCAGTGCCAGATACAGAAATGCCCCCAGTGCCAGATACACAAGTATGCCCCCAGTGCCAGATACAGATATGCCCCCATTGCCAGATATGCCCTCAGTGTCAGATATGCCCCAGTGCCAGATACACATGTCTCCGCAGTGCCAGATATGGCCACAGTGCCAGATACACATGTCCCCCCCAGTGCCAGATATGCCCCCAGTGCCAGATACACATGTCCTTCCAGTGCCAGATATGCCCCCCAGTGCCAGATATCCCCCAGTGACAGGTACACAAGTCCCCCCAGTGCCAGATATGCTCCCAGTGCCAGGTATACATGCCCCCCCAGTGCCAGATATCCCCCAGTGCCAGGTACACAAGTCCCCCAGTGCCAGATATGCTCCCAGTGCCAGGTACACAAGTCCCCCCAGTGCCAGATATGCTCCCAGTACCAGGTACACAAGTCCCCCCAGTGCCAGATATGCTCCCAGTGCCAGGTACACAAGTCCCCCCAGTGCCAGATATGCTCCCAGTGCCAGGTATACATGCCCCCCCAGTGCCAGATATACTCCCAGTGCCAGGTACACAAGTCCCCCAGTGCCAGATATGCTCCCAGTGCCAGATATGCTCCCAGTGCCAGGTACACAAGTCCCCCCAGTGCTAGATATGCTCCCAGTGCCAGGTACACAAGTCCCCCCAGTGCCAGATATGCTCCCAGTGCCAGGTACACAAGTCCCCCCAGTGCCAGATATGCTCCCAGTGCCAGGTACACAAGTCCCCCCAGTGCCAGATATGCTCCCAGTGCCAGGTACACAAGTCCCCCCAGTGCCAGATATGCTCCCAGTGCCAGGTATACATGCCCCCCCAGTGCCAGATATGCTCCCAGTGCCAGGTATACATGCCCCCCCAGTGCCAGGTATACATGTCCCCCCACAGTGCCAGATATCCCCCAGTGTCAGGTATACAAATACATGCCCCCCCCATCCCTGCTCACCGCTGCCGTCCTGTCTGTGTGACATCTGGGTATGGCGTACCCACGGCTAAATTCTTACGGGTACGCCGTACCCACCCGTACCCACACACTTGCACCACTGGTCCTCATGTAGTTTGCCCCATGTAGTTTATCCCCCAGTGGTAATGCCCCCTGTAGTTTAGCCCCTGCAGTTATGCTCCCAGTAGTAATGCCCCCAGTAGTTTAGCCCCATGTAGTAATGCCCCCTGTAGTTTAGCCCCTGCATTTATGCCCCAAGTAGGAATGCCCCCAGTAGTTTAGCCCCCTTGTAGTTATGCCCCTGTAGTTTGCCCCCAGTAGTTAGCCACATGTAGTAATGCCCCCAGTAGTAATGCCCCCTTGTAGTTTAGCCCCGCTGTAGTAATGCCCCTGTAGTTATGCCCCCAGTAGTAATGCGTCCCTGTAGTTATGCCCCCAGCAGTAATGCACCCCTGTAGTTATGCCCCCGGCAGTAATGCACCCCTGTAGTTATGCCCCCTGTAGTGTGCCCCAAGTAGTAATGCACCCCTGTAGTTTACCCCCAGAAGACGTGCCTTAAAAAAAAAAAAACATCATACTTACCAAGCCTCGCTCCAGCGTCCGACCGCTGTGATCTCCTAGCGTCCGGCTCCCCAGTACTATGAGAGAGACGTCATGACGTCTCTCTCATAGCGCGCACTGAGCCGGAAGCAGGAGCTCACTACTGAGCTCCTGCCGCCGGGCTTCCACTGTGCGGGGAGAGCTGGGCGCCGCTGGTAACAGCGGGCGCTCGGCATCTCCCTGCGGCGCCGGCACACATCGGGTGAGGTGAGCCGGAGGAGGCAGAACTGCGTTCCGTCTCCAAGTGGAACTGACGGAACGCAATTCCGCCCCATTCCGGCTCACTTTAACCGCTGACTAAATCCTGCGGAAAGGTGAGTAGCAGTGGTCACAATGTTCAGAAAGTCCCCCAGGCTCCCAGAACGATGAATGGTCCTAATGCATCCTGAGCATTTCCTAATGCAGTGGGCAATATATCGTAATTTGGGGGTCTGTGGACAGGGCCAATATGACATGATTCTAATGATACAAATAGTCTGGCTCCGCCTCTATCAGCTGCCACCTGCCTCTCCTTTCTGGGCTAATCCCAGAGAGGATATTATTAAAGTCAGCAAATAGGATTGTCAATTTCAGATTGCCTTGCATGTTCTTAAATAAATTTCCAGTTATTTATAAACTTTTCCCTTATTTTACATTTTCCTGTAATTTACAACAGTTTCCTGGTCACACAAGACTGTAAAAGGTGGATTGGCTATATTGTTATTGCTATTATTATATATTTCTATTTATATGATTAAGTGCCAGTGTGAGTAAGCATCATACTTGCCTACTCTCCCGGAATGGGCGGGAGGCTCCCTAAAATCGGGTGACCCTCCCGCCCCCCCGGAAGAGCAGGCAAGTCTCCCGATTTTTTAGGGGCCCCCCTGCCCGGCCGCCCACTTAGTGAGTAAAGTGGGCGGTCCGGGTAGTCGATGACGCGATTCTTGCTGATATATAATGCCGGTAATCGCTGCATTACATAGCAGAGGGCGTGGCTTAAATGAAGTGCCACGATAACCCCTCCCCTGTTCGCCTCCACCCACCCCTGTTTTGCCTCCGCCCCGCCCCCTATCCGTGTCATAACCCCGCCCCCCTGCTGAGCCAACCTGGCTGCTCTCTCCCGGAGAGACCAGCCAGGATGTCGGCATGTATGGTAAGCATTATAACTGTGACACAGAATCAATGTGATAACATGAAAATACTTTGTTCCATGGGCAGCAGTAACAATAGGTGAAATAAGAGCACCACAAGAAAGGTTGATGAAAATTTTATTATTTAGTGCCAATGTTCCAAATAAATGTGACCAGAAAAAGCTGTATAATATTATTCGCTCATATGTACAACGGTACTCAACTCGAGATGCACATATGTGTGTGGGCAGTGTCAGGATTCTGATTTTGTCTGTTCCCGGAGGGGGCACTAGTGGGTCAGTGTTGGAATGACGTATGAAACGTGGTGGCTGCATAAAAAGTCCTGCGCATATGCACTGATGTTTATTAAACACAAAGGTCACAGAGTAATGATATAGTAATGGATGATAACTTAGAACCGGCAGTAACAGAGATGAAATAATAAGCAGTAACTGAATCCAAGGTAATAATCAAAAGTCTCTGGCAACACAAATATATATTGAAGATAACTTGATGACTGAATGCAAATGGTTTAAAGTAAAACAAAGTTTCTGGTAACATAAACGTAGAATAATTTGGTAACTGGTTGCAAATGGATTTGTAAACAGAACTCCGGTATTACTTGGAAAGAACACAGTCTCTGTATATAACTCAAGTTCTTATAACTACACAAGACCCAGGCAGGAGACAGTCCCAATGCAGCAAGCTTGCACAAGATGGTATGTATTAACGAGGTGCACAGGTTAGGCAATGAAAGAAACACCTAAAGGAAAGTCTCTTACTGCTGATGAGCTGTGGCAGGCTGTGGCCGGAGTCTGAAGCGAACAGGAGAAATGCAGAATGATGAATGGAATGAAATGATGAGAGGAACCACTGGAGAACTTGACACACCAAATGTGACTCATTGTCCAAGGCAATGAGACTGAGCCAGGAACTGGAGTTTATACCCCTTGGATGTTGCATCTCTGTGAGAACACACCCTGCTGGTTTGGGTGTTCAGATCAGCTGTGAGTTAGCTGGAGCTAATGATTCATCAGGAGAGTAATTCTGTAATGCACTGCTGATTGCTGGCTGGGCTCAGTAATGCATCGGGAGTAATTGCTGTTAACTAGAAGCACTGTGTACTCCAGGCTGCTGACTGAAACCAGTAGTTTACCAAATGATAGTACTGGTTGGGTGGAGCACAGTGAGCTGTAGGCTGCAGGAGACTGGAACGGAACTGCTGGGACCTGTAGTTCCACAGGTCCAATTCACAGGGGATACTCTGAAGACAGAGGACTGAAGCCAGGAGACGCCTGTTCACAGGTAGTGATGCGATGGAGAATGCAGATTCCTGACAGGCAGCAAGGTAAGTTAGATTGCAAATGCGTCAGAAGCAAACCTGGACATTTTCACAAATAGGGCCTGCTTTAGACGTGGACGCAGATGCTGCTTCTTCTTTTGCCGCACTTGTGTCCGCGCCTTTATGCTAATGCCAATGTACTTTTCTCTGACGTCCTAGTGGATGCTGGGTACTCCGTAAGGACCATGGGGTATAGACTGGCCCCGCAGGAGACTGGGCACTCTTAAAAGAAAGATTAGGTACTATATCTGGTGTGCACTGGCTCCTCCCTCTATGCCCCTCCTCCAGACCTCAGTTAGTATCTGTGCCCGGCCAGAGCTGGATGCATCCTAGGGGCTCTCCTGAGCTTCCTAGAAAAGAAAGTATTTGTTAGGTTTTTTTATTTTCAGTGAGATCTGCTGGCAACAGATTCACTGCTACGTGGGACTGAGGGGAGAGAAGCGAACCTACCTGCTTGCAGCTAGCTTGGGCTTCTAAGGCTACTGGACACCATTAGCTCCAGAGGGATCGAACACAGGCCCAGTCCTCGGTCGTCCGGTCCCGGAGCCGCGCCGCCGTCCCCCTTGCAGAGCCAGAAGAACGAAGAGAAGTTGAAAATCGGCGGCTGAAGACTCCGGTCTTCATTAAGGTAGCGCACAGCACTGCAGCTGTGCGCCATTGCTCCCTTAGCACACCACACACTCCGGTCACTGATGGGTGCAGGGCGCTGGGGGGGGGGGGTGTGTATCGCCCTGGGCAGCAATTAGATTACCTTACTTGGCGAAAAGCACATAATACAGTCTGATAAACTGTATATGTGCATTAACCCCCGCCATTAAAGTACATAAAAGGACAGAAGCCCGCCGCTGAGGGGGCCGGGCCTTCTTCCTCAGCACACCGGCGCCATTTTCTCTTCACAGCTCAGCTGGAAGGAAGCTCCCCAGGCTCTCCCCTGCAGTATCCTGGTACACAAAGGGTAAAAAAGAGAGGGGGGGCACACAAACTTTAGGCGCAAAACTGTGTATATAAGCTGCTATAGGGGAAAATTCACTCAGTATAGTGTACATCCCTGTATTATATAGCGCTGTGGTGTGTGCTGGCATACACTCTCTCTCTGTCTCTCCAAAGGGCCTGGTGGGGGAACTGTCTTCAAATAGAGCATCCCCTGTGTGTGTGGTGTGTCGGTACGCGTGTGTCGACATGTCTGAGGTAAAAGGCTCCTCTAAGGAGGTGATAGAGCGGATAAGTGTGTGGGAGGGTGTCTCCGTCAACAACGCCGACACCTGTTTGGATATGTGTAAGTGCTGAGGTAAAATTATTGCACAAAAGGTTAGGGAACAGAAAGGAAATCTACCCTGGTCTGTCCCTATGTCACAGAGTCCTTCAGAGTCTCTCTATGTTCACTATCCAAAATAACAAAGTATCGACACGGAGTTTAACTCCACTGTCGACTACAATAATGCAAAGTTACAGCCAAGAGGGCTAAAAGATATTCAATATATGATTATTGGAATAAAAGATGATTTGCATATCACTGATGACTCATCTGTCCCTGACACGAGAGTACACATGTTAAGGGGAAGAATGCTGAGGTAAATTTCCCTCCTCTCATGAGGAAAAAGAGCGGGAATCTCCAGACAAGAGACGGCAGCTTCCCACATGAGAATTCTCAGGCTGTATCCTTTCCCCACTAGGGCCAGGATGTGTTGAGAATCTTCCCCTTGGGTGTCCTGTTTGCACTAGCTATTCTCAAGGATCCTGCAGATAGTGTGCACATTCTAGTATACTACCCAGACCGGCGATTGTGTCGGCATGGGTTTATAGCGCTGTGGCAGCGTGGACAGGTACCTTATCAGCAGAGATTGAGACCCTAGTATGCATATAAATATTTTAAGATGCTGTCTTAAGTGATAGATATATAATTATAAAGCATGCCCAAAGGGACATGAGTATACTGGGTCCTAGAGACAAAAGCTATGTCGATTTCTGCTTGACGTGTCCTGTAGAATATACATTGGACAGATGATGCCGACTTAAGAGGCATATGGAAGGCTGAGGATTGTGTGGAGAAAGGTTCTCGGGCCTGGTCTCCACAGCTATAGCTGGTAATTCTGATATTTTGCCTTATATTCCTGCACAGCCTAGGAAAGCACGACATTATTAAATGCAGCTTTTCGAATAAAGAAACAAGAAAGTCTGAGGTGCGTCCTTTCTTGTCAGAGCCGGGGGCAGAGGAAAGAAGCTGTACAACACAGCTAGTCCCCAGGAACAGAAGTCCTCCCCGGCCTCTACAAAAATCCACCGCATGTCGCTGGGGCTCCACAGGCGGAGCTAGGCCCGGTGGGGACACGCCTTCGTAAGTTCAGCCACAAGTGGGTTCACTCCCTGTTAGATCCCTGGGCAATAGAAATTGTATCGCAGGGATACAGGCTGGACTGTGAGAAGATGCCCCCTCACAGAGGACCCGGCGGGCTTCCCCCCAAGAGAGGGAGCCAGTGTTAACTGCAATTCGTAAATTGTATCTTCAACAGGTGGTGGTCAAGGGTCCCCTCCTTCAACAAGAGGGTGTTATTATTCGACCATGTTATAATCCCGAAACCAGACGGTTCGGTTAGACCCATATTGAATTAAAATCCCTGAACATATACCTGAAAAGGTTCAGGTTCAAGATGGAATCGCTAAGAGCGGTCATTGCAAGCCTGAAATGAATCTGGACATAAGGGATGCATACCTTCGTGTCCCCATTTATCCACCTCATCAGGCGTACCTCAGAATTGCGGTACGGGATTGTCATTACCAATTTCACCAAGGTAATGGCGGATATGATGGTGCTCCTGCGGAAGCAAGGTGTCACTATTATCACATACTTGGATGATCTCCTCATAAAAGCGAGATCAAGAGAGCAGTTGCTGGACAGCGTATCACCTTCTCTGGAAGTGAAACGGCAACACGACTAGATTCTATATATACCGAAGTCGCAGTTGGTTCCTACAGCTCATCTGCCTCGCCTAGGCATGATCCTAGACACAGACCAGAAGAGGGTTTATCTCCCGATAGAGAGAGCTCAGGAGCTCATGACACTGGTCAGGAATCTATTGAAAACCAAAACAGGTGTCCGTGCTTCACTGCACTCGAGTCCTGGGAAGGATGATGGCATCATACGAGGCCATCCCCTTCGGCTGGTTCCATGCAAGGACAATGGAACTTACTGGACTAGTGGTCCGGATCACATCTTCAGATGCATCGGTTAATCACCCTATCCCCCAGGGCCAGGGTGTCTCTCCTGTGGTGGCTGCAGAGTGCTCACCTTCTCGAGGGCCGCAGATTCGGCATTCAGGACTGGGTCCTGGTGACCACGGATGCAAGCCTCCGAGGGTGGGGGGCAGTTACACAGGGAATAAAATTCCAAGGTTTGTGGTCAAGCCAACAGACTTGCCTTCACATCAATATCCTGGAACTAAGGGCCATATACAACGCCCTAAGTCAAGCGGAGTTCCTGCTTCGCGACCAACCGGTTCTGATCCAGTCAGACCGCAGGGGCTCATGTAAACCGCCAGGGTGACACAAGGAGCAGGGTAGCGAGGATAGAAGCCACCAGAATTCTTCGCTGGGCGGAGAATCAAGTAAGCGCACTGTCAGCAGTGTTCATTCCGGGAGTGGACACGACCTCCACCCGGGAAAGTGGTGACTTCATCAGGAAGTCTTCACGCAGTTTTGCAAATTGATGGAAACTGCCTCAGGTGGACTACATGGCGTCCCACCTCAATAAAAAGATAAAAAAGGTTTTACGCTGGGTCAAGGGACTCTCAGGCGATAGCTGTGGTCGCACTAGTAACACCGTGGGTGTTCCAGTCGGTCTACATATTCCCTCCTCTTCCTCTCAGACCCAAGGGCTGAGAATTGTAATAAACAGAAGTGTGTGAACAATATTCTTTGCTCCGGATTGGCCAAGAAGGACTCGGTACCCGGAACTGCAAGAAATGCTCTCAGAGGACCCATGGCCTCTGCCTCTCAGTCAGGACATGTTGCAACAGGGACCCTGTCTGATCCAAGACTTACAGCGGCTGCGTTGGACGGCATGGCGGTTGAACGCCGGATCCTAGCGGAAAAGGGCATTCCGGATGCAGTTATTCCTACGCTGATAAAGGCTAGGAAAGACGTGACAGCAAGACTTTTTCACTGTATATGGCGAAAATAGGTTGCTTGGTGTGTGGCCGGGAAGGCCCTACAGAGGAATTCCAGGGGGGTCGATTCCTGCACTTCCTACAGTCAGGAGTGACTATGGGCCTAAAATTAGGATCCATAAAGGCCAAGATTTCGGCCCTATCCCTTTTTCTCTCAAAAAGAACTGGCTTCACTGCCTGAAGTTCGGACGTTGTTACAGGGGTGCTGCAGATTCAGCCCCTTTTGTGCCTCCAGTGGCACCTTGGGATCTTAACGTGTGTTGGATTCCTAAAATCCCACTGGTTTGAGCCACTTAAGACCGTGGAGCTAAAATATCTCACTTGGAAAGTGGTCATGCTTTTGTCCTTAGCTTGGACTAGGCGTGTGTCAGAATTGGCGGCTTTGTCATGTAAAAGCCCATATCTGATCTTCCATATGGAAAGGGCAGAATGGAGGACTCGTCCCCAATTTCTCCCTAAGGTGGTATCATCGTTTCATTTGAACCAACCTATTGTGGTGCCTGCGGCTACTAGGGACTTGGAGGATTCCAAGTTGCTGGACGTAGTCCGGGCCCTGAAACTTTATGTTTCCAGGACGGCTAGAGTCAGAAAAACTGACACGCTATTTATCCTGCATGCACCCAACAAGCTGGGTGCTCCTGCTTCAAAGCAGACTATTGCTCGCTGGATCTGTAGCACGATTCAGCTTGCACATTCTGCGTCTGGACTGCCGCATCCTAAATCAGTAAAAGCCCATTCCACGAGGAAGGTGGGCTCTTCTTGGGCGGCTGCCCGAGGGGTCTCGGCTTTACAACTTTGCCGAGCTGCTACTTGGTCGGGTTCAAACACTTTTGCAAAATTCTACAAGTTTGATACCCTGGCTGAGGAGGACCTTGAGTTTGCTCATTCGGTGCTGCAGAGTCATCCGCACTCTCCCGCCCGTTTGGGAGCTTTGATATAATCCCCATGGTCCTTACGGAGTACCCAGCATCCACTAGGACGTCAGAGAAAATAAGAATTTACTCACCGGTAATTCTATTTCTCGTAGTCCGTAGTGGATGCTGGGAGCCCGTCCCAAGTGCGGACTCTCTGCAATACATGTATATAGTTATTGCTTAACTAAAGGGTTATTGTATGAGCCATCTGTTCAGAGAGGCTCAGTTATTGTTCATACTGTTAACTGGGCATAATTATCACGAGTTGTAAGGTGTGATTGGTGTGGCTGGTATGAGTCTTACCCTGGATTCCAAATCCTTTCCTAGTAATGTCAGCTCTTCCGGGCACAGTTTCCCTAACTGAGGTCTGGAGGAGGGGCATAGAGGGAGGAGCCAGTGCACACCAGATATAGTACCTAATCTTTCTTTTAAGAGTGCCCAGTCTCCTGCGGAGCCCGTCTATACCCCATGGTCCTTACGGAGTACCCAGCATCCACTACGGACTACGAGAAATAGAATTACCGGTGAGTAAATTCTTATTATTTCTATGCACCGGCACAGGGCCGGTGCTAGGGTGTTCGTCGCCCCCCTGCAAACTATAAATTTGCACCCTCCCCAAATTTTACAAAGGGACAGCGTGCTGCAAAAAGGGGTGTGGTCTCACAAGGAAGGGGAGTGGCCACACAATAGTACCCCCATTTCAAATTACGCCACACAGCAGCACAATCTTATTCACATTACCCTGCGCATAGTAGTGCTGTTTATACACATAATATCCCCAGTAGTAGTGCCATTTATACGCATAATCAGTGGTGCCAAGAGAGGGGGGGAGAGGGTACAAATTACCTGGGCCCAGGTCTGATGGAGGGCCCCAGGTCCATGCCTCCTGTGATTAGGCCATGCCTCCTGAAAAGTACCTGGGCCCAGCCAGGCTCTTTACTGCCCTGGCTGGGAGGCATGCCATGCTATTATGAGTGGGTGCTTCTCATGTGCTAGTCACGCCCCCAAAGAGGTGTGGCCATGGTCCCAGCATGCTGTGGTCACACTCCCTCTAGGGGGGGTCGGGCGGCCCAGAAAGTTGTTGCACCGGGTCCCAGAATTTCTCTTGCCAGCCCTGCGCATAATAGCCCCTGTAGTAGCTCTGGTTATACGCATAATAGCCCCTGTAGTAGCGCCGGTTATATGCATAATAGCCCCTGTAGTAGCGCCGGTTATACGCATAATAGCCCCTGTAGTAGCGCCGGTTATACGCATAATAGCCCCTGTAGTAGCGCCGGTTATACGCATAAAAGCCCTTGTAGTAGCGCCAGTTATATGCATAGTAGCCGATGTAGTAGCGCCGGTTATATATAATGCCCCATAGGCGTGCGCAGCTAATTTTATTAGGGGGTGCACCGCAGGAGGGGCGTGTCTAGCAGTATTTTACATTCTCTCAGTAAAATCACATGGTTTAATCTAATCTCTCTCTCTAGTTCATAATGATAATGTAGATATAATACACCCCAGAGAAATAAAATGAAGCCAGCCGGTACTGTCTGTCTGCTACAGCATAACCCTGAGCCCTAGCTGCCGCTGCACCCTATCGCTGCTTACACTTCAACAACCTATCCCTGACCCAATGGTGAAACGAGCGAGTGGTGGGCTGAGGTGCATATACATTACAACCACACGCACACACCCCACACCCCTTGCACCCCACCCCACCCCACCCCCATCATCTACACCCTGTTTTTGAGTGGGCCAATCTGTAAAAGTATGGGAGATTTAGGGGGCCGAACATTACAGTTTTAATACAACAGAAGTAAAGTTTAAAATTTACACATGTGCCGTCAGAGCCACACTGGGCTCCTTCTATGCCATCAGACTCCTCCTACGCAGGACACCAGCATTTGTCACACACGTCTCCATGCTCACCAGCTACTGACAGTAGTACCCCTTATTCACATTACGCCACACAGTATGAGCCAAATTCACATATCGTCACAAGGTATGAGCCGAAATTCACATTACGCCACACAGTATGAGCTGAAATTCACATTGCGCAATACAGTATGGCCCCAGCGGTGCCAGATACAGATAATCTCCCCCCCCGAGGTGCTGGATACAGATTACCCACCCCCCAGGTGCCACATACAGGTAATCCCCCCTCAGGAGGTGCCAGATACAGATAATACCCCCTCCCCCCAGAGGTGCCAGATATAGATAATCCCCCCAGTAGTGCTCACCACCGCTGCTGTTGCTGGCTTGCTGATGCTTCTTGTGCTGTGTGAGGGGAGGAGAGGGCAGTGCAGCGAGCGTCTCTCATAAATCCCGCTCCTCACTGACAGAAGCCCTCCTGCGGCGGCGGCCATTTGAAACATGACGCCAGCCGTCAGCCTATCAAAGCTCGCGGCCTGGCAGCCAATCAAGAGCCGCCGCGGCCAGTCCACGAACTCTGATTGCTGGCGGCCGACACCAAATTTAGAATGGACGGGTGCGGGCTTGGGCGCAGGGAGAATCGATCGGCACCGTGAGGTGGGGGCCTGACATGATTAGGCGATGAGACTCAGGGAAGACAGAAGTCTCCCGTGCGCACGCCTATGTAATGCCCTCAGAAGTGCAATTTTTTTTTACAAATAATGCCCCCCCTCCCACACACACATATACATAGATACACACATACACACATATATACAAACATACATACACACAGTGTCAGACTGAGGCAAATAGGGTCCACCGGGGGAATGCAGTGGTAGGGCCCATGTTTACAGGTGCAGCCAGTCCAGTAGGGGGGTGGCCTGCCACCTCATTGGTTCGACCAATGATTAGAGAGTGCAACGTCTGGGCCCTTTCAATACATATATACAGTAAATTCAGCTGCTGCATGCATGATAATGTACCAGATTAATAACAGATTAATAAAAGCAATGCACTCTAGAAAATACACCATAGTCCAGTATAAGGTAACATATGTATTATGTATAATTCAAGTGCACAGTCTGGAACCTAATCCTTAGAGCAGGAGGTGGGCACCCAAGCAGAGGGGCCCACCGGTGGTTTCCCCTGTACCCCTGTGGGCCAGTACAAGCCTGCATACACATATATACACACACATACTGTATATACACATACGCATAGATATACACACACACACTTTCTCACTCTCCTTCAACATACCATTTGGCTGACTGGAATCCGGATCTGCAGCAGTTTCTGTCCTCCTCCTGCAGCATGGTCCTGTGTAGCCCTGCCTCCTTTCCAGCCAGGACACGGACAGGCACTGCAGGGGGCTTCAAGCTGCCGGCACCGCTGCCTGTCAAATGGTGTGACGGGCACAGCAGCCGGCTGCAGCAGGGAGGCCAGGCGCAGCACCTCTCCCAGCCTGGCGCCTACCTGCTTTGCATCCCTATGCTGAGCGATTAGCGCTAGGCCTGCACCGGCAACACTTGCACCCACCCAAAAGCACGTGCAACTTCTCTGACCTACTGTGTGAGTGGTCACAGCCGCTGTCAGAGACACACCTTCGACATGCCCACGTCAGCTTCACCACCCCATTATCTCCCAGGAACATCCACTAAAATTCTCAGACTATGAGCCTGATACTGTGCTACAACCCTGTGTTCAGTCACGGCGCATGCGCTGTGTAACTCAGATTTAAAACATCAGCTGTTTGCTTGGACCATCCACACTGCATCTTCCTCTGAGACCCATAATATGTTATACGGAGATATAAATCTCTTACAATCTAAAAAACCATGAATTTTTATTAGAGACAAGTTTTCAGTGCTAGTAATCATAATGAACCAAACGATACCTGACCAAGGTATAATATTTATGGGTGGGGAGAACAGTGCCCTGTCTGGCTTCATTGCAAAACTTAGGTAAGGACCCATGCTGGCTGGCTGGCTCTACAAGTGAAACTCAGAAAATTAAAAGTTCATTTATTTCAGTAATTCAACTTGAAAGGTGAAACTAATATATTATATAGACTCATTACATGCACAGTGAGATATTTCAAGCCTTTATTTGTTATAATTTTGATGATTGTGGCTTACAGCTTAAGAAAACCTCAAATCCAAAATCTCAGAAAATTAGAATATTAAATAAAATCAATAAAAAAATAGGAATTTAATACCTACTGGTAATTCCTTTTCTCCTAGTCCATAGTGGATATTAGGGATCTGTACTTTAGTACCATGGGCTATAGGGGGTCATTCCGAGTTGTTCGCTCGGTAAATTTCTTCGCATCGCAGCGATTTTCCGCTTAGTGCGCATGCGCAATGTCCGCACCGCGACTGCGCCAAGTAAATTTGCTATGCAGTTAGGTATTTTACTCACGGCTTTTTCTTCGTTCTGGTGATCGGAGTGTGATTGACAGGAAGTGGGTGTTTATGGGCGTGTGGGAAAAAACGCTACAGTTTCTGGGAAAAACGCGGGAGTGGCTGGAGAAACGGAGGAGTGTCTGGGCGAACGCTGGGTGTGTTTGTGACGTCAAACCAGGAACGACAAGCACTGAACTGATCGCAGATGCCGAGTAAGTCTGGAGCTACTCATAAACTGCACAGAGATGTCTTTTCGCAATATTGCGAATCTTTCGTTCGCAGTTTTAAGAAGCTAAGATTCACTCCCAGTAGGCGGCGGCTTAGCGTGTGCAATGCTGCTAAAAGCAGCTTTCGAGCGAACAACTCGGAATGAGGACCATAGATCGAGTCCACTGGAGCCTGGCACTTTAAAAATCTTTAGTGTGTGTATGTGTGTTCTGGCTCCTCCCCTCTATGCGCCTCCTACCAGATTCAGTCTAGGAAAACTGTGCCCGAGGAGATGGACATACCATGAGAGAAGAACAAATCCAACAGCGGTGAGGCAAGAAGCCAACACACAACCAAAACCGAAAGGAGGGCGAACCAGAACAGAGGATAGCAACACCAACCAAACCAGGATAGCATAATATCCTAACAACATAAAGGGACCGCAATGGCGGGCCAACCAAATACTTACTCAGGTAAGCAGGAAGGCGGGCGCCCAGTATACACTACGGACTAGGAGAAAAGGAATTACCGGTAGGTCAGTGGTTCCCAAACTTTTGTGAGTCACGGCACCCTGGAGTGTCAGATTTTTTTTCACGGCACCCCTAGGCCACAAGTTTCTTATTGAGAAATTTCGAAAAAAATATTAGATTAAGTAAATTATGTTTATGCCATCCTTAGGGTCAATTATGTGGTGAGGGACAAGATTTGCTTCTGTTTGTCCACATATTTTATAACTGGAAGCCATCAGCACTGGTTTTGCCTATTAAATTGACAATAAATAGTTTGAATTGGTCCTTGACCACCAACCCAGGGCACCCCTGCAAGTGTCCCGCGGCACCCCAGGGTGCCACGGCACACAGTTTGGGAACCACTGCGGTAGGTATTAAATTCCTATTTTCTCTTACATCCTAGTGGATACTGGGGATCTGTACTTTAGTACCATTGGGAAGTCCCAAAGCTCCCAAACGGGTGGGAGAGTGCTGAGACCCCTGTAAAATCGCCTGACCAAACTGAAGGTCATCCTTGGCCAAGGTGTTGAACCGATATAACTTAACAAAGGTGTTCGAACCAGACCAAGTAGCAGCTCGGCTCAACTGTAAGGCGGAGACACCCCGGGCAGCCACCCAGAAAGAGCCCACCGATCTCGTCGAGTGAGCCTAAATAAACATCGGCAAAGGCAGAGCTGCCGAAGTATAAGCTTGTTGAATGGTCAACCTGAGCCAACAAGCAATTGATTGCTGAGAAGCCGGACGACCAATCTTGGTGACATCATAAAGGACAAACAGCGAGTCAGATTTCCGATGACGAGCCGTCCGTTTGACATAAATCTTTAGAGCCCTCACCACATCCAAGGACTCCGGATCAACAGAAATGTCAGACAACACCAGAACCATAATGGGTTGATTGACATGAAAAGCTGAAACCACTTTTGGCAAAAACTGAGGACAGGTCCTGAGTACCGCCCTGTTTTCATGAACAATCAAATAAGGGTTCTTACAGGATAAGGCCCCTCATTCAGAGACACGTCTGGCAAACGCCAATGCTAACAACATCACCATCTTCCAGGTGAGAAATTTTAACTCCACCCTATGTAAGGGTTCAAACCAGTCCGATTGAAGAAAGGACAGAACCACATTAAGATCCCACGGAGCCGTGGGAGGCACGAAGGGCAGTTGCATATGAAGAACTCCTTTTAGGAAACTTTGTACTTCCGGCAACATGGCAAGTTGCTTCTGGAAGAAAATAGAGTGCTGAAATCTGGATTTGGATGGAGCCCAAACGTAGGCCCATATCCACTCCCGCTTGTAGGAAAAGTAGAAAACGAGCAATTCTAAATTCCATGGGAGACACCTTTCTACTTTGACATCAGATACGGTGATAATGTTTTGATGTAACCATCTTCCTGGCCAGGACCATGGTGGAAATAACCCGGGAAGGAAAGACTTTTTCTTGCTAGAATCTCCCTCTCAACCTCCAAGCCGTCAAATGTAGCCGCTGTAAGTCTGGATAGACAAAAGATCCTTTTGGAGCGGCAGAGGCCAGGGATCCTCCAGAGCCATGGATAGGAGGTCCGAGTACAATGCCCATCGAGGCCAATCCATGGCAATTGGAATAGCTTGAACACTTTCCCTTCTTAGTCTTTTTAGAACCCTTGGGAATAGTGGTAGAGGAGGGAACAGAAACACAAACTGGTACATCCACGGTGACTTCAGCGTGTCCACTGCTACAGCCTGCGGATCCCTCGTTCTAGAACAGTAATGGCCTAGCTTCTTGTTGAGATGAGAAGCCATCATATCTATCTGCGGACAGCCCCACCGGTGAACTAACTGTTGAAACACCTGGATGGAGGTAGTGTCTGCTGAGGAAATCCGCCTCCCAGTTGTCTACTCCTGGAATGAAGATGGCTGAGATGGCCCTTGAGTTGGAATCCGCCCAGAGGAGGATTTTTGACACTTCTCGCATCGCCGCTCTGCTTCTTGTTCCCCCTTGTCGGTTTATGTACGCCACCGCTGTGGCATTGTCAGATTAAACCTGGATCCCCTGATCCTTCAGGAGATGGGAAGCCTGCAGAAGAGCATTGTAAATTGCCCTGAGTTCCAGGATGTTTATCGGCAGAGCAGATTCCTGAACTGACCATATCCCCTGGAACTTGGCCCTTTGGGTCACATCCCCCCAACCTCGGAGGCCGGCATCCGTTGTCAGTAGAATCCATGATTTGATATTGAAATTCCTGCCCACTACCAGGTGAGGATCTTGAAGCCACCATAATAGAGAAATCCGGGCTTTTCGGAGATAAGGTACCTTTACATGCATCAGGAAGTGGAGACACAGGCCATTTGTCCAGGAGATCCAGCTGAAAAGGGCGGGCATGAAATCTGGATTGCCTCGTAAGCAGCAAGCAAATTGCCCAGCAAACATATGCAAAGATGTATGGACACCTTGCAAGGACGGAGCACAGAGCGGACTAAAGTCTGAATGACTAAGGCCTTGTCCATCGGAAGAAACACCTTTTGAGACACTGTATCCAGTATCATTCCCAGGAATTGGGTCGGTTCCAGGTGAGATTTCAGGAAGTTTAGGATCCACACATGATCCGTAAGCAGGCGAGTCGACAGATCGATGCTGTGCAACAAATGCTCCCTGGACATAGCCTTTATCAGGAGGTCGTGCAAGTAGGGGACTATGTTGACTCCCATCATACGCAGTTGCAGCATCATCTCTGCCATAACCTTGGTGAAGACCCTCGGAGCTGTGGGCAGGCCAAAGGGCATGGCCTGAAACTGGAAGTGGTCATCCAAGATGGCGAACCTGAGGTAAGCCTGATGAGGGGGCCACATGGGAATGTGCAGGTAAGCATCCTTGACATCTATGGATACCAGAAATTCCCCCTCCTCCAGACTGGACACCACTGCCCGCAGGGATTCCATCTTGAAGATACGGGTTTAGATTCAGGTTTAAGACGGGTCGCACCAAATCGTCTGGTTTTGGAACGACAAAAAGACTGGAGTAAAAACCCCTGTTGTGTAACGGAGGAGGTACTAGAACCACCACCGCTGTCCGCAAAAGTTTTTGAATTGCCTCTTGCAAGGAAACTCTTGCTGCGGGTAAAAAATCTGCGAGGAGGGAGTGCTTGAAATTCCAGCTGGTATCCCTGGGAAATGAGGTCCCTCACCCAAGGATCCTGGCAGGACTTTGCCCACACATGGGTGAAGTGTTGAAGGTGAGCACCCACCCGGTAGTCTGGTCCAAGGAGGCAGCAGCTGTAGGTTTACGGGACTTACCACGAGATCCTCTCAGAGTGGTGGAGACGCCCCGGCCCCTGAACCATGCCACATGAAAGGACTGCAAGGAGGGTCCTGTGTAAGAATGTCTAGCAGGTGGCGCAGTCGGCGGCAAATAGGTAGACTTACACGCCGTTGCCTGGGAGATCCATTTATTTAATTTGTCCCCAAACAAAGAGTCGCCTGTAAAGGGAAGATTTTCCACACCCTTTTTGGAATCAGCGTCTGCTGACCATTGACGTAACCATAGAGCTCTGCGTGCTGAAACAGTCATAGCAGTAATGCGGGCATTTATCTTACACAATTCCTTAATAGCCTCGCTCATAAAAGTTGCAGCATCCTCTATGTGTTGCAGCAGAGTAATGACCTCATCTTGGGGCAGACTGACTAAACTATTAATAATATGATCGGACCACTTGACTATTGTCCTAGAAATCCACCCACAAACAATAGTGGGGCGTTGTGCAACCCCTGCTGCCGTATAATTGCCTTGAGAGTGGTCTCAATTTTGCGGTCAGCCGGCTCTTTTAGGGATATAGCCCCTGGCATCGGCACACACTGCCAAAAGTACCAAAACCTGGTACAAGGACCATGGGATTACTGTGCTGGATTGGCCAGCAAACTCGCCTGACCTGAACCCCATAATCTATGGGGCATTGCCAAGAGAAAGATGAGAGACATGAGACCGAACAAGGCAAAAGAGCTGAAGGCCGCTATTGAACCATCCTGGTCTTCCATAACACCTCAGCAGTGCCACAGGCTGATAGAATCCATGCCACGCCGCATTGAAGCAGTAATTCATGCAAAAGGGGCCCAAACCAAGAACTGAGTACATATGCATGTTTATACTTTTCAGAAGGTCGACATTTCTGTATTTAAAATCCTATTTTTATTGATTTTATGTAATAATCTAATTTTCTGAGATTTTGGATTTGGGGTTTTCTTAAGTTGGAAGCCACAATCAACAAAATGATAACAAAGGCTTGAACTATCTCAGTTTGCATGTAATGAGTCTATATATTAGTTTTACCTCTTAAGTTGAATTACTGAAATAATGCACAATATTCTAATTTTCTGAGTTTCACCTGTATATCACACATTTTTGATTCAAACTTGGTACTTTATAAGGTTTTTCAATACTACAAAGCTGCACATATCAGTCATCTGCAGTGCTTAGTACCAACTCGCCTGCCAGAATCAGGCCTATTATTTGGGCATCTTGCCGTCGGCTTTGCAGGGGGGATGCGGTCAACATCCCGCTGGACGGGATCCCGGCGGTCGAAATACCGACGCCGGAATCCTGACCGCCACAATCCCGACATATTCTCCCTCCGTGGGTGTCCACGACACCCATAGAGGGAGAATATAATAGTGTGCCGAGCGTGGCAAGTGAAGCGAGCCCGCGAGGGGCTGCATTCCGCTCACTACCCCTGTCGGGATTGTGTGGTCGGGATTCCGGCATCTGTATTTCGACCGCCGGGATCCCGCCCAGCGGGATTACGTACTGATCCCTTGCAGGGAGGTCAGATTTCAGCCTAACCGTACCCTAGCACTAAAGTTGACAATTTCACTATGTTGACACGTCAATATTTTCTCGATGTTGATAGTTTGGAGATGTTCACGTTAGATGTTGACATTTTAACATCCTGACATCATAACATTCGACATTCTGATGTCAATATTATGGGTATCGCTATAGTGAACGTCGATAATCTGACTGCATACCCACATTGGCGGACTTTGTTAGGTAATTGCTACAAAAGTGCCTATTACTCAGGGCTAGATGCATCATCGCTTGGAGAGTGATAAAATGGATAGAGAAAAAGTACCAGCCAATCAGCTTCTAACTGCCATGTCACATGCCCTGTTTGAAAAATTACAGTTAGGAGCTCACTGGCTGGTCATTTGTCACTCCATTTTATCACTCTCCAAGCAATGATGCATCTAGCCCTCAATGTTTTCAAAATCCATATCCCTGCTTCATAAGATTACTGTATGTAAAAAATGTAAATTGTGTTTGCGATGGACACTTCAGTGCTCCTATAGTCCAAGGCTGCCTCCTCTCCATGGTTACATTGTTTCCCTGGCTGGAGTACTTGACACATGCCCTGTTTGAAAAATTACAGTTAGGAGCTCACTGGCTGGTCATTTGTCACTCCATTTTATCACTCTCCAAGCAATGATGCATCTAGCCCTCAATGTTTTCAAAATCCATATCCCTGCTTCATAAGATTACTGTATGTAAAAAATGTAAATTGTGTTTGCGATGGACACTTCAGTGCTCCTATACTCCAAGGCTGCCTCCTCTCCATGGTTACATTGTTTCCCTGGCTGGAGTACTTGACGGATGGTGCAGGAGCCCCCCCCCCCCCAGTACGCAGACTACCATGATTTTAGTCTTATTGAGATCCCAGAAACATAGAATGTGACGGCAGATAAGAACCACTTGGCCTATCTAGTCTGCCCCTGATAATACATCTACTCCTTTGTTACAGAAGTAACATACATTTCTACTGTTCTTGTTTGCTTATGTGACTGTGGGATACATGGAATCACATTTTGTTTATCCTCTTGTATGCCCCCATTTGTTCCGTAACACCCCCTTTGCCACCCACCCTAATGAACAAAAACTTTCAATAATAATTGATGACTAAAATAATCCTGTTCTTTCCGCACTGAAAACTAGAGATGAGCGGGTTCGGTTCCTCGGAATCCGAACCCGCCCGAACTTCAGCTTTTTTTACACGGATCCGAGCGACTCGGATCTTCCCGCCTTGCTCGGTTAACCCGAGCGCGCCCGAACGTCATCATGACGCTGTCGGATTCTCGCGAGACTCGGATTCTATATAAGGAGCCGCGCGTCGCCGCCATTTTACACGTGCATTGAGATTGATAGTGAGAGGACGTGGCTGGCGTCCTCTCCGTTTAGAGAAGAAATAGATAGGAGAGTGAGAGTGAGACAGTGACACTTCATTTACTGGAGCTTAGGAGGAGTACTCAGACAGAGAGTGCAGAATTTTGCTGATAGTATTAGTTAGTTATACTAGTGACAGAGTGAGACAGTGACACTTCATTTACTGGAGCTTAGGAGGAGTACTCAGACAGAGAGTGCAGAATTTTGCTGATAGTATTAGTTAGTTATACTAGTGACTGACCAGTGACCACCAGTGCAGTTTTATATTATTTAATATAATCCGTTCTCTGCCTGAAAAAACGATACACAGTGACTCAGTCACATACCATATCTGTGCTCAGCCCAGTGTGCTGCTGCATCATCTATGTATAATATCTGACTGTGCTCACACAGCTTAATTGTGGGGGAGACTGGGGAGCAGTTAGGTTATAGCAGGAGCCAGGAGTACATATTAAAATTAAACAGTGCACACTTTTTTTCTGCAGGAGTGCCACTGCCAGTGTGACTGACCAGTGACCTGACCACCAGTATATAGTATACTATATTGTATTGTGAATGTCTGCCTGTAAAAGTTAAACACACGTCGTGTGACTTGTGTGGTGTTTTTTTATTCTATAAAATAAAAAACTCATTCTGCTGACAGACAGTGTCCAGCAGGTCCGTCATTATATAATATATACCTGTCCGGCTGCAGTAGTGATATATATATATTTTTTATATCATTATTTATCATCCAGTCGCAGCAGACACAGTACGGTAGTTCACGGCTGTAGCTACCTCTGTGTCGGCACTCGGCAGTCCATCCATAATTGTATACCACCTACCCGTGGTTTTTTTTTTCTTTCTTCTTTATACATACTACATCTCATTATCATCCAGTCTATATTAGCAGCAGACACAGTACAGTACGGTAGTCCACGGCTGTAGCTACCTCTGTGTCGGCACTCGGCAGTCCGTCCATAATTGTATACCACCTACCCGTGGTTTTTTTTTTCTTTCTTCTTTATACATACTACATCTCATTATCAACCAGTCTATATTAGCAGCAGACACAGTACGGTAGTCCACGGCTGTAGCTACCTCTGTGTCGGCACTCGGCAGTCCATCCATAATTGTATACCACCTACCCGTGGTTTTTTTTTCTTTCTTCTTTATACATACATACTACATCTCTTTATCAACCAGTCTATATTAGCAGCAGACACAGTACGGTAGTCCACGGCTGTAGCTACCTCTGTGTCGGCACTCGGCAGTCCATCCATAATTGTATACCACCTACCCGTGGTTTTTTTTTCTTTCTTCTTTATACATACATACTACATCTCTTTATCAACCAGTCTATATTAGCAGCAGACACAGTACGGTAGTCCACGGCTGTAGCTACCTCTGTGTCGGCACTCGGCAGTCCATCCATAATTGTATACCACCTACCCGTGGTTTTTTTTTCTTTCTTCTTTATACATACATACTACATCTCTTTATCAACCAGTCTATATTAGCAGCAGACACAGTACGGTAGTCCACGGCTGTAGCTACCTCTGTGTCGGCACTCGGCAGTCCGTCCATAATTGTATACCACCTACCCGTGTTTTTTTTTTCTTTCTTCTTTATACATACATACTACATCTCTTTATCAACCAGTCTATATTAGCAGCAGACACAGTACGGTAGTCCACGGCTGTAGCTACCTCTGTGTCGGCACTCGGCAGTCCGTCCATAATTGTATACCACCTACCCGTGGTTTTTTTTTTCTTTCTTCTTTATACATACTACATCTCATTATCATCCAGTCTATATTAGCAGCAGACACAGTACAGTACGGTAGTCCACGGCTGTAGCTACCTCTGTGTCGGCACTCGGCAGTCCATCCATAATTGTATACCACCTACCCGTGGTTTTTTTTTCTTTCTTCTTTATACATACTACATCTCATTATCAACCAGTCTATATTAGCAGCAGACACAGTACGGTAGTCCACGGCTGTAGCTACCTCTGTGTCGGCACTCGGCAGTCCATCCATAATTGTATACCACCTACCCGTGGTTTTTTTTTCTTTCTTCTTTATACATACATACTACATCTCTTTATCAACCAGTCTATATTAGCAGCAGACACAGTACGGTAGTCCACGGCTGTAGCTACCTCTGTGTCGGCACTCGGCAGTCCATCCATAATTGTATACCACCTACCCGTGGTTTTTTTTTCTTTCTTCTTTATACATACATACTACATCTCTTTATCAACCAGTCTATATTAGCAGCAGACACAGTACGGTAGTCCACGGCTGTAGCTACCTCTGTGTCGGCACTCGGCAGTCCGTCCATAATTGTATACCACCTACCCGTGGTTTTTTTTTTCTTTCTTCTTTATACATACATACTACATCTCTTTATCAACCAGTCTATATTAGCAGCAGACACAGTACGGTAGTCCACGGCTGTAGCTACCTCTGTGTCGGCACTCGGCAGTCCATCCATAATTGTATACCACCTACCCGTGGTTTTTTTTTTCTTTCTTCTTTATACATACTACATCTCATTATCATCCAGTCTATATTAGCAGCAGACACAGTACAGTACGGTAGTCCACGGCTGTAGCTACCTCTGTGTCGGCACTTGGCAGTCCATCCATAATTGTATACTAGTATCCATCCATCTCCATTGTTTACCTGAGGTGCCTTTTAGTTGTGCCTATTAAAATATGGAGAACAAAAATGTTGAGGTTCCAAAATTAGGGAAAGATCAAGATCCACTTCCACCTCGTGCTGAAGCTGCTGCCACTAGTCATGGCCGAGACGATGAAATGCCAGCAACGTCGTCTGCCAAGGCCGATGCCCAATGGCATAGTACAGAGCATGTCAAATCCAAAACACCAAATATCAGTAAAAAAAGGACTCCAAAACCTAAAATAAAATTGTCGGAGAAGCGTAAACTTGCCAATATGCCATTTACCACACGGAGTGGCAAGGAACGGCTGAGGCCCTGGCCTATGTTCATGGCTAGTGGTTCAGCTTCACATGAGGATGGAGGCACTCAGCCTCTCGCTAGAAAAATGAAAAGACTCAAGCTGGCAAAAGCAGTAGCACCGCAAAGAACTGTGCGTTCTTCGAAATCCCAAATCCACAAGGAGAGTCCAATTGTGTCGGTTGCGATGCCTGACCTTCCCAACACTGGACGTGAAGAGCATGCGCCTTCCACCATTTGCACGCCCCCTGCAAGTGCTGGAAGGAGCACCCGCAGTCCAGTTCCTGATAGTCAGATTGAAGATGTCAGTGTTGAAGTACACCAGGATGAGGAGGATATGGGTGTTGCTGGCGCTGGGGAGGAAATTGACCAGGAGGATTCTGATGGTGAGGTGGTTTGTTTAAGTCAGGCACCCGGGGAGACACCTGTTGTCCGTGGGAGGAATATGGCCGTTGACATGCCTGGTGAAAATACCAAAAAAATCAGCTCTTCGGTGTGGAAGTATTTCACCAGAAATGCGGACAACATTTGTCAAGCCGTGTGTTCCCTTTGTCAAGCTGTAATAAGTAGGGGTAAGGACGTTAACCACCTCGGAACATCCTCCCTTATACGTCACCTGCAGCGCATTCATAATAAGTCAGTGACAAGTTCAAAAACTTTGGCCGACAGCGGAAGCAGTCCACTGACCAGTAAATCCCTTCCTCTTGTAACCAAGCTCACGCAAACCACCCCACCAACTCCCTCAGTGTCAATTTCCTCCTTCCCCAGGAATGCCAATAGTCCTGCAGGCCATGTCACTGGCAATTCTGACGAGTCCTCTCCTGCCTGGGATTCCTCCGATGCATCCTTGCGTGTAACGCCTACTGCTGCTGTTGTTGCTGCTGGGAGTCGATGGTCATCCCAGAGGGGAAGTCGTAAGCCCACTTGTACTACTTCCAGTAAGCAATTGACTGTCCAACAGTCCTTTGCGAGGAAGATGAAATATCACAGCAGTCATCCTGCTGCAAAGCGGATAACTGAGGCCTTGACAACTATGTTGGTGTTAGACGTGCGTCCGGTATCCGCCGTTAGTTCACAGGGAACTAGACAATTTATTGAGGCAGTGTGCCCCCGTTACCAAATACCATCTAGGTTCCACTTCTCTAGGCAGGCGATACCGAGAATGTACATGGACGTCAGAAAAAGACTCACCAGTGTCCTAAAAAATGCAGTTGTACCCAATGTCCACTTAACCACGGACATGTGGACAAGTGGAGCAGGGCAGGGTCAGGACTATATGACTGTGACAGCCCACTGGGTAGATGTATGGACTCCCGCCGCAAGAACAGCAGCGGCGGCACCAGTAGCAGCATCTCGCAAACGCCAACTCTTTCCTAGGCAGGCTACGCTTTGTATCACCGCTTTCCAGAATACGCACACAGCTGAAAACCTCTTACGGCAACTGAGGAAGATCATCGCGGAATGGCTTACCCCAATTGGACTCTCCTGTGGATTTGTGGCATCGGACAACGCCAGCAATATTGTGTGTGCATTAAATATGGGCAAATTCCAGCACGTCCCATGTTTTGCACATACCTTGAATTTGGTGGTGCAGAATTTTTTTTAAAAACGACAGGGGCGTGCAAGAGATGCTGTCGGTGGCCAGAAGAATTGCGGGACACTTTCGGCGTACAGGCACCACGTACAGAAGACTGGAGCACCACCAAAAACTACTGAACCTGCCCTGCCATCATCTGAAGCAAGAAGTGGTAACGAGGTGGAATTCAACCCTCTATATGCTTCAGAGGTTGGAGGAGCAGCAAAAGGCCATTCAAGCCTATACAATTGAGCACGATATAGGAGGTGGAATGCACCTGTCTCAAGTGCAGTGGAGAATGATTTCAACGTTGTGCAAGGTTCTGATGCCCTTTGAACTTGCCACACGTGAAGTCAGTTCAGACACTGCCAGCCTGAGTCAGGTCATTCCCCTCATCAGGCTTTTGCAGAAGAAGCTGGAGACATTGAAGGAGGAGCTAACACGGAGCGATTCCGCTAGGCATGTGGGACTTGTGGATGGAGCCCTTAATTCGCTTAACAAGGATTCACGGGTGGTCAATCTGTTGAAATCAGAGCACTACATTTTGGCCACCGTGCTCGATCCTAGATTTAAAGCCTACCTTGGATCTCTCTTTCCGGCAGACACAAGTCTGCTGGGGTTGAAAGACCTGCTGGTGAGAAAATTGTCAAGTCAAGCGGAACGCGACCTGTCAACATCTCCTCCTTCACATTCTCCCGCAACTGGGGGTGCGAGGAAAAGGCTCAGAATTCCGAGCCCACCCGCTGGCGGTGATGCAGGGCAGTCTGGAGCGACTGCTGATGCTGACATCTGGTCCGGACTGAAGGACCTGACAACGATTACGGACATGTCGTCTACTGTCACTGCATATGATTCTCTCAACATTGAAAGAATGGTGGAGGATTATATGAGTGACCGCATCCAAGTAGGCACGTCACACAGTCCGTACTTATACTGGCAGGAAAAAGAGGCAATTTGGAGGCCCTTGCACAAACTGGCTTTATTCTACCTAAGTTGCCCTCCCACAAGTGTGTACTCCGAAAGAGTGTTTAGTGCCGCCGCTCACCTTGTCAGCAATCGGCGTACGAGGTTACATCCAGAAAATGTGGAGAAGATGATGTTCATTAAAATGAATTATAATCAATTCCTCCGCGGAGACATTGACCAGCAGCAATTGCCTCCACAAAGTACACAGGGAGCTGAGATGGTGGATTCCAGTGGGGACGAATTGATAATCTGTGAGGAGGGGGATGTACACGGTGATATATCGGAGGATGATGATGAGGTGGACATCTTGCCTCTGTAGAGCCAGTTTGTGCAAGGAGAGATTAATTGCTTCTTTTTTGGGGGGGGTCCAAACCAACCCGTCATATCAGTCACAGTCGTGTGGCAGACCCTGTCACTGAAATGATGGGTTGGTTAAAGTGTGCATGCCCTGTTTATACAACATAAGGGTGGGTGGGAGGGCCCAAGGACAATTCCATCTTGCACCTCTTTTTTCTTTTCTTTTTCTTTGCGTCATGTGCTGTTTGGGGAGGGTTTTTTGGAAGGGCCATCCTGCGTGACACTGCAGTGCCACTCCTAGATGGGCCCGGTGTTTGTGTCGGCCACTAGGGTCGCTTATCTTACTCACACAGTCAGCTACCTCATTGCGCCTCTTTTTTTCTTTGCGTCATGTGCTGTTTGGGGAGGGTTTTTTGGAAGGGCCATCCTGCGTGACACTGCAGTGCCACTCCTAGATGGGCCCGGTGTTTGTGTCGGCCACTAGGGTCGCTTATCTTACTCACACAGTCAGCTACCTCATTG
Source organism: Pseudophryne corroboree (assembly GCF_028390025.1). Classification (NCBI taxonomy): domain Eukaryota; kingdom Metazoa; phylum Chordata; class Amphibia; order Anura; family Myobatrachidae; genus Pseudophryne; species Pseudophryne corroboree. The sequence goes on from NC_086449.1 coordinate 375,632,882, forward strand.
CGCCTCTTTTTTTCTTTGCGTCATGTGCTGTTTGGGGAGGGTTTTTTGGAAGGGACATCCTGCGTGACACTGCAGTGCCACTCCTAGATGGGCCCGGTGTTTGTGTCGGCCACTAGGGTCGCTTATCTTACTCACACAGTCAGCTACCTCATTGCGCCTCTTTTTTTCTTTGCGTCATGTGCTGTTTGGGGAGGGTTTTTTGGAAGGGACATCCTGCGTGACACTGCAGTGCCACTCCTAGATGGGCCCGGTGTTTGTGTTGGCCACTAGGGTCGCTTATCTTACTCACACAGCGACCTCGGTGCAAATTTTAGGACTAAAAATAATAGTGAGGTGTGAGGTATTCAGAATAGACTGAAAATGAGTGTAAATTATGGTTTTTGAGGTTAATAATACTTTGGGATCAAAATGACCCCCAAATTCTATGATTTAAGCTGTTTTTTTAGGGTTTTTTGAAAAAAACACCCGAATCCAAAACACACCCGAATCCGACAAAAAAAATTCGGTGAGGTTTTGCCAAAACGCGGTCGAACCCAAATCCAACACCCGAATCCAAAACACACCCGAATCCGACAAAAAAAATTCGGTGAGGTTTTGCCAAAACGCGGTCGAACCCAAAACCAAAACCCGAAAAATTTCCGGCGCTCATCTCTACTGAAAACAGCATTTGATGTAAGCAACGTGAGTCAGTCTGCCACCTAGTTTATTAGCGAGACATGATCATCTCACATAGCTTGTTTAACCCTTCCAGATAAGAACCTCCTATTATTATACACAGAGATGAGTGGAATTATGAGATAGTGAAAATTTAATTTCGTTATGAAACAAACCTTTCTTTGAATTGCTGCACTGGATTTGTAAATATGTATTTGGCTTCATTTATAGTCTATGAAAAAAACCTAGAGGAATCTGGCCCATTCATTCCACTGGGTGGTCTGTGTGGAATAAAGCCAGAGATATTTGAGATCAAATTTCACCAGTAAATGTGCTAATATGTCTCTAATGTCTTTTCACAATATAATTGGCTGAACTCTGGCAGCAGCGAACTGCTTATCTGTAAGGGTAACACCAGCCAAAGAGTGAGATTTGTCCCCAGTAAGATCTGATTAATATTTTCCAGGTTTGATATATTAAACAATGATGTAAGTCAAAATAATGATATATTGCAGTAATACATCTTGCTATTACTTCAATATATCATATTTGTCCTTTAATGAGGGGATCAGATGAAGCAAGTGCTAAACTATTCAGGACTCCTGTATACCTCCCAAAATCCCCGGTCATGTCCATTTCCAGTTTTTGGAAACCAGCACTATTGGGAGGAATGGTACAAAAATAAAATAAATAACAGAATATAAAAAGGGACATATGTGAATGTGGCTCTTCTTAATAGTCGGTGTGGTTTACTGAAGATTAGGCTGGTATGAAAATACATTCCTAGCTTAAATAAAACATCTAAATATGAATAGTGTAAATGTTTTACAATTTTTTTGTTAATATGGTTCATGTTGAGACCAATTAAAGCATGTTTTCTATTTTACTCTTTTTAAGAGTACTTGCATACATTTATCAAAGTGCCTTAGAATAGATTCCTGACTTAATTTTTATTTAAACTCACAGCAAAACCAACACAGAATGCCATCTCTGACTATGCAATAACGCCTCACAGAATCCTATATGGGGTAAATGTACAATACAGTTTAGAGAGTGGAGAAGTTGCCCATAGCAACCAATCATTTTATAGAATGCTCTTGATAAATGCTACTTCAAAAGGTGATTGGTCCACTGTTCCATTTTTCCCTGTTTAATACATCTCTCATAGCTGGTAGACAATGTGCTTTCCTCACATATTCCATCATTTTTCTTAAATTGTTGTATGTGTACTTTATATTCTACAAAAAAAAGTATTAAAAATACGACCACTTTGTAGATACAAATGTGTTTTGTTTTTATACAGTTTTTTTAATATTCATTTATAAACACGTTCTGCATTTTTTGAAACTATTCATTAAAAAATTTATTAAATACAGCCAGTAATGTTGATTTTTATTATCTGCGGCTAATACTTTGTTTCTTTAAAACAGAACTTTCTGGCACTGGTAAGCAGATCTTTCTGACAAATGAACGTATACTTTTTAGTCTGTCTGATATAATTTCATGTGAACTAGGTTAAACCATGTGTAAGCAATGTTAAATTAATCAGTCTACAGTGAGCAAGTTTTTAAAATAGAGTAGGCGGCAATAGCAAAGCTACACAGAAAAGTCTTCAAACTTTTGTTATACCCTTCTCAGGCAGAAATCCCGGCAATTACCCGGCATTTCAGTGCCGGATTGTTTTGACCATCTCTGTTTTGACCCCACCTTTCACACAGAGGAGCAAATTACCGGGTCAAGAATTTCTAGCTAGTAATTTATGGATCAAACCGTGTATTTTGCCTGTGTGAAAGGGTCAACTCGGGTCTCCAGCCCTGGTAAATTCCTGGGTCAAAGTCCTGGGAATTTCAACCCAGGTTGACCCTTTCACACAGAAAAAGTCTGGGTTTTTCAGCAAATTACCAGGTAAAACAACTTCACCAGGGAATTTTGCCTTTTTGTCTGAAGAGAGTATTAAAGTCGTTTTTTTGTTTTGTGTAGAGCAGAGGTTCTCAAACTCGGTCCTCGGGAGCCCACACAGTGCATGTTTTGCAGGTAACCCAGCAGGTGCACAGGTGTATTAATTACTCACTGACACATTTTAAAAGGTCCACAGGTGGAGCTAATTATTTCACTTGCGATTCTGTGAGACCTGCAAAACATGCACTGTGTGGGCCCCCGAGGACAGAGTTTGAGAACCTCTGGTGTAGAGCATAGGTTCTCAAACTCGATCCTAAGGACCCCACACAGTGCATGTTTTGCAGGTAACCCAGCAGGTGCACAGGTGTATTAATTACTCAGACACATTTTAAAAGGTCTACAGGTGGAGCTAATTATTTCACTTACGATTCTGTGAGGAGACCTGGAAAACATGCACTGTGGGGTCCTGAGGACCGAGTTTGAGAACCTCTGGTGTAGAGCATACTTGCCTACCTTACCCTCTCCATGAGGGAGAAAATGCTCTGTTCCTGGACTTTCCTGGTAATGTATGATTGCTATCACCTGTGGTGAAATACCTTTATCAATTACCTAGCTCACCACAGGTGATGGCAATCATACATTACCAGGAAAGTCCAGGAACAGAGCATTTTCTCCCTCATGGAGAGGGTCAGGTAGGCAAGTATGGTGTAGAGCAGGCATTCTCTGTCCTCAAGGCACACTAACAATCCAGGTTTTAGTGATATTCAGGCATCAGCACAGATGATTAAACCCAAAATAAGTGAGGTACTAATTAAGTCACAGGTGCTCAAGCAAGGATAGCACTAAAATCTGGACTGTTATTGTACCTAGAGGACCAAGGTTTGTAATGTCTGGTGTAGAGCCACAAAGTGTGGCTTTTATGGAAGGGTAGCAAGATAACAAACACTGGACACTGTATTGACAACAAGAATTTCATACCAGCCATGAACTATGGAGGGGGCTATGAGTTTGAGTTGTTTATAACCACAACACCTTGCTACCTTGCAGTCATTGACTCCACAGTAAAGTGATCTCTACAGTGGAGTGTTACAGAGAAATCCCAGATCTTAATAGCGCTGTGCATAAGTCATCAGGGAACAACATAGTGTTAGGGACAGTGTATTGCATTGGATATTGTGTAAGAATCTGACGCACAATACAGAAAGTAACTACTTCCAAATGATTATTATTACTGCTGCTCATTCTATAAGTGACTGAATCACGGCTTGTATGGTTTCTTACAGCAGTTCAAGTTGGAGATTTTGTTTAATGGAGAGTGTGTTGATAGGAGCGCAGCTTGTGTCACAAGTAGGTGACCCTCTGTGAGGCAGAACTGACTGGGCAGCATTGGATGGAGCAACAGCACTTTACAAGGTTGCAAGCAGATGAAGGCGAGAGAGCAAATCGTAATGTTCAAGGAAGGCGTAAAGACAGAAGTGGGTAATATAATTCACATATGGGTAAAAGGGAGCAGAGATATTGGTGGTTGGGGAAAGGCATATATTTAGAAGAGAAGTGAAACTGGATAAATTGAGGGGTAAAAACACGCCAATAGATTATTATGAGGATAAGTGAAAGGGGAATAGGAGCAAATAATGAGGGAGTGAATTCATGCAGGATTATAAAGTGATAAATTACAAAAACATTGAAAAGTTAGAAAGGTGGTTATGGGGTATTCTGTGATTTAATGTGTATAAGAAGGATAAAGGGAAACTGCTGTAGATGCTTGGTTAGAAGCGACAGGGCCTGAAACTTAAGGTCTATATAAAACAGCACAAGTTTCTTGATCAGGACATTCTGAAAGCATCATTTGTTTTAGTGGAACTGGAAGGACAAAACCCTAAAGCAAGGCTTAAGTGCTACCAGGTTAAACAAAAGTTGATGTATACCAATCTCTAGCTATATTTCATTAATACTGCCTGGCCTGTGGAATAACATTTTCAGTACATCACTAAACAAGGACATTCATAGCAATACATAGGAAACAGACTGCAGAGTTCTTTGTGTCCACCACCACAGATGTTCTCAACTACATTATAAGAGTACAGCAGTTTGTTACCATCAGTATAAGTGCAAGAACCAGGTGACCTTTATTTTAGTCACTATTTACACACCATTGTAGACAATAGAATCATGAGAAATGACAGCAACTGTTAAAGTCTGCTAAAGCAAGAGTTCTGGTAGAGTATAATTCATCTGATGTAGTTCATGGCCAGAAACTGCATACAGACATTGTTAGGGTTTTATTTTTTTTATTCCCACTTGTTAATTGAGGGGCTTGGTGGAAAAGAGGCACATGGATTTAGAGTTTGTATCCTTATCCTCTCCTTCTTTACATTTCTCCTTTGACTAAACTTTAGGGCCCTACACACATGCCGATTTGTGTTAAAGATATAAACAAACGAGAACTCGTTCATATCTTTCAGTGTGGAGGCTCCAGCGATTAACGATGCGCGGCCCCGCGCTCATTCATCGCTGGTCCCCTGTCGGCTGTGCATGCAGACCAATATGGACGATCTCGTCCATATTTGCCTGCACTTCAATGGAGCCGCGTGACAGGGGGAGTGAAGAAACTTCAATCCCCCCGTCACTGCCCCCCCCTGCCGCCGCGTCGCCCGTCGGCCGTATCCGCCGTCGGGCAGCTCGGTGGCGGATCGGCCAATGTGTAGGGCCTATTTGTCTCTGCTCCTTTTGTTTGCATTGGTTTCATCCCACACTCCAAAAACTTATTGGTATTAAGTAGGCTCTGACAAACGCTACCACTAGTTTTGTGTGTGTATGTTTGTTGGTATGGATGCATGCTCCAAGACTGTAAGCTCCAATGGGACTGATATGAATGAAATTCTCTCGCTATAGTGCTACATAATTTATGACGCAATGTACTACATAAAACAATTCTTCCCACTCCCCTCATTTAAAAGACATAACATTTTTGGGGTTTGTTAGTACATAGGTGGTGGTTACAATAATCTGGGCCAATCAAGGTCACAAAGAGTCTACAACAATTCTCATACCTCACATGACCCTCTCCAGGAGGGACACAATGCTCTGCTTCTGGACTTTCTCTTAATGTATGATTGGCGGCACCTGTGTTAAACAGGTTAATGGATAAGAATGGTATTTTAGCAAAGGTGATGAGAAGCATATATTAAGAGGGAAGTCCAGGAACAGTGCATTCTGTCCCTCCTGGAGAGGGTCATGTTGGGAGGTATGACTCCCAAATTGACCCTCTCCAGGAGGGATAGAAGGCTCTGCTCCTGGACTTCCATGGGCAGCAGGGCAGTGTCATGAACACCATGTGTTTTAAGTTTTCCTGTCAATGCAAGTGGTGCGAAGCAAACTACAAATACCTCAAACCTTTCTTTACAGTGACTGGTATATGGCAAGCACTAGCTTAGGAATTTGGCAATTACATTTAATTCCTAGTGACTTATCTGCAATACAACTTGCCCATTCACTACTTATATCATACTTCCCAACATGACCCTCTCCAGAAAGGACAGCATGCTCTGCTCCTGGACTTTCCTCTTAATTTATGATTGCCATCACCTGTGGTGAAACCTTTTTTTATCCATTAACCTGTTCAAAACAGGTGATGGCAACCATACATAATAAGAGAAAAGTCCAGAAGCAGAGCATTCTGCCCCTCCTGGAAAGGGTCATGTTGGGAGGTACACTTATAGCCCTAGACCGATATGCAGCAATTACAGATTCTACAGTAGATTTTTTACTGTTTGTTTGTTTGTTTTAATACAAGTGGCAGCAAATATTCATAACATAAAAGGAAAAATAACGAGCATGGAGTAAAATTTGTAGGAATGGCTAATGATTAGAACTTTGATAGTATGTATGTGGTGAACAGACAACTTATTTGGATCGTTTATTCTTAAAATATACCCACTATGTGGATTTCTCACTCCTTCACAGCAGGGTGCCATGCTAGGAGAGATCTTTCACTGAACAAGCAAATAACTAGATGGACTTGCTTTGAAATAAAGCAAAATAAGAATTTACTTACCGATAATTCTATTTCTCATAGTCCGTAGTGGATGCTGGGGACTCCGAAAGGACGATGGGGAATAGCGGCTCCGCAGGAGACTGGGCACAAAGTAAAAGCTTTAGGACTAGCTGGTGTGCACTGGCTCCTCCCCCTATGACCCTCCTCCAAGCCTCAGTTAGGATACTGTGCCCGGACGAGCGTACACAATAAGGAAGGATTTTGAATCCCGGGTAAGACTCATACCAGCCACACCAATCACACCGTACAACTTGTGATCTGAACCCAGTTAACAGCATGATAACAGAAGGAGCCTCTGAAAAGATGGCTCACAACAACAATAACCCGATTTTTGTAACAATAACTATGTACAAGTAATGCAGACAATCCGCACTTGGGATGGGCGCCCAGCATCCACTACGGACTATGAGAAATAGAATTATCGGTAAGTAAATTCTTATTTTCTCTAACGTCCTAGTGGATGCTGGGGACTCCGAAAGGACCATGGGGATTATACCAAAGCTCCCAAACGGGCGGGAGAGTGCGGATGACTCTGCAGCACCGAATGAGAGAACTCCAGGTCCTCCTCAGCCAGGGTATCAAATTTGTAGAATTTAGCAAACGTGTTTGCCCCTGACCAAGTAGCTGCTCGGCAAAGTTGTAAAGCCGAGACCCCTCGGGCAGCCGCCCAAGATGAGCCCACTTTCCGTGTGGAATGGGCTTTTACAGATTTTGGCTGTGGCAGGCCTGCCACAGAATGTGCAAGCTGAATTGTACTACAAATCCAACGAGCAATCGTCTGCTTAGAAGCAGGAGCACCCAGCTTGCTGGGTGCATACAGGATAAACAGCGAATCAGATTTTCTGACTCCAGCCGTCCTGGAAACATATTTTCAGGGCCCTGACTACGTCCAGCAACTTGGAATCCTCCAAGTCCCTAGTAGCCGCAGGCACCACAATAGGCTGGTTTAAGTGAAATGCTGAAACCACCTTAGGAAGAAATTGAGGACGAGTCCTCAATTCTGCCCTGTCCGTATGAAAAATTAGGTAAGGGCTTTTATAGGATAAAGCCGCCAATTCTGAGACACGCCTGGCTGAAGCCAGGGCTAACAGCATTACCACTTTCCATGTGAGATATTTTAAGTCCACAGTGGTGAGTGGTTCAAACCAATGTGATTTTAGGAATCCCAAAACTACATTGAGATCCCAAGGTGCCACTGGAGGCACAAAAGGAGGCTGTATATGCAGTACTCCCTTGACAAACGTCTGAACTTCAGGAACAGAAGCCAGTTCTTTTTGGAAGAATATTGACAGGGCCGAAATTTGAACCTTAATGGACCCTAATTTGAGGCCCATAGACAGTCCTGTTTGCAGGAAATGCAGGAACCGACCCAGTTGAAATTCCTCTGTAGGGGCCTTCCTGACCTCGCACCACGCAACATATTTACGCCAAATACGGTGATAATGTTGTATGGTTACATCCTTCCTGGCTTTGATCAGGGTAGGGATGACTTCATCCGGAATGCCTTTTTCCTTCAGGATCCGGCGTTCAACCGCCATGCCGTCAAACGCAGCCGCGGTAAGTCTTGGAACAGACATGGTCCCTGCTGGAGCAGGTCCTTTCTTAGAGGTAGAGGCCACGGGTCTTCCGTGAGCATCTCTTGAATTTCCGGGTACCAAGTCCTTCTTGGCCAATCCGGAGCCACGAGTATAGTCTTTACTCCTCTCCTTCTTATGATTCTCAGTACTTTTGGTATGAGAGGAAGAGGAGGGAACACATACACTGACTGGTACACCCACGGTGTTACCAGAGCGTCCACAGCTATTGCCTGAGGGTCCCTTGACCTAGCGCAATATCTGTCCAGTTTTTTGTTGAGGCGGGACGCCATCATGTCCACCTTTGGTTTTTCCCAACGGTTCACAATCATGTGGAAGACTTCTGGGTGAAGTCCCCACTCCCCCCGGGTGAAGATCGTGTCTGCTGAGGAAGTCTGCTTCCCAGTTGTCCACTCCCGGAATGAACACTGCTGACAGTGCTATCACATGATTCTCCGCCCAGCGAAGAATCCTTGCCACTTTTATCATTGCCCTCCTGCTTCTTGTGCCGCCCTGTCTGTTTACGTGGGCGACTGCCGTGATGTTGTCCGACTGGATCAACACCGGCTGACCCTGAAGCAGAGGTCTTGCCTGACTTAGGGCATTGTAAATGGCCCTTAGTTCCAGGATATTTATGTGAAGTGACGTTTCCATGCTTGACCACAAGCCCTGGAAATTTCTTCCCTGTGTGACTGCTCCCCAGCCTCTCAGGCTGGCATCCGTGGTCACCAGGACCCAATCCTGAATGCCGAATCTGCGGCCCTCTAGGAGATGAGCACTGTGTAACCACCACAGGAGAGACACCCTTGTCCTTGGAGACAGGGTTATCCGCTGATGCATTTGAAGATGCGATCCGGACCATTTGTCCAGCAGATCCCACTGAAAAGTTCTTGCGTGGAATCTGCCGAATGGAATCGCTTCGTAAGAAGCCACCATCTTTCCCAGGACCCTTGTGCATTGATGTACTGACACTTGGCCTGGTCTTAGGAGGTTCCTGACTAGGTCGGATAACTCCTTGGCTTTCTCCTCCGGGAGAAACACCTTTTTCTGTACTGTGTCCAGAATCATCCCTAAGAACAGCAGACGTGTCGTCGGAATCAGCTGCGATTTTGGAATATTTAGAATCCATCCGTGCTGTCGTAGTACTACTTGAGATAGTGCTACTCCGACCTCTAACTGTTCTCTGGACCTTGCCCTTATCAGGAGATCGTCCAAGTAAGGGATAATTAAGACGCCTTTTCTTCGAAGAAGAATCATCATTTCGGCCATTACCTTGGTAAAGACCCGGGATGCCGTGGACAATCCAAACGGCAGCGTCTGAAACGGATAGTGACAGTTCTGTACCACAAACCTGAGGTACCCTTGGTGAGAAGGGCAAATTGGGACATGGAGGTAAGCATCCTTGATGTCCAGAGACACCATATAGTCCCCTTCTTCCAGGTTCGCTATCACTGCTCTGAGTGACTCCATCATGAACTTGAACCTTTTTATGTAAGTGTTCAAGGATTTCAGATTTAAGATGGGTCTCACCGAGCCGTCAGTCTTCGGTACCACAAACAGCGTGGAATAATACCCCTTTCCCTGTTGTAGGAGGGGTACCTTGATTATCACCTGCTGGGAATACAGCTTGTGAATGGCTTCCAATACCGCCTCCCTGTCGGGGGGAGACGTTGGTAAAGCAGACTTCAGGAACCGGCGAGGGGGAGACGTCTCGAATTCCAATTTGTACCCCTGAGATACTACCTGCAGGATCCAGGGGTCCACTTGCGAGTGTGCCCACTGCGCGCTGAAATTCTTGAGACGGGCCCCCACCGTGCCTGAGTCCGCTTGTAAGGCCCCAGCGTCATGCTGAGGACTTGGCAGAAGCGGGGGAGGGCTTCTGTTCGTGGGAAGAGGCTGTTTGCTGCAGTCTTTTTCCCCTTCCTCTGCCCCGGGGCAGATATGAGTGGCCTTTTGCCCGCTTGCCCTTATGGGGACGAAAGGACTGAGCCTGAAAAGACGGTATCTTTTTCTGCTGCGAGGTGACTTGGGGTAAAAAGGTGGATTTTCCAGCCATTGCCGTGGCCACCAGGTCCGATAGACCGACCCCAAATAACTCCTCCCCTTTATACGGCAATACTTCCATATGCCGTTTGGAATCCGCATCCCCTGACCACTGTCGCGTCCATAATCCTCTTCTGGCAGAAATGGACATCGCACTTACTCTTGATGCCAGAGTGCAAATATCCCTCTGTGCATCTCGCATATATAGAAATGCATCTTTTAAATGCTCTATAGTCAATAATATATTGTCCCTGTCCAGGGTATCAATATTTTCAGTCAGGGAATCCGACCAAGCCACCCCAGCACTGCACATCCAGGCTGAGGCGATTGCTGGTCGCAGTATAATACCAGTATGTGTGTATATACTTTTAAGGATATTTTCCAGCTTCCTATCAGCTGGTTCCTTGAGGGCGGCCGTATCAGGGGACGGTAACGCCACTTGTTTTGATAAGCGTGTGAGCGCCTTATCTACGCTAGGGGGTGTTTCCCAACGCGCCCTAACCTCTGTCGGGAAAGGGTATAATGCCAATAATTTTTTAGAAATTAGCAGTTTTTTATCGGGGGAAACCCACGCTTCATCACACACCTCATTTAATTCATCTGATTCAGGAAAAACTACGGGTAGTTTTTTCACACCCCACATAATACCCTTTTTTGTGGTACTTGTAGTATCAGAAATGTTCAAAACCTCCTTCATTGCCGTGATCATGTAACGTGTGGCCCTACTGGAAAATACGTTTGTTTCCTCACCGTCGACACTGGAGTCAGTGTCCGTGTCGACCTGAGGTAACGGGCGTTTTATAGCCCCTGACGGTGTTTGAGACGCCTGTACAGGTATTAACTGATTTGCCGGCTGTCTCATGTCGTCAACAGTCTTTTGTAAAGTGCCGACACTATCACGTAATTCTTTCCATAAGACCATCCAGTCAGGTGTCGACTCCCTAGGGGGTGACATCACTAACACAGGCAATTGCTCCGCCTCCACACCATTTTCCTCCTCATACATGTCGACACAGCGTACCGACACACAGCACACACACAGGGAATGCTCTGATAGAGGACAGGACCCCACTAGCCCTTTGGGGAGACAGAGGGAGAGTTTGCCAGCACACACCAGAGCGCTATATATATATATATATATACACAGGGATAACCTTATATAAGTGTTTTTCCCTAATATAGCTGCTGTATATATTAATATGCCAATTTAGTGCCCCCCCTCTCTTGTTTTACCCTGTTTCTGTTGTGCAGGACTGCAGGGGAGAGTTAGGGAGCCTTCCTCCAACGGAGCTGTGAGGAAAAAATGGCGCTTGTGTGCTGAGGAGATAGGCTCCGCCCCTTTTTCGGCGGCCTTTCTCCCGCTTTTTTGTGGAAAACTGGCAGGGGTTAAATACATCCATATAGCCCAGGAGCTATATGTGATGTATTTTTAGCCATTTAAGGTATTTTCATTGCGTCCCAGGGCACCCCCCCCCAGCGCCCTGCACCCTCAGTGACCGGAGTGTGAAGTGTGCTGAGAGCAATGGCGCACAGCTGCGGTGCTGTGCGCTACCTTATTGAAGACAGGACGTCTTCTGCCGCCGATTTTTCGGACCTCTTCACTCTTCTGGCTCTGTAAGGGGGCCGGCGGCGCGGCTCCGGGACCCATCCATGGCTGGGCCTGTGATCGTCCCTCTGGAGCTAATGTCCAGTAGCCTAAGAAGCCCAATCCACTCTGCACGCAGGTGAGTTCGCTTCTTCTCCCCTTAGTCCCTCGATGCAGTGAGCCTGTTGCCAGCAGGTCTCACTGAAAATAAAAAAACCTATTTAAACTTTTACTCTAAGCAGCTCAGGAGAGCCACCTAGATTGCACCCTTCTCGTTCGGGCACAAAATCTTAACTGAGGCTTGGAGGAGGGTCATAGGGGGAGGAGCCAGTGCACACCAGCTAGTCCTAAAGCTTTTACTTTGTGCCCAGTCTCCTGCGGAGTCGCTATTCCCCATGGTCCTTTCGGAGTCCCCAGCATCCACTAGGACGTTAGAGAAATTATGGATAGGCTGATTTCTATACATGGGCAGGACCAAAGATATATCACAGCTACATAAGCTTACAAAGAACTCACCAATTCCTCTCCCATTTAAATCTCTGATCTTATCCCCCTGCAGACTCTTGCCTGCCTACTTAGCTCCACAAATTAATACAACCACTACTGCCAAATGATTACATCCTCCTACCTCCAAGATTTTGCATGTGCTGCTACCTATCTCTGGAATTCTTAGACTCTCCACAAAACTTCAAACAGGCTCTCAAGACCCACTTCATCAAACCCAGCCATCTCTCTTCCATGCTTACGTTCTAACCCTTCTGTGTCACCCATCTATCCCTCCCATTTAGAATGTAAGCTTTCACAAGCAGGGCCTCTCCCCTCATGTGCTTTTTCTTTCCCTTACTTATACTTTTATCTACTACATGCTCCCTACAACAGCAGCTAACCCTTGGTTTCTGTCGCTTGAGTGTTAGGACTGCTGCTGCAGCAATTTTTTATATACATGTACTGGTCCTGCATTGTCTTGTACTGTAAGTTACTGTACTGCTCATTTGTTTATGTAGGCTGACCATATTATCCCTTTAACCTGGGACACTCATGAATTACACTGGTTCTGTGGCTGCTTAAAAAAAGGTGAAATGCAGGCTTGTACTGTAAACTTACAGAAAAAAACAAAACTGCCGCTAGCTGATTTTAAGCATTAAAAACCAGTTACATAAGTAGCAGGTTTGTGTCATGAACACTATGGGCAGTATTCAAATGATATATCATGCCCGATCTCCTCTCTAAAGTGATCTCTGTTATCGCACCCACAGTAATCAGGTTAAGTTGCGTAAAGGGTTAGGGCGCCTCACTACCCCAGAGGTAGCGAGCTGAAACGATGATACCACACAGAACGGGTGTGAAAAGAATCGAATACTGCCCCAAGTTTCAGGTTTTCCTGTCAATGCAAGTGGTGTGAGGCAAACTACAAATACCTCAAACCTTTCTTTTCTGTGACTGGTATACGGCAAGCACTAATTTAGGAATTTGGCCTTTACATTTAATTCCTAGTGACTTATCTGCCATACTGCTTGCCCATTCACTACTTATATCATACTTCCCAACATGACCCTCTCCAGAAGGGACAGAATGCTCTGCTCCTGGACTTTCCTCTTAATGTATGATTGCCAGCACTTGTAGTTAAACACCTTTCTTATCCATTTACCTGTTCAACGCAGCTGCCGGCTATCATAAATTAAGAGGAAAGTCCAGGAACAGAGCATTATGTCCCTCCGGAGGAGGCTTATGTTAGAAGGCACACTTATATAGAGGATTTCCTTTTGTATTCTACATTCCTACTATTTGTAGTACATTCAGACAGCATAACACCTTAACAACATAAACAAACCAAAAAACATAGGATTTTAAATTACTTACCGGTAAATCCTTTTATCGCAGTCCGTAGGGGATACTGGGAATCCATTTAGTAGCATGGGTATAGACGGATCCACTGAAGCCTTGGGCACTTTAAGAATTTGATAGTATGGGCTGGCTCCTCCCTCTATGCCCCTCCTACCAGACTCGGTCTAGGAAACTGTGCCCGAGGAGATGGACATACTTTGAGAGCTGGATAGATAAGGAGAGTGGTGAGATTAAGAACCAGCACACACAAAACAAGAAGGAAGCCATGCTAACCAAACTTGAAACCAAGAACAGCAAAAGCTGAACCAACCAGAATACTTAACCAAATAACAGCGCAGGAAGAACGCAGCACTGGGCGGGTGGGCGCCCAGTATTCCCTACGGACTACGAGAAAAGGCTTTACCAGTAGGTAATTTAAATCCTATCTTCTCTTACGTCCTTGGGGATACTGGAAATCCATTTAGTACCATGGGGAAGTACCAAAGCTCTCAAACCGGGTGGGAAAGTGCTGAGGTTCCTGCAGAACCGATTAGCCTCTGAGGACCTTCAGTTTGCAAAGTTTTACAAGTTCGATACTTTGACCAAACGTGTTCGAACCTGACCAAGTAGGTGCTCAGCAGAGCTGTAAAGCCGAGACACCCCGGGCAGCCGCCCAAGAAGAACCCACCGACCTAGTAGAGTGGGCCTGTACAGATTTTGGAACCGGCAATCCTGCCGTGGAATAAGCATGCTCAATAGTGAGCCTGATCCAGCATGCAATAAGACTGCTTTGAAGCAGGACATCCAATCTTATTGGGATCATAGAGAACGAACAGCGAGTCCGATTTCCTGTGACAAGCTGCTTTTTTTTTTTTTTTTACATACACCCTCAAAACATCCAAAGACTTTGAAGTAGCAGAGGTGTCCGCAACAGCCGGAACCACAATAGGTTGGTTGATGTGAAACCACCTTAGGAAGAAATTGCAGACAAGTTATGAGTTCAGCTCTGTCCTCATGGAAAATTAAGTAGGGACTCTTGTGAGACAACTCCCCTAACTCCGACACATTTCTTGCTAAAGCCAAGGCCAACAGTGTGACGGTCTTCCACGTAAGGTACTTAACGTCAACCTCCTGTAACGGTTCAAACCAGTCCGATTGGAAGAACTGCAGCACCAAATTGAGATCCCAAGGTGCAGTGGGAGGCACAAAGGGAGGTTGGATGTGCAGAACACCTTTCAAGAACATCTGGACCCTTAGGGAAAGAAGCCAATTGTTTCTGAAAGTAAATAGACAAGACCGAAATCTGGACTTTAATGGAGCATAGGCCCACATCCACTCCTGACTTGAGAAAAAGCAGATGTCGTCCCAGATTAAATTCCTCCGCAGAATATTGTTTGCTCTCACACCAAGAGACATACTTCTTCCATATACGGCGGTAATGTTTAGACGGTACCCCCTTTCTGGCTTGGATCATAGTCGGGATGACCCAGTCAGGAATCCCTCTCCTGGCTAGAATCAGCCATTCAACTTCCATGTCGTTAAACGTAGCCGCGGTAAGTCTTGATAGACGAACGGGCCCTGTTGCAGAAGATCCTCGCAAAGCAGTGGAGGCCAAGGATCTTCGATTAGCATCTCGAGAAGATCCGCGTACCAGGCCCTTCGAGATCAGTACAGAGCATTGAAGATTGCTTGAACCCTTTCCCTTTTTATTCTCTTTAGGAATCTTGGGATCAGAGAAGTGGAGGAAACACGTACACCAGCTGGTAGACCCACGGAGTTGTCAGAGCGTCTACCGCTACTGCTTGTGGGTCCCTCGACCTGGAATAATACCGCTTGTTGAGTTAAGAAACAATCATGTCGATCTGTGGATATCCCCACCGACGTGTCAACCACCGGAATACCTCCGGGTGGAAGCCCCACTCCCCCAGGTGTGGGTCGTGTCTGCTGAGGAAGTTTGCTTCCCAGTTGTCTACTACCGGAATGAAGACCATCGACAATGCCACAGCGTCTTTTTCTGCCCAGAAGAGAATTCTTGACACCTCTGACATTGCTGCTCGGCTTTTTGTTCAGCCCTGTTGGTTTATCTACGTTACCGCCGTAACATTGTCCGAATGGACTTGAATGGCCCGATTCCGAAGTAGAGATGAGGCCTGCAGAAGGGCATTGTAGATTGCCCTGAGTTCCAAGATGTTTATTGGAAGGACGACTTCCCGACTTGATCATCTTCCTTAAAAATTCACCCCCCTGGATGACTGCTCCACAACCTCTGAGGCTTGCGTCTGTGGTTAGCAGAATCCAATTCTGAATCCCAAACCTCCGGTCCTCGACGAGGTGAGACGTCTGTAGCCACCACAGAAGGAAGATTCTGGCTCTTTCAGAGAGACAGATCCTCTGGTGCATGTGAAGATGAGATCCAGACCATTTGTCCAACATATCTAGCTGGCAGGGCCTCGCATGAAACCTTCCGTACTGAAGCGCCTCATAAGAGGCCACCATTTTCCCCAGAAGGCGAATGCACAGATGCACCAAGAGCCGGGTTGGCTTCAGGAGAGCCTGAACCATCGACTGGATTACCATAGCCTTCTCAAAGGGAAGGAACTCTCTCTGAGACTGTGTCCAGTAACATTCCCAGAAACGGAAGCCTCTGCGTCAGTTCCAGGTGAGATTTTGTTAAGTTCAGAATCCACCTGTGATCCAGGAGTAGTGTGGTTGAGCAGCCAATGCTGGCCAACAACCGCTCCCTGGACGGTGCCTTTATCAGAAGATCGTCCATGTACAGAATTATGTTCACTCCCTGTTTGCGGAGTAGAAACCTCATCTCTGCCATCACTTTGGTGAACACTCTCGGTGCCGTGGAGAGACCAAATGGCAGGGCCTGGAACTGGTAGTGACAGTCCTGCAGTGCAAACCGTAGATAAGCCTGATGAGGCGTCCAGATCAGTATGTGAAGGTATGCATACTTGATATCCAAAGACACTAAGAATTCCCCGTCCTCCAGACCTGAGTATCATCGCTCTCAGAGACTCCATCTTGAATTTGAACACTCATAAGTACGGGTTCAACGACTTGAGGTTCAAAATCGGTCTTTCCGAACCGTCCGGTTTCGGTACTACAAACAAGTTGGCAGATGAGGTGGAACTGGAAATATGACCAGCGTCTGTACCAGTTTTTGAATGGCGTCCTGTAAGGTTATATTTGCCTCGTGCGAAACTGGTAAGCCGGATTTGAAGAATCTATGAGGTGGGAGCTCCTGAAACTCCAGTCTGTAGCCTCGGGAAATAAGATCTATGACCCACCGATCCTGGCACGAACCTGTCCAGATGTGACTGAAAAAATTTAGTCAGGCTCCCAGCCACCTGTCTTCCAGGCATTGCGGTTCACAGTCATGCTGAAGGCTTTGAGGAAGCAGAGCTTGAGCTCTGTTCCTACAAACCGGCAGTTGCTGGTTTGTGTGGTTTACCTCTAGCGACTCTGGTGGCTGTAGAAGAACCTCTGATTTTGGCCTTAAACTTGGTAGTCCGAAAGGACTGTAGATTAGGTCCTGAGTAGGCCTTCCTGGCTGGGGGAAGCTGCAGAAGGAAGATATGTGGACTGACCCGCAGTAGCTTTGGAGGTCCTTTTGTTTAGTTCATCTCCAAATAAGTCCTCTCCTGTGAAGGGTAGGCCTTCCACGTCTTTCCTGGAGTCCGCGTCAGCTGTCCACTGGCGTAGCCATAAGCCTCTGCATGCGGACATTGCCATAGCAGTGGTGCGTGCATTAAGCAAGCCTATTTCTTTTATGGCTTCCACCATAAAGTTCGCAGAGTCCTGTATATTTTGCAGGAGTAAAATAATCTCCCCCTGAGGCAAGGTATCTAAACCCTCAATTAGGTTACCCGACCATTTGGCGATGGCCTTCGTAATTCAGCCACATGCTATGGTGGGTCTCTGGGCCACCCCAGCAGCTGTATACAAGGATTTGAGTGTAGTCTCAATTCTACGATCAGCTGTGTCTTTTAGGGAGGCTACACCCGGGACCAGCAATACAATTTTTCGTGACAGCCTGGATACTGATGCATCCACCATCGGTGGATTTTCCCATTTTTTCCTATCCTTAGGAGGAAAAGGAAAAAAAAAATGATAGCAACCTTTTAGGGATTTGAAATTTCCTATCAGGATTAACCCACGGTTCTTCAAACAGGGTATTTAGTTCCTTTGACACAGGAAAAGTGGCTGAGGATTTCTTTTTTTAGATTAAAATAAGATTCCTCAGTCTCCTCTGTCACCTTATCAGGGATATGCAGAACTTCACCGATAGCCTCTGAGAGCCTCTATTCTCTGTGTAGCCTTCCCCACCTCTGAGTCCACCTCCCCCTCCTCCACGTCTGACCCTTCATCATCAAAGTCAGACTACAGGATATGGGCCAAAGTACTTTTTTGCGGACAAATAGCAGGGGACTGAGACGCTGGTTTAGGTAGAGTGTCTCTTTTCATAAACTCAGTCATCGATTGTCTTAAGTATTGCGTCTCTCTCTCTCTCCCTCTCTCATTAGGAGACAATTTAGTAGAAATATTGGAAATCATTCCCTTAATGGCGTCCAGCCAAGCTGGCTCTGCCCCGCTAGCCTGGGAAAGTATATTGCACTGAGTAAACAGTAGTGAACCCCCTGGAGAAGAGGAACACTGTGTCTTACATGAAACACACGCTTTATCTGACATACTGACAGCACACACACAGGAAGAGGTTAAATGCACAATTAACCCACAAAGAGCCCTTCCAGTGAGACACCGAGATAGTATGGAGCCAGCACACAGCACCCTTACCGCTAATGCCAAGCTTAGCCGGGTCACAGGCTGAGTACCCAGATTGGGGACTTAGTACACTAATAAATCGCTCACCCACCACTGAGCTAATCTGGAGTCTCTCCGGAGGAGCTGCGCATCTCTGTCAGTCAGCGTCTGTGTCCACTGCAGAGGGAAAATTGCGCTGGTGAGCTGCTGGAGCCTCTCATAGTGAAGCCCCGCCCCTTCAATGGCATGTGGTCTTCCCACTCATTTTTATACTGGCTGAGGTAATTTAGTGCCTAGAATTCAGTCAGCCCCCTTTTGAGTCTAATGCCAGTCTGGGTACTGTGTACACATATAGTGTACAGAGACTCAGTTCGCCCACTCAGAAGCTGTGCATCTGCACTGTGTACTAAGTCTGGAGACCCAGCCGTCCCATGTAGAAGCCGTGCGTCACCATACCCTCATGCCGCCATAATAGCCGGTGACCCGCTAACCGGGACGCCGGCTTAGTACTCACCACTCTTCTTTCTTCTGGCTCTGTTAGGGGTGGCGGCGTGCTGCCTGAAATGTAAATAGTTCCCTCAGGAGCTAGTGTCCTGTCAGCGGGGAACGGGACCATTAACCCTTCAAGAGGTTGGCCCGTTCCCCCACCCCCCGTAAGTCCCACAAAGCAGACAGGCTGGTGCTATCCAGTCCTGCCTGAAAAAAACAAAGAAAAATAAATGCAGAACTCTTCAGGAGCTTCCATAAGCTTGACCGGCTCCTCCGGGCACATTTTCTAAACTGAGTTTGGTAGGAGGGGCATAGAGGGAGGAGCCAGTGCACACTATCATCTTCTTAAAGTGCCCATGGCTCCTAGTGGACCAGTCTAAACCCATGGTACTAAATGGATTCCCAGTATCCTTAATGACACAAGAGAAAGAGAATGTTGTTAAAACTTCAAAACACATTTAAAGTTAGTCTATATATATCAATTGCTTTTGATGTAAGATACATAAAGCTACAAGTATACCAACTATTTCTCCCCAACTACTTTAGTCACTTGTCTTTTATATGCCTCCCCCCTCCCCCCACAGCCTGTATAACGCGAGAGGGAAGAGATATTCAGCATATAGTACTGTACTTCAAATGAAATAAAATGACCTCTTCTGTAACTATTCTACAGCTTCAAATAAAGCATTTTATTAAACATGAATATATTCTTATTTTAACACAACACATGGGAGTTATTTTGCATTTGAATAGAAAGTCTCAGCAAAACCAATTTAAATGTGGTGTGAAACAGGTGGTCTACAGGTCCCACCCTATCACCTTTCATAAGTAGTGCTCAATCTTGGAAAATGTAGCATTCACTCTAGAAGTGCTTTCCATGTCAAAAGACAGCATCTCCCATTAAATGCTGGGTGCCATTCTAAAATGACCACGCAAAAATGTTCTTTTGTCTTAAAGCACCCACAACAGGTCTTGTTCTGGATTTCTTTCATCTATTTTTCAGGGTCAGAAGTCACACCTGTTTCCACACAGAAATCCTGAAACCATGACTTGCTTGGGGCACTTGAGGATTAGATATGAAAACCACTGTCTTAAAGCAAGGAAGGCAACCTAGAACGTGATAGTTTGAACCACTTTCAGAATTCAAGGAAATGGCAAGTCTAAAACGCATCTACAAAAGTGCTTGAAATCTGAGCTTAAGAGTAAAGACATCAGAATTTTAGAATGACATATGGTCATTTGCTCATGGTCTTTTCAGACAGACCTCATAGCTTAACCCATTTTTGGCCGAACTGCATTTAAAGTTAGCACTGATTAATGTGGTTGTCAAGCCGTGTCCTGAGGTCCGGTAAACACAGAAACAGAATCTCTTATATAATTCCGGTGTATATCCTAAAAATAAGGGGACTTTAAGTCATCACTTCTCTAAATAGTAGAATGCAAATTCAAATCTCTGCTATATTATGGAAAGTTGTGACTGTCAGCATTACCTGTTATATTGAACTTAAATTGGCAGATATTCGAGCATGCTCTTTAATACTAAGAAATGGCCTTTAATAAACATGACTAAGTGTATGGAACATTTCTTTGGGCAGGACTGTCTGTAGCCACTGATCACACATCTGACCAGTGCTCCAGAACCTTGAATAACAAGACTCACACCTGTAGTTATCTCTATATTTGAAAGTAAATTAAGTCATACAATTCACCACCCTTATTTGCTGTAAAGGGGACACAATGGCAATGGGACACTTCAGCACACATTCAGCCCACCCAACCCTTTCTCCATCCTAACAAATAAATTCCTGCAAGATGGTACTCACCAGTACACTAGGAATTTAGACATTCCATTTCCTCTCTTGGCATTAAAATAGGAGCATATATCCATGTTTAAAAAGAAAGAAAAAAACAGCCAAATTATTAATAAATATATATATATATATATATATATATATATATATATATATATATATATATATATATATATACTTAAAACCTGAGACAGGGTAGGATGAACTCCTGCTCTTTTGGGCAATCAGAATGTGGATTTCCAAACAAATATGCAGGTATTAAAAACATAAAAAAAAAAAGAAGAGGGTAACACCAACTGGTGTCCCACTAAAGCACACATTCCTTTAATGTTTGTCTTTGTAATCTTAAGTTGTTTTTAGTACAATATGCCTCAGTGTTCACCATTAGGCTTTGGAGAATGTAATATTCCAACAGAGAGTCCAAGACATGATCCACTTGGCAGGGCACTGAAAATGACAACACTACTTGAAAACTACATCATCACAGCAGCCAGAATTATTTGTTGCTTTGTGGGGTTTTTTTTTTTATCCTTAGAGTTCAAGTAGCGCACAATGTTGACTGCTGAACTCATGCACACAGCTACCAAAATGGAATGTGGGGAGGGGAAAATATGCTATGAACATTGGGCTGAGAAATGATCAGGAAAATCAAGACCTAAAAGGGTGATATATCAATGCTATTATTCATAAAAACCTTGTTTAGTAATAAAAAAAATTGCTTTGTTTAAATATGAATATTATAGTCTGCTTCTCATGGTTAGGAAAGAAGTCTGTATTTGTTTATCGCTTCCGAAAAGCAGATTGCTTCTACTACAACTCCATGTCCTGGGCTTCGTCTTCGGAGAAGTCAGACATTGAGCTTTCAGACGAGCTGTCGCCTGTGCGCTCCTCCTGTTCTTTAAGCGCTTCTTCCGTTGCATATTTTTGGATATATTCTACAAAACAAACATGGACACAATAGTGAAGAATACATTTCAATATTGGTTTCTAATTTTATTATAGTTTAGAGAGAAATAGAACGATTACAGAGAAAACAGTGCAAACTAGGAAATAAAAATCCTCCCACAATAAATTAGGACAAATTTAGACTTTTATTGGGACCTGGGACACCTGTTTACACTGCAGCCTTACCAATGTCCGACCCTGGTAGCTATTCAGGTTGGAATGCCCAGGTGACTGGACCCTTTTCTATTGAGCCATGACCCAGGTAGACCTGGCAATAATCAGTGTTTTGCGGCAGTGGAAAAGGACCCTACTGTGTCCTCAAAAATCAGCCTACATTATTGAGATATACAAGATGACCTGCTGGTTTTTTGGGGGAGGTACACAAAAAGAAATGGAGGAGAATGGTCTTTAGAAATTAATATAAATAGTATAATTTTTTTTATTTTATTTTTTTAGACATTTCCATTTCAGTGATCAATAAAAAGATTCAGACTTCACGTAATACAAAACCCACTGATCACAACAATCTACACTGCTCAAAAAAAATAAAGGGAACACTAAAATAACACATCCTAGATCTGAATGAATGAAATATTCTTATTAAATACTTTGTTCTTTACATAGTTGAATGTGCTGACAACAAAATCACAAAAATCAATGGAAATCAAATTTATTAACCCATGGAGGTCTGGATTTGGAGTCACACTCAAAATTAAAGTGGAAAAACACACTACAAGCTGATCCAGCTTTGATGTAATGTCCTTAAAACAAGTCAAAATGAGGGTCAGTAGTGTGTGTGGCCTCCACGTGCCTGTATGACCTCCCTACAATGCCTGGGCATGCTCCTGATGAGGTGGCGGATGGTCTCCTGAGGGATCTCCTCCCAGACCTGGACTAAAGCATCCGCCAACTCCTGGACAGTCTGTGGTGCAACATGGCGTTGGTGGATGGAGTGAGACATGATGTCCAATATGTGCTCAATTGGATTCAGGTCTGGGGAACGGGCGGGCCAGTCCATAGCATCAATGCCTTCGTCTTGCAGGAACTGCTGACACACTCCAGCCACATGAGGTCTAGCATTGTCTTGCATTAGGAGGAACCCAGGGCCCACTGCACCAGCATATGGTCTCACAAGGAGTCTGAGGATCTCAACTCGGTACCTAATGGCAGTCAGGCTACCTCTGGCGAGCACATGGAGGGCTGTGCGGCCCCCCAAAAAAATGCCACCCCACACCATTACTGACCCACTGCCAAACCGGTCATGCTGGAGGATGTTGCAGGCAGCAGAACGTTCTCCTTGGCGTCTCCAGACTCTGTCACGTCTGTCACATGTGCTCAGTGAGAACCTGCTTTCATCTGTGAATTTGCCAATCTTGGTGTTCTCTGGCAAATGCCAAACGTCCTGCACCGTGTTGGGCTGTAAGCACAACCCCCACCTGTGGATGTCGGGCCCTCATACCACCCTGTTTCTGATCGTTTGAGTAGACACATGCACATTTGTGGCTTGCTGGAGGTCATTTTGCAGGGCTCTGGCAGTGCTCCTCCTGCTCCTACTTGCACAAAGGCAGAGGTAGCAGTCCTGCTGCTGGTTTGTTGCCCTCCTATGGCCTCCTCCACGTCTCCTGATGTACTGGCCTGTCTCCTGGTAGCGCCTCCATGCTCTGGACACTACGCTGACAGACACAGCAAACCTTCTTGCCACAGCTCGCATTGATGTGCCATCCTGGATGAGCTGCACTACCTGAGCCACTTTGTAGACTCCGTCTCATGCTACCACTAGAGTGAAAGCAACTCCAGCTTTCAAAAGTGACAAAAACATCAGCCAGAAAGCATAGGAGCTGAGACGTGGTCTGTGATCACCACCTGCAGAACACCTCCTTTATTGGGGGTGTCTTGCTAATTGCCTATAATTTCCATCTGTTGTCTATTCCATTTGCACAACAGCATGTGAAATTGATTGTCAGTCAGTGTTGCTTCCTAAGTGGACAGTTAGATTTCACAGTAGTGTGATTGACTTGGAGTTACATTGTGTTGTTTAAGTGTTCCCTTTATTTTTTTGAGCAGTGTACTACGACATGAACGTTTCCATCTGGTTCCCACCATTAAGGGCCAACCATATTTTTTTGAGGGTTTGCCAGATTACCAGTGACCTGATGGAAACAGAGGCTGCTCAATCTCATGATGGCAATATTTGCTTCAAGGGGATACCCGCATAGGGTACAGTCTATTGCTAAAATTGAAGCAGTCTAACAATAGAATAGATTTATGGAGAAAGGTTCAACACAAAGGAGTAAAAAGATCCTGTGGGTGAATCATACAACTCCCAAATTAAGTATACCAAAAAGATGGGCAAGAAGCCTTGGCCAATGGTATCATTGGATAATGACCTTCCACTCCTAAATAACACACATTATGCCCAGTTACTCTAGACTGAGAAACATTAGAGATATTCTGGTAAAAACGGTTACATCGGGATTTAACAAATCATCTACACACTTCTTAAGCAGAAAGAACGGTTGCTTTAAGTGCTTGGGCTGCACAACATGCAACTATCTGATTCCAGGAGATGTGGCGAGACATGCATATTCAGGAAAGAAGTTTTACATCAGATGGCCCTTAACATGTACATAAAAATTTGTAGTGTATATCTTATCCTGCCCGTGTGGGAATGTCTCAAACATGGTATGGCCACAATAAGATCTAGAATTTTAGATTATGTCCCTCTATCTTTAAGTGGAGGGAACAGATCCAATGTGAATTCAAATATATTTTTAGTCTTAATACCCTACGGTTAAACGACTCCTTGGATCTTCACCATTTTTTTATAAAATAGTGGGCTATATGTATTGGAGGGCTGAGGATGGGCCAGGTAACTGTTAGTAGGTCTACACACACACACAGTTTATCATGTTCTATTACCACCATATATAAATAACGCTACATTTTTCAGTGCCCTCTAGGCTCCTCCTTCTGATTTATTCAACTGTGAATTAACCTGTCAACTTCTTGGTGCACTAAACTAAGAAAATCCATGCTGTAGATTTTTTGCGTTTTAATTTTGTTTATTTTATTTATTTTTTAATTTTACTCAGTATACAATGAATCTCTAAATATCCCATGACCAGATACTTTCCTTCTAATGTCATGAAACATTGTTCTTCGATACATTACGCAAGCTACTTTACCCGAAATGTATTTTTATTCAAATAACTAGTTTAACTCTAGACTGTAGTCAATACATACTTACATCGGAATCAGTATGTGTAACCAACAGACGGTATGCCAGCTGTCAGGTTACTGGCAGCGGCATACAGTCTGTCAGAATCCCGTCTGAGAGGCAGAGTGTCTCCTCGCAGGCTCGCCATGCTTCGGGCCCAGTGGCTCACTTCGCCCATCACAGGTTATATTCCCACTTGATTGGTGGTGTGGACTCACCAACAGAGTGGTAATAGCCCACATTTGTCGGGATTCTGACCGGTGGCATTTCACCGGCTGTCAGCCTCCTAAATGCCAGGATCACAACAGACGGTATTTTAACTGCATCCCCTTACATCGTGTATTTCATTCCATATAAGTAATACTTAATGTTGAAAATTTGACTACCATATATTGGCGTCTTTTCTCAACTGTGTGGTTTCCCTTAAATTAACTGTGTGTAACCAAAGCCTGGCCCCACAAGATGCCAGAGCTTCCATGATCAATATGTGACGCTACCCACAATATATGTAGCAGGGAAAACTTACTACCAGTAATTACTGCTAAGCAATGTAAACTTACCTTTAATTTTCTGTTTGTACTCCTCTGGTCGATGTAGATACATAGCTGCTGCATCTCCATTAAGGGGATCTATTGGGTTTGGGTAAGCCAGCAGCTGGGGCAGAAAAGACTCAAATATATTGGTAAGATCTGTAATAAAATGGTTTTGCATGTTAGCTTTGCACTAAAAATAAGACCATAGATATTAGTCACTTTCTCACTTTAAAGTAAAAGAAAGAAAAAGTTGGTCAGTAGTTTCGAGTGCACTTATGTATAAATTAGTAAATAAAATACTTAAACTTATATCATTCAATTAAAATTACTGCATCTTCAGGTCATTAACATAAGTGAAATTAATAAAAAATAAGAATTTACTTACCGATAATTCTATTTCTCGGAGTCCGTAGTGGATGCTGGGGTTCCTGAAAGGACCATGGGGAATAGCGGCTCCGCAGGAGACAGGGCACAAAAAGTAAAGCTTTACGATCAGGTGGTGTACTGGCTCCTCCCCCTATGACCCTCCTCCAAGCCTCAGTTAGGATACTGTGCCCGGACGAGCGTACACAATAAGGAAGGATTTATGAATCCCGGGTAAGACTCATACCAGCCACACCAATCACACCGTACAACCTGTGATCTAAACCCAGTTAACAGTATGATAACAGAGGAGCCTCTGAAAGATGGCTCCCTACAACAATAACCCGAATTAGGTAACAATAACTATGTACAATTATTGCAGATAATCCGCACTTGGGATGGGCGCCCAGCATCCACTACGGACTCCGAGAAATAGAATTATCGGTAAGTAAATTCTTATTTTCTCTATCGTCCTAGTGGATGCTGGGGTTCCTGAAAGGACCATGGGGATAATACCAAAGCTCCCAAACGGGCGGGAGAGTGCGGATGACTCTGCAGCACCGAATGAGAGAACTCCAGGTCCTCCTTAGCCAGGGTATCAAATTTGTAGAATTTTACAAACGTGTTCTCCCCCGACCACGTAGCCGCTCGGCAGAGTTGTAATGCCGAGACCCCTCGGGCAGCCGCCCAAGAAGAACCCACCTTCCTTGTGGAGTGGGCTTTTACCGATTTTGGCTGTGGCAGGCCTGCCACAGAATGTGCAAGCTGAATCGTACTACAAATCCAGCGAGCAATAGTCTGCTTAGACGCAGGAGCGCCCAACTTGTTGGGAGCATATAGTATAAACAGTGAGTCAGATTTCCTGACTCCAGCTGTCCTTGAAATGTATATTTTTAAAGCTCTGACAACGTCCAACAACTTGGAGTCCTCCAAGTCGCTTGTAGCCGCAGGCACTACAATAGGCTGGTTCAGATGAAATGCCGACACCACCTTAGGGAGAAAATGCGGACGAGTCCGCAGTTCTGCCCTGTCCGAATGGAAAATCAGATATGGGCTTTTGTAAGATAAAGCTGCCAGTTCTGACACTCTCCTGGCCGAAGCCAGGGCTAGTAGCATGGTCACTTTCCATGTGAGATATTTCAAATCCACAGTTTTTAGTGGTTCAAACCAATGAGATTTGAGAAAGTCCAAAACAACATTGAGATCCCACGGTGCCACTGGAGGCACCACAGGGGGCTGTATATGCAGCACTCCCTTAACAAAAGTCTGGACTTCAGGAACTGAAGCCAATTCTTTCTGGAAGAAAATCGACAGGGCCGAAATTTGAACCTTAATAGATCCCAATTTGAGACCCATAGACAATCCTGATTGCAGGAAATGTAGGAATCGACCCAGTTGAAATTCCTCCGTCGGAGCACTCCGATCCTCGCACCACGCAACATATTTTCGCCAAATGCGGTGATAATGTTGCGCGGTTACTTCCTTCCTTGCTTTAATCAAAGTAGGAATGACTTCTTCCGGCATGCCTTTTTCCTTTAGGATCCGGCGTTCAACCGCCATGCCGTCAAACGCAGCCGCGGTAAGTCTTGAAACAGACAGGGACCCTGCTGAAGCAAGTCCCTTCTCAGAGGTAGAGGCCACGGATCTTCCGTGATCATCTCTTGAAGTTCCGGGTACCAAGTCCTTCTTGGCCAATCCGGAACCACTAGTATCGTTCTTACGCCTCTTTGCCGTATAATTCTCAATACTTTTGGTATGAGAGGCAGAGGAGGAAACACATACACCGACTGGTACACCCAAGGCGTTACCAGCGCGTCCACAGCTATTGCCTGCGGATCTCTTGACCTGGCGCAATACCTGTCCAGTTTTTTGTTGAGGCGAGACGCCATCATGTCCACCATTGGTCTTTCCCAACGGGTTACCAGCATGTGGAAAACTTCTGGATGAAGACCCCACTCTCCCGGGTGAAGGTCGTGTCTGCTGAGGAAGTCTGCTTCCCAGTTGTCCACTCCCGGGATGAACACTGCTGACAGTGCTATCACATGATTCTCTGCCCAGCGAAGAATCCTTGCAGCTTCTGCCATTGCACTCCTGCTTCTTGTGCCGCCCTGTCTGTTCACATGGGCGACTGCCGTGATGTTGTCCGACTGGATCAACACCGGTTTTCCTTGAAGCAGAGGTTCTGCCTGGCTTAGAGCATTGTAGATTGCTCTTAGTTCCAGAATGTTTATGTGAAGAGACGTTTCCAGGCTCGACCACACGCCCTGGAAGTTTCTTCCTTGTGTGACTGCTCCCCAGCCTCTCAGGCTGGCGTCCGTGGTCACCAGGATCCAATCCTGTATGCCGAATCTGCGGCCCTCCAATAGATGAGCACTCTGCAACCACCACAGAAGAGATACCCTTGTCCTTGGAGACAGGGTTATCCGCTGGTGCATCTGAAGATGCGACCCTGACCATTTGTCCAACAGATCCCTCTGGAAAATTCTTGCGTGGAATCTGCCGAATGGAATTGCTTCGTAAGAAGCCACCATTTTTCCCAGGACTCTTGTGCATTGATGTACAGACACCTTTCCTGGTTTTAGGAGGTTCCTGACAAGTTCGGATAACTCCTTGGCTTTTTCCTCCGGGAGAAAAACCTTTTTCTGAACCGTGTCCAGAATCATCCCTAGGAACAGCAGACGTGTTGTCGGAATTAACTGGGATTTTGGAATATTCAGAATCCACCCGTGCTGTTTTAGCACTTCTTGAGACAGTGCTAATCCCATCTCTAGCTGTTCTCTGGACCTTGCCCTTATTAGGAGATCGTCCAAGTATGGGATAATTAATACGCCTTTTCTTCGAAGAAGAATCATCATCTCGGCCATTACCTTGGTAAAGACCCGAGGTGCCGTGGACAATCCAAACGGCAGCGTCTGAAACTGATAGTGACAGTTCTGTACGACGAACCTGAGGTACCCCTGGTGTGAGGGGTAAATTGGAACGTGGAGATACGCATCCTTGATGTCCAAGGATACCATAAAGTCCCCTTCTTCCAGGTTCGCTATCACTGCTCTGAGTGACTCCATCTTGAACTTGAACTTCTTTATGTACAGGTTCAAGGATTTCAGATTTAGAATAGGTCTTACCGAGCCATCCGGCTTCGGTACCACAAATAGAGTGGAGTAATACCCCTTTCCTTGTTGTAAAAGAGGTACCTTGACTATCACCTGCTGAGAGTACAGCTTGTGAATGGCTTCCAAGACCGTCACCCTGTCGGAGGGGGACGTTGGTAAAGCAGACTTCAGGAAACGGCGAGGTGGATCCGTCTCTAGTTCCAACCTGTACCCCTGAGATATTATCTGCAGGATCCAGGGATCTACCTGCGAGTGAGCCCACTGCGCGCTGAAAATCTTGAGACGACCCCCCACCGCCCCCGAGTCCGCTTGAGAAGCCCAAGCGTCATGCTGAGGCTTTTGTAGAAGCGGGGGAGGGCTTCTGTTCCTGGGAAGGAGCTGCCTGTTGCAGTCTCTTCCCCCTTCCTCTGCCTCGTGGCAGATATGAATATCCCTTTGCTCTCTTGTTTTTAAAGGAACGAAAGGGCTGCGGTTGAAAAGTCGGTGTCTTTTTCTGTTGGGGAGTGACTTGAGGTAAAAAGGTGGATTTCCCGGCTGTAGCCGTGGCCACCAAATCCGATAGACCGACACCAAATAACTCCTCCCCTTTATACGGCAAAACTTCCATATGCCGTTTTGAGTCCGCATCACCTGACCACTGTCGCGTCCATAAACTTCTTCTGGCCGAAATGGACATAGCACTTACCCGTGATGCCAGTGTGCAAATATCCCTCTGTGCATCACGCATATAAAGAAATGCATCCTTTATTTGCTCTAAAGACAGTAAAACATTGTCCCTATCCAGGGTATCAATATTTTCAATCAGGGACTCTGACCAAGCTACCCCAGCACTGCACATCCAGGCTGTCGCTATAGCTGGTCGTAGTATAACACCTGTATGTGTGTATATACTTTTTTGGATATTTTCCATCCTCCTATCTGCTGGATCTTTAAGTGCGGCCGTCTCAGGAGAGGGTAACGCCACTTGTTTTGATAAGCGTGTGAGCGCCTTGTCCACCCTAGGAGGTGTTTCCCAGCGCGCCCTAACCTCTGGCGGGAAAGGGTATAAAGCCAATAACTTCTTTGAAATTAGCATTTTTTTATCGGGGGCAACCCACGCTTCATCACACACCTCATTTAATTCATCTGATTCAGGAAAAACTATAGGTAGTTTTTTCACACCCCACATAATACCCTGTTTTGTGGTACCTGTAGTATCAGCAATATGTAACGCCTCCTTCATTGCCAAAATCATATAACGTGTGGCCCTACTGGAAAATACGGTTGATTCATCACCGTCGCCACTGGAATCAGTGCCTGTGTCTGGGTCTGTGTCGACCGACTGAGGCAAAGGGCGTTTTACAGCCCCTGACGGTGTTTGAGGCGCCTGGACAGGTGCTAATTGATTGTCCGGCCGTCTCATGTCGTCAAACGACTGCTTTAGCGTGTTGACACTATCCCGTAATTCCATAAATAAAGGCATCCATTCTGGTGTCGACCCCCTAGGGGGTGACATCCCCATATTTGGCAATTGCTCCGCCTCCACACCAATATCGTCCTCATACATGTCGACACACACGTACCGACCCACAGCAGACACACAGGGAATGCTCTTAAAGAAGACAGGACCCCACTAGCCCTTTGGGGAGACAGAGGGAGAGTTTGCCAGCACACACCAAAAAGCGCTATATATGACAGGGATAGCCTTATAATAAGTGCTCCCTGTATAGCTGCTTTAATAATATAATTTTGCCACAATTTTGCCCCCCCTCTCTTGTTTTACCCTGTTTCTGTAGTGCAGTGCAGGGGAGAGCCTGGGAGCCTTCCTGACCAGCGGAGCTGTGTGAGGAAAATGGCGCTGTGTGCTGAGGAGATAGGCCCCGCCCCTTTTTCGGCGGGCTCGTCTCCCGCTCTTTAGTGGATTCTGGCAGGGGTTAAATATCTCCATATAGCCCCCGGAGGCTATATGTGAGGTATTTTTAGCCAAAATAGGTTTTCATTTGCCTCCCAGGGCGCCCCCCTCCCAGCGCCCTGCACCCTCAGTGACTGCCGTGTGAAGTGTGCTGAGAGGAAAATGGCGCACAGCTGCAGTGCTGTGCGCTACCTTAAGAAGACTGAGGAGTCTTCTGCCGCCGATTCTGGACCTCTTCTCGTTTCAGCATCTGCAAGGGGGCCGGCGGCGAGGCTCCGGTGACCATCCAGGCTGTACCTGTGATCGTCCCTCTGGAGCTAATGTCCAGTAGCCAAGAAGCCAATCCATCCTGCACGCAGGTGAGTTCACTTCTTCTCCCCTAAGTCCCTCGTTGCAGTGATCCTGTTGCCAGCAGGACTCACTGTAAAATAAAAAACCTAAGCTAAACTTTTCTAAGCAGCTCTTTAGGAGAGCCACCTAGATTGCACCCTTCTCGGCCGGGCACAAAAATCTAACTGAGGCTTGGAGGAGGGTCATAGGGGGAGGAGCCAGTACACACCACCTGATCGTAAAGCTTTACTTTTTGTGCCCTGTCTCCTGCGGAGCCGCTATTCCCCATGGTCCTTTCAGGAACCCCAGCATCCACTAGGACGATAGAGAAAAATAAAATAAAATCCAGTCAAACAAAATGTAGAAAGTCTTTGTTTTACAAACTGCTGTATCATCAGTCGTAAATACTATATGTCACAACTGATCAACTACAGTGTTATCCGTATCTAATATTCTTATTATGGGAACTTCAAAGTTTTTCCTTTCTCCTGATATATATTAAAATATAGATATTGGCATCTGCACAGGAGTATTAAGTACATTAGCATAAAGATGTGTCTAATGCCAAGTTTTTAACCAGTTTATGCAACGTACTATTGGGGATAACGATTGTAAATGCAAGTTTACAACCAGATATTTATTTAAAAAAAAAAAAAAAAAAAAGTGGTACTCCTTTCTCTTATGACTGTATCAGTACCAAACAACCTAATGTCACGTTGGTTAAACATACATCGTATCCAAGTGTTACACTGTGCAGCTGGGTAAGTGTGTACCTAAACGCTGTATTGCTATAGATCAAGCACATTATGCTCAAAAAGTTATTTGCCAAGTAAATTGGAATTTGAACAATCTGCATTAACCAGAAAGGTGCTGTGCGAGACCATTTCTTTACCATAAACTTATCTTGTAAGTGTATGGCTGTTTGTGAGATGACCAGACCCTACAGTTTCATTGCTAGCAAAAGCATGAATTCATTGAGAATGGTCCTTGCACATACATATGGTGGTCCTAATACTTCTATAAATAAACTATTCATGGACAGCACAAGTTTGAGGATGGTACTCAACCATGTACTCAAATCTTAAAGGTGTTATTAATATTGCATTGACCATATAATATAAAAAAATATATATATATTTTTGTGAAGACTGATAGTTTAAACTGTCCTAAATATTTCTCCTCACCAGTATAATGAAATGACATGCTGATTAAGCTGACCCCCATTCTCTTGCAACAAGTCATTTAGCATTAACAGCGTTGTTGGGTTGTATATCTAGTGTTCCTAATGCCTCCCGTGTGCAAGGATTCACTGATCAGTGATAACCATGCCAACATGCATTTCGTGCGTCACTAACTGTCCCCTGCAAGAAATCACACTTTCTAATCTGCATAAGTGTAATTGCGGTCATTGAAAGTACATTCATACCGTGCACGCAAAACACAAGTGTCTGTAAAGAATCCACAAAATGTTAATTCTTGGGGAAATTAAAGTTACAGAGCTAACCAGAGAGGAAACAAGTTAAAGAAATGTATTTTAAAACAAACTATGGGGCACATGCATTTAGTTGTGTGGCAATTAAACCTAATAACCTAACCTCTTCCTAACCATAACCCTTAACCCAAGCCGATAAACCAACCCTAACATCCAATATCTAATACCCCAACCCAATTCCCTAAAATAACTCTAAAGGGCAGACAGGACGGGCCACATGGTTCTTCTTCGCCGTCAAATTATATGTTTCTATATAATTGCAGCACGGGGAAAAGCTATACAATAAAATAGCCTTTTCTCCAAGTCTAAAACAGATTAAAATGTCACCTAAATATCACTTACGGTTAGACGAACAGTAATTGATATTTGTTAATCTAGCAGTTATATCAATGACAACATTGAATGAAAGGAAACATCCAGAGTATAGTCGGAAGAACTAACCATACAGAGCTGTCCAGGTTTGATTGATGACATCTAGACACACTGTACCTGACCTGTAGAGTGACACACAAAGATTTACAATAATGTAACCAATGTATCAAGCATCCCGCATAAAATCAATAACTGAATTTAAAAAATGCTAAACCTGCATTTTTTATTTTCCATTTGTAAATGCTCTTGACAAACTTAAGGTGCAAAAGTTCTGATCATTAGTTTGAAAGGAGTGTTGTATATTTTGTTGACATGCAGTATGTTGACATGCTCCTAACTGAAAAAAATAAATAAATTGACCACATGGACATTATTAGAACTTCAACAAAACGTCCCTGGTGGTCTAATGGTGACTAACCTAGTCTGGTCAAACGATCAACTGATGAGGACTCCCGGCAGACTCAGAGATATTGAGTCTGTCCACCCTAGTGCCTAATCCTAACCTCCCTTCCCGCGACCTAACCCTCAGTTGCTGCTCTGTGCACAATGTCAGCATTTCACATGTCGACATCTTGACTACTTCCCTGTGAAAGCACAACCTTGTGTGATGGCATTAGCGGTATGACCTCATTGAGGGTATAAGCAGGTCTGCAAAGGACAAAAATATGCAACATGCCGCAAAGAGGAATAGAATTTAAAAAAAAAAGAAAAGGTACTTTTACTTGTGCTGGGAACAATAAGGTATATACACAATATTGAAGAGCATGCTCCCTTAATGGGGGTAGTTCCCAATTCTGTCCCCTGCAGCGTGTCCCAGTGATGCGTGCAAAGAACCAGTGATCTCACCCACGCTGCTAATCTGCAGACTACACTGGATACTCCAGACGCAGAGCCGAATACACTTTTATTGAGACTGTTTACCACCGTACTAGAAACTCAGGGGCAGATGTATTAAGCCTAGAGACAGCATAAGGAAGTGATAAACCAGTGATAAGTGCAAGGTGATAAACGCACCAGCCAGACAGCTCCTAACTGTTAATTTACATATAGGAGCTGATTGGCTGGTGCGTTTATCACCTTGCACTTATCACTGGTTTATAACTTCCTTATGCTGTCTCCAGGAGAATACATCTGCCCCTCAGTGCCATCACCATTTAAGCAACAGTGCACTGCAGTCAACAGGTAGTGTTCCTGCTTCCATACTTCAGTGACTACTCATTACGCAAGATTCACTACACTTCCTGTGGTACCCTCTACCAATCTCTATACATGTCCTCTCATCAGGACTTAGGTTAGAGTGCCCTACACTGTCCTTTGATACCAGGGCGTAGCTAATATCGTATAGCTTGCATCAAGTGAAGGTTATGAGTGATTTCCTTTCATTTGTATAAGTTTTGCGGTTATAAATTTACATTAAAAAAGTCAGGATGCTACGTAAATGTATTAACATTGCTGACAAATTTTTGTTACGTGTGGGGTAATGTGACATTTACCACCCAGAAATGCCAAGTTACTCCGATCGTGAAGACACCTTCTAGAAAAGGTATCAATCAGGCTGCAACATGTCACTCAAAATCCACTTTCTGGACTCTCATCTGGACTTCTCCCCTGACAAATGTGGTGCAGGGAATGAGTAGCACAGTGAGCGATTTCACCAAGACATTTCAATAATGGAACAAAGATATCAGGGTAGGTGACTACTGCTGGACAGTGACAAGAGATGCCATAGAAGAGGAGTATAACCGGCAAGCATAGAGACAGAACAGGCCACTATTTGAGATAGTTCTTTCAGTTGCTGTATGTTTTGTGTTCTTATTTGCGATGGATTAAATTTAAACAACTGTTATTTATGATGTATCAAGAAAATACATTGATTTGTTTTTCTTTACATCAAATTTTGAGAAAGGAAATAAAAAGTATTTCTTTGTTTTACATTGTATTAGAAATATTCTACTAAGGACCAAGAGCGAATTTCAGGATCAGGTAGCCTCTAGGCACCAACCTCACCCTCCTCAACCACCACAATTTACTAACCATTGCCCCCTTCTCCCTTACAAGTTACAATAGAAGAAGTGGAAAAGTTACATTAAAAAAAACAAAATAACTTACGCTTCATCAATATTGGGGTGAAATATTTTGTTCATAAATCCTGGGGGGGGGAAGAAAAAGATAATTATGCATTTAGAAAATAAAGTAAAAATCAAGTTTACAGTTATCAATGCAGTTCTGAAACAGTATAGATATCTTATCAATGCTTTCATAAAGTTCTTATTTGACTGCAATTATAATTCAGAATATATAAGATACTGAGAAAGTGATTGAAGTGTTCACTGGACTTCAGTGTGACTAAAGCAGACTACTGAGCAAAGCTGGATTTAACTAGGAAATGGGGACTACTTGTTCACCACACTAAAGTGGTCGTTCACTATAATCTGGAAAGGACATCCAAGGACATCTAAATTAGACCACTTACGGAAATTTTTAATTCATGCATAGTTTTCAAAGGCTCCAGTAAGTCACAGATCAAGATGCATTCACAGCAGATATATGTAAAAGGGGACCATGACTTGCAGATCAGCGGCAATGGCTAACAAATTCAGGTCTGCCACAGGCATTAAATTCTACCTATCAGGAGGACCAGTAATCAACTTTTTTGTAAAAATTCAAGGAGCAACATACTACCTTCTTCAGATAAACTTTACATTGAGGCAGGGTTTCCCAAACTCAAGGGAAACATCAAGGCAATCTAACAAACCATTTTTTTTTTATTATATTCATGATTAATCACGGATGGTAAAGTCAAACTAATTGAGGTACTAATTAAATCATGGATAACCAGGACTGTTAGAGGGATAGGCATTCAATTGTTTTAGGTGCAGCTATAATCAGACTTTTTCGTACATTTCTTCTTGCCACCTCAGGAGGCTTTGAGAAGAGAGGTTTCCCCTACGAGGCACTCACTCTCAATTGAGCAACAAGTGAATCGCTCCGTTGGACGCCCATTAGCGGAAGCTACGGAAGTAAACAACTGAAGTCTCCCTATTAGGATACATTGAGGACAGTGTCTGGGAAATGTTGCATTAAGAAGTTTATTTAATGATGTTCAATTTGTTCAGATCGCAGATATTTGAAATGGTATTAAAAGCAGCAATATGTGTAAAGGCAAAAAAAATACAGGGTTGTGTTGGAAAAAAATTTAAATCCAAAAAACAGGTTTTGGTGAGAACAGCAGATTTTAACAAATCACACTCCATTAAATAAACCATTTATTCTTTCAAAACTAGGATGTTCTTTC
Organism: Pseudophryne corroboree; assembly: GCF_028390025.1. Lineage (NCBI taxonomy): Eukaryota > Metazoa > Chordata > Amphibia > Anura > Myobatrachidae > Pseudophryne > Pseudophryne corroboree. The sequence continues at coordinate 375,669,139 of NC_086449.1, forward strand.
CACTGGCAATTCCACATAAAAACCACAATAGTATTTTTACTGAATACCATCAAATACGTATGATTACTCCATAGCATAAAAACAACTGTGGTGAGACAGGGTTAGTTTCACTAGGGAATGCAGTATTTCCCTGGTCACACCTTTCCTGTAGAGGGTTAAAGAAAAGCCTACAGACTCAGAGAAAGTGATAATTTAATGGTGACCTTGTTACACAACCTAATACATTATAACTGGCAGTCAGAGGCAACTGTACGTAAACTACACAACTATGGTCCGAATTCAATTAGCTCCGAAAAGCCATTTTTGCTGTAAAAACCTGCGATTTTACAGTGACTCGCAAAGAGTACCTATTCAATTGTCTACAAAAACGGATTTGCTGTACTCTTACCACAAACTTCATTTCACCACTTCTGAGCAGATGGAAAGTTGGGGGGGAAAAATAAGAATTTACTTACCGATAATTCTATTTCTCGGAGTCCGTAGTGGATGCTGGGGTTCCTGAAAGGACCATGGGGAATAGCGGCTCCGCAGGAGACAGGGCACAAAAAGTAAAGCTTTAGGATCAGGTGGTGTGCACTGGCTCCTCCCCCTATGACCCTCCTCCAAGCCAGTTAGATACTGTGCCCGGACGAGCGTACATAATAAGGAAGGATTTTGAATCCCGGGTAAGACTCATACCAGCCACACCAATCACACTGTACAACCTGTGATCTGAACCCAGTTAACAGTATGATAACAGCGGAGCCTCTGAAAAGATGGCTCACAACAATAAGAACCCGATTTTTGTAACTATGTACAAGTATTGCAGATAATCCGCACTTGGGATGGGCGCCCAGCATCCACTACGGACTCCGAGAAATAGAATTATCGGTAAGTAAATTCTTATTTTCTCTATCGTCCTAGTGGATGCTGGGGTTCCTGAAAGGACCATGGGGATAATACCAAAGCTCCCAAACGGGCGGGAGAGTGCGGATGACTCTGCAGCACCGAATGAGAGAACTCCAGGTCCTCCTTAGTCAGGGTATCAAATTTGTAGGATTTTACAAACGTGTTTGCCCCTGACTAAATAACCGCTCGGCAAAGTTGTAAAAGCCGAGACCCCTCGGGCAGCCGCCCAAGATGAGCCCACCTTCCTTGTGGAATGGGCATTTACATATTTTGGCTGTGGCAGGCCTGCCACAGAATGTGCAAGCTGAATTGTATTACACATCCAACTAGCAATAGTCTGCTTAGAAGCAAAAGCACCCAGTTTGTTGGGTGCATACAGGATAACAGCAAGTCAGTTTTCCTGACTCCAGCCGTCCTGGAACATATTTTCAGGGCCCTGACAACATCTAGCAACTTGGAGTCCTCCAAGTCCCTAGTAGGTGCAAGGCACCACAATAAGCTGGTTCAGGTGAAACACTGACACCACCTTAGGGAGAGAACTGGGGACGAGTCCGCAGCTCTGCCCTGTCCGAATGGACAAACAGATATGGGCTTTTTTGAGAAAAAACCACCAATTTGACACTCACCTGGTCCAGGCCAGGGCCAAGATCATGGTCACTTTTCATGTGAGGTGCTTCAAATCCACAGATTTGACTGGTTTTAAACCAATGTGATTTGAGGAATCCCAGAACTACGTTGAGATCCCACAGTGCCACTGGAGGCACAAAAGGGGGTTGTATATGCAATACTCCCTTGACAAACTTCTGGACTTCAGGAATTGAAGCCAATTCTTTCTGGAAGAAAATCGACAGGGCCGAAATTTGAACCTTAATGGACCCCAATTTGAGGCCCATAGACACTCCTGTTTGCAGGAAATGCAGGAAACGACCGAGTTGAAATTTCTTTGTGGGGCCTTCCTGGCCTCACACCACGCAACATATTTTCGCCACATGTGGTGATAATGTTGTGCGGTCACCTCCTTTCTGGCTTTGACCAGGGTAGGAATGACCTCTTCCGGAATACCTTTTTCCCTTAGGATCCGGCGTTCCACCGCCATGCCGACAAACGCAGCTGCGGTAAGTCTTGGAACAGACATGGTACTTGCTGAAGCAAGTCCCTTCTTAGCGGCAGAGGCCATAAAACCTCTGTAAGCATCTCTTGAAGTTCCGGGTACCAAGTCCTTCTTGGCCAATCCGGAGCCATGAGTATAGTTCTTACTCCTCTACGTCTTATAATTCTCAGCACCTTAGGTATGAGAAGCAGAGGAGGGAACACATACACCGACTGGTACACCCACGGTGTTACCAGAACGTCCACAGCTATTGCCTGAGGGTCTCTTGGCCTGGCGCAATACCTGTCCCGTTTTTTTGTTCAGACGGGACGCCATCATGTCCACCTTTGGTATTTCCCAACGGTTTACAATCATGTGGAAAAAAACTTCCCGATGAAGTTTCCACTCTCCCGGGTGGAGGTCGTGCCTGCTGAGGAAGTCTGCTTCCCAGTTTCCATTCCCGGGATGAAACACTGCTGACAGTGCTATCACATGATTTTCCGCCCAGCGAAAAGTCCTTGCAGTTTTTGCCATTGCCCTCCTGCTTCTTGTGTCGCCCTGTCTGTTTACGTGGGCGACTGCCGTGATGTTTTTCCCACTGGATCAATACCGGCTGACCTTGAAGCAGAGGTCTTGCTAAGCTTAGAGCATTATAAATTTACCCTTAGCTCCAGTATATTTATGTGGAGAAAAGTCTCCAGACTTGATCACACTCCCTGGAAATTTTTTCCTTGTGTGACTGCTCCCCAGCCTCTCGGGCTGGGCTCCGTGGTCACCAGCATCCAATCCTGAATGCCAAATCTGCGGCCCTCTAGAAGATGAGCACTCTATAACCACCACAGGAGAGACACCCTTGTCCTTGGATATAGGGTTATCCGCTGATGCATCTGAAGATGCGATCAGGACCATTTGTCCAGCAGATCCCACTGAAAAGTTCTTGCATGAAATCTGCCGAATGGAATTGCTTCGTAGGAAGCCACCATTTTTACCAGGACCCTTGTGCAATGATGCACTGTTTTTAGGAGGTTCCTGACTAGCTCGGATAACTCCCTGGCTTTCTCTTCCGGGAGAAACACCTTTTTCTGGACTGTGTCCAGAATCATCCCTAGGCACAGCAGACGTGTCGTCGGGATCAGCTGCGATTCTGGAATATTTAGAATCCACCCGTGCTGTTGTAGCAGTATCCGAGATAGTGCTACTCCGACCTCCAACTGTTCCCTGGACTATGCCCTTATCAGGAGATCGTCCAAGTAAGGGATAATTTAGACGCCTTTTCTTCGAAGAAGAATCATCATTTCGGCCATTACCTTGGTAAAGACCCGGGGTGCCGTGGACAATCCAAACGGCAGCGTCTAAAACGGATAGTGACAGTTCTGCACCACGAACCTGAGGTACCCTTAGTGAGAAGGGCAAATTTGGGACATAGAGGTAAGCATCCCTGATGTCCCGGGACACTATATAGTCCCCTTCTTCCTGGTTCGTTATCACTGCTCTGAGTGACTCCATCTTGATTTGAACCTTTGCAAGTGTTCAAATTTTTTTAGATTTAGAATAGGTCTCACCTAGCCTTCTGGCTTCAGTACCACAATATAGTGTGGAATAATACCCCTTTCCTTGTTGTAGGAGGGGTAATTTGATTATCACCTGCTGGGAATACAGCTTGTGAATTTTTTCCCATACTGCCTCCTTGTCGGAGGGAGACCTTGGTAAAGCAGACTTCAGGAGCCTGCGAAGAGGAAACGTCTCTACATTCCAATCTGTACCCCTGGGATACTACTTGTAGGATCCAGGGGTCCTGTACGGTCTCAGCGCCATGCTGAGAACTTGTCAGAAGCGGTGGAACGCTTCTGTTCCTGGGAATGGGCTGCCTGCTGCAGTCTTCTTCCCTTTCCTCTATCCCTGGGCAGATATGATCTTATAGGGACGAAAGGACTGAGGCTGAAAAGACGGTGTCTTTTTCTGCAGAGATGTGACTTAGGGTAAAAACGGTGGATTTTCCAGCAGTTGCCGTGGCCACCAGGTCCGATGGACCAACCCCAAAAAACTCCTCTTCCTTTATACGGCAATACACCTTTTTGCCGTTTGGAATCTGCATCACCTGACCACTGTCGTGTCCATAACATCTTCTGGCAGATATGGACATCGCATTTACTCTTGATGCCAGAGTGCAAATATCCCTCTGTGCATCTCGCATATATAGAAATGCATCCTTTAAATGCTCTATAGTCAATAAAATACTGTCCCTGTCAAGGGTATCAATATTTTTAGTCAGGGAATCCGACCAAGCCACCCCAGCTCTGCACATCCAGGCTGAGGCGATCGCTGGTCGCAGTATAACACCAGTATGTGTGTATATACTTTTTATGATATTTTCCAGCCTCCTGTCAGCTGGTCCTTGAGGACGGCCCTATCTATAGACGGTACCGCCACTTGTTTTGATAAGCGTGTGAGCGCCTTATCCACCCTAAGGGGTGTTTCCCAACGCGCCCTAACTTCTGGCGGGAAAGGGTATACCGCCCATAATTTTCTATCGGGGGGAACCCACGCATCATCACACACTTTATTTAATTTATCTGATTCAGGAAAAACTACTGTAGTTTTTTCACATCCCACATAATACCCTCTTTTGTGGTACTTGTAGTATCAGAAATATGTAACACCTCCTTCATTGCCTTTAACGTGTGGCCCTAATAAGGAATACGTTTGTTTATTCACCGTCGACACTGGATTCAGTGTCCCTGTCTGTGTCTGTGTCGACCGACTAAAGTAAACGGGCGTTTTAAAAACCCCTGACGGTGTTTTTGAGACGTCTGGACCGGTACTAATTTGTTTGTCGGCCGTCTCATGTCGTCAACCGACCTTGCAGCGTGTTGACATTATCACGTAATTCCCTAAATAAGCCATCCATTCCGGTGTCGACTCCCTAGAGAGTGACATCACCATTACAGGCAATTTGCTCCGCCTCCTCACCAACATCGTCCTCATACATGTCGACACACACGTACCGACACACAGCACACACACAGGGAATGCTCTGATAGAGGACAGGACCCACTAGCCCTTTGGAGAGACAGAGGGAGAGTTTGCCAGCACACACCAAAAACGCTATAATTATATAGGGACAACCTTATATAAGTGTTTTCCCTTATAGCATCTTTTTTATATATTTCTAACGCCAAATTAGTGCCCCCCCTCTCTGTTTTAACCCTGTTTCTGTAGTGCAGTGCAGGGGAGAGCCTGGGAGCCTTCCCTCCAGCCTTTCTGTGAGGGAAAATGGCGCTGTGTGCTGAGGAGATAGGCCCCGCCCCTTTTTCGGCGGCCTCGTCTCCCGCTTTTAACGGATTCTGGCAGGGGTTAAATATCTCCATATAGCCTCCGGAGGCTATATGTGAGGTATTTTTTAGCCAAAATAGGTTTTCATTTGCCTCCCAGGGCGCCCCCCTCCCAGCGCCCTGCACCCTCAGTGACTGCCGTGTGAAGTGTGCTGAGAGGAAAATGGCGCACAGCTGCAGTGCTGTGCGCTACCTTTAGAAGACTGAGGAGTCTTCTGCCGCCGATTCTGGACCTCTTCTTACTTCAGCATCTGCAAGGGGGCCGGCGGCAAGGCTCCGGTGACCATCCAGGCTGTACCTGTGATCGTCCCTCTGGAGCTGATGTCCAGTAGCCAAGAAGCCAATCCATCCTGCACGCAGGTGAGTTCACTTCTTCTCCCCTAAGTCCCTCGTTGCAGTGATCCTGTTGCCAGCAGGACTCACTGTAAAATAAAAAACCTAAGCTAAACTTTTCTAAGCAGCTCTTTAGGAGAGCCACCTAGATTGCACCCTTCTCGGCCGGGCACAAAAATCTAACTGGCTTGGAGGAGGGTCATAGGGGGAGGAGCCAGTGCACACCACCTGATCCTAAAGCTTTACTTTTTGTGCCCTGTCTCCTGCGGAGCCGCTATTCCCCATGGTCCTTTCAGGAACCCCAGCATCCACTAGGACGATAGAGAAAAATCCTTATTTTTAAGTCAAAATGTCAGGATTTGGGTCAGAACCCATAGGACACTCCTTTGAATGTCTAATTGGGCACAAGACGTTTTAAATTATTTTTAATTAGCCAATAATGACACATCATTGTTTGGGTTAAAAACTGCAAAATGATGCAAACAGGGGTACAAGGTATGGGACAGGTATATTGGGTTGGTTTATGAGTGGGACAAGTGTTTTTATACTTGAAGGTGGGAGTAATTGGGCTGTTTCCGTGTGCCCCCTAGAATAACCCAAATAAATACTTATACCCATTATTATGTGCCGACAAATTTAATTTTAGCTGTTTTGCGAGGGAAAAAAAAATTGGCTTTCTATAAAAAAATTTTTTAAATGTATATCACAGCCATTTGACCCAATTTAGGTACCAGAAATAGTTTTATTATAGCTAATAATAAACTTTTATACTGTTATCTGATGTTCGTTTTGGTTGTGTGTTTTTTGTGGGTACAGGCAAAATTTCTCCATTTTTCACTTTCAGCAAACAATTTTCGCAGTAATATAGTTTTCATGAATTTGCAATTGAATAGGCAAAATCGCAGGAACACGCATACCCACAAAGCCCATTTTTTGCAGCAAAAAAATAAAAAATAAAAATTAAGACATTCACTGAAAACCGCAATCACTGTAAATTACCCTGATTTTGTGACTAACTGAATTCAGCCCTATGACTAATACTACATTTTTTTAATAGTGTTTCTAAACTAAGTCAACCTTAAAAAATGCATAGCTGATTCACACAATGTCCTTTTACAGCCAAGTGACTAACTGTAAGCTTATGGGTACAGGGGAGCATTACAAACCTATAGAAGGAGATTTGAAAGGATATTTATCTGGAAGGTCCACTCTAACTTTCCACACGCCACCTTCATATGGTGCTGCCATAAAGAAGAAGAAAAAAAAAAAGTGAGTGCTTCAAAAGATTAAAATGCAGTGAAAAAAATAAAATAAAAAAATAAGAATTTACTCACCGGTAATTCTATTTCTCGTAGTCCGTAGTGGATGCTGGGAACTCCGTAAGGACCATGGGGGATAGCGGGCTCCGAAGGAGGCTGGGCACTCTAGAAAGATCTTAGACTACCTGGTGTGCACTGGCTCCTCCCACTATGACCCTCCTCCAAGCCTCAGTTAGGACACCGTGCCCGGACGAGCGTACACAATAAGGAAGGATTTTGAATCCCGGGTAAGACTCATACCAGCCACACCATTCACACCGTATAACTCGTGATATGAAACCCAGTTAACAGTATGAAACAACTGAGCCTCTCAACAGACGGCTCAACAATAACCCGATTTAGTTAACAATAACTATGTACAAGTATTGCAGATACACCGCACTTGGGACTGGCGCCCAGCATCCACTACGGACTACGAGAAATAGAATTACCGGTGAGTAAATTCTTATTTTCTCTGACGTCCTAGTGGATGCTGGGAACTCCGTAAGGACCATGGGGATTATACCAAAGCTCCCAAACGGGCGGGAGAGTGCGGATGACTCTGCAACACCGAATGAGAGAACTCCAGGTCCTCCTCAGCCAGGGTATCAAATTTATAGAATTTTGCAAACGTGTTTGCCCCTGACCAAGTAGCAGCTCGGCAAAACTGTAAAGCCGAGACCCCTCGGGCAGCCGCCCAAGATGAGCCCACCATCCTTGTGGAATGGGCATTGACAGATTTTGGCTGTGGCAGGCCTGCCACAGAATGTGCAAGCTGAATTGTACTACAAATCCAACGAACAATAGTCTGCTTAGAAGCAGGAGCACCCAGCTTGTTGGGTGCATATAGGATAAACAGCGAGTCAGATTTTCTGACTCCAGCCGTCCTGGAAACATATATTTTCAGGGCCCTGACCACGTCTAACAACTTGGAGTCCTCCAAGTCCCTAGTAGCCGCAGGCACCACAATAGGCTGGTTCAGGTGAAACGCTGACACCACCTTAGGGAGAAACTGGGGACGAGTCCTCAATTCTGCCCTATCCATATGGAAAATCAGATAAGGGCTTTTATAAGACAAAGCCGCCAATTCTGATACTCGCCTGGCAGAAGCCAAGGCCAATAACATGACCACCTTCCACGTGAGATATTTCAGATCCACAGTTTTTAGTGGTTCAAACCAATGTGATTTTAAGAAACTCAACACCACGTTGAGATCCCAAGGTGCCACAGGAGGCACATATGGGGGCTGAATATGCAGCACTCCCTTTACAAAAGTCTGAACTTCAGGTACTGAAACTAGTTCTTTTTGAAAGAAAATCGACAGAGCCGAGATCTGTACCTTAATGGAGCCCAGTTTTAGGCCCATATTCACTCCTGCTTGCAGGAAATGCAGAAATCGACCTAGTTGAAATTCCTCTGTTGGGCCTTTTCGGCCTCACACCATGCAACATACTTCCGCCATATGCGGTGATAATGATTTGCTGTAACCTCTTTCCTAGCTTTAATAAGCGTAGGAATGACTTCCTCCGGAATGCCCTTTTCCTTCAGGATCCGGCGTTCAACCGCCATGCCGTCAAACGCAGCCGCGGTAAGTTTTGGAACAGACAGGGCCCCTGCTGCCGCAGGTCCTGTCTGAGCCGCAGAGGCCATGGGTCCTCTGATATAATTTTTTGAAGTTGTGGGTACCAAGCTCTTCTTGGCCAATCCGGAACCACGAGTATCGTTCTTACTCCTCGCCTTCTTATTATTATTCTCAATACCTTTGGTATGAGGGGCAGAGGAGGGAACACATAAACCGACTGGTACACCCACGGTGTTACCAGAGCGTCCACAACTATCGCCTGAGGGTCTCTTGACCTGGCGCAATATCTTTTATAGCTTTTTGTTGATGCGGGACGCCATCATGTCCACCTGTGGCCTTTCCCAAAGGTGTACAATCCTTTGGAAGACTTCTGGATGAAGTCCCCACTCTCCCGGGTGGAGGTCGTGTCTGCTGAGAAGATCTGCTTCCCAGTTGTCCACTCCGGGAATGAACACTGCTGACAGTGCTAACACATGAATTTCCGCCCATCGGAGAATCCTTGTGGCTTCTGCCATCGCCATCCTGCTTCTTGTGTCGCCCTGTTGGTTTACATGGGCGACCGCCGTGATGTTGTCTGATTGGATCAGCTGGTTTTGAAGCAGAGGCCTTGCCTGACCCAGGGCATTGTAACTGGCCCTCAGTTCCAGAATATTTTGTGTAGAGACGTCACCTGACTTGACCAAAGTCTTTGGAAGTTTCTTCCCTGTGTGACTGCCCCCAGCCTCAAAGGCTGGCCTCCATGGTCACTAGGACCTAGTCCAGTATTTCGAACCTGCGGCCCTCCTTAAGATGGGCACTCTGCAGCCACCATTTTAGAGATACCCTGGTCCTTGGAGACAGGGTTATCAGCCGATGCATTTGAAGATGCGATCCGGACCATATGTCCAACAGGTCCCACTGAAAAGTTCTTGCATGGAACCTGCCGAATGGGATTGCTTCGTAGGAAGCTACCATTTTTCCCCAGGATTCGCGTGCAATGATGCACCGATACCTGTTTTGGCTTCAGGAGGTCTCTGACTAGAGATGACAGCTCCTTGGCTTTCTCCTCCCGGAGAAACACTTATTTCTGGTCTGTGTCCAGAACCATCCCCAGGAACAGTAGACGTGTCATAGGAACCAGCTGTGACTTTGGACTGTTTAGAATCCAACCCTGCTGTTGTAGCACTTTCCAAAATAGTGCTACCCCGACTAGCAACTGCTCCTTGGACCTCGCTCTTATAAGGAGATTGTCCAAGTACGGGATAATTAAAACTCCCTTTTTTCGAAGGAGTATCATCATTTCGGCCATTACCCCGGTAAACACCCTCGGTGCCTTGTACAGTCCTGTCTGGACTTGGTAATGGTAATCCTGTACCACAAATCTGAGGTACTCCTGGCGAGGATGGTAAATGGGGACATGCAGGTAAGCATCCTTGATGTCCCGGGATACCATGTAATCCCCCTCGTCCAGGCTTGCAATAACCGCCCCGAGCGATTCCATCTTGAACTTGAATTTTTTTATGTATGTGTTCAAGGATTTTAATATAAATGGGTCACACCGAACCATGCTGTTTCGGTACCCCAACCCGTGTAGAATAGTAACCCCATCCTTGTTGAAGTAGGGGCACTTGAGTATTACCTTTGGGAATACTGCTTATTAATTGCCTCTAGTACAGCCTCCCTGCCTGAGGGAGTTGTCGGCAAGCCATAATCTAGGAAACGGCTGGGGGGAGATATCTCGAATTCCAGCTTGTACCCCTGACATACTATCTGAAAGAAACAGGGATCCACCTGTGAGCGAGCCCACTGATCGCTGAAATTTTGGAGACGGCCCCCCACCGTACCTGGCTACACCTGTGGAGCCCCCGCGTCATGCTGTGGGCTCAGAGGAAGCGAGAGAAGAATGTTGATTCTGGGAGCAGGCTGACAGGTGCAGCTTTTTCCCTCTTCCCTTGTCTCTGTACAGAAGGGAAACGCCTTTGACCCGCTTGCTTTTCTGAAGCCGAAAGGACTGTACCTGATAATACAGTGCTTTCTGAGTCCGTGAGGAAACCTGAGGTAAAAATATTTCTTCCCAGCTGTGGCTGTGGATACGAGGTCCCAGAGACCATCCCCAAATAATTCCTCACCTATATAAGGCAGAATCTTTTTAAAGTCAGCATCACCTGTCCCGTGACAGGTCTCAAATACCCTCCTGACAGAATGGACATTACATTCATTTTGGATGCCAGCCGGCAAAATATCCCTCTGTGCATCCCTCATATATAAGACGACGTCTTTAATATGTTCTCATGTTTGACAGGGTCACCGACCACGCTGCAGCAGCACGATCTGCAGGTCTCCGTCTAGTACCTGAGTGTGTAAATACAGACTTCAGGATAGCCTCCTGCTTTTTATCAACAGGTACCTTCAAAGTGGCCGTTCCTAAAACGGCAGTGCTACCTTTTTTGACAACCGTGTAAGCGCCTTATCCACCCTAGGGGATATCTCCCAGCGTAACTTAACCTCCTGGCGGGAAAGGGTACGCCATCAGTAACTCTTTAGAAATTACCAGTTTCTAAACGGGGGAACCCACGCTTTTCACACACTTCATTTATTCATCTGATGGGGGAACAAAACACTGCCTGTTTTTTCTCCCCAACCTAAAAACCCATTTTTAGAGGTGCTTGGGTTAATGTCAGAAATGTGTAACACATTTTTTATTGCCGGGATCAAGTCACGGATGTTCCTAGTGGATTGTGTATATGTCTCAACCTTGTCGACCCTGGAGTCAGACTCCGTGTCGACATCTGTGTCTGCCATCTGAGTGAGTGGGCGTTTTTGAGCCCCTGATGGCCTTTGAGACGCCTGGGCAGGCGCGGGCTGAGGAGCCGGCTGTCCCACAGCTGATACGTCATCCACCCTTTTATGTAAGGAGTTGACACTGTCGGTTAATACCTTTCACCTATCCATCCACTCTGGTGTCGGCCCCACAGGGGGCTACATCACATATATCGGCCTCTGCTCCGTCACCATATAAGCCTCCTCATTCAACATGTCGACACAGCCGTACCGACACACCGCAGACACACAGGGAATGCTCTAAACGAGGACAGGACCCACAAAAGCCCTTTGGGGGGACAGAGTGAGAGTATGCCAGCACACACCAGAGCGCTATATATATACAGGGACTAACTGAGTTATGTCCCTAATAGCTGCTTTTCATATAATATATGTATATATACTGCCAAATTTAATGCCCCCCCTCTCTTTTCCCTCTTACTGTACTGTAGATTGCAGGGAAGAGCCAGGGAGCTTCCTTCCAGCCGAGCTGTGAGGGAAAAATGGCGCCAGTGTGCTGAGGAGATAGGCTCCGCCCCTTTTTCGCGGCCTATTCTCCCGCTTTTTATGGAATTCTGGCAGGGGTATTTTCCTCATATATAGCCCCTGGGGCTATATATTGAGGTATTTTAGCCAGCCAAGGTGTTTTTATTGCTGCCTCAGGGCGCCCCCCCCCAGCGCCCTGCACCCTCAGTGACCGGAGTGTGAAGTGTGTGAGAGGAGCAATGGCGCACAGCTGCAGTGCTGTGCGCTACCTTGGTGAAGACAGAGTCTTCATGCCGCCGATTTTCCGGACCTATCTTCTTGCTTCTGGCTCTGTAAGGGGGACGGCGGCGCGGCTCCGGGACCGAACACCAAGGACTGGGCCTGCGGTCGATCCCTCTGGAGCTAATGGTGTCCAGTAGCCTAAGAAGCCCAATCCGGCTGCAAGCAGGCGAGTTCGCTTCTTCTCCCCTTAGTCCCTCGCTGCAGTGAGCCTGTTGCCAGCAGGTCTCACTGAAAATAAAAAACCTAAGTCTATTCTTTCTAAGAGCTCAGGAGAGCCCCTAGTGTGCATCCAACCTCGGCCGGGCACGAATTCTAACTGAGGCTTGGAGGAGGGTCATAGTGGGAGGAGCCAGTGCACACCAGGTAGTCTAAGATCTTTCTAGAGTGCCCAGCCTCCTTCGGAGCCCGCTATCCCCCATGGTCCTTACGGAGTTCCCAGCATCCACTACGGACTACGAGAAATAGAATTACCGGTGAGTAAATTCTTGTTTTTTTATTTTATTTTTATTATTAATTAATTATTAATTATTATTTATTATTATTATATTATTAAGGGTTAAGAATTCAAAACACCAACAAATAAAAACCATCAACTCAAATAGAATCCACTCCACCCTACATCTGTTGGAGACATTACATCAGAGCGTAGTACTCTAATCATTGAAGAGTACTTTGAAAGAAAGAATTAAAGAAAGAAAAGTGAATGCATGGGTACAGTCATTGAGCCCCAACCATCTGTTTCTCCTTCTGCAGTGGCTTCCTGTTCCTTTTCACTGAACTGTGAATTGATTGTGCCAATCATGAGTTTCTACAGCTCCTCCCTGACCTCATTCTACTCCAGTCACCCACTTTGGGATCTGACACTTTGCTGAGCAAGCTACTAATGGAGGCAATTTGGCTACTGGAGGAGCCACCACTAGAAGAATGAGCTGCTAACTAGCTACCTCTTGGTGTTTTTACCTCCTGGTGTGTCAGGCATAGCTGGAGGTATTTGCAGGACTTTCGGGTGTTGACCCAACACCACTGAAAATTATTTTCATAGGGACACAATAATACAGATTCTCTTATTCATCCTTGGTCAAATGGTGTGATCCTGGCTGCAATGGAGCCCCAACTGTTCTCTACCAGAGACTGGATATGCTCCACTTTGGTTGTCAGGACCTACACCAGTTCGCTCCTTCAACTCAGTGGGCGAGATCCAAATATTATCACGCTGGCCGCCACTAGAACAGAGCTATTCAATTGTAGCTCAGTTCGGGCGAGATGGCTGCCGGCGCCTGCACTTCAGCTTGCTCCCTCCGGGGGTGGCGAGCTGAGATGTATGAAAAGGAACACATTTTGCGTGCCCAAACGGCACTTTTCACAATAGCGCACAGCACTCAGGTTTAGCTGCTTTATGTGGCTAAACCCGACCTCTATGGGCACAATTAGTGCGATAAAGTGACACTATTGAATATCACCCCTGCGGTCTCCTGTCACTTTAGATGGGAGATCAGGTGCGATAATCAATTGTATACCGCCCAATGAGGTGATATAAGCAAGGGAGCGGAACGAAGTTTTTTGTTTGTATCTGAATACTTTGACGCAAGGACAGACTGGCAGCTGGACTCAGTCTGTTCTCTTAGAAGCATGTTATTTTATGCTTTATTTTAATTTCTTTACTTGCTGTACTAATCAAACCTCTGCATTTTGTCGTCTATCTCCAAGTATGTTCTACCCTTCCTATTACCATTCTCTCCATAATTTTCCAGTTACGGATTATTTTTTCTTATTGTTTATACAGTAGCATATGCAAATACTTCACTCCTCACCAAAACAAGTTATAGTATATTATTATGTATATCTTTGCAACAGTATAAATTCGGTGCACTACCCAGTTGGTACTGGTAATATTTGCATTTACTTTTCTGTTGTATTTTAAGAACTCTTGCCCTACTGCAGGCCTGGCCAGCCTGTGGCTCTCCAGCTGTTATGAGACTACAAGTCCCAGCATGCCCTGCCAGTTTTGCTAATATGGAGTGTTAAAACGGTGGCAGTGCATGCTAGGATATATAGTTTCACAACAGCTGGAGAGCCACAGGTTGACCAGGTCCTGATCTATGGTTTTTACCACTAGCTAGGCGGTTTTCCTCTATTAATCTCAGGTCTGTTCAATATTTTTTTCTATTGCATACATTGTTTATTTCAGGAAGAGCTAGTTGTTTTGGTTTTCATCTGCTAACACAACAATTAACATTGCAGTGTAATATTTTATTAATTGTGCTCATTACTCTTCCTACATTGACAATGTTTGTAGGATATGAACAAATACTTTAAGGGTTCAGTATTATATCCTGGGTGCAGGATGCTGGCTGTCAGGATCCAGACAGCCGTAATACTGTCAGTGAGCGCAGGCTCGCGGCACTCGCCACGCTTCGGGCTAGGTGGCAAGCAAAGCTTGCCACGGGTTTGATTCTTCCTCGGGTGGTGGCGTGGACCTACCACTCAAGTGGGAATACCAGGGAGCGGTTTGTATTTCAGCCGGCATTTTACCAGCGGACAGGATTCTAAACGCCGGTATCCCAGTATATTAACTACATCCCTTTCCTAAAATTCATCAAAAACATATCGTTTTGCTTTACCCATCCTTGTGGTAGTGGATGGCTGCTCCAAACAGCTGAGAGATTAAATTCTTCATCTCCTCCCTCGAGTGACACTTCTGTAGACAAATCTACTGTGTGGTAATGTAACAAATTGGGTTTCAAGACAAACAAACAAAAAAATTGATGTGCAATACCAGACTTTCCAGGATTTGTAAACAAAGGCTTTGCATGATGCATTTTACCCTACTGAAGGATCTCAGAAAATGTATGTTTAGGCCAAACAGATGTTGGACAATTTTTTGCTATCACAGGCTAAAAGATTTAGTATTCCAAGTTCAAATGCTTCCGTTGGGGAAATGAACTAGCCATTCTTCCAGCTACAATGTCCTAACCACTAACCTCAAAGTTTCACTGCATTAGTAGATCAGTAAACTGAACAAGTCCAAGTCTGTAGTGCTTTTCTTGTAAAGTCGGGCAATCATGGCTGTCAGACCATTTTAACTATTTAGAGGTCGGTATCACTAGAAATCTGGGACTCCTTTAAAGTCTCAATTTCATGCCTGCTATCCACACTATTTCACTTGAGCTGAAGAATTAGAAACGCCTTCACCTGTCTTACATAGGCAAAGTGAATCTCAAAAATGATTATTTCCCAGATTAATGTATTTACGTCAAACACTGTGCTCATTGGCCAGTACAATAACTACATTTTAAAGGAGATGTGTGGAACAGTAAGAAAAAAAAAAAATAGGTCTACAGAAATTACATCAATGTAGAACAGAGGCATCAACTCTCCTAATGTTCTACGGTACAACTATGCCATTATCCTATGATACCTCAAGAGGGGGAGTCCAGAGGGAGTTTTTAGAGGGAAGGGAAATTTGATAGTTTTCTACATCTCCATGACCAAGAGATTTCACTTGCTCTACAAGAGAATCTATTGCTTTGAAAGACTAGTAATGCAGGTAAATTCTCATACCTTCCCTTCATTTGCAATCCCAAATTTCAGGAAGTGCTAACTTCATATCCATTTAATGTATGGCGTATGTGAGGAATAAGGAGATTTCTGGTAGACTTACCATTGTTAAATCTTTCTGCGAGGTACATTGGTTCCACAGGGAAACATCGGGGTGTAGAGATGGATCTTGATCCAGGCACCAACAGGCTAAAGCTTTAGACTGTTCTAAGATGCATTGGGGCCTCCTCTATAACCCCGTCTCCAGGCACTGTGAGCTCAGTTTTGTTAACCAGTCCAATGCGGGAGCAGGTAAAAGAAGGTAGATGTTAGTCACATAGAACCACGTTCTCACGACAGGAGAAGGGACTAGCGCCTAATGTCATACAAACCCATAGAAGCTAGGGGCGTCAGGGTGGGCGCCCTGTGGAACCAATGTACCTTGCAGAAAGAGATTTAACAATGCTAAGTCTACCATAAATCTTCTTTTCTGCATCAGGGTACATTGGTTTCCACAGGGAAACATTGGGGTTGTCCTAAAGCCATTCCTCATGGGAGGGAACGCGCCGTAGCGGGTATGAGAACCTGGCGTCCAGAGGAAGCATCCTGGGAGGCGGAAGTATCAAAGGCATAGAACCTTATGAACATGTTCACTGAGGACCATGTAGCTGCCTTGCACAATTGTTCAGTGGATGCAGGCTGCCCAAGAAGGTCCAACAGACCGAGTAGAATGGGCTTTAATAGCAGCAAGAGCTGGGAGTCCAGCTTGTGCAATCACCATTCTAATCCATCTAGCCAAGGTTTGCTTATTTGTAGGCAAGCCATGTTTGTGAAAACCAAAAAGTTCAAAAAGGGCACCTGACCTCCTGACAGAGGTGGTCCTCTCCACGGAGAGCCCGTACCACATCCAAAGACCGCTCTTTGGAGGACAAACCAGAAGAGACGAAAGCCGGAACCACAATCTCTTGGTTAAGGTGAAAAGATGACACCACCTTGGATAAATAACCTGGGCGAGTTCTAAGAACTGCCCGGTCACGGTGAAATATCAGGAAGGGTGTACGACAGGACAAATCGCCTAGGTCTGACACTCTCCTAGCAGAGGCGATAGCCAGTAGGAACAGTACCTTGACCGTAAGCCATTCAAGGTCCACTGACTCAAGAGGTTCAAATGGAGACTCTTGCGGGGAATTCAGGACAACAGATAAATCCCATGGAGCCACAGGAGGGACATAGGGAGGCTGAATCCATTAACACACCCTGAGTAAAAGTATGAACGTCAGGAATAGACGCAATTTTTCTCTGAAACCACACTGACAAGGCAGAAATATGAACCTTGAGGGAGGCCAGACAAAGGCCTAAGTCCAGGCCTTGTTGCAGAAAAGCCAGAATCTCTGGAAATACTGAATGTGTATGCATCGTAATTTTTAGCAGCACACCAGGTGAAGTAAGAATGCCAGACCTTATAATAAATCCGCGCAGATGCCGGTTTGCGGGCCTTCAACATAGTTTGGATAACCGCCTCAGAGAATCCTTTTGCCCTCAGGAGTGATGCGAGCCACGCCGTCAAAGCCAGTCTGGGTAAACCTGGAACGAGGAGGTCTGGGCGTTGGGGAAGTAGAAGAGGACGCTCTATCGATAGATCCCGCAGGTCTGAGAACCAAATGCCTTCTGGGCCATGCTGGAGTGACGCCTTCTGGGCCATGCTGGAGTGACTAGAAGTAGAATTCCTCCTTGTTTGAACTTCCGCAGTAGTAGGGCAGAAGCGACACTGGAGGGAACACATAGGGCAGCCGAAAGTTCCATGGAATTGCTAGTGCGTCCACGAACGCCGCTTGAGGATCCCTGGTTCTTGATCCGAAGACCGGAACTTTGTGATTGTGTCGAGACGCTATCAGGTCTACATCTGATAGGCCCCACTTGTCCACTAGGAGTTGAAAGACTTCCCGATGAAGACTCCACTCTCCGGCGTGCACGTCATGACGACTGAGGAAATTTGCTTCCCAGTTGAGGACTCCCGGAATGAACACTGCCGATATTGCTGGCAGATGGCGTTCCGCCCAACAAAGGATTTTTGATACTTCCAGCATTGCCATGCGGCTTCAAGTGCCTCCTTGATGGTTTATGTATGCCACAGTGGTGGCATTGTCTGACCGCACTTGAACAGGCCTGTTCTGTAACAGAGGCAGGGCGAGACACAAAGCATTGAACACTGCCCGTAACTCCTTCTGACCCTGGAAGGAGTGCTGCTCCAACACCGCACCCCAACCTCGCAGACTGGAATCCGTCATCCGTAGGACCCAGTTGGGGATCCAGAAGGGACGGCCCCTGCTTAACTGCTGGTCCTGTATCCACCAGGTCAGTGACAGACGAACCTCTGGAGTTAAGAAGATCATGTGAGACCTGATCCGATGAGGCAGGCCGTCCCACTGAGAAAGGATTAACCTCTGCAGAGGGCGGGAACGAAATGGAGCGTACTCCACCATGTCAAAAGCAGACACCATGAGGCCTAGTACTTGCATCGCCGAGTGTATAGACACTCTTGTGCGAGAGAGGAAGTATCTGATCCTGTTCTGAAGTTTCAGGACCTTCTCTGGAGACAGAAACAGCCGTTGACTGTGCGTGTCAAGAAGTGCCCCCAGGTGCACCATGCTCCGAGCAGGGACCAGCAAGGACCTCTTCCAGTTGATTAGCCACCCGTGGGCTTGTAGGAAGTTTACCGTCAGTTGAAGATGACTGAGGAGGACATCTTGGAGTCTGCCAGAATCAGCAAGTCGCCCAGACACGGCAGGATTCTGACTCCCTGGCGACGGAGATGAGCCGTCATCACAGCCATAACCTTGGTGAAGATCCGAGGGGCCGTTGCCAGTCCAAACAGGAGAGCCTGGAATGGATAGTGGAGGTTGCAGATAGCAAACCACAGATCTTGCGGACGCGATATGGCAATAGGAATATGCAGGTAAGCATCTTGTATATCCAGGGATACCATATAGTCTCCGGGTTCCATGGCCAGAACAATCGAGCGCAGAGTTTCCATACGGAACTTGGGACACCATCACAAACTTGTTCAGCGATTTGAGGTTGAGTATAAGCCATTCCGTTCCGACCCATTGGGTTTCGTGACTAGAAACAGGGTCGAGTAGTATCCCCTTCCTCACTGGGACAGAGGTACCGGCACTACCACTCCTGTATCCAGGAGGGAATGCACAACCAGTTGTAGAGCTTGCGCCTTCAACAGATCCGAAGGGATAACCGTTGTGCAGAACTGGCAAGGGGGATGTCTCTTGAAAGAGACTGCGTACCTGTGAGAAACAACTTCTCGCACCCATGCGTCTGAAGAGGTCTTTAACCAGACCTGGGTGAATCGCAGAAGTCGGCCTCCCACCCTGGGGTTCCCCAGGGGGAGGCCCGGCCCGTCATGCAGCAGGCTTGTCATGTTTAGAGGCAAGCTGATGGGCGGACCAGGATTGTTTTGGCTTGGTGGTTTTGGGAGCAAGAGATGGTCTCGAGAATGACTAACCTTTTGTTTTCCCTTGAGGCCGAAAGGAACGAAAAGTGGTACTTTTTGCCTTCTGTGCAGAAGGATTAGTATTCAGGAGAAATGCAGTCTTAGCAGCCTCTAAGTCAGTGACAATCTTATTGAGATCTTCCCCAAATAGGAGGTCTCCCTGAAAAGGGACTACCTCCAAGGTATTCTTGGAATTCAGGTCCACCTTCGACGACCTCAACCACAGAATACGGTGAGCCAGGATGGACGCAGTCGATGCCTTGGCCGCCAAAACACACCTGCCTCAGAGGACGCCTCCCGAATGTAATAGGCGGCGGTGGTAATATGAGACAGGTATTGTCTGGCAGTGTCAGATATATCTTGAGGCAGCTCTTCCTCTAATGCAGGAATTGGGAACCTTCGGCCCTCGAGCTCTTGTTGAACTACACATACCAGCATGCCTTGCTACAGTTTTGCTATTTAGCCATGCTAAAACTATTGCAGGGCATGCTGGGATGTGTATTCAACAACAGCTGGCGGGCCGAAGGTTCCCCATCCTTGCTCTAATGCCTGAACCCATGCTTCAATTCCTTTTGCAGCCCAGGAGGCTGCTATAGTGGGTCTATGTACAGCACCTGTAAGGGAGTAAATAAACTTCAGGCAACCATCCACACGCTTATCTGTCAGTTTCTTCAGTGAGGTGACTGTGGTGACAGGCAGAGTAGATGACACCACGAGATGGGTGACATGGGAATCCACCGGTGGTGAATTTCCCCACTTGTTACACTACTCAGAAGGGAGAGGATAACGAGCTACCATCTTTTTAGATAGGGAGAATTTCTCTCCTGGGGAAGACCAGGGTTCCTGGTGTATGTCTACTAAATGGTCAGAAAGCAGTAAGAATATTTTAGTTACCTTCTGACGTTTAAACTTATCAGGTTTCTTAGACACCGTAGCGGGATCCACATCATCATCTATTTGTAGGATCTGCTTAATAGCAACCACTAGGTCAGGGACATCAACTTAAGTTGTAGATTCCTCGTCAGAGCAGCTGTATCAGTGTCCGACGGGTCAGTATACTGCCCATCCCCATCAGAAGAACCTTAACAAGAGAGTGAGTTGGGGTAGGTTTATGTCTAACCAAAGATTGATTCAATTGCTGCAACTGGGTAGACAAATTATCCACTCAAGGCGGACAATATGTGGCTGCCATAGCACAGGAGGTCCCATAGGGGGCGTAAGGCGTGTCACAAGCATACTGAGCATAGTTGAGAACGCCGCCCAAGGTGGCTCCTGATTGGTTACAGGAGTTGCGGACTGACTGGGAGATGTATGGCACATATTACACAGACCATCATACAAAGCATTCCCCTCAGGTAAATCCTTGGCGCATGCTCTGCATGATACAGGAGCGTCCGTGGATTTCCCGCCCTTTGTGTTAGACATTTTACTGAATGTAACCACAGAGCGTACGAGTACAATACAGCTAGAGTACACCACCTGCGAATAAATCCCCTAGTATGCGACAGCGCACACCGTACACAACACCAGTGTCTAAGTCCGGTACTATTATAGAGATATATAGAGATATATAGAGATATATAGAGATATACACACACACACACACACACACACACACACACACACACACACATACATAGTACTCCTGTGTAAAGCACACCATTTAAGCAGCCTGTTCACATAAAGACCAGCACACCATGTTAAATGCCAAAAAGTTCTTTTAGTGTTGTTAAATTGCAGAGAATCACATCAAGTTGAATTCCATATAGCAGCAACTAATGAAATATTTCCAATAGATACATGAAAGCTTCAAACCAAAGAACTTATCTGGTCAGCTAGTGGATGCATCATCCTGTAGTAATAAGCCCGCCAGCTGTTTCGGTGTATAACCACCTTCCTCAAGGGCTCCACAGAAACTAGCCCCATGGTTGCTGCTTAAATAGCCAGGGCGCCCATCATCAGCACACTGACATTCCACAGGTGTGATGACAACTCGCTCACCCGTCCACTCGCGCCAAACCGGCATCCATCAACACAGCGCCGCTGTGAACCGCACGCCATCCGTCTTTGGAACACACTTCCGGTTCCGGTCTATGCGCTCGTAATACTGTCCGTGCAGGGATACAACCGCTCGCATCTATCGGCCCATGCCACTACTGTAGCACGCCAGCAGATGCTTAGTAGCAGACCCCAATGCGCGGAAGCTTATTGATGTATCATAAAAGTAGTGACTGGACTCAATTGCATTAAACATATTGTCAGACCACATAGTGTATTTTATCATTCAAACCAGGGGATTGGTTCCATAAAAGGGTTCCATTGCATTTTCCCCTGAACACTGCTGACATTAGCTTATATGTCCAGTCTATACAGTCAAGAAAGGGTACCAATTGGCCACCGCGGTTTTCGGATTCCTAAGACATCACACAGTTAAGGATATCAGCAAAGCCGGACAAGCGCCTCATGGCTATTTAACAAACAAAAATCACTATAATAAGCAACTGCCGAAAAGAATACTGTGACATGACAAGGTGATACAACCAGAAGGGAAAACCTATCCATGTTACATTATTAAAGTGCTGTACATCATCACCTGTAAACACAAGCATAATGCTTGCATTCTTATGAATGCTAAAGACAATACACATATAATAATATCAAAATCCAGAAAAATCAAACATTATCCATAAGGATATATGAACCACCATCCCCCGTGTAAGCAGCCCTCTCATAAGCCCTACAGAAAAACATTCAAATTTAATTCTTCATTAAGGCCTCCCGGGTAAACTATCAAATTTATATATCAGTTCACACTCCCGTTGGAGTAAAAGTTTATGTCGGTCTCCTCCCCTCTTTAGAGGTCTTATTTGGTCCAAGGGCATAAATTTGAAATCCTTCAATGTATGTCCAGCTTCAAAAAAATGTTTGGCCACTGGTGGTGTGCTCTGGTCAATTTTGCCCATGGCTTTTTTTAATGGAAGAGCGATGCATTCCAATTCTTTCTTTTAACATCCGGATGGTCTTGCCAATGTATACTAGTTGGCAAGGACTGATTATCAAGTAAATCACATATTTACTATCACACGTCATATGCTGTCGTAACAGATGTTTAACTCCGGTCTTCGGGTGCATAAAGAAATCACCTGTTAATAAATATCGGCAATTAACGCATCTCCCACATTGGTATGAGCCAGTCTTAAGGGATAGCCAATTCTGTTGAGAGACTGTCAGGCTTATATCAGATGTTAATTGATCTTTTAAATTCCTGCTTCGTTTATATGCAAACAATGGTTTATTTTTGCAGAAGTCCCTCATAATAGGGTCAGTCTCTAATATATGCCAGTGCCTTAGTATAGAGTCTCTTAAGTATCGTGAAGCTATAGAAAACGTGCTGGGAAAAATTAACCTATTGGTTTCCTTATCCTTTTTCTCACCGGTCAACAAGGTTTCCCGATCCAGGGTCAAGCATTTTTGTATTGCACTGTCCACATCATGTTTATTGTAGCCCCGTTGGATAAAATCAGACCCCATTTTATGTAGAGCTTCATTCAAAAGAGCAGGATTAGAGGTTATCCTGACTATTCGTGAAAGCTGAGCAAAGGGTAGGCCCAATTTCAATGGTTTAGGATGAAAGCTTTCCGCCAGTAATACCGTATTCTTATCAGTACTTTTCTTGAAGATAGATGTCTCAAACAACCCTTCCTTAATAGAAATCGAAACATCAAGGAAATCTATGTTAGAGGGACTGCTTGCACAGGTGAGCCTAATGGTGCCTGTAACACTATTAAGATGTGAAATGAAATCATTGAGGCTTATTAAATCCCCAGTCCACACCATAAAGATATAGTCGATAAAACGAGCTAAAAACGCTATGTATGGTGAAAATTTAGCGTTATTGAAAAAATTAGTTTTTTCATATTCATGCATGAATAAATTTGCATATGCTGGGGCCATGTTTGACCCCATCGCTGTTCCGCGCAATTGTAAATAGAATGTATTCTCAAACAAAAAAATAGTTTTTGAGTAAGATTATGTCAATTAGCAACAAAAAAAATTCAATTGCAGGACCCTTATAGTGTGGACTGGTGGTGATGGATTTCTTTATAGCCTCTATTCCTTCTGTGTGTCCTATATTGGTATACAAGCTGACAATATCACAGGTGACGAGTAAGCATCCTGGTGGAGGATTACCAAAAGACCTCAATTTAATCAAAAAATCTGTTGTATCTTTCAAAACAGTGGGGGTATTAAGAACTAAAGCTTGAAGGAAAAAATCAACGTATTGCGATAAACTTTGACAGAGGGAACCTCTTGAAGAAATAATGGGCCTCCCCGGTGGTTTTAACAAGGATTTGTGAACCTTGGGCAATATATATATAATAAAGGAGTAATGGGGTTATCTTGTATCAAAAATGTTGATGTAACCTCATCGATCCATCCATTACCTAATCCCAAAGCAATCACTGTATCTATTTCTTTTTTATACCCAAAGGTTGGATCATATAATAAACTTTTTATAGCAAGCTGGATCCTCGAGTTGTCTATTCACCTGATATATTATCAACACGGTTGAGAACCACCACCCCTCCACCCTTGTCAGCAGCTCGAATAATAATCGAGTCATTACTCCTAAGACTCAATATAGCTTGTTGTTCTGCCTTGGTAATATTGTTATAGGAGCGTTTTTGCTTTTTAATAAACGGGATGGTGTCCTGTTTTACTAATCTCAAAAGTATTAATTGAGGGATTAGTACATGGGGGATCAAATGTGCTATTACTGCGAAATGGTAACCTTGATCTATCCACCTGTTCTTGCCTGGCAAAAAGTTTTTCAATTTCAATTGTCTATGAAACTTGTGTAATTCCACTTCACATTCAAAGGCCCTTTGTCTATATGTTTGTTCAAAGGACAAACCCCTAGACCAGGCATTCCCAACCGCGGTCCTCAAGGCACACTAACAGTGCAGGTTTTAGTGATATCCAGGCTTGAGCACAGGTAACTTAATTAGTACCTCAGTTATTTTGATTTAACCATCTGTGCTGCAGCCTGGATATCACTAAAACCCGCACTGTTGGTGTGCCTTGAGGACCGAGGTTGGGAATGCCTGCCCTAGACAATACCTCAGATTCTGCCTCTGTAAGTATATGATCTGAGAGATTAAATACTGTCACTTCCTCTGACCTTTGCCCACGGTTTCTCTGGCGGTGCCTGTTCTTGCACCCGCCCCTCCTGCAACATTTTGATATTTTTTGTTCCTTGTTCTGGCCAGTGTACCGTGTGATAGTAAATATGTGATTTACTTGATACTCTGTCCTTGCCAACTAGTATACATTGGCAAGACCATCCGGATGTTAAAAGAAAGAATTGGAATGCATCGCTCTTCCATTAAAAAAGCCATGGGCAAAATTGACCAGAGCACACCACCAGTGGCCAAACATTTTTTTGAAGCTGGACATACATTGAAGGATTTCAAATGTATGCTCTTGGACCAAATAAGACCTCTAAAGAGGGGAGGAGACCGACAAACTTTTACTCCAACGAGAGTGTGAACCGATATATAAATTTGATACAGTTTACCCGGGAGGCCTTAATGAAGAATTAAATTTTAATGTTTTTCTGTAGGGCTTATGAGAGGGCTGCTTGGTGGTTCATATATCCTTATGGATAATGTTTGATTTTTCTGGATCTTGATATTATTAGATGTGTATGTGTATTGTATTGTCTTTAGCATACATAAGAATGCAAGCATTATGCTTGTGTTTACAGGTGATGATGTACAGCACTTTAATAATGTAACATGGATAGGTTTTCCCTTCTGGTTGTATCACCTGGTCATGTCACAGTATTCTTTTCGGCAGTTGCTTATTATAGTGATTTTTGTTTATTAAATAGCCATGAGGCTTTTGTCAGGCTTTGCTGATATCCTTAACTGTGTGATGTCTTAGGAATCCGAAAACCGCGGTGGCCAATTGGTACCCTTTCTTGACTGTATAGACTGGACATATAAGCTAATGTCAGCAGTGTTCAGGGGAAAATGCAATGGAACCCTTTTATGGAACCAATCCCCTGGTTTGAATGATAAAATACACTATGTGGTCTGACAATATGTTTAATGCAATTGAGTCCAGTCACTACTTTTATGATACATCAATAAGCTTCCGCGCATTAGGGTCTGCTACTAAGCATCTGCTGGCGTGCTACAGTAGTGGCATGGACCGATAGATGCGAGCGGCTGTATCCCTGCACGGACAGTATTACGAGCGTACAGACCGGAACCGGAAGTGCGTTCCAAAGACGGATGGCGAGCGGTTCACAGCAGCGCTGTGGTGATGGATGCCGGTTTGGCGCGAGTGGACGGGTGAGCGAGTCGTCACACCTGTGGGATGTCAGTGTGCTGATGATGGGCGCCCTGGCTATTTAAGCAGCAACCATGGGGCTAGTTTCTGTGGAGCCCTTGAGGAAGGTGGTTATACACCGAAACAGCTGGCGGGCTTATTACTACAGGATGATGCATCCACTAGCTGACCAGATAAGTTCTTTGGTTTGAAGCTTTCATGTATCTATTGGAAATATTTCATTAGTTGCTGCTATATGGAATTCAACTTAATGTGATTCTCTGCAATTTAACAACACTAAAAGAACTTTTTGGCATTTAACATGGTGTGCTGGTCCTTATGTGAACAGGCTGCTTAAATGGTGTGCTTTACACAGGAGGACTATGAAATGAAATACGAGATTGCAGCACCCAACCTTTTTTGACTTGGAAATGAGTGCGGTTTGATGGATGGATGGAGAAATATATATATTATATATATCCCCAGAACGGATGTAAGTATCAGACTACGCATACAATATATTCTGCCACAGGTACTCTTGTTCTTAAGAAATGCTGTCTTAACATTGACATGTAGAATACTTAAGAGTCTGTAAAATCACTGTGCTGATGTACAGGCGGATTTACAGAGAAGACCTTGCTCTGCAGTCCCGGAGACCAGTCACAGCTATTCAGAGAAGATGGCGCCCAGCGTTTCAGTCAGGGAGAGAGAGTGTGAGGCAGCTCCAGGGCGGGAACACCAGCAGTACATGGCACCTGGAGCTGGGGGAGGGGCTACAGGTCAAGCACCTTCTCCCCTATGCTGGTCCTCACCACCTGGTACTATGGAGTCTTGATAAAGTGGATATTAATATATCAAACCTGTACTCCTATGCCCTGGTGGATATAGTGGTGTCCCTGCTCTGTTAGTGTCCACGCCAGCATTGCAGTCCTTCTCCTTAGACTGTGTCCGGAACGTGATTTAATGGCAGGTCCCGCCTGGGGGACCCTCTTACCTCCTCCCTTCTGTAGCAGCCATGCGAACCAGGAGAGCGACTGCGACCGTGTGCCTAGAGCCGGAGCGTCTCCGCCGCAAGTACCCGGGAACAGAGCCAGCGGGAGTATGCAACGCCGCTGGGGAGGTGACGGAGCCGCAGCACAGAATGTCACTCTGACATGTAAGTGCTGCGGCACTTGAAGTCTTCTAAAAGCTTTTTCAGGGCTGCCCAGTGCAGCCCCCCTGTTAAGTGACCTGCTTCTGCAGGCACAAACTCGAAACGGAGCTCACAGTGCCTGGAGGCGGGGTTATAGAGGAGTCCCCGATGCATCCTGTGACAGTCTAAATCTTTAGCCTGTTGGTGCCTGGATCAAGATCCATCTCTACACCCCAATGTTTCCCTGTGGAACAAATGTACCCCGCTGCAGAAATATTGGATGTTTAAATCCACCAGAAGGCCTCACTTTCATAGAGGCGATTGATAAATCTGTAGTGTTGATACACGTGTCCTCACACATCTCACCTCAATACGTCATGCAGCAGGAGATGCCTGGTCTGAGTTATCCGGCAGCTCCGCTAATGTTGGGGGTCTTTTTTTGCCAAAAATGTGTTGTATTTGCATCGCTATGAGAATAGGAAGTGCAAGCAGCTTATGCAGATTAAAATGATATGCGGCATGCCTATATTCTGTGTGCGATTGTGGCTGCAACTGCATACGAAATGCTAAGTCAGTGTTTTCCTTTTCTCGTAGTCCGTAGAGGATGCTGGGGTCCACATTAGTACCATGGAGTATAGATGGGTCCACTAGGAGCCATTGGCACTTTAAGAGTTTGAGAGTGTGGGCTGGCTCCTCCCTCTCTGCCCCTCCTACCAGACTCAGTCTAGAAACTGTGCCCGAGGAGACTGACAACTTCAAGAGAAGGATTTTACACAAATAGTGGCGAGATACACACCAGCTCACACATACAAGGCAAACCAAGCTAACTAGCTTGAAAACTCAGCAACGGCTGAACAAGATTACTTAACCAAGTAACAAAACAGTACTTAACCAAGAACTAAGCAGTACTGAACTAAGTAACCACTGCAGGATCACAAAGTGATGGGCGGGAGCCCAGCATCCTCTACGGACTACGAGAAATGGATTTACCGGTAGGTAATTAAAATCCTATCTTCTCTTACGTCCTAGAGGATGCTGGGTACATTAGTACCATGGGGATGTACCAAAGCTCCCAGAATGGGAGGGAGAGCGCAGAACTGATTGGCTTCTCTGGACCTAAAGTTTGGTCAAAGAATCGAACTTGTAGAACATAGCAAACGTGTTCGACCCTGACCAAGTAGCTGCTCAGCAAAGCTGTAAAGCAGAGACATCCTGGGCAGCTGCCCAGGAAGAACCCCCCTTACTAGTAGAGTGGGCCTTAACAGATGTAGGACATGGCAATCCTGCCGTAGAATACGCATGCTGGATAGTGAACCTGATCCAGTGAGAGATCGTCTGCTTATTAACAGGACACCCAAGTTTCTTGGGATCATACAGGAGAAACAGAGTCCAATTTTCTGTGACGAGCAATCCTCTTCACATAGATTTTCAGAGCCCTTACAACATCCAAGGACTTTGATGGAATTGAGGAGTCAGTAGCCACTGGCACCACAATAGGTTGGTTGATATGAAATGCCGACACAACCTTCGGAAGGAACCGACGTGTCCGGAGCTCAGCTCTATCTTCATGGAAGATCAAGTAGGGGCTCTTACAAGACAAAGCCCCCAACTCCAACACACGTCGAGCAGAAGCTTAGGCCAACAAAGTGACAGCCTTCCACGTGAGAAACTTGACCTCAACATCCGGTAGAGGCTCAAACCAATCCGATTGAAGGAACTGTAACACCACGTTAAGATCCCAGGGCGCCGTAGGTAGCACAAAGGGAGGCTGGATGTGCAGAACCCCTTTCAAAAAAAGTCTGAACCTCAGGGAGGGAAGCCAACTGTTTCTGAAAGAAAATGGATAGGGACGAAATATGGACCTTTACGGATCCCAACCGCAGGCCCATATCCACACCTGCTTGCAGGAAGAGGAGAAAACGTCCCAGTTGAAAATCCACCGTACGAAACTTCTTGGACTCACACCAAGATACATACTTTTTCCAAATGCGATGGTAATGTTTAGACGTCACTCCTTTCCTAGCCTGTATCAGGGTTGGAATAAACCTTGTTCGGAATGCCCTTCCAAGCTAAGATCTGGCTTTCAACCTCCATGCCGTCAAACGTAGCCGCGGTAAGTCTTGATAAGCGAATGGCCCCTGCTGCAGCAGGTCCTCCCGAAGAGGAAGAGGCCTCGGCTCTTCCAGCAGTAGATCCAGAAGATCCGTGTACCAAGCACTTCTTGGCCAGTCCGGAGCAATGAGTATTGCATGAACTCTTGTTCTCCTTATGAGCTTTACAACTCTTGGAATTAGTGGAAGTGGAGGAAACACATACAACGATTGGAACACCCACAGAGTCACCAGGGCGTCCACCGCCACTGCCTGCCGGTCTCTTGACCTGGAGCAATACCTCTAAAGTTTTTTGTTAAGGTGGGAGGCCATCATGTCTATTTGAGGAACCCCCCAAAGATTTGTCACCTCCGTGAACACCTCTGGATGGAGGCCCCATTCTCCTGAATGGAGATCGTGTCTGCTGAGAAAGTGCGCTTCCCAGCTGTCCACTACCGGAATGAAGATTGCGGACAGCGCCAACGCGTGCTTTTCCGCCCAGAGGATGATTTTTGTTACCTCTGACATTGCAGCTCTGCTCTTCGTTCCGCCTTGTCGGCCACTGTAGTTACACTGTCCGACTGAACTTGAATGGCCTGATCTTTCAGAAGATGTGCGGCTTGCAGAAGACCGTTGTACAGAATGTTTACTGGAAGACTGTATTCCAGGTTTGACCAATTTCCTTGGAAGGTTTCCCCTAGAGTGAATGCTCCCCAACCCCGGAGACTTGCATCCGTGGTTAGAAGGATCCAGTCCTGAATCCCGAACCTGCAGCCCTCCAGAAGGTGAGGCATTTGTAGCCACCAGAGGAGCGAAACCCTTACTGTCGGCAACAGACGTATCCTCAGGTGCATATGTAGATGAGAACCCGACCACTTGTCTAGGAGATCCAATTGGAAGGATCGAGCATGAAACCTTCCGAACTGCAGAGCCTCGTAAGAGGCAACCATCTTCCCCAGAAGGCGAATGCACTTATGAATCTATACCCAGCCCAGTTTCAGGACATCCCTAACCATAGATTGTATCACCAATGCCTTCTCCACCAGTAGAAACACCCTCTGCACTTCTGTGTCAGGGATCATCCCCAGGAAGGACAATCTCCTTGTCGGCTCCAAATGTAACTTTAGAAGGTTCAGGATCCAACCATGGACCCTGAGCAGATGAGTCGTGAGAGCAATGGGCTGCAACAGCTTCTCCCTGGACGATGCCTTTATCAGCAGATCGTCCAGGTATGGAATTATGTTCACTCCCTGTCTGCGGAGGAGAACCATCATCTCTGCCATCACCTTGGTGAACACCCTCGGTGCCGTGGAGAGACCGAATGGCAGCACCTGAAACTGATAGTGACTGTCTAACAGTGCAAATCTGAGATAAGCCAGGTGCAGAGGCTAAAATCGGAATGTGGAGATACGCATCCTTGATATCTAGGGATACCAGAAACTCCACCTCCTCCAGACCTGAGATCACCGCTCTGAGACTCCATTTTGAATTTAAACTCCCTTAGATAAGGGCTTAACGATTTCAAGTTCAGAATTGGTCTGACCGAACCATCTGGTTTCGGTACCACAAAAAGGTTTGAATAGTAACCCACGATGTGATTATGAAGTGGAACTGGGACAATGACCTCTGACTTTACCAATTTCTGAATACCTTCCAGTAAGACAATTCTGTCTGTCGGTAAAGCTGGCAGGCCCGATATGAAGAATCGGTGAGGTGGGGTTTCTTGAAACTCCAGTCTGTACCCCTGGGACACAATATCCTGTACACAGGGATCCAGGCCGGACGACACCCAGACGTGGCTGAAACGTACGCGTCTTGCCCCCACCAGCCCGTCCTCCAGGCTGCGTGGTCCACCGTCATGCTGAGGATTTTGAGATACCAGAAGCAGGCTTTTTGGATTTTGCCTGCCCACCTCTAAAGAAGGTGGTAGGAGGCTTGGAATTTTTTGTCTTAGCGGTCCGAAAAGACTGCGATACAGATGAAGAAAAAGGTTTCTTCATAGAAGGCATAGCCGAGGGAAGAAATGGTGACTTACACGCGGTTGCCGTGGAAATCCACGCATCCAACGCTTCCCCAAATAGAGCCTGACCTGTGTAGGGTAGGTTCTCCACACTTCTCCTGGATTCCACGTCTGCAGAACATTGGCGTAGCCAGAGTCCCCTGCGAGCTGAGACAGACATGGAAGATATCCTTGCAGTCAGCGTACCCAGGTGCTTCATGGATTCCACCATGAATCCCACAGAATCCTGTATGTTACGTAAAAATAATTCAATGTCACTTCTATCCATTGAATCCAAATTCTCTAGTAATGTGCCTGACCACTTTACTATAGCTTTAGAGAGATCCATGCACAGGCAATAGTAGGCCTCAGCGCCACCCCTGAAGCAGTGTATATGGATTTGAGCGTAGCGTCAATCTTACGATCAGCCAGTTCTTTTAGCGCGGTAGATCCAGGGACAGGTAAAACCACCTTTTTAGACAAACAAAAATGGAAACAACCACTGACAGCACTCTCAGTAACCAAAATAAAATCACCATACATAAGGGCCAATGTTCCTATGTTATGAAGCAGTCCTTGGATGTGTCCACCGCTCAGACTGACGTAGCAATGACGGTCTCCTAGTGATAACTCGAATTTCTGTTCTCACTTGATGGCGCTGCTTCCCGCTCTTCAGTTCTTTATACTGGCCAGAGGATTGTTGCTGGCAGTGTAACAGAGGTTCCTGACAGGCTTGTGACCAGTGTAGGGTATAGGTGCTGGCTCAGGGCGCCCCTGACAGCGCCGTACCATGTACCGCTGAGCCTCCGGAGCGCAGTCAGTACTGCGCTCCCACCCTGTTGCCACCATCTTCACACCAGCTCCCCGCTTGGCTAACGATCATCACCCTCAGGAGCTCAGTGTCCTGTCAGCGGAGATAGTGGCTCGAACCCCGCAGGGCAGATACTACTCACGCTTGGCGCTACAGAGTCACACCACGGCATGGTGTGACTAGAAGGGCTGTTTAACGTGGCTGCAGCAAGGACGTTGCTTATTCCATGGTATTTCTCCAAGCCCAACAGTATTTTACAGCCACCATTAACCACTTGCCTGGCATGGTCGCATCAGATGCAACCATGCCTGCAAGTGCTTTATCTGACCTGGTCGCACAGGATGCGACCAATCAGATAAATGGTGTTAGCAGTGGCAGGGAAGGGAAACTTCCCTCCGCTGCTGCTGTCAGAGGGACCGGAAGGTCCCTCTGCCTCCCTGCACTCACCCCTACTGATTGGCGTGCTGCCGATCACTGCTGATCGGTCAGCACGGCAGGATCCCCCCGCTCCAGAGGCTGCAGAGAATGGCAGCCGCTGGGGAGTGTAAATTAACCCTCCCAAGCCAGCCCCAGAACCCCCCCTGTATACCTGGAGGCTGTCCAGGCTTTCAAAATGAAAGCTGCGATGGTCACAATGTTTCCGATGTTTGAAAAATGTATTTAAAAATTATATATATATTTATATAATACGTGATGAAAGAAAGCAGCGGCACTCCGTCCAGATAAATTGTCAAACGTATATTGAAAAAAAAACAACAACAACAACAACAACAACAACAACAACAACAACAGTGGTCATATAACCACCTATTTATATATTTATTTATTTTTTCTTCACTAAAATCATTTTGGATAGGGTTAAATTCATGTTCACCTAATTCACTCAAAAAACAAACGACAATTTCGAAGCGGGTGTTGGCAAAATAAATTGTCAGTTAACATCGATGGGCACAACTTAATTGATGTTACTACAACAGCCTTTAAGAGGCTATTATGCCTATGTCTCGTTTCCCAAACCAGACCATTCTTGATCTTCTACCTCAGTTTTATCAATGTCAAATGAAACCTTGTTTATTAAATATGAATACATGCCAATTATCCATTTCGGATTAGCTTTCTTCATGATTTAGCAAAATGTCTCCTGGTGTCTTTTCTGTTATGCCATTGGAGGCCAGCCTTTGTGCAGTTCTCAACTGTATAATCTTTTTCTCTGTCCAAGACATTTTCTTTTTAAATGCACCATTATGCTGGTCATTTTTAGACCTTTTGCATTTGGTCAAGGGGTTACCTTTTTAATATGGTCTTCTGCTGCTTATGTATTGCAGTGTTCCATTTTTTTTATTTAGCTATTGCTATATTATACATTGCTTCAATTAAGAATATTGAAGAAAAAAAAATTGCTAGACCCCATATCAAAAACAGTCTGCAGTCTACATGCATGTGAAAATAGACAATTTAATATAATTTTAGACATATACATACACAAACTAGGCGTTTCTCTTTTTTGCATAACCTACATCAGTTCCTGCCATTAGTATGGCATTTGCAATAAAGCAGTGTGGCAGATTATCTCTATGGTTCAAGGGTGCCTTTATCTGTTCACAGAATGAGTTATGGAACAGGAACTAAGCATTATCAACACCAAATCTACAGCAATCATGCTTTAGAAAATAAGAATTTACTCACCGGTAATTCTATTTCTTGTAGTCCGTAGTGGATGCTGGGTACTCCGTAAGGACCATGGGGAATAGACGGGCTCCGCAGGAGACTGGGCACTCTAAAAGAAAGATTAGGTACTATCTGGTGTGCACTGGCTCCTCCCTCTATGCCCCTCCTCCAGACCTCAGTTAGGGAAACTGTGCCCGGAAGAGCTGACACTACTACTAGGAAAGGATTTGGAATCCAGGGTAAGACTCATACCAGCCACACCAATCACACCGTACAGCTTGTGATAACTATACCCAGTTAACAGTATGAACAACAAATGAGCCTCATTAACAGATGGCTCATAACAAAACCCTTTAGTTAAGCAATAACTATATACATGTATTGCAGAGAGTCCGCACTTGGGACGGGCTCCCAGCATCCACTATGGACTACGAGAAATAGAATTACCGGTGAGTAAATTCTTATTTTCTCTGACGTCCTAGTGGATGCTGAGTACTCCGTAAGGACCATGGGGATTATACCAAAGCTCCCAAACGGGCGAGAGAGTGCGGATGACTCTGCAGCACCGAATGAGCAAACTCAAGGTCCTCCTCAGCCAGGGTATCAAACTTGTAGAATTTTGCAAACGTGTTTGATCCCGACCAGGTAGCAGCTCGGCAAAGTTGTAAAGCCGAGACCCCCCCGGGCAGCCGCCCAAGAAGAGCCCACCTTCCTCGTGGAATGGGCTTTGACTGATTTAGGATGCGGCAGTCCAGCCGCAGAATGTGCAAGTTGAATCAAGCAACAGATCCAGCGAGCAATAGTCTGCTTAGAAGCAGGAGCACCCAGCTTGTTGGGTGCATGCAGGATAAACAGCAAGTCAGCAGTTTTTCTGACTCTAGCCGTCCTGGAAACATAGATTTTCAGGCCCCGGACTACGTCCAGCAACTTGGAAGCCTCCAAGTCCCGAGTAGCCGCAGGCACCACAATAGGTTGGTTCAAATGAAACGCTGATACCACCTTAGGGAGAAATTGGGGACGAGTCCTCAATTCTGCCCTGTCCATATGGAAGATCAGATAGGGGCTTTTACATGATAAAGCCGCCAATTCTGACACACGCCTAGCCGAAGCCAAGGCAAAAAGCATGACCACTTTCCACGTGAGATATTTCAACTCCACGGTCTGAAGTGGCTCAAACCAATGTAATTTTAGGAAATCCAACACAACGTTGAGATCCCAAGGTGCCACTGGGGGCACAAAAGGGGGCTGAATATGCAGCACTCCCTTAACAAACGTCTGAACTTCAGGCAGTGAAGCCAGTTCTTTCTGAAAGAAAATAGACAGGGCCGAAATCTGGACTTTAATGGATCCCAATTTTAGGCCCATAGTCACTCCTGACTGTAGGAAGTGCAGAAATCGACCCAGCTGAAATTCTTCTGTTGGGGCCTTCATAGCCTCGCACCAAGCAACATATTTTCGCCATATGCGGTGATAATGTTTTGCTGTCACATCCTTCCTAGCTTTTATCAGCGTAGGAATGACTTCAACCGGAATGCCCTTTTCCATCAGGATCCGGCGTTCAACCGCCATGCCGTCAAACGCAGCCGCGGTAATTCTTGGAACAGACAGGGCCCCTGCTGTAGCAGGTCCTGTCTGAGAAGCAGAGGCCAAGGGTCCTCTGAGATCATTTCTTGTAGTTCCGGGTACCAAGTCCTTCATGGCCAATCCGGATCGATGAGTATAGTTCTTACTCCTCTCTTTCTTATTATCCTCAGTACCTTTGGTATGAGAGGAAGAGGAGGGAACACATAAACCGACTGGTACACCCATGGTGTCACTAGAGCATCCACAGCTATCGCCTGAGGGTCCCTTGACCTGGCGCAATATCTTTTTAGCTTTTTGTTGAGGCGGGACGCCATCATGTCCACCTGTGGCCTTTCCCAACGCTTTACAATCAGCTGGAAGACTTCTGGATGAAGTCCCCACTCTCCCGGGTGGAGGTCGTGCCTGCTGAGGAAGTCTGCTTCCCAGTTGTCCACTCCCGGAATGAACACTGCTGACAGTGCTATCACGTGATTTTCCGCCCATCGGAGAATCCTTGTGGCTTCTGCCATCGCCATCCTGCTTCTTGTGCTGCCCTGTCGGTTTACATGGGCGACCGCCGTGATGTTGTCTGACTGAATCAGCACCGGTTGGTTTTGAAGCAGGGGTCTTGCCTGACTTAGGGCATTGTAAATGGCCCTTAGTTCCAGAATATTTGTGTGTAGGGAAGCTTCCTGACTCGACCATTGTCCTTGGAAGTTTCTTCCCTGAGTGACTGCCCCCAACCTCGGAGGCTTGCATCCGTGGTCACCAGAATCCAGTCCTGTATGCCGAATCTGCGGCCCTCGAGAAGATGAGCACTCTGCAGCCACCACAGCAGAGACACCCTGGCCCTCGGGGACAGGGTGATCAGCCGATGCATCTGAAGATGCGATCCGGACCACTTGTCTAACAGATCCCACTGAAAGATCCGTGCATGGAACCTGCCGAATGGAATTGCCTCGTAAGAAGCGACCATCTTTCCCAGGACTCGCGTGCAGTGATGCACCGACACCTGTTTTGGTTTTAGGAGGTCTCTGACCAGAGATGACAAACTCCTTGGCCTTCTCCTCCGGGAGAAACACCTTCTTCTGTTCTGTGTCCAGAATCATACCCAGGAACAGCAGACGCGTCGTAGGAACCAGCTGCGACTTCGGGATATTCAGAATCCAGCCGTGCTGTTGTAGCACTTCCTGAGATAGTGCTACTCCGACCAACAACTGCTCCCTGGACCTCGCCTTTATAAGGAGATCGTCCAAGTACGGGATAATTATAACTCCCTTCTTTCGAAGGAGTATCATCATTTCGGCCATTACTTTGGTAAATACCCTCGGTGCCGTGGACAGACCAAACGGCAACGTCTGGAATTGGTAATGGCAGTCCTATACCACAAAACGGAGGTACACCTGGTGAGGTGGGTAAATGGGGACATGTAGGTAAGCATCCTTGATGTCCAGTGATACCATGTAATCCCCCTCTTCCAGGCTTGCAATAACCGCCCTGAGCAATTCCATTTTGAACTTGAACTTCCTTATATAAGTGTTCAAGGATTTCAAATTTAGAATGGGTCTCACCTAACCGTCTGGTTTCGGTACCACAAACATTGTGGAATAGTAACCCCGTCCCTGTTGGAGGGGAACTTTGATTATCACCTGCTGGAGGTACAGCTTGTGAATTGCCGCCAGTACTACCCTCCCTGTCCTGGGGAGTAGCTGGCAAGGCTGATTTGAGGTAACGGCGAGGGGGAGACGTCTCGAATTCCAGCTTGTATTCCTGAGCTACCACTTGTAGAACCCAGAGATCCACCTGTGAGCGAACCCACTGGTCGCTGAAGTTCCGGAGACGGGCCCCCACCGCACCTGGCTCCACCAGTGGAGCCCCAGCGTCATGCGGTGGACTTAGTGGAAGCAGGGGAGGATTTTTGTTCTTGGGAACTGGCTGTATGGTGCAGCTTTTTCCCTCTACCCCTGCCTCTGGGCAGAAAGGACGCGCCTTTAACCCACTTGCCTTTCTGGGGCCGAGAGGACTGTACCTGATAATACGGTGCTTTCTTAGGCTGTGAGGGAACCCGAGGTAAAAATGTCGACTTCCCAGCTGTTGCTGTGGAAACGAGGTCAGAGAGACCATCCCCAAACAATTCCTCACCCTTGTAAGGCAAAACCTCCATGTGCCTTTTAGAATCCGCATCACCTGTCCACTGCCGAGTCCATAATACTCTCCTGGCAGAAATGGACATTGCATTAATTCTAGATGCCAGCCGGCAAATATCCCTCTGTGCATCTCTCATATATAAGACGACGTCTTTAATATGCTCTATGGTTAGCAAAATCGTATCCCTGTCGAGGGTATCAATATTTTCTGACAGGGTATCGGACCAAGCTGCTGCAGCACTACACATCCAAGCTGAAGCAATAGCAGGTCTCAGTATAGTACCTGAGTGTGTATATACAGACTTCAGGATAGCCTCCTGCTTTCTATCCGCAGGCTCCTTTAAGGCGGCCGTATCCTGAGACGGCAGTGCCACCTTTTTTGACAAGCGTGTGAGCGCCTTATCCACCATCGGGGATGTCTCCCAACGTAACCTTTCCTCTGGCGGGAAAGGGTACGCCATCAGTAACTTTTTAGAAATCACTAGTTTCTTATCGGGGGAAGCCCACGCTTCTTCACACACTTCATTCAACTCATCTGATGGGGGAAAAACCACTGGTTGCTTTTTCTCCCCAAACATAATACCCTTTTTAGTGGTACCTGGGTTAATGTCAGAAATGTGCAACACATTTTTCATTGCCGTAATCATGCAACGGATGGCCCTAGTGGAATGTACATTAGTCTCGTCCTCGTCGACACTGGAGTCAGACTCTGTGTCGACATCTGTGTCTGCCATCTGAGGTAGCGGGCGTTTTTGAGCCCCTGATGGCCTTTGAGACGCCTGGGCAGGCACTGGCTGAGAAGCCGGCTGTCCCACAGCTGTTATGTCATCGAACCTTTTATGCAAGG
This sequence comes from Pseudophryne corroboree, assembly GCF_028390025.1. Lineage (NCBI taxonomy): Eukaryota > Metazoa > Chordata > Amphibia > Anura > Myobatrachidae > Pseudophryne > Pseudophryne corroboree. Next base: position 375,706,864 of record NC_086449.1, read on the forward strand.
AGTTGACACTGTCTTGTAAAACCTTCTACATATCCATCCACTCTGGTGTCGACCCCGCAGGGGGTGACATCACACTTATCGGCACCTGCTCCGCCTCCACATAAGCCTCCTCATCAAACATGTCGACACAGCCATACCAACACACCGCACACACACAGGGAATGCTCTGACTGAGGACAGGACCCCACAAAGTCCTTTGGGGAGACAGAGAGAGAGTATGCCAGCACACACCACAGCGCTATATAATCAGGGATTTACACTAACACAAAGTGATTTTTCCCTATAGCTGCTTTACATATACAGTTTGCGCCTAAATTTAGTGCCCCCCCTCTCTTTTTTACCCTTTGAGCCTGGAAACTGCAGGGGAGAGCCTGGGGAGCTGTCTTCCAGCGGAGCTGTGAAGAGGAAATGGCGCCAGTGTGCTGAGGGAGATAGCCCCGCCCCCTTCTCGGCGGACTTCTCCCGCTCTTATATTTATATTATGGCGGGGGATTTTTGCACATATATAGTTTTTTTAGACTATATTATGTGCTGTTTGCCAATGTAAGGTACTCTAATTGCGCCCAGGGCGCCCCCCCCCCCCAGCGCCCTGCACCCATCAGTGACCGGAGTATGTGGTGTGCATAGGGAGCAATTGCGCACAGCTGCAGTGCTGTGCGCTACCTTAATGAAGACCTGAGTCTTCAGCCGCCGATTTTCAGGATGTTCTTCTTGCTTCTGGCTCTGCAAGGGGGACGGCGGTGCGGCTCCGGGACCGGACGATCGAGGACGGGTCCTGTGTTCGATCCCTCTGGAGCTAATGGTGTCCAGTAGCCTTAGAAGCCCAAGCTAGCTGCAAGCAGGTAGGTTCGCTTCTCTCCCCTTAGTCCCTCGTAGCAGTGAGTCTGTTGCCAGCAGATCTCACTGAAAATAAAAAACCTAACAAATACTTTCTTTACTAGAAGCTCAGGAGAGCCCCTAGTGTGCAACCAGCTCGGGCCGGGCACAGATTCTAACTGAGGTCTGGAGGAGGGGCATAGAGGGAGGAGCCAGTGCACACCAGATAGTACCTAATCTTTCTTTTAGAGTGCCCAGTCTCCTGCGGAGCCCGTCTATTCCCCATGGTCCTTACGGAGTACCCAGCATCCACTAGGACTTCAGAGAAACTATGTTGTGCATTAGAGAATGTAGTCTAAGGTCATTCATGTAACTGAGGCTGACCAACGCAACTTTTCCTTTTTTGACCTCTGCAACCTTTATGGACTTTAGAACCAAGATAACATTTAAAGCTTTTATTTATCTAGTGTTGTAGTTACTCATACTGCATGAACACATAGTAATTGAATTACCCCAGTTTGATTGCTCAGACAGAAATGCTATTCAACACATAACAAGCCAAGAAATGTACAATACTTACTTCCTTGTGGTCCATAAAACTTCACTATGAATTCATTTAGTCCACCTAGGATTGTGACTTCATGTTTGCTTTCAATGCTAAAACAGTATGTTAAAGAAGAAAACTAAAAAGGAACATTCTACTTTTTTCTTGAACAGAATACAAATACAATCTAAAACCAGATAAAAAGATTTGTATAGATTATTTGCAATAAAGATAGCGCTAACAAGGGGTGGCAGGTCTGTTAAACACAGAGAGAAATATTATATATATATATATATATATATATATATATATATATATATATATATTTATTTATTTTTTACAGCAGGTTGACAGTACCAATAAGTGATCTAAATGTACACTAACCTCATGTTTCCTTACAACTACGGCAATACTACAAAGACTCTTCATTAGTATTTCTTCAGTGTCTAAAGCTGGATCAAGCGTTCTTGCCATACATTATGCAAATTAATTCTAGAAAAACGTATGGGACGGGTGCCACTAAACAGTAAAATCATTGAAAAGTTCTGAAAAACACCTTATTTGGTTAATTTTTTTTTTTCCTTTCACATAACACCTTCATCCGGACAATGCACAGTACATATATTCTTTGGACACACTGTGCCACATTCTTCTATGAAGCAGCTATGGCGGCTGGGAGCCGCTGTAATACAGGCAGAGTCTTCAACATATCCCAAAAAGCACAGGTTACAGGACTCATACACATGTCATTTTCAACTAAACATTGGTGCAAGCTCATCTATATATCACCAACACATTTCAATAGTAAAGCACATATCAGACGAGAGTGTAGCATAAAGGAACTCCCTCCATATAAGGATGGCAGGGTGGGGTGGTGGTGAAGGGGCGGGGAGGAATGTATTGTGAATAAACATGCAGCCAAGGCATTTTTCAAAGCCTCTTTACCAAATAGGTAAATATGACTGTAGCTGTAAGAGCAATCAGAAACAAGATACGAGTCGACTATAAAGACCACAACTTCATGGGCATCCTCCCACAAAAAGTCCATTTATCAGACATCAAATCAGACCGTTAAGCCAATAGAATCTTACAGTGCTAGTTTGCACCACATGACAGGGAACCTACTGACCTGAATTAAATTAGGCAACAATCACTTCAAGTTTGCAGAGAGGTATGAAGCAACTACATGCTCAGATGTAAAATTCCATAGTTGGGAGAATGGAGGGATCCTATTAATACAAAGTTTTATATCTAAAATCCATAGAATAATCAAAACATCACCCGCCACAAAGTTATGCCATTACCATAATCTACATAAAATAAAGTTTGTTTATCCAATACATGTTCAAGTAACATTTCCGTTAGGAATTTAATTAATTACATATTGCCCCGTGTACTAGAAGCTTGCAGGCTATGGCCGTAGCAACTTTTTGCCAGGTTCTGTATATTCTGCGTATCCGAAGCATGTGCCGACATACAGTAACCATGAAGGCAGGCACATAATGTACTTACACACCAGAGTCTCTTCCCAAAAAGAAAAAAAACTGTTCCAGGAATCGGAGCCGCTGTCATTACATGACAGCTTGTGTTTTCTGCTACAAGACATATCAGCTAAAAATACAACATCAACATGAAAGAACATTAACCCCTAACACTGTGTGACCAAGTGTACAAACTAAATAGGAAAACCTTACAAAAACAAGCTCTAAATTGTCTATATAAAGTACAAAACTACAAATCATCAGTTGTTAGTGAGAAGTGACTCATTTAGGATTTTACCTTCTAGGAAAATATTCTCTCTTGTAGCAGATCAGCAGCAGTAAGAGTGATACAGTGCACTAAATTGTTGGAAAGTGCGTGGTCAGCGGGCCCCTACTCCTCAATCTCCAGTTTGCCATTTGGGAGCTGTATCCTGCATCTCTTGTATGCTCAAGACTATTGGCTAAAGCATTTAAAGTTACCTACACACTTAACATGTTATAAGTATCACATGCAAAAAGGTAAACAGAATATTTTCAGCAACAGGTTTTGTGCAATCTCTGGGACAAGTTTACAGTTTCATGAGTATTAAAGGATTGTGATCATATGTACTGTCAGCAATATGCACATTGTGCTCCCACACAGTTAAACTGAGAAAAAAAGTTAAGCTGTTTATAAAATATAACCCCCCTCCTCCCCTAAAAATAAAATAATGATATGAATTGAGAGTATGAAATTCCCTAATTTGCTCCTAAATGCTGGAAAACTGATGGAGCGTTCATTCAATCAATTTGGTTAAATGCGCTGGGTTTAAACAACTTGTCTAAATGTCACTTTGTCTGGTTACTGGTATTTGGGTACAAATGGCTGATATCATTTGATCATATACATTATCATATTTTCAATGCAACCAGCCAACTAGGTATAAGCCTTTTCGACTGCCATTACAAGCAATAATAAGTTGTAGCTCAGTGGAAATTCTGCTACCTCAAAAAACAAAACAAAAAAAACCCTGGGTCCAGTGACTTGGGAAAGCTACCAGAGTACCAACCAGGGTTGCACCCAGGTAGACTGCAATGTAAACTGGTAACTGTCCAGTTTACAGCATGGGGAGAGCGGGAGTTTGTTACCTGTGTGTAGTGTAAATGGCGGCCACCCGGGAATGACCCAGGTCAGAGCCACAGTGAGAACAGGCGCTGTAGTGGATCAGACCCAGATTGGAACGGTTACAAATCCCAGGTCAGACCCAGGAGGGAGAGGGATTGATTTGTCCATTAAGACCGTATGGACGACCTGGAGAATATCCCAGACACTCACGTGTTGGGCAATTTGCTTTCAATATCTTATTTGATTACATCAACCAAGGACAGCATCTAACCACAATAGCATTATGAATAAGGTAAAATAGCAATGCTAGGTGAATGCTACGTTTTTCAATCAATTTTGGACAACCGGTCAGTCACAATCTTGTCAGAAATTAGTGTGCTGCAATTTATTCAGATAGAGTATATTTACTTTTTGAAGACGGCAACGTTTTTAATACAAAAGGCCAACATCCAATTAGCTGCCGTAATTTACCGCAGCTAATGGATTCGGCCGGGGCTATCCAATTAACCCCGATTCGCTGCACTTATCAAGGATTATGCTTTGGTTGCCTCAGTCACCTGAAGCATAATCTGCGATAATCAGCTGGAAGTGCGATAACACATGGGATCAAGACCTTACCCCAGATCACATGCATTATCGCAAACGTGGGTCCTTTTTTGGACGATAAAAACAGCCTATAATTGGATATAGCGATATTGACCATCGGTCAATAATAATGCTATCAGGCCATGTTTATCAGCTAAAAAAAAAAAAAAAAAAAAAAAAAAAGAATTACACCTAATAGAATATCGGCCAAAGTGTATGTAAGGCTGCATACACGCGGTGCGATTTGCCTTGCGATATGTACTATATAGCCCATATTTCAGGAAAATATAGTGCATATCGCACCGTGTGTATAGAACTTGCGCAAGGTCGGCATCGCAAGAAAATAATAGCCCTTGCAGGCAGTCTAACATTGATTATATCGGTGGTGTCTGGCTCCGGGCACATCGCATAGTCAATGTTGTGTGTATGCACCTTAAGACTTCAAACCACAAAGTAATATTAAAGAGTAATATTTAAGAGCTAGGCAAGAACTAGGCATTATGCTTGAACACTAGTCTCTGAGCAACTCTGTGTCCTTCAAAGTACCTAGGAGGAGTGGTAAGAGGCGGCGATAATGGTATTTACAGTAACTGTGCGGTATGTGCTGCATTTATAAGTTCCCTGTATTTATTCATGCAGGGAAGTGATCTGTAATATGGAAGCGTGTCATTATCAGTGCTGCTAATAAGCAGACAGAGCCGATCAGGTTTCGATAGTTATTAACAGTCAGTTGGACCGTTCAGCCGACTGCATGTATCAATTTCAACAGTCCATGATGGAGTGCCATACTCACTGCATGGTCCCTGGCTGTGGAATATGCAGAGGGATTGTGCTTCCAAAAAACAAAAATAAGAGTTATGGTAAAACTTAAAAAACTTTGTTAACTTTTTCTTCGAGGTCCATGGGATCCACAGGGTTAATGATGGGGTATGTTTGTGGAGACCAGGATCAGGCACAGAAAAGCAAAAGCTTGTGAGCCTCCCAGAATGCACTGGGCTCTTCTCCCCTCATACCCCCTCCCACAGCTCAGGCACTTCAGTTTTAGTTAACAACCCCAGAGCAGGAGCTGGACAGGAGAGAAGGAAGAATAGTACACACAGGAAATACGCAGAGAAGGGAACTGGTGACCTAGAAAGTAATCCATTGAAGCTAGGTGTGTCAGGGTGGGCGCCCTGTGGATCCCATGGACCTTGAAGAAAAAGTTAAAAGGTAAGTTTTACCATGACTCTTCTTCTGGGTACATGGTCACCACAGGGTTAACGATGGGGATGTCCCAAAGCAGTTGTAATAGGGAGGGTACGTTCCTAAGCTGAATGGAGGACATTGCCTCTCAGGATGCAACTTTTGTCCGCAAATGCATCTAAGGCATAGAACCTAAAAAACGTGTGGGCAGAAGACTAGGTAGCAGCCTTGCAGAGTTGTGCAGCAGATGTGACACAGCGAGTTGCCCACGAAGGACCCACAGAATGAGTAGAGTGACCAGAGACTGTACTTGGAACAGGAAGATAAGCTTGCGAAATGGTCATGCAAAGCCAACGTGCCAATGTTTTGTTTATTGGCTGGCTAGCCCCACTTGTGGAATCCATAAAGGATGAATAATGAATCAATTTTCCTAAACGGAACTAGTACAGTCCACGTAGATCCTGAGAGCATGGACCACACCCAATGAGGCTTCCTCACGTGAAAGGCCGGGTTCATGGAAGGCCACTACCACAATTGGTTCATTGACATGGAATTTAGGTCTTTGTGAAATACCAAAAAGAGGGAGCGTCGGGAAAGTGCTCCCAAGTCAGAGACTCTTCATGATGGGCAGTTGGAAGAGTCTTAACCATTTGAGGTCCATGTTCGCCAACGGATCAAAGGGAGACTGTTCTAGAGCCCGAAGAACAAATGACAAATCCCAAGGAGCCACCGGAGGGATAAATGGAGGTTGTAGCCGGAGTACCCCCTGAAGGAAGGTACGAAAATCTGGTTCGGGGGCAAGTCTCTTCTGGAACCAGACGAACAAAAAGCAGAGACCTGAACTTTCAGAAAAGCCAAGCGCAGACCCATGCCCAAGCCTGCTGGAGGGCTAGAAGCCTAGGGATCCTAAAAATCCTAGGATCATAGTGGCGATGAGCACACCACTGAAAGTAGGAGTGCCAAATATGGTAATAAATGCAAACTGATGCTGGTTTGTGAGCATTTGAATAATCACAATGGAAAAGCCTTTTTCCCTTAGGATGGATGACTCAAGAGCCACACCGTCAAAGACAAGTGAGCTAGGTCTGGGTGTAGACAGGGACCTTGTGAGAGAAGATCTGGCCGAAGCGGCAGAGGGAAGGGCTCATCTATGGAGAGGCACTGGAGATCCGTGAACCAATGGCATCTGGGCCATGCCAGAACCAAGATTATGACCATGCCGCATTTGTGTAGAGAGATACTAGAGGGAAGAGAAGCCAGATAAAAGATCCATGGCACTGTTCGTGCATCCACGAAGCTCACTTCTGGATCGCTTGTCCTGGTCCTGAACATTGGCAACTTATGGTTGTGTCTGGAGGCCATGATGTCCACGTCCGGAAGATTCCACTTCTCTACCAGAAGCTGAAAGACATCTGGGTGTAGAGACAACTCTCCAGCGTGTACGTCCGGTTGGCTGAGGAAGTCTACTTCCCATTTGAGGACACCAGGAATGAATATCGCAGAGATGGCTGGAAGGTGGCGTTCTGCCCAGGTGAGAATCAGAGTTACTTTTTGCATCGCTGCCGCACTACGAGCGCCTCCCTTACGATTTATATAAGCCACTGTTGTAGCGTTGCCTGACTGGACTTGATCTGGAGAGCCTTGCAGGAGAGGTCCTAAGCCATTTGAAGGGCCCGGTACACTGCTCGAAGCTCCAGGATATTGATTGGAAGATCCCTGTCAGAGACAAGCGGCCCTGAAAATAGTGAGTGCCCGTGACAGCTCCCCACCACCGGAGGAAGGCATCCGTGGTTAGAAGTGTCCAGTGTGTAACCCAGAATGGTTGCCTTTTGTCCACATTGATGTGTATAGCCACCATGAGAAGGACTGCCGAACATCCCAAGGCAGGATTATTGTCTGAGACGCGACCTGCTTGGGTAGACCATTCCATCTGCAGAGGATCAGGCATTGTAGAGGCCTGGAGTGAAATTGGTCATCTTCCACCATGTTGAAGGTGGTTACTATAGAGCCCAGGGTCTGCATTGCTGAATGGATCAAGACCCTTTGACTGTAAAGTAGGTTGCGGATGCGCAATTGCAGTGCTGCAATCTTGTCTTGAGGAAGGAAGATGCGCTGTACTTGGGCATCCAGTAGAGCTCTAAGATGGAGCATCCTCTGAGACGGGATGATAGAGGACTTGGCCCAATTGATTAGCCATTCATGACTCTGAAGGAATGACATTCACCTGGAAATGATGGTGCAGTACCTCTGGAGAATGTGCAAGAAGCAGGAGGTAGTCCAGGTAAGGGAGTATTTTGAATTTCCTACCATCGGAGAAGAGACGCCATCACCGCCATTGATTTGGTGAACACCCTGGGAGATGTGGACAGTCCGAAGGGTAGGGCCTGGGATTGAAAATGCTGATGAAGGACAGCAAAGGGGAGATACTGTTGATGACAGGGTGCTATAGGTACCTGAAGGTATGCATCCTGCATATCCAGGGAGACCATAAAGTACTAAGGTCTCATAGCCAAGACAATTGGCTGGGAGAGGGGCCGCTAGGGAAGCGTTGACCCCCCCTTGCCGACATCCACTATCGGTTTCCTCACCTGCAATTTATTTAAAATCAAAATGTATTAGTCAGTTTGATCAAAATTACAGGTAGTGCCTAGATCGTTTTTGGACATTGTACCAAGACGTAAAAAAAAAAAAAAGGAAAGTCCTCTATAAATATTCATGCACAGCCTAATTGGGTTATGCACTATTTACTGGATTGAGCACACCATCCTCGGGTTGGTATCGAGTGAATGCATTGCTCTTAGAATTTCACTGAAAACTCCAATGCCTAATGCACGAATCCAGAAACTTCAGTGTCTTAACCTGAACAGAGAATGGAATCTCTTTGGTTTCAGTTGCACCCCCCCTATCACTTATCTGTGAGATGGGCATCTCTCCTCTGGTGGGGGAACCAGCGCTCCCGCGGCTCTCAGAAGGCTGCTCGCTGCTTTCGAGTCAGGTCAGGCCTCTCCCCGGTATCTTCTCCACTGCTTGCCTAGTTGGCTCAGTCTATTTGATGCAGTCATCTTGGATTAGGTCAGTTGGCCACCAAACCACCATCATGCAACAGGAGACAGTCATGTGATCCAGACTACCAATCCAAATGCAGCAAGTGGTATAACAGTAAAAATATTATGATTCTGCGATCGTCAAACTAATTCTGGCCATACGCTAGGTCGATATGCGCTGCACATATGATCAGCCGATCTCGGCCCCCGGCAATTGTGGAGGTACGATAGATCATATAGCGCTAAAGCACTGTACAATCTATTGCATGCCCGGTGGCCGGCAGGGGGAAATGTAGTGCGACTCGCACCTAGTGTATGGCCAGCATAAGTCTGATATGAATCAAATCACCACACATGCATTAACCATTTGAATAATGAACATAATATATTCATTATAAATCACAAACTACTGCTTAAAACACAATAATAGTTTTAAATATATACTCAAGAGGCTTTATACAGAAAAATACATAATATTTAATTAGATAAAATATTTTATAGGATGTGGATAAGATCCCTTCTCCAATGAAGGCTTTATATATCCAGAAAAATTAAAAGCATTACTATACCACTGTGTTCATACATATATCCAATAAATAGATCAGTATCTATACTGTATCTTTATGAGACCAGCATGCGTCTTTTCTCCAGGTATGTCTCACAATGCGGCTGTATTAATATACTCCCCTGTGGCAGTCTATTTATTATATGCTGGTGACCAGTGCAAGCAAATCGCAATATTGTAATAAACAAGCAAAGACCTTTTACTGCGGGAGCTTGTGAATCCCCCCGGCTGACAGTGTAATGTCCATGTGTGTGGCAGCAGCTGGCTATCAGTCTTTTCAGCTGGTATGCTTTCTCATTTGGGTCCTTTATACAGCACAGCCTTCAGGGACATATAACTAGTTTGGCGCCTATAAGAGGGAGCTTTATCAAAGACATTGCTACCAGTTGCGATTATTATGAATAAATTGTTAATTTTTTTAAATTAATTTATGTGTGGTGATTTAATTCACATCAGACTTCATTTGACAATGAGCGCAGAATCACAATATTATTTTTGCACTGGTGCCTGTTAAAAAGGGTAAATTGTGATAAGTGTGCACACACAAGCACACAAGTGAATCTGCAGCTGCTAAAAACAACAACAATTGAGCAATTAAAATCAGGGCATGAATAGTTTGTGTTGGTAGTACTTTATAAGTGGTATAAAAAAGTCTTCCTAGTGCACTCACAAGTTGCCAGGGGTGGTATTCATGTGACCGGCGGTCTGCTGACCAACAGTCACATGACCTCCTCCACCATCCCGCCGGCTCAGTATCCCGATGGTCGGCATGCCGACCAACAGGGACTATTTCCACTCGTGGGTGTCCACGACACCCATAGAGTGGGAATAGAACCCGTGGCGACCGCAGGTCGCCACCGAGCCCGCAGCGTGGCGAGCACAGCGAGCCCGCAAGGGGCTTGCTGCACTCGCCCCTCCCCGCCGGGATCCCGGCGTCGGTATGCTGCCGGGATCCCGGCGTCGGTAAGCTGCCCGCCGGTCTGCCATACTACACCCGTTGCCAGTACACAGCTTCTTAGCTACATACCCCGGCTCCTGATCTTCTTGGTCAGTACTACTGGTCCCAGCCAGTAAACTCCAGTTACAGTCGGATAACTTTTCTGTAAAAGCACTATGGGTTCCTGCTAGCAAACCATACTACCAGTTCCAGCGTGGTGTTTCTCTGCAGGAGCACAGCCAGTCCAATCCCGGGCAAACAGCCCATATATCCTGTTTCACTAGCTTCCGCATCCTGCTCATGCGCAGGAATTTCATAAGACTTCCCAACTTCTAGCCCTAGTTCAGTAACACAAACTTTGCCAGATTTGACAGAAATCTGTTTGAATACTAATACTAGTGTCTGGCGCTATTAATAATAATTATGTTAAAACAGTTGTGGATGGGTGTCTAGATCAATACTCACACCCAATCCACACAAGACAATCTAAACTTGCTCACGCAACTCATGCAATCTGAATAGCCGCAAACAGGGTATAGTGGCCTGTGGATGTGGCCAACACAATCTCACCTGATTGAAACCAGGTGTACCAAAAGCAAAACTGAATAACCCCTTGCGCTAATTAATTGAAGGCAACATGACATGAAAACACACAAGTTAATTAATTAAGATAATTTTAATGTCTATAAAATCAATCATATATGAGTTAACTAGACAATCATAAAAAATTGAGTTAATTAGTATGCGCATACAAATAAAAAAGCTAAATGCTGGACCTACTATTTGAGCATAAGAGGTGGATCATATAGCTACTTGTGACCACAAAGGACTGATTCAATAATCATAGGTTGACAGTGTCCTGAATTTTCTTCTCAGAATAGGACAGTCCCATTAGATGTGCTCATATAAATTTGTTTAAGTAAATACCAAATGTTAGGTTGAACCAAATAATCAAATGTGGATGGTTCTTTTACATGTGATAAAGCTATCCAGACAACATGGAGGAAATAGGTATATCACCCGGGGCTTGGTGCACGGCAAGCACCTGTAGAAGAAAGCTCCAGTCTGCCACAGTCCGTGAGTGGCGTACTCCGTCTCCCACTGTGTCAGGTTCTCATGCACACACCTTATATCGCTTTGAGAGATAGAGGTTGGTCCGGCTCCCGGAGCTCTGCGCACTGCAGGCGCTGATCAGATGGTTTTGCTCCCGTCTTTAAGCCGCCGCATATAGCGTCCTCCCGTCTCCCATTTAACAGTCTCGAGCAGCGTTGCACATCAATAAGGACCTAGATGCAATGTCCACTGGGTCACAAAAGGGCATGCGCATACTAATTAACTCAATTTTTTATGATTGTGTCTAGTTAACTCATATATGATTGATTTTATAGACATTAAAAATAATAAGAATTTACTTACCGATAATTCTATTTCTCGGAGTCCGTAGTGGATGCTGGGGTTCCTGAAAGGACCATGGGGAATAGCGGCTCCGCAGGAGACAGGGCACAAAAAGTAAAGCTTTAGGATCAGGTGGTGTGCACTGGCTCCTCCCCCTATGACCCTCCTCCAAGCCTCAGTTAGGATACTGTGCCCGGACGAGCGTACACAATAAGGAAGGATTTATGAATCCCGGGTAAGACTCGTACCAGCCACACCAATCACACTGTACAACCTGTGATCTGAACCCAGTTAACAGTATGATAACAGCGGAGCCTCTGAAAGATGGCTCACAACAATAATAACCCGATTTTTGTAACTATGTACAAGTATTGCAGATAATCTGCACTTGGGATGGGCGCCCAGCATCCACTACGGACTCCGAGAAATAGAATTATCGGTAAGTAAATTCTTATTTTCTCTATCGTCCTAGTGGATGCTGGGGTTCCTGAAAGGACCATGGGGATTATACCAAAGCTCCCAAACGGGCGGGAGAGTGCGGATGACTCTGCAGCACCGAATGAGAGAACTCCAGGTCCTCCTTAGCCAGGTTATCAAATTTGTAGGATTTTACAAACGTGTTTGCCCCTGACTAAATAGCCGCTCGGCAAAGTTGTAAAGCCGAGACCCCTCGGGCAGCCGCCCAAGATGAGCCCACCTTCCTTGTGGAATGGGCATTTACATATTTTGGCTGTGGCAGGCCTGCCACAGAATGTGCAAGCTGAATTGTATTACACATCCAACTAGCAAAAGTCTGCTTAGAAGCAAGAGCACCCAGTTTGTTGGGTGCATACAGGATAACAGCAAGTCAGTTTTCCTGACTCCAGCCGTCCTGGAACCTATATTTTCAGGGCCCTGACCACATCTAGCAACTTGGAGTCCTCCAAGTCCCTAGTAGGCGCAAGACACCACAATAAGCTGGTTCAGGTGAAACACTGACACCACCTTAGGGAGAGAACTGGGGACGAGTCCGCAGCTCTGCCCTGTCCGAATGGACAAACAGATATGGGCTTTTTTGAGAAAAAAACCACCAATTTGACACTCGCCTGGTCCAGGCCAGGTCCAAGAGCATGTTCACTTTTCATGTGAGATGCTTCAAATCCACAGATTTGACTGGTTTTAAACCAATGTGTTTTGAGGAATCCCAGAACTACGTTGAGATCCCACAGTGCCACTGGAGGCACAAAAGGGGGTTGTATATGCAATACTCCCTTGACAAACTTCTGGACTTCAGGAACTGAAGCCAATTCTTTCTGGAAGAAAAATCGACAGGGCCGAAATTTGAACCTTAATGGACCCCAATTTGAGGCCCATAGACACTCCTGTTTGCAGGAAATGCAGGAATCGACAGAGTTGAAATTTCTTCGTGGGGCCTTCCTGGCCTCACACCACGCAACATATTTTCGCCACATGTGGTGATAATGTTGTGCGGTCACCTCCTTTCTGGCTTTGACCAGGGTAGGAATGACCTCTTCCTGAATGCCTTTTCCCTTAGGATCCGGCGTTCCACCGCCATGCCGTCAAACGCAGCTGCGGTAAGTCTTGGAACAGACATGGTACTTGCTGAAACAAGTCCCTTCTTAGCGGCAGAGGCCATAAGTCCTCTGTGAGCATCTCTTGAAGTTCCGGGTACCAAGTCCTTCTTGGCCAATCCGGAGCCATGAGTATAGTTCTTACTCCTCTACGTCTTATAATTCTCAGTACCTTAGGTATGAAAAGCAGAGGATGGAACACATACACCGACTGGTACACCCACGGTGTTACCAGAACGTCCACAGCTATTGCCTGAGGGTCTCTTAACCTGGCGCAATACCTGTCCCGTTTTTTGTTCAGACGGGACGCCATCATGTCCACCTTTGGTAATTCCCAACGGTTTACAATCATGTGGAAAACTTCCCCATGAAGTTCCCACTCTGCCGGGTGGAGGTCGTGCCTACTGAGGAAGTCTGCTTCCCAGTTTCCATTCCCGGAATGAAACACTGCTGACAGTGCTATCACATGATTTTCCGCCCAGCGAAAAGTCCTTGCAGTTTTTGCCACTGCCCTCCTGCTTCTTGTGCCGCTCTGTCTATTTACGTGGGCGACTGCCGTGATGTTTTATCCCACTGGATCAATACCGGCTGACCTTGAAGCAGAGGTCTTGCTAAGCTTAGAGCATTATAAATTTACCCTTAGCTATATTTATGTGGAGAAAAGTCTCCAGACTTGATCACACTCCCTGGAAATTTTTTCCTTGTGTGACTGCTCCCCAGCCTCTCGGGCTGGCCTCCGTGGTCACCAACATCCAAAACTGAATGCCGAATCTGCGGCCCTCTAGAAGATGAGCACTCTGTAACCACCACAGGAGAGACACCCTTGTCCTTGGATATAGGGTTATCCGCTGATGCATATGAAGATGCGATCCGGACCATTTGTCCAGCAGATCCCACTGAAAAGTTCTTGCATGAAATCTGCCGACTGGAATTGCTTCGAAGGAAGTCACCATTTTTTTTACCATGGCCCTTGTGCAATGATGCACTGATTTTAGGAGGTTCCTGACTAGCTCGGATAACTCCCTGGCTCTCTCTTCCGGGAGAAACACCTTTTTCTGGACTGTGTCCAGAATCATCCCTAAGCACAGGAGACTTGTTGTCGGGATCAGCTGCGATTTTGGAATATTTAGAATCCACCCCTGCTGTTGTAACAGTATCCGAGATAGTGCTACTCCGACCTCCAACTGTTCCCTGGACTTTGCCCTTATCAGGAGATCGTCCAAGTAAGGGATAATTAAGACGCCTTTTCTTCGAAGAAGAACCATCATTTCGGCCATTACCTTGGTAAAGACCCGGGGTGCCGTGGACAATCCAAACGGCAGCGTCTGAAACTGATAGTGACAGTTCTGTACCACGAACCTGAGGTACCCTTAGTGATAAGGGCAAATTTGGGACATGGAGGTAAGCATCCCTGATGTCTCGGGACACCATATAGTCCCCTTCTTCCCGGTTCGTTATCACTGCTCTGAGTGACTCCATCTTGATTTGAACCTTTGTAAGTGTTCAAATTTTTTTAGATTTAGAATAGGTCTCACCTAGCCTTCTGGCTTCAGTACCACAATATAGTGTGGAATAATACCCCTTTTCTTGTTGTAGGAGGGGTAATTTAATTATCACCTGCTGGGAATACAGCTCGTGAATTGTTTCCCATACTGCCTCCCTGTCGGAGGGAGACCTTGGTAAAGCAGACTTCAGGAGCCTGCGCAGGGGAAACGTCTCGACATTCCAATCTGTACCCCTGGGATACTACTTGTAGGATCCAGGGGTCCTGTACGGTCTCAGCGTCATGCTGAGAGCTTGTCAGAAGCGGTGGAACGCTTCTGTTCCTGGGAATGGGCTGCCTGCTGCAGTCTTCTTCCCTTTCCTCTATCCCTGGGCAGATATGACTCTTATAGGGACGAAAGGACTGAAGCTGAAAAGACGGTGTCTTTTTCTGCAGAGATGTGACTTAGGGTAAAAACGGTGGATTTTCCAGCAGTTGCCGTGGCCACCAGGTCCGATGGACCGACCCCAAATAACTCCTCTTCCTTTATACGGCAATACACCTTTGTGCCGTTTGGCATCTGCATCACCTGACCACTGTCGTGTCCATAAACATCTTCTGGCAGATATGGACATCGCACTTACTCTTGATGCCAGAGTGCAAATATCCCTCTGTGCATCTCGCATATATAGAAATGCATCCTTTAAATGCTCTATAGTCAATACTGTCCCTGTCAAGGGTATCAATATTTTTAGTCAGGGAATCCGACCAAGCCACCCCAGCTCTGCACATCCAGGCTGAGGCGATCGCTGGTCGCAGTATAACACCAGTATGTGTGTATATACTTTTTATGATATTTTCCAGCCTCCTGTCAGCTGGCTCCTTGAGGACGGCCCTATCTATAGACGGTACCGCCACTTGTTCTGATAAGCGTGTGAGCGCCTTATCCACCCTAAGGGGTGTTTCCCAACGCGCCCTAACTTCTGGCGGGAAAGGGTATACCGCCCATATTTTCTATCGGGGGGAACCCACGCATCATCACACACTTCATTTAATTTATCTGATTCAGGAAAAACTACGGTAGTTTTTTCACATCCCACATAATACCCTCTTTTGTGGTACTTGTAGTATCAGAAATATGTAACACCTCCTTCATTGCCCTTAACGTGTGGCCCTAATAAGGAATACGTTTGTTTATTCACCGTCGACACTGGATTCAGTGTCCCTGTCTGTGTCTGTGTCGACCGACTAAAGTAAACGGGCGTTTTAAAACCCCTGACGGTGTTTTTGAGACGTCTGGACCGGTACTAATTGTTTGTCGGCCGTCTCATGTCGTCAACCGACCTTGCCGCGTGTTGACATTATCACGTAATTCCCTAAATAAGCCATCCATTCCGGTGTCGACTCCCTAGAGAGTGACATCACCATTACAGGCAATTGCTCCGCCTCCTCACCAACATCGTCCTCATACATGTCGACACACACGTACCGACACACAGCACACACACAGGGAATGCTCTGATAGAGGACAGGACCTACTAGCCCTTTGGAGAGACAGAGGGAGAGTTTGCCAGCACACACCAAAAACGCTATAATTATATAGGGACAACCTTATATAAGTGTTTTCCCTTATAGCATCTTTTTTATATATTTTTAACGCCAAATTAGTGCCCCCCCTCTCTGTTTTAACCCTGTTTCTGTAGTGCAGTGCAGGGGAGAGCCTGGGAGCCTTCCCTCCAGCCTTTCTGTGAGGGAAAATGGCGCTGTGTGCTGAGGAGATAGGCCCCGCCCCTTTTTCGGCAGCCTCGTCTCCCGCTCTTAACGGATTCTGGCAGGGGTTAAATATCTCCATATAGCCCCCGGAGGCTATATGTGAGGTATTTTTAGCCAAAAATAGGTTTTCATTGCCTCCCAGGGCGCCCCCCTCCCAGCGCCCTGCACCCTCAGTGACTGCCGTGTGAAGTGTGCTGAGAGGAAATGGCGCACAGCTGCAGTGCTGTGCGCTACCTTAAGAAGACTGAGGAGTCTTCATGCCGCCGATTCTGGACCTTCTTCTTGTTTCAGCATCTGCAAGGGGGCCGGCGGCGAGGCTCCGGTGACCATCCAGGCTGTACCTGTGATCGTCCCTCTGGAGCTAATGTCCAGTAGCCAAAGAAGCCAATCCATCCTGCACGCAGGTGAGTTCACTTCTTCTCCCCTAAGTCCCTCGTTGCAGTGATCCTGTTGCCAGCAGGACTCACTGTAAAATAAAAAACCTAAGCTAAACTTTTCTAAGCAGCTCTTTAGGAGAGCCACCTAGATTGCACCCTTCTCGGCCGGGCACAAAAATCTAACTGAGGCTTGGAGGAGGGTCATAGGGGGAGGAGCCAGTGCACACCACCTGATCCTAAAGCTTTACTTTTTGTGCCCTGTCTCCTGCGGAGCCGCTATTCCCCATGGTCCTTTCAATAACCCCAGCATCCACTAGGACGATAGAGAAATCTTAATTAATTAACTTGTGTGTTTTCATGTCATGTTGCCTTCAATTAATTAGCGCAAGGGGTTATTCAGAAATCTGTTTGAGCAAGACTAGTACCGTTGACCATGGAGAGAATTACAGTCAGTCATGCTGTTAAGAGTATACAGTTTGAGACAAGCATGAGCCAGGTGATGCTCTAGAGCACAGGTTCTCTAACTCGGTCCTCAGGACCCCACACAGTGCATGTTTTGCAGGTCACCCAGCATGTGCACAGGTGTATTCATTACTCACCGACACATTTTAAAAGGTTCACAGGTGGAGCTAATTATTTCACTTGAGATTCTGTGAGGAGACCTGCAAAACATGCCCTGTGTGGGGTCCTGAGGACAGAGTTTGAGAACCTGTGCTCTTGAGCATAGATCTGCAAACTCGGTCCTCATTACCCCACACAGTGCATGTTTTGCAGGTAACCCAGCAGGTGCACAGGTGCATTAATTACTCAATTTAAAAGGTCCGCAGGTGGAGTTAATTATTGCACTTGTGATTCTGTGAAGAGACCTGCAAAACATGCACTGTGTGGGGTAATGAGGACAGAGTTTGCAGACCTATGCTGTAGAGATAAATATTTGCAAGGATGCTGGTATCGATGGTGCACAAAGCATGACTCTTTATTCATGGACTGATGCACAGAAGCGGCAGCATAGGCGGATCCAGGGGGTGGGCACTTGGGCCCGTGCCCCCCCTGTAATTTCTGACTTCTTTTTTTCCAAAGGAGAACAGCAGCAGCACTACTGCTATTTCCGTCAGTCAGATTTGATAAAAGAGCCTGCAGGCACTGTAACCCGCCGCAGCTCTAACAGCAAGTCCGTGTGGTAACCAATGGGGAGGCTGAAGCTGCCCCCTGTTCACACCGCAACCTACCTCCCCCACTGCCAGCCGGCCAGAGTCCAACCCAGGCGCGAGGTTCAAATGCCAGCATCGAGTAAGACTTACTTATGCCAGCGCAGAAGGCTTCATTAGCCCTCACTGCACCACACAGTTTCCCAGCGCTTCCTCCTCCACTTTATTTACCACCATGCTAGGTGCAGTCACACTCAGCCTCAGCTTTGAGAAAGTGGCCCGTGTGATTGTGAGAGGGCTGGCCTGCAGATGTCTTATGCTGCTTGTTGGAGATCCAGCTGGCTGCTTCTGCTAATCAAAGATGGGCAGTTCGTGTCCTGCAGTCTGAGCCTCAGTGCAGTGCCCAAAACAAGGTATGCTGCACCTGCCTCCACCAACTAAAAACTTTAATAATTATATTGTGCTGGGGTGCCTTCCAGGCTCCCATACCTAATGGAACAGGTGACCAACATTTCAAGGCCCAATCAGCTTTTTCATCAGGGTGAGACATTGGCAATAAACCAGGATGCACTCCTAAAGCCAATCATCACCTGATGGCATATTATGTGAGGCCACACTCCCTGTGATACCACCTCTTATCTGGGAGCACCCGTGCCTTAGGTGCATATATATAATAAGAATTTACTCACCGGTAATTCTATTTCTCGTAGTCCGTAGTGGATGCTGGGAACTCCGTAAGGACCATGGGGAATAGACGGGCTCCGAAGGAGACTGGGCACTCTAAAAGAAAGATTAGGTACTATCTGGTGTGCACTGGCTCCTCCCTCTATGCCCCTCCTCCAGACCTCAGTTAAGGAAACTGTGCCCGGAAGAGCTGACATTACAAGGAAAGGATTTGGAATCCAGGGTAAGACTCATACCAGCCATACCAATCACACCGTACAACTCGTGATAACCATACCCAGTTAACAGTATGAACAACAACTGAGCCTCAGTAACAGATGGCTCATAACAATAACCCTTTAGTTAAGCAATAACTATATACATGTATTGCAGAGAGTCCGCACTTGGGACGGGCGCCCAGCATCCACTACGGACTACGAGAAATAGAATTACCGGTGAGTAAATTCTTATTTTCTCTGACGTCCTAGTGGATGCTGGGAACTCCTTAAGGACCATGGGGATTATACCAAAGCTCCCAAACGGGCGGGAGAGTGCGGATGACTCTGCAGCACCGAATGAGCAAAGGCAAGGTCCTCCTCAGCCAGGGTATCAAACTTGTAGAACTTAGCAAATGTGTTTGAACCAGACCAAGTAGCAGCTCGGCAAAGCTGTAAAGCAGAGACCCCTCGGGCAGCCGCCCAAGAAGAGCCCACCTTCCTTGTGGAATGGGCTTTTACGGATTTAGGATGCGGCAATCCTGCCGCAGAATGAGCTTGCTGAATCGTGTTACAGATCCAGCGCGCAATAGTTTGCTTTGAAGCAGGAGCACCCAGCTTGTTGGGCGCATGCAGGATAAACAGCGAGTCAGTTTTCCTGACTCCAGCTGTCCTGGCTGCATAGATTTTCAAAGCCCTGACTACATCTAGTAACTTGGAGTCCTCCAAGTCCCGAGTAGCCGCAGGCACCACAATAGGTTGGTTCAAATGAAACGCTGATACCACCTTAGAGAGAAATTGGGGACGAGTCCTCAATTCTGCCCTGTCCATATGGAATAACAGATAAGGGCTTTTACACGACAAAGCCGCCAATTCTGACACCCGCCTAGCCGAAGCTAAGGCCAATAGCATGACCACTTTCCACGTGAGATATTTTAGCTCCACGGTCTTAAGTGGCTCAAACCAGTGGGATTTCAGGAAATCCAACACAACGTTAAGATCCCAAGGTGCCACTGGAGGCACAAAAGGGGGCTGAATATGCAGCACTCCCTTAACAAACGTCTGAACTTCAGGCAGTGAAGCCAGTTCTTTTTGAAAGAAAATAGATAGGGCCGAAATCTGGACCTTTATGGATCCTAATTTTAGGCCCATAGTCACTCCTGACTGTAGGAAGTGCAGGAATCGACCCAGCTGGAATTCCTCTGTAGGGGCCTTCCTGGCCTCACACCAAGCAACATATTTTCGCCATATACGGTGATAATGTTGTGCTGTCACGTCTTTCCTAGCCTTTATCAGCGTAGGAATCACTTCATCTGGAATGCCCTTTTCCATTAGGATCCGGCGTTCAACCGCCATGCCGTCAAACGCAG
Organism: Pseudophryne corroboree; assembly: GCF_028390025.1. NCBI lineage: Eukaryota > Metazoa > Chordata > Amphibia > Anura > Myobatrachidae > Pseudophryne > Pseudophryne corroboree. Next base: position 375,727,118 of record NC_086449.1, read on the forward strand.
CCGCGGTAAGTCTTGGAACAGACAGGGCCCCTGCTGTAACAGGTCCTGTCTGAGAGGCAGAGGCCATGGGTCCTCTGAGATCATTTCTTGTAGTTCTGGGTACCAAGTTCTTCTTGGCCAATCCGGAACGATGAGTATAGTTCTTACTCCTTTCTTACTATCCTCAGTACCATGGGTATGAGAGGAATAGGAGGGAACACAAACCGACTGGTATACCCACGGTGTCACTAGTGCGTCCACAGCTATCGCCTGAGGGTCTCTTGACTTGGCTCAATATTTTTTTAGCTTTTTGTTGAGGCGGGACGCCATCATTTCCACCTGTGGCCGTTCCCAACGGTTTACAATCTGCTTGAAGACTTCTGGATGAAGTCCCCACTCTCCCGGGTGGAGGTCGTGCCTGCTGAGGAAGTCTGCTTCCCAGTTGTCCACTCCCGGAATGAACACTGCTGACAGTGCTAGCACGTGATTTTCCGCCCATCGGAGAATCCTTGTGGCTTCTGCCATCGCCATCCTGCTTCTTGTGCCGCCCTGGCGGCTGAAAGATCCTTGCATGGAACCTTCCGAAGGGAATTGCTTCGTAAGAAGCCACCATCTTTCCCAGGACTCGCGTGCAGTGATGCACCGACACCTGTTTTGGTTTCAGGAGGTCCCTGACCAGAGATGACAATTCCTGGGCCTTCTCCACCGGGAGAAACACCTTCTTCTGTTCTGTGTCCAGAATCATGCCCAGGAAGAGCAGACGCGTCGCAGGAATCAGCTGCGACTTTGGGATATTCAGAATCCAGCCGTGCTGTTGCAACACTTCCCGAGATAGTGCTACGCTGACTAACAACTGCTCCTTGGACCTCGCCGTTATAAGGAGATCGTCCAAGTACGGGATAATTATAACTCCCTTCTTCCGAAGGAGTATCATCATTTCGGCCATTACCTTGGTAAATACTGTCGGTGCCGTGGACAGACCAAACGACAACGTCTGGAATTGGTAATGACAGTCCTGTACCACAAACCTGAGGTACTCCTGGTGAGGTGGGTAAATGGGGACATGCAGGTAAGCATCCTTGATGTCCAGCGACACCATAAAATCCCCCTCTTCCAGGCTTGCAATAACCGCCCTGAGTGATTCCATTTTGAACTTTAATTTCCTTATATAAGTGTTCAAGGATTTTAAATTTAGGATAGGTCTCACCTAACCGTCTGGTTTCGGTACCACAAACATTGTGGAATAGTAACCCCGTCCCTGTTGAAGGAGGGGAACCTTGATTATCACCTGCTGGAGGTACAGCTTGTGAATAGCCGCCAGTACTACCTCCCTTTCCCTGGGAGCAGCTGGCAAGGCTGATTTGAGGTAACGGCGAGGGGGAGTCGCCTCGAACTCCAGCTTGTATCCCTGAGATACAACTTGTACAACCCAGAGATCCACCTGTGAGCGAACCCACTGGTTGCTGAAGTTCCGGAGACGCGCCCCCACCGCACCTGGCTCCACCTGTGGAGCCCCAGCGTCATGCGGTGGACTTAGTGGAAGCAGGGGAGGATTTTTGTTCCTGGGAACTGGCTGCCTGATGCAGCTTTTTTCCTCTACCCCTGCCTCTGGGCAGAAAGGATGAACCTCTGACCCGCTTGCCTTTCTGAGGCCGAAAGGACTGTACTTGATAATACGGTGCTTTCTTAGGCTGTGAGGGAACCTAAGGTAAAAAGGTCGACTTCCCAGCTGTTGCTGTGGATACGAGGTCCGAGAGACCGTCCCCAAACAATTCCTCACCCTTATAAGGCAAAACCTCCATGTGCCTTTTAGAATCAGCATCACCTGTCCACTGCAGAGTCCATAATACTCTCCTGGTAGAAATGGACATTGCATTAATTCTAGATGCCAGCCGGCAAATGTCCCTCTGTGCATCTCTCATGTATAAGACTACGTCTTTAATATGCTCTACAGTTAGCAATATAGTGTCCCTGTCAAGGGTATCAATGTTATCAGACAGGGAATCTGACCACGCAGCTGCAGCACTGCACATCCATGCTGAAGCAATAGCCGGCCTCAGTATAATACCTGAGTGTGTATATACAGACTTCAGGATAGCCTCCTGCTTTCTATCCGCAGGCTCCTTTAGGGCGTCCGTATCAGAAGACGGTAGTGCTACCTTCTTTGACAAGCGTGTGAGCGCTTTATCCACCCTAGGGGATGTCTCCCAACGTATCCTATCCTCTGGTGGGAAAGGGTACGCCCTTAGTAACTTTTTGGAAATTACCAGTTTCTTATCGGGGGAAACCCACGCTTCATTTAACTCTTCAGAAGGGGGAAACCACAGGTTGCTTTTTCTCCCCAAACATAATACCCTTTTTTGTGGTACCAGGGTTAATGTCAGAAATGTGCAACACATTTTTCATTGCCGTAATCATGTAACGGATGGCCCTATTGGAATGTACACTAGTCTCATCGTCGTCGACACTGGAGTCAGTATCCGTGTCGACATCTGTGCGTGCCATCTGAGGTAGCGGGCGTTTTTGAGCCCCTGATGGCTTTTGAGACGCCTGGGCAGGCACGGACTGAGAAGCTGGCTGTCCCACATCTGCTATGTCATCAAACCTCTTATGTAAGGAGTTGACACTGTCACGTAATTCCTTCCACATATCCATCCACTCAGGTGTCGACCCCGTAGGGGGTGACATCACATTTATCGGCACCTGCTCCGCCTCCACATAAGCCTCCTCATCAAACATGTCGACACAGCCGTACCGACACTCCGCACACACACAGGGAATGCTCTGACTGAGGACAGGACCCCACAAAGTCCTTTGGGGAGACAGAGAGAGAGTATGCCAGCACACACCACAGCGCTATAAATCACAGGAATGTACACTATAATGAGTGATTTTACCCTATAGCAGATTATATATATATATATATATATATATATATATATATATATATATATATATATATATATATATGGTATTTGCGCCTAAATTTAGTGCCCCCCCACTCTTTTTTTACCCTATTGAGCCTGGAAACTGCAGGGGAGAGCCTGGGGAGCGTCCTACCAGCGGAGCTGTGAGAGGAAATGGCGCCAGTGTGCTGAGGGAGATAGCCCCGCCCCCTTCACGGCGGACTTCTCCCGCTTTTTTTATGGATATATGGCAGGGGATTTCACACATATATAGTCTTAATGACTATATTATGTGTATTTTTTGCCAATGTAAGGTAATCTTATTGCAGCCAGGGCGCCGCGCCCCCCCCCCCCCCCAGCGCCCTGCACCCATCAGTGACCGGAGTGTGTGGTGTGCATGGGGAGCAATGGCGCACAGCTGCAGTGCTGTGCGCTACCTTAATGAAGACCGGAGTCTTCAGCCGCCGATTTCCTGGACGTTCTTCTTGCTTCTGGCTCTGCAAGGGGGACGGCGGCGCGGCTCCGGGACCGGACGACCGAGGCTGGGCCTTTGTTCGATCCCTCTGGAGCTAATGGTGTCCAGTAGCCTAGAAGCCCAAGCTAGCTGCAAGCAGGTAGGTTCGCTTCTCTCCCCTAAGTCCCTCGTAGCAGTGAGTCTGTTGCCAGCAGATCTCACTGAAAATAAAAAACCTAAATATACTTTCTTTTATAGAAGCTCAGGAGAGCCCCTAGTGTGCATCCAGCTCGAGCCGGGCACAGATTCTAACTGAGGTCTGGAGGAGGGGCATAGAGGGAGGAGCCAGTGCACACCAGGTAGTCCTAATTCTTTCTTAGAGTGCCCAGTCTCCTTCGGAGCCCGCTATTCCCCATGGTCCTTACGGAGTTCACAGCATCCACTAGGACGTCAGAGAAAAAAAAAATACCCTGAAAATCTAGCCAAAGTAGTAAATTTACATTTTCAAATGCTACTGCATTGCCACAAAGTCAAACCTTATGGTAACAGGGCAGCCTCCAGCAACTATAACCCTACCATCATCACTATGTTAGTGATATATGAAACCGTTAGGAAAAAAAAAAAAAAAAACCACCACACACACACACGAAACCTCACTTTCCTTTGTCTTTAATTTAGCATTTAATTTACAACTTATTAAATATCAGGTTACCTTTGCTATTTGTTGTTTGGCAGGAGGCACATTTGACGTTTGGTTACAACATTTGGGGCAAGCAGTTCATAGCTACTGTATTATCACTGCTTTACATTTGAAAAGCAATTGAGACAATTAACACCAATTCACGGCTTTGTCGTGGAAGTGTATTCAGTCAGCAAAACAATTAACTGCCACATTTTTTTGCAATAAGCATGTTCGTAGGCCGGCGCTGGCAGCCCAAACTAGGAGCCTAGAAGTTTTAACATTAGTTCGCTAAAACACTGTTCTAGATGCACTTACGGACCATATCAGACATGCTGGGTAAGCTTTCTGAAATGTCTATTTGGTAATCCATTGCAGTAAACAAACTTCAATAGAATAACTGTAGAGAAAGCCTGCAGGATGGGGAATGTATAAGGTCCGTTTAGAAACTAAATTAGCCCCTGCCTGTAATACCAGTGCATAGCACTTTAAATTGTAAGAAATCATCAAGAATCCTGTGGGTCCTAGTGTGGTATCTTGCCAGAGTGTCTCGAGTCCACTTGGGAGGCAGCGCACACTGATAATGCCTTCCCCCGGGAAAGAGAGTGTAGCCAGTCCTTGCATCAACCTATTCCCAATGCTGCAACCCTTTTAACAGTTTTACTACTTGCTTATTTTCTAGTTGCATTAGTCTAGGCTTTAGTGGAAAACTTAGGTGACATGCCATTACCTCAATGGAGCGAATAGGAAAGCAAATGCAAGCCAAAGGACTATGCCATTATAACAGGTACACCAGATAAAAGTATCTGAAAGCTGAAGCTCTTCTTTGAGCCAAAAGAACAGATCCAGGTAATGGAGGGATAGGTGGGTGGGTGTCCTCCCCATATAATTCCTCACCCTGTGTTGTGAAGGAACCTCCCATTCACAACACAGGGTGAGAAATTATATATGGAGGACACAGAAAGAGGTTTAAGTGAAGTCATAGGCTTTTTAGTTTAAAATAAAATAAAATATAATATAACATAGTAGTTGTTTGGGTAAGCACTAACATATGGTTATTGTTGTCTTAAGCAAGTAAATAAGGCCAACAGAGAAATGGTATGCAGTCAGCATGTCGACAAGGACTATAAGGTCAATCAAAAACGTCAAAAGTAGAATTTTAAATATGTGGACATGGTTAAAATGTCAACATTCTGTCGACACTTGCACAAGGTTGACACTTAGGGGAGTATCTAAACAAAGGTGAAAATCATTGGGTGCGAAAAATAGAATTTACTATTTTTCTCCCCAATTTTTCACAGATATTTACTGAACGTTAACATGATGTTGGCAAGTACAGCCAGCGTGGAGTACCTGCCTACATTCTGTAGTCTACATAATAGCAATCAACCTACTGAATGTTTAAAATTATATATATATATATATATATATATATATATATATATATATATATATTTATATTACACACACACACACACACACATACATACATATATACACACATACATGCATACATACACACACACACACACACACACACACATATCTATCTATCCACACACAGTGTTCACTCTAGGCTGTTTTAGCAGGGCACCATGCCCTGCCCTGATTTTTTAAGGGCAAAACCCGCCCTGCCCTTTCTGCAGCGCCCTGCTAAAACAGCCGCCCGCTTTCTGCCCCTCTCAGCGTGTAAAGATGCCACGCGCCATTCACGCTGCCAGAGAGCTTGGGGGAAGCCCAACACCTCCGTAGGTGCTGGGCACGCCCCCAACAGTGACGACGCCGGCCGCCCATGCCCCCGTCTGTGGACTGAACCGCCCACTTTTATTACATGCAAGTGGGCACGCCCCCTATTTGCATAGCCACGCGCGCTTGTGCCCCTAACGGACCCGCGCCCTGCCCGTCCGCTAGAGTGAACACTACATACACACATATATTTTGGGGAGAGTCAACTCATTTTGCCAGCTGTTCCATTGTTTCTGCAGACAGGCACGATAGCATGTTTTTTTGCTGGCTGGCTTCTGAGGTGGCAAGCAGAAATCAGTGAGAAGCCCTAAGCTTTGGACGCCCAATCAGGTGCGTAAACGGAGTTCCTCCGTTTCCATAGCTAAAAGGATAGTTGTAGCTCTGCGTGGGATCAGTACGTAATCCCGCTGGACGGGATCCCGGCGGTCGAAATACAGACGCCGGAATCCCGACCACACAATCCCGACAGGGGTGGCAAGCGGAACGCAGCCCCTTGCGGGCTCGCTTCGCTCGGCACACTATTATATTCTCCCTCTATGGGTGTCGTGGACACCCACGGAGGGAGAATATGTCGGGATTGTGGCGGTCGGGATTCCGGCGTCGGTATTTCGACCGCCGGGATCCCGTCCAGCGGGATGTTGACCGCATCCCCTCTGCGTACCCTTCTCCAATGGTTTTGAAGAACTGAACCCATACAAAATTTGGAGCAGTATATGTTCTCTATATTTTACAGCCACATTTAACTTAAAATTTGCTATATCTAATTAAGTATGAAGGCTTCCTTACAATAGACCAACCACGAACAAACAAACAAACAAACAAACAAACTGGAGGTATCATTTAACCACTAAGCAGCAGCAAAAAATTGTGCTCCAATCACAAAAGGAGAGGCCAGGCCAATTAAAGGTCACTGGCCATAAAAAGCAGCCATGAGATCATGTTCAGGGAAGATTTTCACACAAAAACATGACAAGATGATCTATTGGGCCAATAAAAATGGCTCATACAGTTACAACTACAGATTGAGAATCTGATTATATGCCACTGATGGCTCTGCACCTGCATGTTTCCGATCCATTACACTGTGCTACAGTAAAGTAAAGCCACACTCATTTGAACCCTAACTGGTTTAACATCTGTGATCTCATGAGAAACATTACTCCCACATTAAAGGATTCTCATAATGCCTTTCCAAGGCTGCACAGCTACAGTACCACCACACTGGCACTTTAGAGTAGGGAAAAAAATTAAATAAAAAAAAATATATATATAATTCTCCCAAATGTCAGATAAAAATAAGGTAGAAACAAGTACAATTACAGAGAAGATGTTCCTAACAGAACTCTCTAATACCCCTTTTCCACTACAGTAGCACGGGTCGCAGCCGTGTCGCCTGACACGGCTGCGACCCGTGCTACAGCCCCCTACAGACAGCGCTCACCAACCCGGCAATGACCGGGTTGGTGACGCTTATCTAGACTTCACTAAAGCTTTCAACACTATCTCACATCAAAGACTTAAACTTGAAAGCATGGGATTGAATACGGAGATGGCTGAATGGATGAGATCTCGGTTGTAATGGCCAGTACACACAGGGAGAGATGTGTGCCGAGCGATCTATCACAGACCACTCAGCAAACATCTCTCCCCCGCTCAGCACACAGCGATGTGTGCTGAGTGAGGGGGGAGGGGTGCGGGGGAATTTGCTAATTTCAGCGATGTGTTAGATTGGCCTGCATGCAGGCACAATCTAGCACCGGCGATAGCAAAGCACAGGGCCGCGCATAGTTATCGCTGTGGGACATGCACACAAAGAGATCCATGCTTAATTTCTAAGCAATCTGGTCAGAAATTTCCCATGTATAGTCTATGGGAGAAGCGCACTTGATGAGACTATTCTTAAAAAAAAAAAAAAAACACCAACTGTCGATTGACAAGTTTCCACTAGTATTAAAAAAAAAAAAAAAAAAAAAAAAATATTATTATTATTATTAATATATATATATATATATATATATATATATATATATATATATATATATATATATATATATATATATATATATATATATATACACATACACACACATACACACACACACACACACACACACGCATACATACATACATACATACATACATACAAACCACACACACACACTCTCAACGGTAAAATGAATAAGTTAGCGAATATAACATTTGGTATCAGGTTAAAAAGGGATCATCTTTGATGTTCAGTATAGGTTTTACTGGAGCAATTTATATTGCCATCAAGTAGAGCAAGGTTTAACTCTACCGGGTTCTAAAATCCCAAATCAATATCTAGTCAGGTCCTCATAACCTATGGAAGATGAGGTACAGTTGTCTTGCAAAACAAAAATCACACCTCAAGAGAAGCTACACATCAATCTGTTACAATTGGTCTCTGCCATCACTGGTACCTTAGGTACTGTAGGTTGACCAAATAAGGACAGTAGCCAAGCATATAGTAAACCAATTTCTAAACCTCTAATGTGGGAAAGTCTAGCACCTCTAAACAATGAGTCAGCTGCTTCACAGGCATCAGTTTTCCTAGATCACCCATTCTAAATTTAGAAGCTTACAAACGAAGTTAGAAAGATATTGAATTCCTACTCACATCTTTAGAGCAACATCATGCTACCCAGCCGCAACTCCACAGAAGTCCAGATCAATATAATAAATGTAGAGGGGTACTCCCCGCAATTGAAGTAATTTCAACTGTGGTGAGCGGAGTGCCTTTTTTTTTTTTTTTACATTTGAGATTGATAGAGTGTTGGCTCAAGTTCAGAACATGGCACCCCCTCGGCATGCAAGAACTAAACTGCCTCAGAACACTATCTACATGGACATCTACTGGGAATAGTAACCTGTGGTGAGTGAAGCAGAGCGAGGGTACACATTTTAATGTTCTGAACAAGTTAATGATGTTCTGAAGCTGATTAGTTATGCTAACCCAGGGGTCCCATGCTCTGAACTTCAACAGATATTGTTGGAGGCAGTGGGGGCACACCATAGTGCATGGAAGTTTTAATCATTATTTCTGCAGCGGGGTACAATGAGTTCCACAGGGAATAACATCGGGGTGTAGAGTAGGATCTTGATCCGAGGCACCAACAGGCTAAAAGCTTTGACTGTTCCCAGAATGCATAGCGCCGCCTCCATGCACAGGAGCTCAGTTTTGTAGTTGGTGCCATGCAGTGCAGGCATACAACAGGTGGGCTGCTCCAGCAGCCCTCAGAAGAGCTTTTTTTAAGTGAAATCTGAAGACTTTAAAGGCTGCAGCAGAGACACTGTGTGTTAGATGTCAGTCAGACATCTCCTGCTGCAGCTCCATCACCTCCCCCAGCGGCGCTGTATCCTCCCGCGCCCTGGTTGCCGGGTACTTAGAGCGGAGGCTCCAGATTGCTTCAGTCACTGAAATGGAAGTCACGCAGCAGTTATATACACACACAGAGTCACATGTACAATGCTGAAATTATGACATGCAATAAAACTGCACTGGACTAGCAATACAAAGTAATACTAAGTACAGCTATATAAACAATAGATATAACAATGCACAGTAAAGACTGGATGTATATCACAGGGTACTTGTAATAAATAACCCTGACTAAATGCACTATTTCTTAACTAACACTGTCAGCAGACATGTAGAATACTTAAGTGTCCTGTAAAATGCACAGCGCTGACATACAGGCGGCTTTACAGAGGAGGATTTGCCCAAACAGTTCCAGGATCAGCTCAGCTTGAGGTAATTGCACCCAAACGCTGACTGGGAGTGAGAGAGAGAGATGCAGCTCCAGGGCGTGAACATTTACTCTAAATGGCGCCCTGGGGGAGGGGCTACAGGTCAAAGCCTTATCCCCTTGCTTGGCTTCACCACCGGGTACCGTGGGCTATATAACAAAAGGTTTTTAGTAAAACCGACCTGTGCCCTTGCACTGGGGGTCTAGTGGGGTCCCTGTACTACCACAGTGTCCACGCCAGCGTTCGCGGCCCGCCTCCCACCAGCCGCGCCGGATCGTGGCTTCCAGCGGGTCCCGCCTGGGGGACCATCTTTCCTCCTCCCAAAGTGCGGCCATGCGATCCTGGAGAGGAGTCTCCGTTTGAGCCTCTTGAATCTGCAGACCTTAAGTGGCTTTCCCTTAAGGTATTGTTTCTATTGGCTATTACCTCTGCTAGACGGGTGTCGGATTTGGGTGCCTTGTCTTGTAGTTCCCCGTATCCGATTTTTCACCGTATAGGGCGGTTCTTAGAACACGTCCCGGGTACCTACCTAAGGTGGTGTCTTCTTTCCACCTTAATCAGGAGATTGTGGTTCCGGCCTTTGTCTCTCCTGGATTATCTTCTAAAGAGCGGTCTTTGGATGTGGTACGGGCTCTCCGTATCTATGTAAAGTGGACAGCTACCATCAGGAAGTCTGATTCGCTCTTTGTGCTGTTTGGTTTTCACAAACGTGGCTGGCCTGCTAACAAGCAGACCTTGGCCAGATGGATTAGAATGGTGATTGCACATGCTTATGTACAGGCTGGCCTTCCAGCTTCTGCTACCATCAAAGTCTATTCTACTTGGTCTATTGGACCTTTTTGGGCGGCCCGCCGTGATGCGACCCTTGAACAATTGTGCAAGGCAGCTACGTGGTCCTCGGTGAACACGTTCATAAGGTTCTATGCCTTTGATACATCCACCTCCCAGGATGCTTCCTTTGGACGCCGGGTTCTTGTGCCCCCTACAGTGCATCCCCTCCCATGAGGAACTGCTTTAGGACATCCCCGATGTTATTCCCTGTGGAACTCAGTGTACCCCACTGCAGAAAATGAGATTTATGGTAAGAACTTATGGTAAATCTTTCTGCGAGATACACCGAGTTCCACAGGGCGCCCACCCTGACGCACTTAGCTTCTTTGCGTTTGTATGGCATTAGCCGCTGACACCTTCTCCTGTCGTGAGAATGTGGTGTATGTGGCTACTAACGATTGTAGTCTCTTTTTGCCTGCTACTGCATTGGGTTGGTTAATAAAACTGAGCTCCTCTGCACAGAGGCGGGGTTATAGAGGAGGCGGCGCTATGCATTCTGGGAACAGTCAAAGCTTTTAGCCTGTTGGTGCCTCAGGTCAAGATCCTACTCTACACCCTGATATTATTCCCTGTGGAACCCAGTGTACCTCGTAGAAAGATTTAACAATGGTAAGTTCTTACCATAAATCTCGTTATTCGTACATATGTATAGATCTGTACATATAGGGGTATAATCATTTCCGACATGCGAGTACTCGATAATCGTCCAAACTCGACAGGTTTGCCCCAATCCCAACAACGCCAATCCGACTTTTTTTTTTAAGTCGGATTGACATTGTCGGAAACGGGGCTAAAATCTGTTGGGTTTGGCCGCGCTTCCGACAGTATGCGTGGATTCTAAGAAGTCGGGAATTCCCGACTTGTCGGAAACAATCAAGAGTCACTGAATAGGCCTGAACCCCTTCCGACCTAAAACTGTCAGAAACTGCCGTCTTTCCGACAAGACGCCAGTTTCCAACAAGAATTGAATAACCCCATGGGGATGGGGGGGGGGATTCAATTGATTCATCAGTCCGCAGCAGTATTGCATGCTTGACGGCAGCTATTCCATTGTTTATTGCCTATACAGGTTGAGTCTCCCTTATCCAAAATGCTTGGGACCAGAGGTATTTTGGATATGGGATTTTTCCGTATTTTGGAATAATTGCATACCATAATGAGATATCATGGTGATGGGACCTAAATCTAAGCACAGAATGCATTTATGTTACATATACACCTTATACACACAGCCTGAAGGTAATTTTAGCCAATATTTTTTATAACTTTGTGCATTAAACAAAGTGTGTCTACATTCACACAATTCATTTATGTTTCATATACACCTTATACACACAGCCTGAAGGTCATTTAATACAATATTTTAATAACTGTGTATTAAACAAAGTTTGTGTACATTGAGCCATCAAAAAACAAAGGTTTCACTATCTCACTCTCACTCAAAAAAGTCCGTATTTCGGAATATTCCGTATTTCGGAATATTTGGATATGGGATACTCAACCTGTAGTAGCAACACAGCCAGCTAAAACAGAGAAAGAAAAATAAGAATTTACTTACCGATAATTCTATTTCTCGTAGTCCGTAGTGGATGCTGGGAACTCCGTAAGGACCATGGGGAATAGCGGCTCCGCAGGAGACAGGGCACATCTAAAGAAAGCTTTAGGATCACCTGGTGTGCACTGGCTCCTCCTCCTATGACCCTCCTCCAAGCCTCAGTTAGGATACTGTGCCCGGACGAGCGTACACAATAAGGAAGGATTTTGAATCCCGGGTAAGACTCATACCAGCCACACCAATCACACTGTACAACTTGTGATCTGAACCCAGTTAACAGCATGATAATAGAGAAGCCTCTCGAAAAGATGGCTCACTACAACAATAACCCGAATTTTTTGGTAACAATAATTATGTACCAGTATTGCAGACAATCCGCACTTGGGATGGGCGCCCAGCATCCACTACGGACTACGAGAAATAGAATTATCGGTAAGTAAATTCTTATTTTCTCTGACGTCCTAGTGGATGCTGGGAACTCCGTAAGGACCATGGGGATTATACCAAAGCTCCCAAACGGGCGGGAGAGTGCGGATGACTCTGCAGCCCCCAATGAGAGAACTCCCGGTCCTCCTCAGCCAGGGTATCAAATTTGTAGAATTTTACAAACGTATTTGCTCCTGACCAAGTAACTGCTCGGCAAAGTTGTAAAGCCGAGACCCCTCGGGCAGCTGCCCAAGATGAGCCCACCTTCCTTGTGGAGTGGGCATTTACAGATTTTTGGCTGTGGCAGGCCTGCCACAGAATGTGCAAGCTGAATTGTACTACAAATCCAACGAGCAATAGTCTGCTTAGAAGCAGGAGCACCCAGCTAGTTGGATGCATAGAGGATAAACAGCGAGTCAGATTTCCTGACTCCAGCCGTCCTGGAAACATATATTTTCCGGGTCCTGACAACGTCTAGCAACTTGGAGTCCTCCAAGTCCCTAGTAGCCGCAGGCACCACAATAGGTTTGGTTCAGGTGAACGCTGAAAACCACCTTAGGGAGAAACTGAGGACGAGTCCTCAATTCCGCCCTGTCCGAATGGAAAATCAGATAAGGGCTTTTACAGGATAAAGCCACCAATTCTGACACGCGCCTGGCCCAGGCCAGAGCCAACAGCATGACCACTTTTTCTGTGAGATATTTTAACTCCACAGATTTAAGTGTGTCAAACCAATGTGACTTTTGGAACCCAAAAACCACCTGGAGATCCCAAAAGTGCCACTAAAGGCACAAAAGGAGGCTGTATATGCAGTACCCCTTTAACAAATGTCTGAACTTCAGGGACTGAAGCTAGTTCTTTTTTGGAAGAAAATTGACAGAGCCGAAATTTGAACCTTAATGGACCCCAATTTCAGGCCCATAGATACTCCTGTTTGCAGGAAATGTAGGAATCGACCCAGTTGAATTTCCTCCGTCGAGCCTTACTGGCCTCGCACCACGCAACATATTTTCGCCAAATGCGGTGATAATGTTTTGCGGTTACATCCTTCCTGGCTTTGATCAGGATAGGGATGACTTCATCCGGAATGCCTTTTTCCTTCAGGATCCGGCGTTCAACCGCCATGCCGTCAACGCAGCCGCGGTAAGTCTTGTAACAGACAAGGTCCTTGCTGGAGCAGGTCCCTTCTTAGAGGTAGAGGCTACGGATCCTCCGTGAGCATCTCTTGAAGTTCCGGTTACCAATTCCTTCTTGGCCAATCCGGAGCCACTAATATAGTGCTTACTCCTCTCCATCTTATCAATCTCAGTACCTTGGGTATGAGAGGCAGAGGAGGAAACCCATACACTGATTGGTACACCCACGGTGTTACCAGAGCATCTACAGCTATTGCCTGAGGGTCCCTTGACGTGGCGCAATACCTGTCGAGTTTTTCCCAACGGTTTATAATCATGTGGAAGACTTCTGGGTGAAGTCCTTACTCTCCCGGGTGGAGGTCGTGCTGAGGAAAACTGCTTCCCAGTTGTCCACTCCCGGAATGAAAACTGCTGACAGTGCTATCACATGGTTTTTCGCCCCGCGAAGAATCCTTGCAGCTTCTGCCATTGCCCTCCTGCTTCTTGTGGCACCCTGTCTGTTTACGTGGGTGACTGCCGTAATGTTGTCCGACTGGATCAACACCGGCTGACCTTGAAGCAGAGGTCTTGCTAAGCTTAGAGCATTGTAAATGGCCCTTAGCTTCAGGACATTTATGTGAAGTGATGTCTCCAGGCTTGACCATAAGCCCTGGATATTCCTTCCCTGTGTGACTGCTCCCCAGCCTCGCAGGCTGGCATCCGTGGCCACCAGGACCCAGTCCCGCATGCCGAATCTGCGGCCCTCTAGAAGATGAGCACTCTGCAACCACCACAGGAGGGATACCCTTGTCCCTGGTGACAGGGTTATCCGCTGAAGCATCTGAAGATGCGACCCGGACCATTTGTCCAGTAGGTTCCACTGGAAAGTCTTGCGTGGAATCTGCCGAATGGGATTGCTTCGTAGGAAGCCACCATTTTTACCCAGAACCCTTGTGCATTGATGCACTGAGACTTGGTTCGGTTTTAGGAGGTTCCTGACTAGCTCGGATAACTCCCTGGCTTTCTCCTCCGGGAGAAACACCTTCTTTCTGGACTGTGTCCAGGATCATCCCTAGGAACAGAAGACAAGTCGTCGGAACCAGCTGCGATTTTGGAATATTGAGAATCCAATCGTGCTGCCGCAACACTACCTGAGGTAGTGCTACACCGATCTCCAACTGTTCCCTGGATCTCACCCTTATCAGGGAATCGTCGAAGTAAAGGATAACTAAAATTCCCTTCCTTCGAAGGAATATCATCATTACGGTCATTACTTCAGTAAAGACCCGGGGTGCCGTGGACCATCCCTACGGCAGCGTCTGAACTGATAGTGACAGTTCTGTACCATAACCTGAGATACCCTTGGTGAGAAGGGTAAATTTTGACATGAAGGTAAGCATCCTTGATGTCCCGAGACATCATGTAGTCCCCTTCTTCCAGGTTTGCAATCACTGCTCTGAGTGACTCAATTTTGAATTTGAACCTCTGTATGTAAGTGTTCAAAGATTTTAGATTTTAGATTTTAAAATCGGTCTCACCGAGCCGTCTGGCTTCGGTACCACAATAGTGTGGAATAATACCCCGTTCCCTGTTGCAGGAGGGGTACCTTAATTATCACCTGCTGGGAATACAGCTTGTGAATGGCTTCCAAAACTGCCTCCCTGTCAGCGGGAGACGTCGGTAAAACAGACTTTTGGAAACGGCGAGGGGAATAAGTCTCGAATTCCCATTTGTACCCCTGAAATATTACCTGAAGGATCCAGGGGTCTACTTGCGAGTGAGCCCACTGCGCACTGAAATTCATTGAGAACGGGCCCCCACCGTGCCTGAACTTGTAAAGCCCTAGCGTCATACTGAGAGCTTGGCAGAGGCGGAAAAGGGTTTCTGTTCCTGGGAACTGGCTGATCTCTGCAGCCATTTTCCTCTCCCTCTGTCACGAGCAGAAAAGAGGAACCCTTTTGTCCGCTTGCCAACCAGGACTGCGCCTGATAATACGGTGTCTTATTTTGAGAGGCGACCTGGGGTACATCCCCTTTTTTTTTTTTTAAGGCAATACTTCCAAATGCCGTTTGGAATCCGCATCACCTGACCACTTTACTGGTATAATTGGACAACGCACTTATACTTGATGCCAGTCGGCAAATATTCCGCTGTGCATCATGCATATATAGAAATGCATCTTTTAATTGCTCTATAGGCAATAATATACTGTCCTTATCTAGGATATCAAATTTCCAGTCAGGGAATCCGACCACGCCAACCCAGCACTGCACATCCAGGCTGAGGCGATTGCTGGTCGCAGTATAACACCAGTATGTGTGTAAATACATTTTAGGATACCCTCCTGCTTTCTATCAGCAGGATCCCTAAGGGCGGCCATCTCCAGAGAGGGTAGAGCCCTTGTTCTTACAAGCGTGTGAGCGCCTTATCCCCCCTAGGGGGTGTTTCCCAACGCACCCTAACCTCTGGCGGGAAAAGGTATACTGCCAATAACTTTTTAGAATTTATCAATTGTTATCGGGGGGAAACCCACGCATCATCACACACCTCATTTTATTTCTCAGATTCAGGAAAACTACAGGAAGTTTTTCCTCACCAAACATAATACCCCTTTTTTTGGTGGTATTTATATTATCAGAAGAGTGTAAACTTTTTCCATTGCCTCAATCATGCAATGTGTGGCCCTATTGGAAATCACGGTTGTCTCTTCACCGTCGACACAGGAGTCAGTATCCGTGTCGGCGTCTGTATCTGAGGTAACGGGCGCTTTAGAGCCCCTGTATGAGACGTCTGGACATGCACAAGCTGAGTAGCCGGCTGTCTCATGTCAACCACTGTCTTTTATACAAAGCTGACACTGTCACGCAATTTCAACAGTACATCCACTCAGGTGTCGACCCCCCAGGGGGTGACAACACTATTACAGACACTCTACTCCGTCTCCTCATCATTTTTCTCCTCATACATGTCGACACAAACGTACCGACACACAGCACACACACAGGGAATGCTCTGATAGAGGACAGGACCCCACTAGCCCTTTGGGGAGACAGAGGGAGAGTTTGCCAGCACACACCAGAGCGCTATATATATATACAGGGATAACCTTATATAAGTGTTTTTCCCTTTATAGCTGCTGTATTGTTTATACTGCGCCTAATTTGTGCCCCCCTCTCTTTTTTAACCCCTTTCTGTAGTGTAGTGACTGCAGGGGAGAGCCAGGGAGCTTCCCTCCAACTGAGCTGTGAGGGAAAATGGCGCCAGTGTGCTGAGGAGATAAGGACGCCGAGAAAGGGGCGGAGCCTATCATCCGTTTTCTTGTATGTTTTGGCAGGGGTTAAATGCATCCATATAGCCCAGGAGTTATATGTGATGCATTTATTTTAGCCATAAAAGGTTTTCTATCGATTTATTGCGTCTCAGGGCGCTGCCCCCCCAGCGCCCTGCACCCTCAGTGACCGGAGTGTGAAGTGTGCTGAGAGCAATGGCGCACAGCTGCGGTGCTGTGCGCCTACCTTTATCTGAAGACAGGAAAGTCTTCTGCCGCCGATTTTTCCGGACCTCTTCGCTCTTCTGGCTCTGTAAGGGGGCCGGCGGCGCGGCTCCGGTGACCCATCCAGGCTGAACCTGTGATCGTCCCTCTGGAGCTAATGTCCAGTAGCCTAAGAAGCCCAATCCACTCTGCATGCAGGTGAGTTCGCTTCTTCTCCCCTTAGTCCCTCGATGCAGTGAGCCTGTTGCCAGCAGGTCTCACTGAAAATAATAAACCTAAACTAAAACTTTCACAAAGAGCTCAGGAGAGCCCCTAGTGTGCACCCTTCTCGTCGGGCACAGAAAATCTAACTGAGGCTTGGAGGAGGGTCATAGGGGGAGGAGCCAGTGCACACCAGGTGATCCTAAAGCTTTCTTTAGATGTGCCCTGTCTCCTGCGGAGCCGCTATTCCCCATGGTCCTTACGGAGTTCCCAGCATCCACTAGGACGTCAGAGAAATATAAAATATTTATTCCTGAGGTGGAGTAGAAATGTGCGGAAAGTGTCATGGTTGGACTCTAAACAGCAGTGTTTACATCATGCCCTGTACTTTAGTTGGGTTTAGCCGCTATACATGGCTAAACCCGGTCTACTTGGGGGCAACAACCATGATCATTTATGGGCACCTGGAACAACTGAATTGCTCTAGACGTCCATTGTTAATTGTGGATATTAAAACAATTTAAACGCGCCCCAAAAGGGGGGAGGAAATAAAATAGTTTTGGGCACCGGTATAATTAATGGATGCCCGATAGAGACATTCAATTGTTCCAAGCACCCATCCATTATCACACCCAAATAGACCAGGTTTAACCATATATAGCAGCTAAACCAGTCTAAAGTACTGGCTAGAGAGCTCAAACGGCCCATTTGGACAGCCAGGCTACAAATTTTATGCACATTTCTTCTTGCCACCTCAGGAGGCTGCGAGAAAAGAATGCATCTCCCCACAGCACTCACTCTTGAACAGCGCAACAGTTGAATTGCTCCATCGGGCATACAATAGTGGCAGCCCCTGGGAGAAATAACTGAATTGCAAGACTGCTGATTAATTTGATACAGCACACTTATACATTCTGTCACACTCTACATGGAGCAGGATAGAACTAATATCTGAAAAAAGCTGCAGCTGCTACATTGTGGCACTTCATGCACAGATTCAGAGACTCTGTCACACAAATATATTAGTGTCCTATATTAGATTAATCAGCACAGTCGCCTCGTGCATTCTCTATAGCAGCACTAAAACAGAATTTAATAATCGCCCAGCAATCTCCCTTCACTTTATACAGGAGATCAAGCACAATATAACAACTGAATTCCGCCCACGGACTCCACAAAACCTTTGCTACTGTCCTGTGATATATGGCACCAAAATGGTAACAGCAGATCTTTTTTAAGTCCACTAACTTCCAGACTTTTTTTTCCCAGCACATCCCACATATGTAAACACCTGGAACGCTCATGTTCCTCAAACCATTCCTAGAATTTTTTTGCAACGTACCAGGAAGCATCAAGGTGTGTACACATGGTGCAAACTTTTTCTTACGAATGTGACTATATAGTCAAAGGGGGTAATTCAGAAAGTTGATCGCAGCAGCAAAATTTGTTAGCAGTTGGGCAAAACCATGTGCACTGCAGGAAGGGGGGCGAAGGCAGTTGTAACATGTGCAGAGAGAGTTAGATTCGGGAGTGGTGTGTTCAAACTGATATCTAAATTGCAGTGTAAAAATAAAGCAGCCATTATTTACCCTGCACAGAAACAAAATACCCCACCCAAAACTAACACTCTGCACGTTATATCTGCTCCCCCTGCAGTGCACATGGTTTTGCCCAACTGCTAACAAATTTGCTGCTACGATCAACCTTGAATTACCACCAAAACTGAATGAATATAAGAATTTACTCACCGGTAATTCTATTTCTTGTAGTCCGTAGTGGATGCTGGGTACTCCGTAAAGACCATGGGGTATAGACGGGCTCCGCAGGAGACTGGGCACTCTTAAAAGAAAGATTAGGTACTATATCTGGTGTGCACTGGCTCCTCCCTCTATGCCCCTCCTCCAGACCTCAGTTAAGGAAACTGTGCCCGGAAGAGCTGACATTACTAGGAAAGGATTTGGAATCCAGGGTAAGACTCATACCAGCCACACCAATCACACTGTACAACTCGTGATAACTATACCCAGTTAACAGTATGAATAATAACTGAGCCTCTCTCAACAGATGGCTCATACAATAACCCTTTAGTTAAGCAATAACTATATACATGTATTGCAGAGAGTCCGCACTTGGGACGGGCTCCCAGCATCCACTACGGACTACGAGAAATAGAATTACCGGTGAGTAAATTCTCATTTTCTCTGACGTCCTAGTGGATGCTGGGTACTCCGTAAGGACCATGGGGATTATACCAAAGCTCCCAAACGGGCGGGAGAGTGCGGATGACTCTGCAGCACCGAATGAGCAAACTCAAGGTCCTCCTCAGCCAGGGTATCAAACTTGTAGAATTTTGCAAAAGTGTTTGAACCCGACCAAGTAGCAGCTCGGCAAAGTTGTAAAGCCGAGACCCCTCGGGCAGCCGCCCAAGAAGAGCCCACCTTCCTCGTGGAATGGGCTTTTACTGATTTAGGATGCGGCAGTCCAGCCGCAGAATGTGCAAGCTGAATGGTGCTACAGATCCAGTGAGCAATAGTCTGCTTTGAAGCAGGAGCACCCAGCTTGTTGGGTGCATGCAGGATAAATAGCGAGTCAGTTTTTCTGACTCTAGCCGTCCTGGAAACAAAGTTTCAGGGCCCGGACTACGTCCAGCAACTTGGAATCCTCCAAGTCCCTAGTAGCCGCAGGCACCACAATAGGTTGGTTCAAATGAAACGATGATACCACCTTAGGGAGAAATTGGGGACGAGTCCTCCATTCTGCCCTTTCCATATGGAAGATCAGATATGGGCTTTTACATGACAAAGCCGCCAATTCTGACACACGCCTAGTCCAAGCTAAGGCCAAAAGCATGACCACTTTCCACGTGAGATATTTTAGCTCCACGGTCTTAAGTGGCTCAAACCAGTGGGAATTTAGGAATCCAACACACGTTAAGATCCCAAGGTGCCACTGGAGGCACAAAAGGGGCTGAATATGCAGCACCCCTGTAACAATGTCCGAACTTCAGGCAGTGAAGCCAGTTCTTTTTGAGAGAAAAAGGGATAGGGCCGAAATCTTGGCCTTTATGGATCCTAATTTTAGGCCCATAGTCACTCCTGACTGTAGGAAGTACAGGAATCGACCCCCTTGGAATTCCTCTGTAGGGCCTTCCCGGCCACACACCAAGCAACCTATTTTCGCCATATACAGTGAAAAAGTCTTGCTGTCACGTCTTTCCTAGCCTTTATCAGCGTAGGAATAACTGCATCCGGAATGCCCTTTTCCGCTAGGATCCGGCGTTCAACCGCCAAGCCGTCCAACGCAGCCGCGGTAAGTCTTGGATCAGACAGGGTCCCTGTTGCAACATGTCCTGACTGAGAGGCAGAGGCCATGGGTCCTCTGAGAGCATTTCTTGCAGTTCCGGGTACAGAGTCCTTCTTGGCCAATCCGGAGCAAAGAATATTGTTCACACTCCTCTGTTTATTACAATTCTCAGCCCTTGGGTCTGAGAGGAAGAGGAGGGAATATATAGACCGACTGGAACACCCACGGTGTTACTAGTGCGACCACAGCTATCGCCTGAGAGTCCCTTGACCCAGCGTAAAATCTTTTTTTTTTTTTTTTTTTTATTGAGGTGGGACGCCATGTAGTCCACCTGAGGCAGTTTCCATCAATTTGCAAAACTGCGTGAAGACTTCCTGATGAAGTCACCACTTTCCCGGCTGGAGGTCGTGTCCACTCCCGGAATGAACACTGCTGACAGTGCGCTTACTTGATTCTCCGCCCAGCGAAGAATTCTGGTGGCTTCTACCCTCGCCACCCTGCTCCTTGTGCCGCCCTGGCGGTTTACATGAGCCCCTGCGGTCTGACTGGATCAGAACCGGTTGGTCGCGAAGCAGGAACTCCGCTTGACTTAGGGCGTTGTATATGGCCCTTAGTTCCAGGATATTGATGTGAAGGCAAGTCTGTTGGCTTGACCACAAACCTTGGAATTTTCTTCCCTGTGTAACTGCCCCCCACCCTCGGAGGCTTGCATCCGTGGTCACCAGTACCCAGTCCTGAATGCCGAATCTGCGGCCCTCGAGAAGGTGAGCACTCCGCAGCCACCACAGGAGAGACACCCTGGCCCTGGGGGATAGGGTGATTAACCAATGCATCTGAAGATGTCAATGAATTCCTGACCAGTGTCATGAGCTCCTGAGCTCTCTCTATCGGGAGATAAACCCTCTTCTGGTCTGTGTCTAGGATCATGCCTAGGCGAGGCAGATGAGCTGTAGGAACCAACTGCGACTTTGGAATATATAGAATCCAGTCGTGTTGCCGTTTCACTTCCAGAGAAGGTTATACGCTGTCCAGCAACTGCTCTCTTGATCTCGCTTTTATGAGGAGATCATCCAAGTATGTGATAATAGTGACACCTTGCTTCCGCAGGAGCACCATCATATCCGCCATTACCTTGGTGAAATTGGTAATGACAATCCCATACCGCAATTCTGAGGTACGCCTGATGAGGTGGATAAATGGGGACACGAAGGTATGCATCCCTTATGTCCAGATTCATTTCAGGCATGCAATGACCGCTCTTAGCGATTCCATCTTGAACCTGAACCTTTTCAGGTATATGTTCAGGGATTTTAATTCAATATGGGTCTAACCGAACCGTCTGGTTTCGGGATTATAACATGGTCGAATAATAACACCCTCTTGTTGAAGGAGGGGACCCTTGACCACCACCTGTTGAAGATACAATTTACGAATTGCAGTTAACACTGGCTCCCTCTCTTGGGGGGAAGCCCGCCGGGTCCTCTGTGAGGGGGCATCTTCTCACAGTCCAGCCTGTATCCCTGCGATACAATTTCTATTGCCCAGGGATCTAACAGGGAGTGAACCCACTTGTGGCTGAACTTACGAAGGAGTGTCCCCACCGGGCCTAGCTCCGCCTGTGGAGCCCCAGCGACATGCGGTGGATTTTTGTAGAGGCCGGGGAGGACTTCTGTTCCTGGGGACTAGCTGTGTTGTACAGCTTCTTTCCTCTGCCCCCGGCTCTGACAAGAAAGGACGCACCTCAGACTCTTGTTTCTTTATTCGAAAAGCTGCATTTAATAATAAGATTTTACTCACCGGTAAATCTATTTCTCGTAGTCCGTAGTGGATGCTGGGAACTCCGAAAGGACCATGGGGAATAGCGGCTCCGCAGGAGACTGGGCACAACTAAAAGAAAGCTTTTAGACTACCTGGTGTGCACTGGCTCCTCCCATTATGACCCTCCTCCAAGCCTCAGTTAGGATACTGTGCCTGGAAGAGCTGACACAATAAGGAAGGCTTTTGAATCCCGGGTAAGACTCATACCAGCCACACCAATCACACCGTATAACTCGTGATACCATATCCAGTTAACAGTATGAAACATAACTGAGCCTCTCAACAGATGGCTCATAACAATAACCCTTTAGTTAACAATAACTATGTACAAGTATTGCAGACAATCCGCACTTGGGATGGGCGCCCAGCATCCACTACGGACTACGAGAAATAGATTTACCGGTGAGTAAAATCTTATTTTCTCTAACGTCCTAGTGGATGCTGGGAACTCCGAAAGGACCATGGGGATTATACCAAAGCTCCCAAACGGGCGGGAGAGTGCGGATGACTCTGCAGCACTGAATGAGAGAACTCAAGGTCCTCCTCAGCCAGGGTATCAAACTTGTAGAATTTAGCAAATGTGTTTGCCCCTGACCAAGTAGCAGCTCGGCAAAGTTGTAAAGCCGAGACCCCTCGGGCAGCCGCCCAAGATGAGCCCACTTTCCTCGTGGAATGGGCTTTTACTGATTTAGGATGCGGCAATCCAGCCGCAGAATGCTCCAGCTGAATTGTGCTACAAATTCAGCGAGCAATAGTCTGCTTAGAAGCAGGAGCACCTATTTTGTTGGGTGCCTACAGGATAAAAAGCGAGTCAGTTTTCCTGACTCCAGCCGTCCTGGAAATATAAATTTTTAAGGCCCTGACTACGTCCAGTAACTTGGAATCTTCCAAGTCCCTAGTAGCCGCAGGCACTATAATAGGTTGGTTCAAGTGAAAAGCTGATACCACCTTAGGGAGAAACTGGGGACGAGTCCTCAATTCTGCCCTATCCATATGGAAAATCAGATAAGGGCTTTTACATGACAAAGCCGCCCATTCTGACACACGCCTGGCCGAAGCCAAGGCCAATAACATGATTACTTTCCACGCGAGATATTTCAAATCCACAGTTTTAAGTGGCTCAAACCAATGTGATTTTAGGAAACTCAACAGTACGGATGGTGTAATGGTTAGCATTACTGCCTCACAGCACTGAGGTCATGGGTTCGATTCCCACCATGGCTCTAACTGTGTGGAGTTTGTATATTCTCCCCGTACTTGCGTGGGTTTCCTCCGGGTACTCCGGTTTCCTCCCACAATCCAAAAATATACTGGTAGGTTAATTGGCTCCCTACAAGATTAACCCTAGCGTGAATGTGTGTGTGTGTACATGTGGTAGGGAATATAGATTGTAAGCTCCACTGGGGCAGGGACTGATGTGAATGGCCAAAATATTCTCTGTAAAGCGCTGCGGAATATGTGTGCGCTATATAAATAACTGGTAATAAATAAATAATAAATAATTTCTTGAAGTTCTGGGTACCAAGCTCTTCTTGGCTCATCCGGAACCACGAGTATCGTTCTTACTCCTCGTTTTCTTATTATTCTCAGTACCTTTGGTATGAGAGGCAGAGGAGGGAATACATAAACCGACTGGTACACCCACGGTGTCACTAGAGCGTCCACAGCTATTGCCGGAGGGTCCCTTGACCTGGCGCAATATCTAGTTTTTTGTTTAGGCGGGACGCCATCATGTCCACCTGTGGCCTTTCCCAACGGTTTACCAACAGTTGGAAGACTTCTGGATGAAGTCCCCACTCTCCCGGGTGTAGGTCGTGTCTGCTGAGGAAGTCTGCTTCCCAGTTGTCCACTCCCGGAATGAACACTGCTGACAGTGCTAAGACGTGATTTTCCGCCCATCGGAGAATCCTTGTGGCTTCTGCCATCACCATCCTGCTTCTTGTGCCGCCTTGTCGGTTTACATGGGCGACTGCCGTGATGTTGTCTGATTGGATCAGTACTGGCTGGTTTTGAAGCAGAGGCCTTGCCAGACTTAGGGCATTGTAAATGGCCCTCAGTTCCAGAATATTTATGTGTAGGGACGACTCCTGACTTGACCAAAGTCCTTGGAAATTTCTTCCCTGTGTGACTGCCCCCCAGCCTTGAAGGCTGGCATCCGTGGTTACCAGGACCCAGTCCTGTATGCCGAATCTGCGGCCCTCTTGAAGATGAGCACTCTGCAGCCACCACAGTAGAGATACCCTGGGCCTTGGAGACAGAGTTATCAGCCGATGCATCTGAAGATGCGATCCCGACCACTTGTCCAAGAGGTCCCACTGAAAGGTTCTTGCATGGAACCTGCCGAATGGAATTTTGCTTCGTAAGAAGCTACCATTTTTCCCAGGACTCGTGTGCAGTGATGCACAGATACTTGTTTTGGTTTCAGGAGGTCTCTGACTAGAGATGACAGCTCCTTGGCTTTCTCCTGCGGGAGAAACACTTTTTTCTGTTCTGTGTCCAGAACCATCCCCACGAACAGTAGGCGTGTGGTAGGAACCAGCTGTGACTTTGGAATGTATAGAATCCATCCGTGCTGTTGTAGCACTTCCCGAGATAGTGCTACTCCGACCAACAACTGCTCCTTGGACCTCGCCTTTATAAAGGAGATCGTCCAAGTACGGGATAATTAAAACTCCCTTTTTTTGAAGGAGTATCATTATTTCTGCCATTACCTTGGTAAAGACCCTCGGTGCCGTGGACAGTCCAAACGGCAGTGTTTGGAATTGGTAATGGCAATCCTGTACCACAAATCTGAGGTACTCCTGGTGAGGATGGTAAATGGGGACATGTAGGTAAGCATCCTTGATGTCCAGGGATACCATGTAATCCCCCTCCTCCAGGCTTGCAATAACCGCCCTGAGAGATTCCATCTTGAACTTGAATTTTTTTATGTATGTGTTCAAGGATTTCAAATATAAAATGGGTCTCACCGAACCCTCCGGTTTCGGTACAACAAACAGTGTGGAATAGTAACCCCGTCCTTGTTGAAGTAGGGGCACCTTGGCTATCACCTGCTGGGTACACAGCTTGTGAATTGCCTCTAGCACAGCCTCCCTGCCTGAGGGAGTTGTCGGCAAGGCAGATTTGAGGAAACGGCGGGGGGGAGACGCCTCGAATTCCAGCTTGTACCCCTGAGATGCTACTTGAAGGATCCAGGGATCCACCTGTGAGCGAGCCCACTGATCGCTGAAATTTTTTAGGCGGCCCCCCACCGTACCTGGCTACGCCTGTGGAGCCCCCGCGTCATGCGGTGGACTCAGAGGAAGCGGGGGAAGAATTTTGATTCTGGGAACTGGCTGACTGGTGCAGCTTTTTCCCTCTTCCCTCGTCTCTGTGCAGAAAGGAAGAGCCTTTGACCCGCTTGCTTTTCTGAAGCCGAAAGGACTGTACCCAATAATACAGTGCTTTCTTAGGCTGTGAGGAAACCTGAGGTAACATTTTTTCTTCCCAGCTGTTGCTGTGGATACGAGGTCCCAGAGACCATCCCCAAACAATTCCTCACCCTTATAAGGCTCTATGTGCCTTTTAAAAGTCAGCATCACCTGTCCAGTGTCGGGTCTCTAATACCCTCCTGACAGAATGGACATTGCATTAATTCTGGATGCCAGCCGGCAAAATATCCCTCTGTGCATCCCTCATATATAAGACGACGTCTTTAATATGCTCGCAAAATAGTATCCCTGTTTGACAGGGTCACAGACCACGCTGCAGCAGCACTATCTGCAGGTCTCAGTCTAGTACCTGAGTGTGTAAATACAGACTTCAGGATAGCCTCCTGCTTTTTATCAGCAGGTACCTTCAAAGTGGCCGTATCCTAAGACGGCAGTGCCACCTTTTTTGACAAACGTGTGAGCGCCTTATCCACCCTAGGGGATATCTCCCAGCGTAACTTATCCTCTGGCGGGAAAGGGTACGCCATCAGTAACTTTTTAGAAATTACCAGTTTCTTATCGGGGGAACCCACGCTTTTTCACACTTCATTCACTCATTTGATGGGGGAACCAAACACTGCCTGCTTTTTCTCCCCAAACATAAAACCCTTTTTTAGTTGTACTTGGGTTAATGTCAGAAATGTGTAACACATTTTTTATTGCCGGGATCATGTAACGGATGTTCCTAGTGGATTGTGTATACGTCTCAACCTCGTCGACACTGGAGTCAGACTCCGTGTCGACATCTGTGTCTGCCATCTGAGGGAGCGGGCGTTTTTGAGCCCCTGATGGCCTTTGAGACGCCTGGGCAGGCGCGGGCTGAGAAGCCGGCTGTCCCACAGCTGTTACGTCATCCAGCCTTTTATGTAAGGAGTTGACACTGTCGGTTTATACCTTCCACCTATCCATCCACTCTGGTGTCGGCCCCACAGGGGGCGACATCACATTTATCGGCATCTGCTCTGCCACCACATAAGCCTCCTCATCAAACGTGTCGACACAGCCGTACCGACACACCGCACACACACAGGGAATGCTCTGACTGAGGACCCCACACAGCCATTTGGGGAGACAGAGAGAGAGTATGCCAGCACACACCAGAGCGCTATATAATTTAGGGATTAACACTATATTGAGTGAATTTTTCCCAATAGCTGCTTGTATATACAATATTGCACCTAAAATTTAGTGCTCCCCCTCTCTTTTTAACCCTTTGAGCCTGCAAACTACAGGGGAGAGCCTGGGGAGCTGTCTTCCAGCTGCACTGTGAAGAGAAAATGGCGCCAGTGTGCTGAGGGAGATAGCTCCGCCCCTTTTTCGCGGACTTTACTCCCGCTTTTTTATGGATTCTGGCAGGGGTACTTATCACATATATAGCCTCTGGGGCTATATATTGTGATATATTTGCCAGCCAAGGTGTTTTTATTGCTGCTCAGGGCGCCCCCCCCCCCCCCCCAGCGCCCTGCACCCTCAGTGACCGGAGTGTGAAGTGTGTATGAGGAGCAATGGCACACAGCTGCAGTGCTGTGCGCTACCTTGGTGAAGACTGATGTCTTCTGCCGCCGATTTTCCGGACCTCTTCTTGCTTCTGGCTCTGTAAGGGGGACGGCGGCGCGGCTCCGGGACCGAACACCAAGGCCAGTTCCATGCGGTCGATCCCTCTGGAGCTAATGGTGTCCAGTAGCCTAAGAAGCCCAAGCTAGCTGCAAGCAGGTAGGTTCGCTTCTTCTCCCCTTAGTCCCTCGATGCAGTGAGCCTGTTGCCAGCAGGTCTCACTGTAAAATAAAAAAACTAAAATAAACTTTCTTTCTAGGAGCTCAGGAGAGCCCCTAGTGTGCATCCAGCTCGGCCGGGCACAGAAATCTAACTGAGGCTTGGAGGAGGGTCATAGTGGGAGGAGCCAGTGCACACCAGGTAGTCTAAAAGCTTTCTTTTAGTTGTGCCCAGTCTCCTGCGGAGTCGCTATTCCCCATGGTCCTTTCGGAGTTCCCAGCATCCACTAGGACGTTAGAGAAAATGTCGTGCTTTCCTAGGCTGTGCAGGAATATAAGGCAAAATATCAGAATTACCAGCTATAACTGTGGAGACCAGGCCCGAGAACCTTTCTCCACACGATCCTCAGCCTTCCATATGCCTCTTAAGTCGGCATCATCTGTCCAATGTATATTCTACAGGACACGTCAAGCAGAAATCGACATAGCTTTTGTCTCTAGGACCCAGTATACTCATGTCCCTTTGGGCATGCTTTATAATTATATATCTATCACTTAAGACAGCATCTTAAAATATTTATATGCATACTAGGGTCTCAATCTCTGCTGATAAGGTACCTGTCCACGCTGCCACAGCGCTATAAACCCATGCCGACACAATCGCCGGTCTGGGTAGTATACTAGAATGTGCACGCTATCTGCAGGATCCCTGAGAATAGCTAGTGCAAACAGGACACCCAAGGGGAAGATTCTCAACACATCCTGGCCCTAGTGGGGAAAGGATACAGCCTGAGAATTCTCTTGTGGGAAGCTGCCGTCTCTTGTCTGGAGATTCCCGCTTTTTTTCCTCATGAGAGGAGGGAAATTTACCTCAGCATTCTTCCCCTTAACATGTGTACTCTCGTGTCAGGGACAGATGAGTCATCAGTGATATGCAAATCATCTTTTATTCCAATAATCATATTTCTCTATCGTCCTAGTGGATGCTGGGGTTCCTGAAAGGACCATGGGGAATAGCGGCTCCGCAGGAGACAGGGCACAAAAAGTAAAGCTTTTCCAGATCAGGTGGTGTGCACTGGCTCCTCCCCCTATGACCCTCCTCCAGACTCCAGTTAGATTTTTGTGCCCGGCCGAGAAGGGTGCAATTCTAGGTGGCTCTCATAAAGAGCTGCTTAGAGAAAGTTTAGCTTAGGTTTTTTATTTTACAGTGATTCCTGCTGGCAACAGGATCACTGCAACGAGGGACAGAGGGGAGAAGAAGTGAACTCACCTGCGTGCAGGATGGATTGGCTTCTTGGCTACTGGACATCAGCTCCAGAGGGACGATCACAGGTACAGCCTGGATGGTCACCGGAGCCGCGCCGCCGGCCCCCTTGCAGATGCTGAAGTAAGAAGAGGTCCAGAATCGGCGGCTGAAGACTCCTGCAGTCTTCTAAAGGTAGCGCACAGCACTGCAGCTGTGCGCCATTTTCCTCTCAGCACACTTCACACGCAGTCACTGAGGGTGCAGGGCGCTGGGGGGGGGCGCCCTGGGAGGCAAATGTAAACCTATATAAAGGCTAAAAATACCTCACATATAGCCCCCAGAGGCTATATGGAGATATTTAACCCCTGCCTGTATTCACAAAATAGCGGGAGACGAGCCGCCGAAAAAGGGGCGGGGCCTATCTCCTCAGCACACGGCGCCATTTCCTCTCACAGCTCCGCTGGTCAGGACGGCTCCCAGGTCTCTCCCCTGCACTGCACTACAGAAACAGGGTAAAACAGAGAGGGGGGGCAAATTTAATGGCAATATCTTGATATATATAAAGCAGCTATAAGGGAGCACTTATTATAAGGCTATCCCTGTCATATATAGCGCTTTTTGGTGTGTGCTGGCAGACTCTCCCTCTGTCTCCCCAAAGGGCTGGTGGGTCCTGTCTTCGTTTAGAGCATTCCCTGTGTGTCTGCTGTGTGTCGGTACGTGTGTGTCGACATGTATGAGGACGATATTGGTGTGGAGGCGGAGCAATTGCCAAATATGGGGATGTCACCTCCTAGGGGGTCGACACCAGAATGGATGCCTTTATTTATGGAATTACGGGATAGTGTCAACACGCTAAAGCAGTCGTTTGACGACATGAGGCGGCCGGACAATCAATTAGTGCCTGTCCAGGCGCCTCAAACACCGTCAGGGGCTGTAAAACGCCCTTTGCCTCAGTCGGTCGACACAGACCCAGACACAGGCACTGATTCCAGTGGTGACGAATCAACCGTATTTTCCAGTAGGGCCACACGTTATATGATTTTGGCAATGAAGGAGGCGTTACATTTAGCTGATACTACAGGTACCACTAAACAGGGTATTATGTGGGGTGTGAAAAAACTACCTATAGTTTTTCCTGAATCAGAAGAATTAAATGACGTGTGTAATGAAGCGTGGGTTGCCCCTGATAAAAAGCTGATAATTTCAAAGAAATTATTGGCATTATACCCTTTCCCGCCAGAGGTTAGGGAGCGCTGGGAAACACCTCCTAGGGTGGACAAGGCGCTAACACGCTTATCAAAACAAGTGGCGTTACCTTCTCCTGAGACGGCCGCACTTAAAGATCCATCAGATAGGAGGATGGAAAATATCCAAAAAAAAGTATATACACACATGCAGGTGTTATACTACGACCAGCTATAGCGACTGCCTGGATGTGCAGTGCTGGGGTAGTTTGGTCAGAGTCCCTGATTGAAAATATTGATACCCTGGACAGGGACAATATTTTACTGTCGTTAGAACAAATAAAGGATGCATTTCTTTATATGCGTGATGCACAGAGGGATATCTGCACACTGGCATCACGGGTAAGTGCTATGTCCATTTCGGCCAGAAGAGCTTTATGGACGCGACAGTGGACAGGCGATGCGGATTCAAAACGGCATATGGAAGTTTTGCCGTATAAAGGGGAGGAGTTATTTGGAGTCGGTCTATCAGATTTGGTGGCCACGGCTACAGCCGGGAAATCCACCTTTCTACCTCAAGTCACTCCCCAACAGAAAAAGGCACCGACTTTTCAACCGCAGCCCTTTCGTTCCTTTAAAAATAAGAGAGCAAAGGGCTATTCATATCTGCCACGAGGCAGAGGTCGAGGGAAGAAACAGCAACAGGCAGCTCCTTCCCAGGAACAGAAGCCCTCCCCGGCTTCTACAAAAGCCTCAGCATGACGCTGGGGCTTCTCAAGCGGACTCGGGGACGGTGGGAGGTCGTCTCAAAAATTACAGCGCGCAGTGGGCTCACTCGCAGGTAGATCCCTGGATCCTGCAGATAATATCTCAGGGGTACAGGTTGGAATTAGAGACAGATCCACCTCGCCGTTTCCTGAAGTCTGCTTTACCAACGTCCCCTTCCGAAAGGGAGACGGTTTAGGAAGCCATTCACAAGCTGTACTCTCAGCAGGTGATAGTCAAGGTACCTCTTCTACAACAAGGGAAGGGGTATTATTCCACTCTATTTGTGGTACCGAAGCCGGATGGCTCGGTAAGGCCTATTCTAAATCTGAAGTCCTTGAACCTGTACATAAAGAAGTTCAAGTTCAAGATGGAGTCACTCAGAGCAGTGATAGCGAACCTGGAAGAAGGGGACTTTATGGTATCCTTGGACATCAAGGATGCGTATCTCCACGTTCCAATTTACCCCTCACACCAGGGGTACCTCAGGTTCGTTGTACAAAACTGTCACTATCAGTTTCAGACGCTGCCGTTTGGTTTGTCCACGGCACCTCGGGTCTTTACAAAGGTAATGGCCGAGATGATGATTCTTCTTCGAAGAAAAGGCGTATTAATTATCCCATACTTGGACGATCTCCTAATAAGGGCAAGGTCCAGAGAACAGCTAGAGATGGGATTAGCAATATCTCAAGAGGTGCTAAAGCAGCACGGATGGATTCTGAATATTCCAAAATCCAAATTAATGCCGACAACTCGTCTGCTGTTCCTAGGGATGATTCTGGACACGGTTCAGAAAAAGGTTTTTCTTCCCGAGGAAAAAGCCAGGGAGTTATCCGACCTGGTCAGGAATCTCCTAAAACCAGGAAAGGTGTCTGTACATCAATGCACGCATCTTCAGATGCACCTGCGGATAACCCTGTCTCCAAGGACAAGGGTATCTCTTCTGTGGTGGTTGCAGAGGGCTCATCTATTGGAAGGCCGCAGATTCGGCATACAGGATTGGATCCTGGTGACCACGGACGCCAGCCTGAGAGGCTGGGGAGCAGTCACACAAGGAAGAAACTTCCAGGGAGTGTGGTCGAGCCTGGAAAAGTCTCTTCACATAAACATTCTGGAACTAAGAGCAATCTACAATGCTCTAAGCCAGGCGGAACCTCTGCTTCAAGGAAGACCGGTGTTGATCCAGTCGGACAACATCACGGCAGTCGCCCATGTAAACAGACAGGGCGGCACAAGAAGCAGGAGTGCAATGGCAGAAGCTGCCAGGATCCTTCGCTGGGCGGAGAATCACGTGATAGCACTGTCAGCAGTGTTCATCCCGGGAGTGGACAACTGGGAAGCAGACTTCCTCAGCAGACACGATCTTCACCCGGGAGAGTGGGGACTTCATCCAGAAGTTTTCCACATGCTAATAAACCATTGGGAAAGACCAATGGTGGACATGATGGCGTCTCGCCTCAACAAAAAACTGGACAGGTATTGCGCCAGGTCAAGAGATCCGCAGGCAATAGCTGTGGACGCGCTGGTAACACCTTGGGTGTACCAGTCGGTGTATGTGTTTCCTCCTCTGCCTCTCATACCAAAGGTATTGAGAATCATACGGCAAAGCGGAGTAAGAACGATACTAGTGGCTCCGGATTGGCCAAGAAGGTCTTGGTACCCGGAACTTCAAGAGATGGTCACGGACGATCCGTGGCCTCTACCTCTAAGACAGGACCTGCTTCAGCAGGGACCGTGTCTATTCCAAGACTTACCGCGGCTGCGTTTGACGGCATGGCGGTTGAACGCCAGATCCTAAAAGGAAAAGGCATTCCAGAAGAAGTCATTCCTACCTTGATTAAGGCAAGAAAGGAAGTCACCGCGAAGCATTATCACCGCATTTGGCGAAAATATGTTGCGTGGTGCGAGGATCGGAGTGCTCCGACGGAGGAATTTCAACTGGGTCGTTTCCTACATTTCCTGCAATCAGGATTGTCTATGGGTCTCAAATTGGGATCTATTAAGGTTCAAATTTCGGCCCTGTCAATATTCTTCCAAAAAGAATTGGCCTCAGTTCCTGAGGTCCAGACTTTTGTCAAAGGAGTACTGCATATACAGCCTCCTGTGGTGCCTCCGGTGGCACCGTGGGATCTAAATGTAGTTTTAGATTTCCTCAAATCCCATTGGTTTGAACCACTAAAAAATGTGGATTTGAAATATCTCACATGGAAAGTGACTATGTTACTGGCCCTGGCGTCCGCCAGGAGAGTATCTGAACTGGCGGCTTTATCTTATAAAAGCCCTTATTTAATTTTCCATTCGGATAGGGCAGAGCTGCGGACGCGTCCGCATTTTCTCCCTAAGGTGGTATCAGCGTTTCACCTGAACCAGCCTATTGTAGTGCCTGCGGCTACAAGCGACTTGGAGGACTCCAAGTTGTTGGACGTTGTCAGAGCTTTAAAAATATACATTTCAAGGACGGCTGGAGTCAGAAAATCTGACTCGCTGTTTATACTGTATGCACCCAACAAGTTGGGTGCGCCTGCTTCTAAGCAGTCGATTGCTCGTTGGATTTGTAACACAATTCAACTTGCACATTCTGTGGCAGGCCTGCCACAGCCTAAATCTGTTAAGGCCCATTCCACAAGGAAGGTGGGCTCATCTTGGGCGGCTGCCCGAGGGGTCTCGGCATTACAACTCTGCCGAGCAGCTACGTGGTCAGGGGAGAACACGTTTGTAAAATTCTACAAATTTGATACCCTGGAAAAGGAGGACCTGGAGTTCTCTCATTCGGTGCTGCAGAGTCATCCGCACTCTCCCGCCCGTTTGGGAGCTTTGGTATAATCCCCATGGTCCTTTCAGGAACCCCAGCATCCACTAGGACGATAGAGAAAATAAGAATTTACTTACCGATAATTCTATTTCTCGGAGTCCGTAGTGGATGCTGGGCGCCCATCCCAAGTGCGGATTATCTGCAATACTTGTACATAGTTATTGTTAACTAATTCGGGTTATTGTTTAGGGAGCCATCTTTCAGAGGCTCTTCTGTTATCATACTGTTAACTGGGTTTAGATCACAAGTTGTACGGTGTGATTGGTGTGGCTGGTATGAGTCTTACCCGGGATTCAAAATCCTCCCTTATTGTGTACGCTCGTCCGGGCACAGTACCTAACTGGAGTCTGGAGGAGGGTCATAGGGGGAGGAGCCAGTGCACACCACCTGATCTGGAAAAGCTTTACTTTTTGTGCCCTGTCTCCTGCGGAGCCGCTATTCCCCATGGTCCTTTCAGGAACCCCAGCATCCACTACGGACTCCGAGAAATAGAATTATCGGTAAGTAAATTCTTATTATTGAATATCTTTTAGCCCTCTTGGCTGTAACTTTGCATTATTGTAGTCGACAGTGGAGTTAAACTCCGTGTCGATACTTTGTTATTTTGGACAGTGAACATAGAGAGACTCTGAAGGACTCTGTGACATAGGGACAGACCAGGGTAGATTTCCTTTCTGTTCCCTAACCTTTTGTGCAATAATTTTACCTAAGCACTTACACATATCCAAACAGGTGTCGGCGTTGCTGACGGAGACACCCTCCCACACACTTATCCGCTCTATCACCTCCTTAGAGGAGCCTTTTACCTCAGACATGTTGACACACGCGTACCGACACACCACACACACAGGGGATGCTCTATTTGAAGACAGTTCCCCCACCAGGCCCTTTGGAGAGACAGAGAGAGAGTATGCCAGCACACACCACAGCGCTATATATTACAGGGATGTACACTATACCGAGTGATTTTTCCCCTATAGCAGCTTATATACACAGTTTTACGCCTAAATTTATGTGCCCCCCCTCTCTTTTTTACCCTTTGTGTACCAGGATACTGCAGGGGAGAGCCTGGGGAGCTTCCTTCCAGCTGAGCTGTGAAGAGAAAATGGCGCCGGTGTGCTGAGGAAGAAGGCCCGGCCCCCTCAGCGGCGGGCTTCTGTCCTTTTATGTACTTTAATGGCGGGGGTTAATGCACATATACAGTTTATCAGACTGTATTATGTGCTTTTCGCCAAGTAAGGTAATCTAATTGCTGCCCAGGGCGCCCCCCCCCCAGCGCCCTGCACCCATCAGTGACCGGAGTGTGTGGTGTGCTAAGGGAGCAATGGCGCACAGCTGCAGTGCTGTGCGCTACCTTAATGAAGACCGGAGTCTTCAGCCGCCGATTTTCAACTTCTCTTCGTTCTTCTGGCTCTGCAAGGGGGACGTCGGCGCGGCTCCGGGACCGGACGACCGAGGACTGGGCCTGTGTTCGATCCCTCTGGAGCTAATGGTGTCCAGTAGCCTTAGAAGCCCAAGCTAGCTGCAAGCAGGTAGGTTCGCTTCTCTCCCCTCAGTCCCACGTAGCAGTGAGTCTGTTGCCAGCAGATCTCACTGAAAATAAAAAACCTAACAAATACTTTCTTTTCTAGGAAGCTCAGGAGAGCCCCTAGGGTGCATCCAGCTCTGGCCGGGCACAGATACTAACTGAGGTCTGGAGGAGGGGCATAGAGGGAGGAGCCAGTGCACACCAGATATAGTACCTAATCTTTCTTTTAAGAGTGCCCAGTCTCCTGCGGAGCCCGTCTATACCCCATGGTCCTTACGGAGTACCCAGCATCCACTAGGACGTCAGAGAAAATATAGTGCATATCGCACCGTGTGTATATTCCTTGCGATGCCGATTCGCGGTCAGCATCGCAAGGAAAAATAGACTGTGCAGGCAGCCCAACATTGACTACATCAGCGGGACCGGCCTCCAGCCCCATCGAATTGTCAATGTCAAGCTTACGGCGCATCGCGCCGTGTGTACACACCTTTATACTACTGAAAGAGGCCACTGCAGTCAGGGAATAGTTGCCAGGAAGTGGAACTTGGTCTGGAACAAGGTTTAGGGAGGAGGTACAAGTCAAAGTAACATCCACATTAATGCCAAAACCATAATGTTTCCTAGTAGAACATTGAAACTGCCTCCACTGGCTTGCCTTATTCCCATAGTGCATCCTGTATATATGATGCACACAGAGTCCTGTCCACATTATATAAAGAAAACGTTGTTACTCAGATCTATCCTGTACCCAGACGACTTGCAGTGTCTTTACACATGGGAGTATCTTTCCACTTACGTTTGTGCACCTGCGCAGAGGTGGGAACAGGCGCTGTCTGTAGAATCTTGTCCCCAAACGCACCTGAAGAGGAACATGCATTCCTCTAACTGAAAAACATACTGCAATTTTCATTAACCACTCAAATTATAGCAAGTGATCTCATCATGATACCAAAATAAAACTGAGGATTTGTTAACAAAATTAACAATTTTAATTATTTTATTTTTTAAATAAAATTGGCTTTTTGATAAAATCACTTTTTAAAAAAAATGTAAACATACTGCTGCATAGCCTCAGTCATCAGACTACATACCTCCCCCAGGAGGGACAAAATGCTCTGCTCCTGGACTTCTCTTAATTTATGATTGCCAACATCTGTTTTGATCAGGTTAATGTATAAAGAAGGTGTTTCAGCATAGGTGATGGCAATCAGACATATGGGTATATTCAATTGAAGTCGGATCCATTCCGACAATCATTTGTCGGAATGGATCTGACCTGGGATATTCAATGTCATCTAAATTCGACTTTTAAAAAAAAGCCGAATTGAGATGCGGGAGCTGAGACAGTGGAGAGCCGTGGACAGACAGGGGAAAGCAGCGCTGCAGCAGCTGTGTAGCTGTGTAGCGCTGCTCTCCACCCGTCTCTCCTCCCCCCGAACCTGCATCACAGCCGCCGCCGCTCACGGCAGCGTCCACCCGGCTCCAGCAAGCAAGGCCTCACTTGCTGTGGCCGGGTGGACGCTGCTGTGAGTGGCGGCTGTGACATCCTCCTGCGCTGCTCTCAGTCGGCCCGCGGCTCTCCCGGTCCTCAGGTCACTCATCTCACTTCGACTTTTTCTTTTAAAGTTGAATTGAGATGGTCGAAAAGGGGGCCAAAACCCGTCTGTTTCGGCCCAGTTTTCGACACAAGCACGTGGATCGGCAGCTATTCCGCCGATCCACGTGCTATTCGACAAGTCAAATTCCTCGACTTGTCGAATAATTTGGGGTTATATTGAATAGGTCGGAATCCCTTCCGACCTAAAAAAGTAGTAAACTGCCGTCTTTTCGACAGACGGCAGCTTTCGACTTCAATTGAATATAGCCCATTAAGAGGGAAGCCGAGGAGCAGAGAATTCTGCCCTACTGGAGAGGGTCATGTTGGGGGCTATGCAACTATAAGTGGACCAGTGCTCAAGCTACAGTTCCAAAAAAGCCCATAACAAGAGGTTTAAAATGAGACCTTGCCCCAATTTGGTTAAATTGCAAGTGCAATTTAACCAAATTTTAATAGCAAATATATCATGAAATAAATTGCAGCTTTAAAAAGGAACAGAACTTCAAGATCAGTATGCATATCAGCCTAAAATTTGGGGGTTTTCTATGAACCCATAGCAGCATTCACTATACCAAATTTCATTACATTATGAAACCTGTGGTGATTTGGTGTGGAATAACCCACCCCCTTTATAAAAAAAAAAATATATAATAATAATAATAATAAATATATATTTTAATTATGCTAAAACAAGAAAGTGGCCTATTATACAAAGACATCTTCAAAAATTAGATCTGATTAAATCGGGTCTAAGAAAAGAAAAAATAAATAAATTAAAAAAAAAAAATATATATATATATATATATATATATATATATATATATATATATATATATATATATATATATATATATATATATATATATATATATATATATATATATATATATATATATATATATATATATAAATGGAGGTGGTGTTCGGCACTCTGTACTTGAAGGCTGAAAGCTGCTCCGGTGCCCTGCCAGCTGAAGTCAGTATAAGGCAGGAAAAAACGGCTGGCACTCAGAGACTTGCAAAAACGACTCAGACTAAGTGGTTAAATGCCAACGTTTCAGGGGATAACCCTTTTATCAAGACAACCAGATAGTACAATGTAATAAAATTTATAGCTTACCTAATCACCGCGTGTACAATCCGACCACGGCACCCGCAGGGACCCGATGACGTCATTGGCGCTGGCCAGCGCCGGCGACCCGGCGTCAGAGGGGGGCGTGGCGGATGACGTGAGAAGTGAACCCATCACCAAGGAAACCAAACATAGAAACGGCTGCAGGAGAAAATGTAAACAATGACTCATTCCTGTCCAGTATTCTGCAGTGCAAGATGCAGTCAGTGAGGGGAAGGGCACATGGCAAATTCTAACCAAAATAGAAATAATATTATGCACTATATTGTCTACGTAAAAAGCGGTGTGCATAAACAGTTTATCTGTGGTTAATGAATCACAAATGAAGACATGTGTTTCTAAGCTGTATTGTTGCCCCTTCAATAACTGTCCAGCATTACGCAGTGCAAGAAGCTGTCAGTGAGAGCAAATAGCAACTTCTATCCAAAAATGAAACATTATAATGCATTAAAATATCAACATGGAAAAACGGTATGCATAAATAGTTAAGCTGTGGTTAATGAATCACAAAAGAAGACATGTGATTCTAGGCTATACTATTGCCCCATCAATAACTGTATAATGTGTATACTGATGACTATACTCCAATCAACTAACAGACTATAAAGTGATCAATTAAAGGAAGTTCATGTCGCATCAAAGAAAGCTAGTGTAAGAAAGAACATCATTAAGTCCCTGGGGTTTGACGGTCTGTAGCGTATGGATCCAATTGGCCTCTTTCTGTAACAACGTGCGACCTCTATTTCCTCTTCTTGGGGATTCTGACACTCCATCTATAATTTTGTAGCGAATGGAAGAGATGCTGTGGTTGAATTCTTTAAAATGCCGAGCCACAGGCTGGTCCCCTCCACGACCTTCTAAGGCAGCTCTTATACTTGATCGGTGTAGTGCTATTCGTTCCTTGAATTGACGAATAGTCTTTCTAATGTATAATAGGCCGCATGGGCACTTGATGTAATAGACTACATACCGACTCGTGCATGTATAAGGTTTCTTGATCTTGAATTCTTTGCCCGACCTTGGATGATAAAAGGTGGCTCCTGTTTCCAAGCTGCTGCATGTGGTGCAACCGAGGCATTTAAAGTTACCCGGTTTGCGAGATAGAAAATGTGTGGTCTGAGGGGATCTGAAGTTAGTGATATCGTTATGTACCACTGCATCTTTGATGTTACGCCCCCGCCGGTATGAGGGTAGGATAGAAGTGTCCTTGAGTGCACTGAGTTGTTTGTCTCGTGTCACAATTGGCCAAATTTTTTTCGCCTTTCGCATAACTTCAACGTTAGAAGTAGAATATTCTTGTGGCCATACTATGCAATTGAAATTCTTTTTGGACTGTGTTTTCAATAATAAATTTGCACGATCTTGTGATAGTGCTCTTTCTTTAGCTTTTTTTAAAGGTTTTAATTTATACCCTCTGAGGATAAATTTGCGTATCATGATATCCATTTGTTTACTTGCTTCCAAAGGATCACTGCAAATGCGCTTGATTCTGATGAACTGCGAATAGGGTAATCCCCATTTCAATGCTGGAGGGTGGTGACTATTCGCATGTAGAGTAGTATTTCTGTCAGTGTCCTTTGTGAACAGGGAGGTATGCAATTGATGGGAAGCGTCTTGTCTGATGGACACATCTAAAAAATGAATCTCATTATAACTAGAGGAAAAAGTGAACTTGATTGAAGAATCTAAATTATTGATTTCTTGCATTGCTTGTACGAAATGATTTTCAGTGCCTGACCACAAAACAAAGATGTCATCGATGTATCTGTAGTATGCCTTGATGTTGTTAGATACTTTGGGGTTGAATAAGAACAAATCATCTTCAACCTCCCTCATACAGAGGTTGGCAAAGCTCGGAGCCACGCAAGACCCCATCGCGCAGCCCGAGCCCTGCCTGTATATCTTCCCATCAAACAAAAAATAATTGTGAGTCAGGGTCAATTCTAAGAGCCGAATGAAAAATTCAGAATCAGGACCAGAGTATTTTTGTGAACCCGTGATGTAACGCCTGACTGCCTCAATACCTCTGTGATGGGGAATATTGGTATATAGGCTAATGACGTCAATGGTGCACATCAAATACTTTTCGGGAAGTGGAGATAATTTCTCAATTTCTATCAGGAATGCAGTGGTGTCTTTGAGGCAAATTGCTTGATCCTGCACAATCGGTTGTAGATAGAAATCCAAAAATTTTGAAATGTTGTAGAAAAGGGAATCCCGGGCTGCAATGATTGGCCGGCCGGGTGGGCTCGTAGGGTTCTTGTGGAGTTTTGGAATGGTGTATAACACCGGAATTACCGGCCATTCCACTGTAAGAAGATCCTTGGTCTTAGAATTAATGACGCTTTCCTTGACAGCTTCATCCAGAATGTCGTCAATTTCTCTTTTGTAGGTTGTCGTTGGATCCGAGAGCAGCAGATGATAAGTAGCTGTATCAGAGAGTTGTCTGTAGATTTCTGATTTATAAGCCTGTAGGTCTTGTACCACTATGCCTCCGCCCTTGTCTGCTGGGCGGATGACAATATCAGTGTATTTAGCCAGGTTGTTCAATGCTGTATGTTCAGCAACAGATAGATTATTCTCTTTAGAGTTATGATGTGGCTGAAGATCTTCATAAACGCCATTGATATGGTTGATGAAACATTTAATGTTTAAATTTGTGGAAACCGGATCGAATTGTGAAGGTTTGTGTAGAGGGATGTCCTGCGCCATAGATGATGCATCTTCTCCAAAGTATTCCTTCAGTCTTACCCTCCGACCGAATTTGTATAGATCTACTTTGTTGGTGAATACATCTGGTTTCTGGGTTGGGACATATGACAGGCCTCTATTGAGTACGGCTAGCTCGTCTGGTGTTAAAGTCCGGGTAGATAAATTGAAAACTATGTTTTCTTGTTCTTGGCTTTGCTTGATTTGCCTTGCCCATTGTCCACCTCTGCGGGTGTAGGGCCTTTTTTGGGTTGTCGAGCTGCCCGAGTAGTGACCCCCGCTGGGGGTTTCTTTACGTTTTTTGACGTTGTAGCCTCTACACATTCTGCCTCGCTAGATGATTGAGCGGTGTTACGTTTAGTTTTTTTAAATTGAATCAGCTCGCCAGGAGCTGATTCAATTTAAAAAAACTAAACGTAACACCGTGGATAGAGACTACTTAGAACAGAAAGTCTACGCCTGGGCTTTTAGTCGACATCCAGACACAAACAGGAAACCTAAATATAGACGCCAAAGAAAATTTAATCTGGAAACAGATAACTCTAGCGCTCAATCATCTAGCGAGGCAGAATGTGTAGAGGCTACAACGTCAAAAAACGTAAAGAAACCCCCAGCGGGGGTCACTACTCGGGCAGCTCGACAACCCAAAAAAGGCCCTACACCCGCAGAGGTGGACAATGGGCAAGGCAAATCAAGCAAAGCCAAGAACAAGAAAACATAGTTTTCAATTTATCTACCCGGACTTTAACACCAGACGAGCTAGCCGTACTCAATAGAGGCCTGTCATATGTCCCAACCCAGAAACCAGATGTATTCACCAACAAAGTAGATCTATACAAATTCGGTCGGAGGGTAAGACTGAAGGAATACTTTGGAGAAGATGCATCATCTATGGCGCAGGACATCCCTCTACACAAACCTTCACAATTCGATCCGGTTTCCACAAATTTAAACATTAAATGTTTCATCAACCATATCAATGGCGTTTATGAAGATCTTCAGCCACATCATAACTCTAAAGAGAATAATCTATCTGTTGCTGAACATACAGCATTGAACAACCTGGCTAAATACACTGATATTGTCATCCGCCCAGCAGACAAGGGCGGAGGCATAGTGGTACAAGACCTACAGGCTTATAAATCAGAAATCTACAGACAACTCTCTGATACAGCTACTTATCATCTGCTGCTCTCGGATCCAACGACAACCTACAAAAGAGAAATTGACGACATTCTGGATGAAGCTGTCAAGGAAAGCGTCATTAATTCTAAGACCAAGGATCTTCTTACAGTGGAATGGCCGGTAATTCCGGTGTTATACACCATTCCAAAACTCCACAAGAACCCTACGAGCCCACCCGGCCGGCCAATCATTGCAGCCCGGGATTCCCTTTTCTACAACATTTCAAAATTTTTGGATTTCTATCTACAACCGATTGTGCAGGATCAAGCAATTTGCCTCAAAGACACCACTGCATTCCTGATAGAAATTGAGAAATTATCTCCACTTCCCGAAAAGTATTTGATGTGCACCATTGACGTCATTAGCCTATATACCAATATTCCCCATCACAGAGGTATTGAGGCAGTCA
The DNA here is from genome assembly GCF_028390025.1 of Pseudophryne corroboree. Lineage (NCBI taxonomy): Eukaryota > Metazoa > Chordata > Amphibia > Anura > Myobatrachidae > Pseudophryne > Pseudophryne corroboree. Next base: position 375,769,141 of record NC_086449.1, read on the forward strand.
GGCGTTACATCACGGGTTCACAAAAATACTCTGGTCCTGATTCTGAATTTTTCATTCGGCTCTTAGAATTGACCCTGACTCACAATTATTTTTTGTTTGATGGGAAGATATACAGGCAGGGCTCGGGCTGCGCGATGGGGTCTTGCGTGGCTCCGAGCTTTGCCAACCTCTGTATGAGGGAGGTTGAAGATGATTTGTTCTTATTCAACCCCAAAGTATCTAACAACATCAAGGCATACTACAGATACATCGATGACATCTTTGTTTTGTGGTCAGGCACTGAAAATCATTTCGTACAAGCAATGCAAGAAATCAATAATTTAGATTCTTCAATCAAGTTCACTTTTTCCTCTAGTTATAATGAGATTCATTTTTTAGATGTGTCCATCAGACAAGACGCTTCCCATCAATTGCATACCTCCCTGTTCACAAAGGACACTGACAGAAATACTACTCTACATGCGAATAGTCACCACCCTCCAGCATTGAAATGGGGATTACCCTATTCGCAGTTCATCAGAATCAAGCGCATTTGCAGTGATCCTTTGGAAGCAAGTAAACAAATGGATATCATGATACGCAAATTTATCCTCAGAGGGTATAAATTAAAACCTTTAAAAAAAGCTAAAGAAAGAGCACTATCACAAGATCGTGCAAATTTATTATTGAAAACACAGTCCAAAAAGAATTTCAATTGCATAGTATGGCCACAAGAATATTCTACTTCTAACGTTGAAGTTATGCGAAAGGCGAAAAAAATTTGGCCAATTGTGACACGAGACAAACAACTCAGTGCACTCAAGGACACTTCTATCCTACCCTCATACCGGCGGGGGCGTAACATCAAAGATGCAGTGGTACATAACGATATCACTAACTTCAGATCCCCTCAGACCACACATTTTCTATCTCGCAAACCGGGTAACTTTAAATGCCTCGGTTGCACCACATGCAGCAGCTTGGAAACAGGAGCCACCTTTTATCATCCAAGGTCGGGCAAAGAATTCAAGATCAAGAAACCTTATACATGCACGAGTCGGTATGTAGTCTATTACATCAAGTGCCCATGCGGCCTATTATACATTGGAAAGACTATTCGTCAATTCAAGGAACGAATAGCACTACACCGATCAAGTATAAGAGCTGCCTTAGAAGGTCGTGGAGGGGACCAGCCTGTGGCTCGGCATTTTAAAGAATTCAACCACAGCATCTCTTCCATTCGCTACAAAATTATAGATGGAGTGTCAGAATCCCCAAGAGGAGGAAATAGAGGTCGCACGTTGTTACAGAAAGAGGCCAATTGGATCCATACGCTACAGACCGTCAAACCCCAGGGACTTAATGATGTTCTTTCTTACACTAGCTTTCTTTGATGCGACATGAACTTCCTTTAATTGATCACTTTATAGTCTGTTAGTTGATTGGAGTATAGTCATCAGTATACACATTATACAGTTATTGATGGGGCAATAGTATAGCCTAGAATCACATGTCTTCTTTTGTGATTCATTAACCACAGCTTAACTATTTATGCATACCGTTTTTCCATGTTGATATTTTAATGCATTATAATGTTTCATTTTTGGATAGAAGTTGCTATTTGCTCTCACTGACCGCTTCTTGCACTGCGTAATGCTGGACAGTTATTGAAGGGGCAACAATACAGCTTAGAAACACATGTCTTCATTTGTGATTCATTAACCACAGATAAACTGTTTATGCACACCGCTTTTTACGTAGACAATATAGTGCATAATATTATTTCTATTTTGGTTAGAATTTGCCATGTGCCCTTCCCCTCACTGACTGCATCTTGCACTGCAGAATACTGGACAGGAATGAGTCATTGTTTACATTTTCTCCTGCAGCCGTTTCTATGTTTGGTTTCCTTGGTGATGGGTTCACTTCTCACGTCATCCGCCACGCCCCCCTCTGACGCCGGGTCGCCGGCGCTGGCCAGCGCCAATGACGTCATCGGGCCCCTGCGGGTGCCGTGGTCGGATTGTACACGCGGTGATTAGGTAAGCTATAAATTTTATTACATTGTACTATCTGGTTGTCTTGATAAAAGGGTTATCCCCTGAAACGTTGGCATTTAACCACTTAGTCTGAGTCGTTTTTGCAAGTCTCTGAGTGCCAGCCGTTTTTTCCTGCCTTATATATATATATTTGTTTTATTTTTTTTATATTTTTTTTCTTTTCTTAGACCCGATTTAATCAGATCTAATTTTTGAAGAGGTCTTTGTATAATAGGCCACTTTCTTGTTTTAGCATAATTAATATTGTATGTATGTATGTATGTATGTATGTATGTATGTATGTATGTATGTATGTATGTATGTATGTATGTATGTATGTATGTATGTATGTATGTATGTATGTATATATATATATATATATATATATATATATATATATATATATATATATATATATTTTTATTTATTTTTTATTTTTTATTTACACACTAAACCACCGCCAACGCCTGGGGCTGGAAAACTATAAATTTATAAAGTGGAAAACCAGTTTTATTTTAGTTTTGCTGTAACAGCAGCAATTCTTATAGGATTATATTTGGTAAAACTGAATTTCATGAAATTTTAAAATTGCATCATTTGAAAAGCGAGCTTTATGGTAAGAACTTACTTTTGTTAAAACTCTTTCTGCGAGGTACACTGGGCTCCACAAGGAATAGACATAGGGGTGTAGAGTAGGATCTTGATCCGAGGCACCAACAGGCTGAAAAGCTTTGGCTGTTCCCAGAATGCATAGCGCCGCCTCCTCTATAACCCCGCCTTCCTGCACAGGAGCTCAGTTTTTAGTTAACCAACCCAATGCAGTTGCAGGAAAAGAGACGACAATGGTTAGTAGCCACATACACCACACTCTCAAGACAGGAGAAGTGTCAGCGGCTAATGCCATACCAACCCAAAGAAGCTAAGTGCGTCAGTGGGGGCGCCTTGTGGAGCCCAGTGTACCTCGCAGAAAGAGTTTTAACAAAAGGTAAGTTCTTACCATAAAACTCGTTTTCTGCTGCGGAGTACACTGGGCTCCACAAGGAACAGACATAGGGGATGTCCTAAAGCAGATCCTTATGGGAGGGGACGCACTGTAGCGGGCACAAGAACCCGGCGTCCAAAGGAAGAATCCGGGGAAGCGGCAGTATCGAAGGCATAGAACCTTATGAACGTGTTCACAGAGGACCACGTAGCCGCCTTGCACAATTGTTCAAGGGTCGCACCACGGCGGACCGCCCAAGAAGGTCCAACAGACCGAGTAGAATGGGCCGTAATGTAAGCAGGAGCTGACAGACCAGCCCTCACATAAGCATGTGCAATCACCATTCTAATCCATCTGGCCAAAGTTTGCTTGTGAGCAGGCTAGCCCCGTTTGTGAAATCCAAACAGCACAAAGAGAGAATCAGATTTCCTAATAGAAGCAGTTCTCTTCACATAGATACGGAGAGACCGTACCACATCCAAAGACCGCTCTTTGGGAGACAGATCAGGAGAAACAAGTGCCGGAACCACAATCTCCTGGTTAAAGTGGAACGAAGAAACCACCTTAGGTAAATATCCGGGACGAGTCCTAAGAACCGCCCGGTCATGGTGAAATATCAGATATGGGGAACTACAGGACAAGGCACCCAAATCAGACACTCTTCTAGCTGAAGCAATAGCCAGCAGAAACACCACCTTAAGGGAAAGCCACTTAAGGTCAGCTGAACCAAGAGGTTCATACGGAGACTCTTGTAACGCCTCCAAAACCACCGACAAGTCCCAAGGAGCCACAGGTGGGACATAGGGAGGTTGTATACGCAACACGCCCTGAGTAAAGGTATGCACATCAGGTAAGGTCGCAATTTTTCTCTGAAACCACACCGACAAGGCAGATATTTGAACCTTGAGGGAGGCCAGACGCAGGCCTAAGTCCAGGCCCTGCTGAAGAAAAGCCAACAACTTGGCTATACTAAACTTGGAAGCGTCATAATCATTAGATGCGCACCAAACAAAGTAAGAATGTCAGACCCTATAGTAAATCCGAGCCGAAGCCGGTTTCCGGGCCCGCAACATAGTTTGAATGACCGCCTCAGAAAACCCTTTAGCCCTTAAGACGGAAGCTTCAAGAGCCACGCTGTCAAAGACAGCCGGGCAAGGTCCTGGTAGACACAGGGGCCCTGAACGAGGAGGTCTGGGCTTTGTGGAAGTAGAATTGGACGCTCTGACGATAGGCCTTGCACGTCTGAGAACCAGTGCCGTCTGGGCCACGCTGGAGCTATGAGAAGCAGAATTCCTTTTTCTTGCTTGAACTTCCAAATTACCCTGGGCAGGAGCGACACCGGAGGGAACACGTACGGCAGCCGAAACCTCCACGGTACCGCCAGCGCATCCACGAACGCTGCTTGAGGATCCCTTGTCCTTGCTCCGAAGACCGGAACCTTGTGATTGTGTCGAGACGCCATCAGATCTACGTCTGGAAAGCCCCACCTTTCCACTAGGAGTTGAAACACTTCTGGATGGAGGCCCCACTCGCCGGCATGTACGTCCTGACGACTGAGAGTCCGCTTCCCAATTCAGGACTCCCAGAATGAATATTGCCGATATGACTGGCAGATGGCGTCCTGCCCAATGTAGAATCCGTGAGACTTCCTTCATTGCCAAACGGCTTCGAGTGCCGCTTTGATGATTTATGTAAGCCACTGTAGTGGCGTTGTCCGACTGTACTTGAACAAGACGGTTCTGAATTAAATGCTGGGCCAGGTTCAATGCATTGAAGACCGTCCGCAACTCCAGAATGTTGATTGAGAGGAGGGACTCCTCCTTGGTCCACCGACCCTGAAGGGAGTGTTGCTCCAGCACCGCTCCCCAACCTCTTAGACTGGCATCTGTCGTCAACAGGACCCAGTGGGATATCCAGAAGGGACAGCCCCTGCACAATCAATGGTCCTGGAGCTACCAGTGCAGCGACAGACGGAACCCCGGAGTCAATGAGATCATGCGAGACCTTATCCGGTGAGATAGGCCATCCCACTTGGCTAGAATTAGCCTCTGGAGGGGGCGAGAATGGAATTGAGCATACTCCACCATGTCGAATGCTGAGACCATGAGGCACAGCACCTGCATTGCCGAACGTATCGCCACTTGCGGACGAGAAAGGAAGCAACGAATCCTGTCCTGAAGCTTCAGGACTTTCTCCTGAGACAAGAACAACCTCTGGTTGTGAGTGTCCAATAGCGCTCCCAGGTGCACCATGCTCTGAACAGGGACCAGGGAGGATTTATTCCAGTTGATGAACCACCCGTGGGCTTGTAGAAACCGGACCGTCATATCCAGATGACGTAGGAGAAGTTCTGGGGAATTTGCCAGGATTAATAAGTCGTCCAGATACGGCAGTATCCTGACCCCTTGACGGCGGAGTACCACTGTCATCACCGCCATGACCTTGGTGAAAACTCGCGGAGCCGTAGTTAAACCAAAAGGTAACGCCCGAAACTGGTAAAGGAGGTTGCCAATCGCAAACCTCGGGTATTGCTGATGTGACGCTGCTATAGGAATATGCAGGTAAGCATCCTGTATATCCAGGGAGACAAGGTAGTCCCCAGGTTCCAAGGCCATAACTAGAGCCAAGGGTTTCCATATGGAACTTGGAAACCTTCACAAACCTGTTCAATGCCTTGAGGTTGAGAATGGGCCGGGAGGACCCATTCGGTCTCGGGACTAGAAACAGCGGAGAATAGTATCCCCAGCCTCTCTGCGCAAGAGGCACCTGTACTACAACTCCTGTTTCCAGGAGGGTCTGTACCACCGAATGTAGAGTGTTTGCCTTTGTCTGGTCCAACGGGACGTCTGTCCGGCAAAATAGATGAGGGGGTCGGTTTTTGAAGGCTATGGCGTAACCTCGAGTGACGACTTCCCGTACCCAGGCATCTGAAGTGGTCTTCAACCATTGCTGGGTATACCCTAGAAGCCGGCCCCCCACCATGAAATCCCCCAGGGGGAGGCCCGCCCCGTCATGCAGCAGGCTTATCGGTCTTGGAAGCTGGCTGACGGGCCGCCCAGGCTCTTTTGGGCTTTGGCTTACCAGGTTTGGAAGTGCGGGTCTGCTTGTTGTACGCCTAACCTTTTGCTTTACCTGAAGGGCGAAAGGAAGTACCTTTAGCCTTCGACACAGAAGAAGGAGTGGTACTTGGCAGACAGGCAGTTTTGGCAGTAGCCAAGTCAGCCACTATCGTATTCAAGTCCTCCCCAAACAGAATATCTCCCTTGAAAGGGAGTACCTCCAGGGTTTTTCTAGAGTCCAGATCCACAGACCAGGATCTCAGCCACAATATCCGGCGAGCCAGGACTGACGTAGTAGAGGCCTTGGCTGCTAGAATACGACATCAGAAGCCACCTCTTTAATATAGCGAGAAGCTGTGACAATATATGACAAGCATTGTCTAGCATGGTCAGAAGGGATTTCAGTTTCCAACTCTAGGGCCCATGCTTCAATAGCCTCTGCAGCCCATGTTGCTGCAATAGTGGGCCTTTGTGCAGCACCCGTGAGGGTGTAAATCGCTTTCAAACAACCCTCCACACGTTTATCCGTAGGCTCTTTTAGAGACGTGACGGTAGTGACAGGTAGAGCTGAGGAAACCACCATTCTTGCCACATGCGAGTCTACTGGAGGAGGCGTTTCCCAATTTTTAGACAGCTGATGCGAGGGGATAGCGAGCCAGCATCTTCTTTTGAGGCACAAACTTCTTACCCAGATTTTCCCAGGGTTCCTGACGTATATCCACTAGGTGGTCAAAGTGAGGTAAAATAAGATTTTACTCACCGGTAAATCTATTTCTCGTAGTCCGTAGTGGATGCTGGGACTCCGTAAGGACCATGGGGAATAGCGGCTCCGCAGGAGACTGGGCACAAATAAAGAAAGCTTTAGGACTACCTGGTGTGCACTGGCTCCTCCCACTATGACCCTCCTCCTCCAGACCTCAGTTAGGATACTGTGCCCGGAAGAGCTGACACAATAAGGAAGGATTTTGAATCCCGGGTAAGACTCATACCAGCCACACCAATCACACCGTATAACTCGTGATACTATACCCAGTTAACAGTATGAACTATAACTGAGCCTCTCAGATGGCTCAACAATAACCCTTTAGTTAAGCAATAACTATATATAAGTATTGCAGACAATCCGCACTTGGGATGGGCGCCCAGCATCCACTACGGACTACGAGAAATAGATTTACCGGCGAGTAAAATCTTGTTTTCTCTGACGTCCTAAGTGGATGCTGGGACTCCGTAAGGACCATGGGGATTATACCAAAGCTCCCAAACGGGCGGGAGAGTGTGGATGACTCTGCAGCACCGAATGAGCAAACTCTAGGTCCTCCTCAGCCAGGGTATCAAACTTGTAGACTCTTGCAAAAGTGTTTGAACCAGACCAAGTAACAGCTCGGCAAAATTGTAAAGCCGAGACCCCTCGGGTAGCCGCCCAAGAAGAGCCCACTTTCCTTGTGGAATGGGCTTTTACAGATTTAGGGTGCGGCAGTCCAGCCGCAGAATGTGCAAGTTGAATCGTGCTACAGATCCAGCGAGCAATAGTCTGCTTAGAAGCAGGAGCACCCAGCTTGTTGGGTGCATACAGGATAAATAGCGAGTCAGTTTTCCTGACTCCAGCCGTCCTGGAAACATATTTTTCAGGGCCCTGACTACGTCCAGTAACTTGGAATCCTCCAAGTCCCAAGTAGCCGCAGGCACCACAATAGGTTGGTTCACATGAAAAACTGATACCATCTTAGTAAGGAATTGGGAACGAGTCCTCAATTCCGCCCTATCCATATAAAAAAATTAGATAAGGGCTTTTGCATGATAAAGCCGCTAATTCTGATACACGCCTGGCCGACGCCAAGGCCACAGCAGGACCACTTTCCATGTGAGGTATTTTATCTCCACGGATTTAAGTGTCTCAACCCAATGCGACTTCAGGAAATCCAACACCACGTTGAGATCCCACGGTGCCACTGGAGGCTCTTCTTGGCCAATCCGGAACAATGAGTATAGTTCTTACTCCTCTCCTTCTTATTATTCTCGTTACCCTGGGTATGAGAGGCAGAGAAGGGAACACATACACCGACTGGTACACCCACGGTGTTACCAGAGCGTCCACAGCTATCGCCTGAGGGTCCCTTGACCTGGCGCAATATCTTTTTAGCTTTTTGTTTAGGCGGGACGCCATCATGTCCACCTGTGGCTTTTCCCAACGGTTTACAATCAGTTGGAAGACTTCTGGATGAAGTCCCCACTCTCCCGGGTGGAGGTCGTGCCTGCTGAGGAAGTCTGCTTCCCAGTTGTCCACTCCCGGAATGAACACTGCTGACAGTGCTAACACGTGATTTTCCGCCCATCGGAGAATCCTTGTGGCTTCTGCCATCGCCGTCCTGCTTCTCGTGCCGCCCTGTCGGTTTACATGGGCGACCGCCGTGATGTTGTTTGACTGGATCAGTACCGGCTGGTTTTGAAGCAGGGGTTTTGCCTAACTTAGGGCATTGTAAATGGCCCTTAGTTCCAGAATATTTATGTGCAGGGAAGTCTCCTGACTTGACCATAGTCCTTGGAAGTTTCTTCCCTGTGTGACTGCTCCCCAGCCTCGAAGGCTGGCATCCGTGGTCACCAGGACCCAGTCCTGTATGCCGAATCTGCGGCCCTCTTGAAGATGAGCACTCTGCAGCCACCACAGCAGAGACACCCTTGTCCTCGGAGACAGGGTTATCAGTAGAGATGAGCGGGTTCGGTTTCTCTGAATCCGAACCCGCCCGAACTTCATGGTTTTTTTCACGGGTCCGAGCAGACTCGGATCCTCCCGCCTTGCTCGGTTAACCCGAGCGCGCCCGAACGTCATCATGACGCTGTCGGATTCTCGCGAGACTCGGATTCTATATAAGGAGCCGCGCGTCACCGCCATTTTCACACGTGCATTGAGATTGATAGGGAGAGGACGTGGCTGGCGTCCTCTCCATTTAGATTATAAGAGAGAGAGATTTACTGGAGCTTAGGACTAGGAGGAGTACTGTAGAAGTGTAGAGAGTGCAGAGAGTTTACTAGTGAGTGACCACCAGACAGTGCAGTTTATTTAATATATCCGTTCTCTGCCTGAAAAAAGCGATACACACAGTGACTCAGTCACATACCATATCTGTGTGCACTGCTCAGGCTCAGCCCAGTGTGCTGCATCATCTATATATATTATATATCTGTCTGACTGCTCAGCTCACACAGCTTATAATTGTGGGGGAGACTGGGGAGCACTGCAGTGCCAGTTATAGGTTATAGCAGGAGCCAGGAGTACATAATATTATATTAAAATTAAACAGTGCACACTTTTGCTGCAGGAGTGCCACTGCCAGTGTGACTGACCAGTGACCTGACCACACTGACCACCAGTATAGTTAGTAGTATACTTATATTGTGATTGCCTGAAAAAGTTAAACACTCGTCGTGTGACTTCACTTGTGTGTTGTTGTTTTTTTTTATTCTATAAAAATAAAACTCATTCTGCTGACAGACAGTGTCCAGCAGGTCCGTCATTATATAATATATAATATATACCTGTCCGGCTGCAGTAGTGATATATATATATTTTTTATATCATTTATCATCCAGTCGCAGCAGACACAGTACGGTAGTTCACGGCTGTGGCTACCTCTGTGTCTGCACTCGGCAGGCAGTCCGTCCATAATTGTATACCACCTAACCGTGGTTTTTTTTTTCTTCTTTATACATACATACATACTACTACGACATCTCTTTATCAACCAGTCTATATTAGCAGCAGACACAGTACAGTACGGTAGTTCACGGCTGTGGCTACCTCTGTGTCTGCACTCGGCAGGCAGTCCGTCCATAATTGTATACCACCTAACCGTGGTTTTTTTTTCTTTCTTCTTTATACATACATAGTTACATAGACATCTCTTTATCAACCAGTCTATATTAGCAGCAGACACAGTACAGTACGGTAGTTCACGGCTGTGGCTACCTCTGTGTCTGCACTCGGCAGGCAGTCCGTCCATAATTGTATACCACCTAACCGTGGTTTTTTTTTCTTTCTTCTTTATACATACATACTACTACGACATCTCTTTATCAACCAGTCTATATTATTAGCAGCAGACACAGTACAGTACGGTAGTTCACGGCTGTGGCTACCTCTGTGTCTGCACTCGGCAGGCAGTCCGTCCATAATTGTATACCACCTAACCGTGGTTTTTTTTTCTTTCTTCTTTATACATACATAGTTACATAGACATCTCTTTATCAACCAGTCTATATTAGCAGCAGACACAGTACAGTACAGTACGGTAGTTCACGGCTGTGGCTACCTCTGTGTCTGCACTCGGCAGGCAGTCCATAATTGTATACTAGTATCCATCTCCATTGTTTACCTGAGGTGCCTTTTAGTTGTGCCTATTAAAATATGGAGAACAAAAATGTTGAGGTTCCAAAATTAGGGAAAGATCAAGATCCACTTCCACCTCGTGCTGAAGCTGCTGCCACTAGTCATGGCCGAGACGATGAAATGCCAGCAACGTCGTCTGCCAAGGCCGATGCCCAATGTCATAGTACAGAGCATGTCAAATCCAAAACACCAAATATCAGTAAAAAAAGGACTCCAAAACCTAAAATAAAATTGTCGGAGGAGAAGCGTAAACTTGCCAATATGCCATTTACCACACGGAGTGGCAAGGAACGGCTGAGGCCCTGGCCTATGTTCATGGCTAGTGGTTCAGCTTCACATGAGGATGGAAGCACTCAGCCTCTCGCTAGAAAACTGAAAAGACTCAAGCTGGCAAAAGCACCGCAAAGAACTGTGCGTTCTTCGAAATCCCAAATCCACAAGGAGAGTCCAATTGTGTCGGTTGCGATGCCTGACCTTCCCAACACTGGACGTGAAGAGCATGCGCCTTCCACCATTTGCACGCCCCCTGCAAGTGCTGGAAGGAGCACCCGCAGTCCAGTTCCTGATAGTCAGATTGAAGATGTTGAAGTACACCAGGATGAGGAGGATATGGGTGTTGCTGGCGCTGGGGAGGAAATTGACCAGGAGGATTCTGATGGTGAGGTGGTTTGTTTAAGTCAGGCACCCGGGGAGACACCTGTTGTCCGTGGGAGGAATATGGCCGTTGACATGCCTGGTGAAAATACCAAAAAAATCAGCTCTTCAGTGTGGAGGTATTTCAACAGAAAAGCGGACAACAGGTGTCAAGCCGTGTGTTGCCTTTGTCAAGCTGTAATAAGTAGGGGTAAGGACGTTAACCACCTCGGAACATCCTCCCTTATACGTCACCTGCAGCGCATTCATAATAAGTCAGTGACAAGTTCAAAAACTTTGGGTGACAGCGGAAGCAGTCCACTGACCAGTAAATCCCTTCCTCTTGTAACCAAGCTCACGCAAACCACCCCACCAACTCCCTCAGTGTCAATTTCCTCCTTCCCCAGGAATGCCAATAGTCCTGCAGGCCATGTCACTGGCAATTCTGACGAGTCCTCTCCTGCCTGGGATTCCTCCGATGCATCCTTGCGTGTAACGCCTACTGCTGCTGGCGCTGCTGTTGTTGCTGCTGGGAGTCGATGGTCATCCCAGAGGGGAAGTCGTAAGCCCACTTGTACTACTTCCAGTAAGCAATTGACTGTCCAACAGTCCTTTGCGAGGAAGATGAAATATCACAGCAGTCATCCTGCTGCAAAGCGGATAACTGAGGCCTTGACAACTATGTTGGTGTTAGACGTGCGTCCGGTATCCGCCGTTAGTTCACAGGGAACTAGACAATTTATTGAGGCAGTGTGCCCCCGTTACCAAATACCATCTAGGTTCCACTTCTCTAGGCAGGCGATACCGAGAATGTACACGGACGTCAGAAAAAGACTCACCAGTGTCCTAAAAAATGCAGTTGTACCCAATGTCCACTTAACCACGGACATGTGGACAAGTGGAGCAGGGCAGGGTCAGGACTATATGACTGTGACAGCCCACTGGGTAGATGTATGGACTCCCGCCGCAAGAACAGCAGCGGCGGCACCAGTAGCAGCATCTCGCAAACGCCAACTCTTTCCTAGGCAGGCTACGCTTTGTATCACCGCTTTCCAGAATACGCACACAGCTGAAAACCTCTTCCGGCAACTGAGGAAGATCATCGCGGAATGGCTTACCCCAATTGGACTCTCCTGTGGATTTGTGGCATCGGACAACGCCAGCAATATTGTGTGTGCATTAAATATGGGCAAATTCCAGCACGTCCCACGTTTTGCACATACCTTGAATTTGGTGGTGCAGAATTTTTTAAAAAACGACAGGGGCGTGCAAGAGATGCTGTCGGTGGCCAGAAGAATTGCGGGACACTTTCGGCGTACAGGCACCACGTACAGAAGACTGGAGCACCACCAAAAACTACTGAACCTGCCCTGCCATCATCTGAAGCAAGAAGTGGTAACGAGGTGGAATTCAACCCTCTATATGCTTCAGAGGTTGGAGGAGCAGCAAAAGGCCATTCAAGCCTATACAATTGAGCACGATATAGTAGGTGGAATGCACCTGTCTCAAGCGCAGTGGAGAATGATTTCAACGTTGTGCAAGGTTCTGATGCCCTTTGAACTTGCCACACGTGAAGTCAGTTCAGACACTGCCAGCCTGAGTCAGGTCATTCCCCTCATCAGGCTTTTGCAGAAGAAGCTGGAGACATTGAAGGAGGAGCTAACACGGAGCGATTCCGCTAGGCATGTGGGACTTGTGGATGGAGCCCTTAATTCGCTTAACAAGGATTCACGGGTGGTCAATCTGTTGAAATCAGAGCACTACATTTTGGCCACCGTGCTCGATCCTAGATTTAAAGCCTACCTTGGATCTCTCTTTCCGGCAGACACAAGTCTGCTGGGGTTGAAAGACCTGCTGGTGACAAAATTGTCAAGTCAAGCGGAACGCGACCTGTCAACATCTCCTCCTTCACATTCTCCCGCAACTGGGGGTGCGAGGAAAAGGCTCAGAATTCCGAGCCCACCCGCTGGCGGTGATGCAGGGCAGTCTGGAGCGACTGCTGATGCTGACATCTGGTCCGGACTGAAGGACCGGACAACGATTACGGACATGTCGTCTACTGTCACTGCATATGATTCTCTCAACATTGATAGAATGGTGGAGGATTATACGAGTGACCGCATCCAAGTAGGCACGTCACACAGTCCGTACTTATACTGGCAGGAAAAAGAGGCAATTTGGAGGCCCTTGCACAAACTGGCTTTATTCTACCTAAGTTGCCCTCCCACAAGTGTGTACTCCGAAAGAGTGTTTAGTGCCGCCGCTCACCTTGTCAGCAATCGGCGTACGAGGTTACATCCAGAAAATGTGGAGAAGATGATGTTCATTAAAATGAATTATAATCAATTCCTCCGTGGAGACATTGACCAGCAGCAATTGCCTCCACAAAGTACACAGGGAGCTGAGATGGTGGATTCCAGTGGGGACGAATTGATAATCTGTGAGGAGGGGGATGTACACGGTGATATATCGGAGGGTGATGATGAGGTGGACATCTTGCCTCTGTAGAGCCAGTTTGTGCAAGGAGAGATTAATTGCTTCTTTTTTGGGGGGGGTCCAAACCAACCCGTCATATCAGTCACAGTCGTGTGGCAGACCCTGTCACTGAAATGATGGGTTGGTTAAAGTGTGCATGTCCTGTTTTGTTTATACAACATAAGGGTGGGTGGGAGGGCCCAAGGACAATTCCATCTTGCACCTCTTTTTTCTTTTCTTTTTCTTTGCATCATGTGCTGATTGGGGAGGGTTTTTTGGAAGGGCCATCCTGCGTGACACTGCAGTGCCACTCCTAAATGGGCCCGGTGTTTGTGTCGGCCACTAGGGTCGCTAATCTTACTCACACAGCTACCTCATTGCGCCTCTTTTTTTCTTTGCGTCATGTGCTGTTTGGGGAGGGTTTTTTGGAAGGGCCATCCTGCGTGACACTGCAGTGCCACTCCTAGATGGGCCCGGTGTTTGTGTCGGCCACTAGGGTCGCTAATCTTACTCACACAGCTACCTCATTGCGCCTCTTTTTTTCTTTGCGTCATGTGCTGTTTGGGGAGGGTTTTTTGGAAGGGACATCCTGCGTGACACTGCAGTGCCACTCCTAGATGGGCCCGGTGTTTGTGTCGGCCACTAGGGTCGCTAATCTTACTCACACAGTCAGCTACCTCATTGCGCCTCTTTTTTTCTTTGCGTCATGTGCTGTTTGGGGAGGGTTTTTTGGAAGGGCCATCCTGCGTGACACTGCAGTGCCACTCCTAGATGGGCCCGGTGTTTGTGTCGGCCACTAGGGTCGCTAATCTTACTCACACAGCTACCTCATTGCGCCTCTTTTTTTCTTTGCGTCATGTGCTGTTTGGGGAGGGTTTTTTGGAAGGGCCATCCTGCGTGACACTGCAGTGCCACTCCTAGATGGGCCCGGTGTTTGTGTCGGCCACTAGGGTCGCTAATCTTACTCACACAGCTACCTCGGTGCAAATTTTAGGACTAAAAATAATATTGTGAGGTGTGAGGTATTCGGAATAGACTGAAAATGAGTGTAAATTATGGTTTTTGAGGTTAATAATACTTTGGGATCAAAATGACCCCCAAATTCTATGATTTAAGCTGTTTTTTAGTGTTTTTTGAAAAAAACACCCGAATCCAAAACACACCCGAATCCGACAAAAAAAAATTCGGTGAGGTTTTGCCAAAACGCGTTCGAACCCAAAACACGGCCGCGGAACCGAACCCAAAACCAAAACCCGAAAAATTTCAGGCGCTCATCTCTAGTTATCAGACGATGCATCTGAAGATGCGACCCGGACCACTTGTCCAACAGATCCCACTGAAAGGTTCTTGCATGAAACCTGCCGAATGGAATCGCTTCGTAGGAAGCTACCATTTTTCCCAGGATCCGCGTGCAGTGATGCACCGACACCTGTTTTGGTTTTAGGAGGCCTCTGACTAGAGATGACAGCTCCTTGGCCTTCTCCTCCGGGAGAAACACTTTTCTCTGTTCTGTGTCCAGAACCATCCCCAGGAACAGTAGACGTGTCGTAGGGATCAGCTGTGACTTTGGAATGTTTAGAATCCAGCCGTGCTGTTGTAGCACTTCCCGAGATAGTGCTACCCCGACCAACAACTGCTCTCTGGACCTCGCCTTTATCAGGAGATCGTCCAAGTACGGGATAATTAAAACTCCCTTCTTTCGAAGGAGTATCATCATTTCAGCCATTACCGTGGTAAAGACCCTCGGAGCCGTGGATAGACCGAACAGCAATGTCTGGAATTGGTAATGACAATCCTGTACCACAAATCTGAGGTACTCCTGGTGAGGATGGTAAATGGGGACATGCAGGTAAGCATCCTTGATGTCCAGCGATACCATGTAATCCCCCTCGACCAGGCTTGCAATAACCGCCCTGAGCGATTCCATCTTGAACTTGAATTTTTTTATATATGTGTTCAAGGATTTCAAATTTAAAATGGGTCTCGCCGAACCGTCCGGTTTCGGTACCACAAACATTGTGGAATAGTAACCCCTTCCTTGTTGAAGTAAGGGCACCTTTACTATCACTTGTTGTGAATACAGCTTGTGAATTGCCTGTAACACTGCCTCCCTGCCTGAGGGACTGGTTGGCAAGGCAGATTTGAGGAAACGGCGGTGGGGAGACGTCTCGAATTCCAGCTTGTACCCCTGAGATACTACTTGAAGGATCCAGGGATCCACCCGTGAGGGAGCCCACTGATTGCTGAAATATTTGAGACGGGCCCCCACCGTACCTGGCTCCGCCTGTGAAGCCCCAGCGTCATGCTGTGGACTTAGAGGAAGCGGGGGAGGACTTTTGCTCCTGGGAACTGGCTGTATGATGCAGCTTCTTTCCCCTACCTCTGCCTCTGGGCAGAAAGGACGTGCCTTTAACCCGCTTGCCCCTATTGGGCCGAAAGGACTGTACCTGATAAAACGGTGCTTTCTTTGGTTGTGAGGGAACATGGGGTAAAAATGTAGACTTCCCAGCTGTTGCTGTGGAAACGAGGTCCGAGAGACCATCCACGAACAACTCCTCACCCTTATAAGGCAGAACTTCCATGTGTCGTTTGGAATCTGCATCTCCTGTCCACTGCCGAGTCCATAACCCTCTCCTGGCAGAAATCGACATTGCACTAATTTTGGATGCCAGCCGGCAAATATCCCTCTGTGCATCCCTCATGTATAAAAGTGCGTCTTTTATATGCTCTACGTTTAGCAATATAGTGTCCCTGTCTAGGGTATCTATATTTTCTGACAGGGAATCTGACCACGCAGCAGCAGCACTGCACATCCAGGCTGAAGCAATAGCCGGTCTCAGTATAACACCTGTGTGTGTATATATAGATTTCAGGATAGCCTCCTGCTTTCTATCAGCAGATTCCTTCAGGGCGGCCGTATCCGGAGACGGTAGCGCCACCTTCTTTGACAAGCGTGTGAGCGCTTTATCCACCCTAGGGGATGTTTCCCAGCGTGACCTATCCTCTGGCGGGAAAGGGTACGCCATTAGTAACCTCTTAGAAATTACCAGCTTTTTATCAGGGGAAGCCCACGCTTCTTCACACACTTCATTTAACTCTTCAGATGGAGGAAAAGCTACTGGTAGTTTTTTCTCTCCAAACATAATACTCTTTTTTGTGGTACCGGGGGTAACATCAGAAATGTGCAACACATTTTTCATTGCCTCAATCATGTAACGTGTGGCCCTACTGGAAGTTACATTAGTCTCATCGTCGTCGACACTGGAGTCAGTATCCGTGTCGACATCTGTGTCTGTCATCTGAGGTAGCGGGCGTTTTAGAGCCCTTGATGACTTTTGAGACGCCTGGGCAGGCACAGGCTGAGAAGCCGGCTGTCCCACATTAGGTATGTCGTCAAACCTTTTATGCAAGGAGTCGACACTGTCGCGTAATTCTTTACACAGCACCATCCACTCAGGTGTCGACCCCGCAGGGGGTGACATCACGTTTACAGGCATTTGCTCCGCCTCCACATAAGCCTCCTCATCAAACATGTCGACACAGCCGTACCGACACACCACAAACACACAGGGAATGCTCTGACAGAGGACAGGACCCCACAAAGCCCTTTGGGGAGACAGAGAGAGTATGCCAGCACACACCAGAGCGCTATATAACACAGGGATCCCACTATAAATGAGTGTTTTCCCTTATAGCTGCTTTTTTATATATCATATATATATATCTATACTGCGCCTAAATTTAGTGCCCCCCCTCTCTTTTTTACCCTTCTGCAGTGTTCAGACTGCAGGGGAGAGCCAGGGAGCTTCCTTCCAGCGGAGCTGTGAGGGAAAAATGGCGCCAGTATGCTGAGGGAGATGGCCCTGCCCCTTTTTCGGCGGACTTTCTCCCGCTTTTTCTGGAATACTGGCAGGGGTAATTTTACATCTATATAGCCTCTAGGACTATATATGATGTAGATTTGCCAGCCAAGGTGTCATATATTGCCCTCAGGGCGCCCCCCCCCCCCAGCGCCCTGCACCCATCAGTGACCGGAGTGTGAGGTGTACATGAGGAGCAATGGCGCACAGCTGCAGTGCTGTGCGCTACCTTGGTGAAGTCTTCTGCCGCCAATTTTCCGGACCTCTTCGTGCTTCTGGCTCTGTAAGGGGGACGGCGGCGCGGCTCCGGGAACGAACACCAAGGTCGGGTCCTGCGGTCGATCCCTCTGGAGCTAATGGTGTCCAGTAGCCTAAGAAGCCCAAACTACCACCTGTTAGGTAGGTTCGCTTCTTCTCCCCTTAGTCCCTCGCTGCAGTGAGTCTGTTGCCAGCAGATCTCACTGTAAAATAAAAAAACCTAAATATACTTTCTTTCTAGGAGCTCAGGAGAGCCCCTAGTGTGCATCCAGCTGAGCCGGGCACAAGATTCTAACTGAAGTCTGGAGGAGGGTCATAGTGGGAGGAGCCAGTGCACACCAGGTAGTCCTAAAGCTTTCTTTAGTTGTGCCCAGTCTCCTGCGGAGCCGCTATTCCCCATGGTCCTTACGGAGTCGGAGCATCCACTTAGGACGTCAGAGAAAACTTGTTTAACCACCTTCTGACGCTTGAACCTATCTGGTTTCTTAGGAGGGACGGATGGCTCGGGATCATCCGTAATCTGTAAAATCAACTTAATAGCCTCCAAAAGATCAGGAACATCCACATGTGAACTACCCTCCCCATCAGCAGTATCTGTGTCAGAATCTGTGGTGTCAGTGTAAGTGCCGTCTTCATCAGACGAGGTGTCAGTGACAGCAGTGGATTGTGAGGAGATAAGAGCTCGCTTAGAGGACTCCTTGGGCTTGGGCGAGCGAGGGTCAGACTTTTTAGTAGTCAGGGACTGGTTCAACTTCAATTGAGCAGATAAGTCGTCCGCCCACGGCGGGTTAGCTGCAGGGACCACATACGGTTGTACCGGCATAGGGGGTCCCATAGGGGGTGTTAGTTTATTAACTAGCGTATGTAGAAGCGTGGAAAAAGTGGCCCACGGTGAGTCATTAAGTACCTCCGTTGCCACAGTCCCACTGGGGGGCAAGGAGCCTCCAGAACCAGAGCCCACAGCTGCTATATTCTCCTCATAGGGATCTGTGGCTTCAGCAACAACAGCAGTGTGTTCAGCCCCAGAACCGTTACCCTCAGAAGCAGACATGATGTATCTTGCAGTATCAGGTAACAGTACAATTGGCAGCAGCACAATACCTCTTACCCAAACCCCTGCGCAGTGTAGTCAGCACTAGCAGAGATAAAGGAGAGATATGGGGACTAAAATCAGAGAAAAATACGTATTAAAGTATATCTTTGTGAAAATCCTATATAAATATAAAACCTGACGCACCAAGCCCCCTCAGGTTATAGAATACAGGGATAGCAAGTTGAGTGAGAGACACAAAATGGACACCACTCAGCTAGCTTATGCACACACAGATAGTCACAGTTTGTACAATGCAGAGGTTATTACTAACAATAATACTGCACTAGCAATATATATATATATATATATATATATATATATATATATATATATATATATATATATATATATATATATATATATATATATATATATATATATATATATATATATATATATATATATATTGCACAGACAGCCCGGCACTCTCTTGAATAACAAAATGCCCCAGAAAGGCATGGATACAAAACAGAAAAAACTGCGGCACTCAGTGTCTGATAGAAAGTCAATGTATTAAATAAAGCATAACATCCATCGACGTTTCGGGGAATTTAACCCCTTTCTCAAGATGTACATCTTGAGTAAGGGGTTAAATTCCCCGAAACGTCGATGGATGTTATGCTTTATTTAATACATTGACTTTCTATCAGACACTGAGTGCCGCAGTTTTTTCTGTTTTGTATATGTGTATAAATATATATATATATATATATATATATATATATATATATATATATATATATATATATATATATATATATATATATATATTAAAAAAACACTGCACAGTAAGAACTGGATGTATATCACAGGGTAATTGTACAAGAAAACCCTGACTAAATGCACTCTCTTAACTAACACTGTCTAAAAAGGCAGGTAGAATACTTAAGTGTCATGTAAAGTCACAGCACTGACAACCAGGCGGCTTTACACAGGGGATTTGCCCAAGCAGTCCCAAGAACAGTGAAGCTAAGAGAAATGGCGCCCAGACACTGACAGGGAGTGAGGGAGAGACAGATATGCAGCTTCAGGGCAGGAACATTTGCAGGAAATGGCACCCTGGGGCTGGGGGAGGGGCTTCAGGTCTAAGCCTTATCCCCCTGCTGGCAAAACCACCGGGTACTGTGGGCTACTATTAAAATGGTTTAGAGAGAAAACCTGACCTGTGCCCATGCCCTGGTGATCTAGTGGGATCGCCTGTACTGCCACAGTGTCCATCGCCAGCGCGCGCGGCCCGCCACCCAATGACCGCACCGGATCGCGATAAAGTACGGCAAGCGGGACCCACTCACCACCTCCCGAAGCGCGGCCACGCGGTCCCGGTCAGCCTCCGTCGTGTGTGCCTGACCATGAAGAAAACCGGAGCCTCCTGCTGTAGTTACCTGGCAACCAGGGCTCGGGAGTGTACAGCGCCGCTGGGGAGAGCTAGAGCTGCAGCAGTGAATGTCTGACATTTACACACCGCTGCTGCCCTTGTAGTCTTCACTTTTTCTTCAAAAAAGCTCTTCTTAGGGCCGCCTGGAGCAGCCCCTCTGTTATGTGCCTGCTATCTGCGGCACCAACTACAAAACTGAGCTCCTGTGCAGGGAGGCGGGGTTATAGAGGACGCGGCGCTATGCATTCTGGGAACGGTCAAAGCTTTTCAGCCTGTTGGTCCCTCGGATTAAGATCCTACTCTACACCCCTATGTCTATTCCTTGTGGAGCCCAGTGTACCCCGCAGCAGAAAGCCAGACACTTCTGACTTTAAACAGACCTCACGTTACAACGGGATGCATTTAGAATCCTGGCAGTGAGGATGTTGGCGGTCATGTGACAGACACCAGAACACCGACCACAGATATCCCAAAAGGTACAGGGCCCCATACACTAGAACGGTAATGCCCGATTTCACCCAATTTCGGGCATTTGGGCCGATATATTGGGTGAAATCGGGTAGTTTGGATGAGTTTCCGATCTGATCCGCGTTCCCGTGAGTAGGATCGGCTCCCCTAGATTGTTAGTGCTGCACTCGTGATATGTCTGTTCCGGCAGGCATGGCTGGGATCGCATAAGATATATTGCATGCAAAATGTACCAAATCGTATGGAACCTCTCTCAGGAGAGTTCAAGGGAAATCGCCTCCGACTTCAGCCTCAGACATATTGTAGTGTATGGGGCCCTCGAGTATCGGGGTCATTGTTAAGGTTAGCCACAGCCACCACCCCCGGTATCTTAGGTCTAGCCGCCACCCCAGTAAGGTTAGTGGTAAAATAATTACACCGACCACCGTCAGCATTCACAATGTCGGAATGGTGGTGTCAGTCATGTGACCGCCAGGATTCCATACCCCACCCGTTACAACTGTTGCCTCAAAGTGATTTAACAGTTATCTTTTTGAAAACAATTGTAATTTTTAAACTAGGAGACAAAAATAGGATTTTAATTACCTAACGGGAAATCCTTTTCTCGTAGTCCGTAGAGGGTACTGGGGTTCCATTTAGTTGGGGTATAAACTGGTCCACTAGGAGCCATGGGCACTTTAAGAATTGGATAGTGTGGGCAGGCTCCTCCCTCTATGCCCCGCCTACCAGAGTCAGTCTAAGAAACTGTGCCCGAGGAGACGGACATAATTTGAGAGAGGGATAGCTAAAGATAGTGGCAAGATTCCGAACCAGGACACACAAAAACAGAAATAAGCTATGCTAACTCAGCTTTAAACAGGAACAGCAACACCTGAACCAACAATACTTAACCAAGTAACCGTGCAAGAGCATCGGGCGGGCACCCAGAATCCTCTACAGATTACGAGAAAATAATTTACCGGTAGGTAATTTAAATCCTATTTTCTTACGTCCTAGAGGATACTGGGGTACCATTTCGTACCATGGGGGATGTACCAAAGCTCCCAAACCGGGTGGGAGAGTGCCGAGGTTCCTGCAGAACTGATTGGCATCTAAGGATCTTCAGTTTGGTCAAAGTATCGAACTTGTAGAACTTGGCGAACGTGTTCGAACCTGACCAAGTAGCTGCTCGTCAGAGCTGTAAAGCAGACACACCCTGGGCAGCCGCCCAGAAGAAACCACCGACCTAGTAGAGTGGGCCTGTACAGATTTTGGAACCGGCAAGCCTGCCGTGGAATAATCATGCTGGATAGTGAGCCTGATCCAGCGTGCAATTGTCTGCTTTGAAGCAGGACACCCAAATTTATTGGGATCATATAGGACAAACAGCGAGTCGGATTTCCTGCGACGAGCTGTCCTCTTTACGTATAACTTCAAAGCCCTCACAACATCCAAAAAGACTTAGTAGTGGAAGAGTCCGTGATAACCAGAACCACAATAGGTTGGTTGATGTGAAATGCAGACATCACTTTCGCAGGAGACGTATTTCTTCCAAATATGGTGGCTTGGATCATAGTTGGGATAACTTTATTAGGGATCCCCCTTCTGGCTAGAATCAACCGTTCAACTTCCATGCCGTCAAACGAAGCCGGGGTAAGTCCTGATAGACGAGCGGGCCCTGTTGCAGAAGATCCTCGCGAAGAGGTAGAGGCCTCGTATCCTCGAGAAGCATCTCTAGAAGGTCGGCGTACCAGGACCTTCTTGGCCAGTCCGGAGCAATGAGTATTGCTTGAACCTTTTCCCTTTTTATTCTTTTGAGAATTCTTGGGATCAGAGGAAGTGGAGGAAACACGTACACCACCTGATAGACCCATGGAGTCGTCAGAGCATCTACTGCCACTGGCTGTGGGTCTCTCGACCTGGAACAAAACCGCTTGAGCTTCTTGTTGAGAAGAGAGGCCATCATGTCGATTTGTGGATATCCCCACCAACGTGTCAAGCACCTGAACACTTCCGGGTGAAGCCCCCACTACCCCAGGTGCAGGTCGTGTCTGCTGAGGAAGTCTGCTTCCCAGTTTCTACTCCTGGAATGAAGACCACTGACAACACCACAGTGTTTTTTTTCTGCCCAGAGGAGAATTCTTGACACCTCTGACATTGCTGCTCTGCTTTTCGTTCCGCCCTGTCGGTTTATGTACGTCACTGCCATCACATTGTCGGACTGGACTTGAATGGCTCGATCCTTAAGGAGATAAGAGGCCTGCAGAAGGGTGTTGCATATGGCCCTGAGTTCCAGAATGTTGATTGGAAGGACAACTTCCTGACGTGACTATCTTCCTTGAAACTGCACCCACTGGGTGACTGCTCCCCAACCTCGGAGGCTTGCATCCATGGTTAACAGGATCCAGTCCTGAATTCCGAACTTCCAACCCTTGACGAGGTGAGAGGACTGTAGCCACCACAGAAGAGATCCTGGCTTTTGGCGACAGACGAATCCTCTGGTGCATGTGAAGATGCGATCCGGACCATCTGTCCAACAGATCGAGCTGGAAGGGTCTTGCGTGAAACCTTCCGTATTGAAGCGCCTCGTAACAGGACACCATTTTCCCCAGAAGGCGAATGCATAGATGCACCAATATCCGGGTTGGCTTCAGGACATCCCGAACCTTCGACTGGATTACCAATGCCTTTTCCAATGAAAGGAACACTTTCTGCGACTCAGTGTCCAGTATCATTCCCAGTAATGGGAGCCTCCGTGTTGGCTCTAGGCAAGATTTCGGAAGGTTCAGAATCCAGCTGTGATCCTGGAGAAGTTTGGTTGAGAGGCCAATGCTGTCCAGCAACCTCTCACTGGACGGCGCCGCTCTCAGAAGATCGTCCAGGTACGGAATTATGGGGGTAATTCCAAGTTGATCGCAGCAGGAAATCTTTTAGCAGTTGGGCAAAACCATGTGCACTGCAGGGGGGGCAGATATAACATTGGCAGAGAGAGTTAGATTTGGGTGGGTTATTTTATTTCTGTGCAGGGGAAAAACTGGCTGCTTTATTTTTACACTGCAATTTAGAT
Organism: Pseudophryne corroboree; assembly: GCF_028390025.1. Taxonomy (NCBI): domain Eukaryota; kingdom Metazoa; phylum Chordata; class Amphibia; order Anura; family Myobatrachidae; genus Pseudophryne; species Pseudophryne corroboree. The sequence goes on from NC_086449.1 coordinate 375,792,795, forward strand.
TGCAGATTGAACTCACCACACCCAAATCTAACTCTCTCTGCACATGTTATATCTGCCTCCCCTGCAGTGCACATGGTTTTGCCCAACTGCTAAAAAATTTCCTGCTGCAATCAACTTGGAATTACCCCCTATGTTCACTCCCTGCTTGCGGAGTATAAACATCTCTGCCATCACTTTGGTGAACACCCTCGGTGCTGTGGAGAAACCAAATGGCAGGGCCTGGAACTGGAAGTGATAGTCCTGTAGTGCAAATCATAGATAAGCCTGGTGAGGCAGCCAGATCGCAATGTGAAGGTACGCATCCTTGATATCCAGAGACACTAGGAATTTCCCTTCCTCCAGACTTGAGATCACTGCTCTCAGAGACTCCATCTTGAACTTCAACACTCTTAAGAACGGGTTCAAGGACTTGAGGTTCAGAATTGGTCATACCGAACAATTCGTCCGGTTTCGGTACTATAACAAGTTTGAATAGTACCCCTTGTTGTGTAGAGGAGGTGGAACTGGAACAATGACTTGAGTCTGTACCAGTTTTTGGATGGCCTGCTGTAAAGTTATACTTGCCTCTTGTGAAGCTAGTAAGCCTGATTTGAAGAATCTGTGAGGTGGGAGCTCTTGGAACTCCAGTCTGAAGCCCTGGGAAATAAGATCTATTACCCAAGGATCCAGGCACGAACTTGACCGGATGTGACTGAAGAACTGTAGTCGGGCTCCCACCTGACAGACCACCAGGCCTCGCGGTCCACCGTCATGCTGAAGGCTTTGAGGAAGCAGAGCCTGAGCGCTGTTCCTGAACACCTGCAGTTGCTGGTTTGCCTCTTGCGCCTCTGGAGGCCGTAGAAGCACCTCTGGATTTTCCCTTAAACTTGGCTGTTCGAAAAGAACTGTAAATTTCAAGCTGAATAAGCTTTCCTGGCTGGGGGAGCTGCGGAAGGAAGATACGTAGACTTACCCACAGTAGCTTTGGAGATCCATTTGTCTAGTTTGTTTCCAAACAAGGTCTCTCCTGTGAATGGTAGGCCTTCCATGCCTTTCCTGGAGTCTGCATCAGCAGTCCACTGGCGTTGCCACAAGCCCCTGCGTGCTGACACAGCCAATAGCGGTGGTGCGTGCATTAAGAAAACCAATTTCTTTTATGGCTTCCACCATAAAGTTCGTAGAGTCCTGTATATGCTGCAGGAGTAAAACATCCCCCCCTAGACAAGGAATCTAACCCCTCAATTAGGTTACCTGACCATTTAGCAATGGCTTTTGTGATCCACGCACATGCAATAGTGGGTCTTTGGGCCACCCCAGCAGCTGTGTACAATGATTTGAGTGTCGTCTCAATTTTACGATCAGCCGTATCTTTTAGGGAGGCTGCACCAGGGACAGGCAATACAATCTTTCTTGACAGCCTAGAGACTGATGCATCCACTATCAGTGGATTTTCCAATTTTTTCCTATACTCCAGAAGAAAAGGAAAAAAAGATGAGAGCAACCTTTTAGGGATTTGAAATCTCTTATCAGGATTAACCCATGGTTCTTCAAACAGGGTATTCAATTCCTTTGACACAGGAAAAGTGACTGAGGACTTCTTTTTTATGTTAAAATAAAATTCCTCACACTCCTCTGACACTTCAAGAATTTGCAGAACATCTCTGATAGCCTCTATAAGAGCCTCTATTGCCTGTGACAGAGTAGCACCCCCCCCCTCCAAATCCACCTCACCCTCCTCCATGTCTGACCCATCAGCGTGATACTGCAGGATATGGGCCAGAGATCGTTTTTTGGACAAACAGGAGGTGATTGAGACGCTGGTTTGTGGACTAAGTCTCTATTTATAAACTCAGCCACAGTCTTTAAGTATTACGTCTCTTTCTCATTGCAGGATAGTTTTGTATAAATATGAGATGATTCCCTTAACCCATTCTGGTTCAGCCCCACTATTCTGTGAAGGTGCACTGCCCTGGGTACCCAGTAGTGAGCCCCCTGGTGAAGAGGAACACTCCGCTGTACAAAAAACACTCTTTGCCTGACAACACACAGGAAAAGGTTAAGCACAATTAACCCACAAAGAGCCCTTCAGGGAGACAAAGTTATTTGAAGCCAGCCCCCACCGCACCCTTATCGCTAATGCCAAACTTAGCCGGGTCGCAGACTACGCTGATAGGGGACTTAGTACACTAATAATCGCTCCCCTCCCTGCTATGACCCCTGGTACCGCTGAGCTAATCTGGAGTCACACTGGAGGAGCTGCATGTCCCCGTCAGTCAGCGTCTATATCCACAGCAGAGGGAAAATGGCGCTGGTGAGCTGCTGGATCCTCTCATAGTGAAGCCCCGCCCCTTCAATGGCGTGCAGTCTTCCCGCTTTTTTTTATACTGGATGAGGTAATCTGTTGCTTAAAATGGAAGAAAACGTTTTCAGGCTGTTTTTGCCAGTGAGTACTCTGTACAGTGTACCGAGACGCAGCTGTGTACTGTGTCTGGAGACGCATTCCGCCCCGGTTAGAAGCCATGCATCTCCGTACCCTTATGCTGCCATAATGGCCGGCGACCCGCTAGTCGGGACGCCGTCTTAGTACTCACCACTCTTCATTCTTCTGGCTGTTAGGGATGGTGGCGTGCTGCGGGAATGTACGCTCGCCGTGGTGGGGCTTGCGAATAGTACCCTCAGGAGCTCAGTGTCCTGTCAGCGGGGAACGGGACCATTAACCCTTCAAGAGGTTGGGCGGTTCCCACCCCCAAGTCCCACGAAGCAGGCAGGCTGGTGCCAACCAGCCCTGCCTGAAAACAACAAACATACAATAAATGCAAAAAACTCTTCAGGAGCTTCCTTCAGCGTGACCGGCTCCTCCGGGCACATTTTCTAAACGGAGCCTGGTATGAGAGGCATAGAGGGAGGAGCAAGCCCACACTATCAAATTCTTAAAGTGCCCATGGCTCATAGTGGACCTGTCTATACCCCATGGTACTAAATGGAACACCAGTATCCTCTAGGATGTAAGAGAAAAACAGGGAAGGACATCTCTACAGTGGCTACTTATCAGAGCACTTTTTTTCCTTTTAGCAAACTGACATTTGTCCTTAAATTAACAATGCCAGTTGATTAATATGGTAAAAAAAAAAAAAAAAAAAAAGCTGGGACTCCGGGATAAGTTTCCGGACCTCTGTATTTACAAGGTCGTGGCATCCGAAAACAGGCTATTTATCGTGAATTTCTACTTTGAGCCAGAATGTAGTTATGTGACCGCCAGTCACAATACAGACATCTACATCCCACCACCTCAAAATCCTGACAGTCAGCATGCCGACTAACAGGGACTAATCCCACTCGTGGGTGTCCATGACACTCAGAGTGGGAATAGAACCTGTGGCGAGACCGCAAGGGGCTTCATTTTGCTCGCCTCACCCCCTGCCGGCATTCTACTCCCCGGGATCCTGGCGTCTGTATCGTGACCGACGGGATCCCAATCGCCGGTCACCTATACCCAAACCTTTGAGCCTACTCAGACTTTAAAAAAAAAAAAAAAAAAAATCTATGTTAACAGCAACCTGTGGACTGCCTTCAAGGCTAATTGAATAGCCCCAGTGGATCAACTAGCTCGCAGTAAATGACCACGATTAAGTGAATTTCCCCATGTCTGATGCTTTTATATTAAAAAGCATATTAAAAAAACATGTTCTTCAGAAATCTTGCATAAACAGGAGTGTATTTAGAACATAAGATGGGCTAAACATAATAGGTCACGAATTAGCAAAAGTGACAACTTTCTGGCTATTTTATTGCTGGATATAAAGATTTTGCCTATCAAAAAAAAAATAATAATAATAAAAACTGCACTTTAAATCCAGCATAATATCTGACAAATTGTAGCCAAATCAGCAACTATTACATTTTGCTGTTGTGTTTAATGTATGGCCAAATAAACAATGGGATCAAACATTTTTATGATGATGTGACACTGTTCTGATCTAGTGTGGGTGAGGCACTACACAACTTACACAGAAAAGGACATTATTAAATCAGTACTTGGTATTGACATTTAATTTGTAAAATGTTTAGTTCCAATGTAAGTGTATACCAGATTATATGACCCTATCATACATGAAACTTCCGACTCATCTCCCCCCACACCCCTTCCACTCCCATCACCCCATTTTATTTCTGTACCAATTCTAGAAGCCACATCATTTAAATCCTGAACTTTATTGCTTTTAAGTAAACTATTTGGCTGAACTCACAAATATTCATAATGGATAGTCAGCGGTGTCAGAAAAATAGGTTTAAACCACAAAATGGCTGCCCCCTCAGATGAATGCTGTTTATAATTTATAGACATGCTTATAGAAAATTTGCTTACGTGGAAGAACTTCCACCTACATGGAAAGCACAGCAAGTACACCCAACAACCCATAGGGTGCCCACTTTTGGTGCAGTGTATAGAGATCAGGCTTAGATAAAATGGATTAAATTTACATATGACACTGAACATTGTATTTAACATAAGGCTGTGTGTCCACCCACACCCCAGGGCATGCAGGGCTGTCACATATCTTCTGCTCTTAAACGCAGAACAAAAAATATGGCGTTGTATACGACCCGCGGGAGCACGCATCATATACAATATCACCCGTATACACGGTCGGATGTGACAGATATATCGTATGAGCCAGTGGGATGAAGAACATGAATGACTTTGGTTTTAGAGATGTTTGGCGGGATGCAATGGAGTCCAAAATTGCCAAAGGTACAGCATGCCAGCTGATCTCAGACATTTTGCTAAAGGGCCAAATACTTACAAGGCAAAACCATGCCTTGTAAGTGACTGCCCATTTACAAAAACGTCCACAATCGGCCAGCATCCTACACCTCTGGCGATCTCAGACACCATTACATCCCACCAGTTGAGTTTGATATATAACTGGAACATCCAAGAGGAAACTTCCAACACACAGGGCGAGACACGAAAGGGGACATACTGTGAAAGGTCTGGGATGGGGAGATAAATCTGGGTATCCGCACTGGAGACTGAAGGCGTCATTGGGGGCAATTCAATTGTTTTAACCGCCGTGATAATTAATGGGCCTCCGACAAAGAAGTTCAGTTGTTCTGGACACCCATTACCTCATCCTACAAAGACAGGGTTAGTTGCGTATAGCGGCTAAACCCTTCTACACTTACTCCTGATTAGGGCACGCAAACCACATGGTTTTTACTTGCTAAGTACCTCAGAAGGCTGTGATCGAAAATGTTCCTCCCCAAACCAACAAGGGGCATTTCATGGGGGAGAAGGAACTACATTTTCTTCTTTGCTGCTTTAATTGGCGCAAGATAGAGCAATTCAATTGTTTTGCTGCACCCAATAGTTATTGAGCTTGTCGCACCCAAAAACACCGGGTTTAGCAGCGTAAAGCAAGTAAACCAGTCTTACGTCGTCGTTAGAGCGGCCAAGCCACAGACTTTGATGGTTTCTGCTTGCCACCTCAGGAGTGTGCGAGCAGAAATATGGGCAACTGCAGCATTTGCGCCTGATCGGAGCAACAATTGAATTGCTCCTTTGGGCACCTGTAAAAACTGCGATTAAACAATTTAATTAATCCCAAATACTAAACTAGATCCAAGACATCTGACTAAAGAGGGGTACACACATAGCGATTTTTGCTTCATTTCTAAGCAATCTGACTAGATTGCTTATAAATTAAGCACACAATGCCCCGTGTGTATGCCCCATAGCGATAGCTATGCGCTGCCCCCCATAGTTATCACTGGCTCTAGATTGTGCCTGCATGCAGGCACAATCTTGCTAGATTGCGAGGCTCTTATTGAGCCTTGCGGTCTAGTTAAGATCAGGCTAGCACACATCGCATTGTAACAGTACGATATTTCATTGAATTACTGTGTTGAAAAAAAATAAAAAGGGGGGGGGGGGGGGGGGGAGGACTCGAGATTTATGGTAGACTTACCATTGTTAAATATTTCTGCGAGGTACACTGGATTCCACAGGGTACCACATCGGGGGTGTAGAGTTGGCTCTTAATCCGAGGCACCAACAGGCTAAAGCTTTGACTGTTTCCAGGATGCACTGCACCGCCTCCTCTATGGCCCCGCCTCCAGGCACTAGAGCTCATTTTTGTTAACCAGCTTAATGCAGTAGCAGGTAAGAGATGGTAGATGTTAGTCACATAGAACCACATTCTCACGACAGGAGAAGGGAGTAGCGGCTAATGCCATACAAACCCAAAGAAGCTAAGTGCGTCAGGGTGTGCGCCCTGTGGAATCCAGTGTACCTCGCAGAAAGATTTAACAATGGTTAAGTCTACCATAACACTCCTTTTCTGCAGTGGGGTACACTGGTGTTCCACAGGGAACAACATCGGGGATGTCCTAAAGCAGTTCCTCATGGGTGGGGACACACTGTAGCGGGCACAAGAAACCGGCGTCCAAAGGAAACATCCTGGGAGGCGGAAGTATCAAAGGCATAGAACCTGATGAACGTGTTCACGGAGGACTACGTAGCAGCCTTGCACAATTGTTCTGCAGAAGCGCCACGGCGGGCCACCCAAGAAGGTCCAACCGACCAAGTAGAATGGGCCTTGATAGCAGCAGGAGCTGGTAGCCAGCCTGTGCATAAGCTTGTGCAATCACCATTCTAACCCATCTGGCCAAGGTTCGCTTTTTTGCAGAACAGCCACGTTTGTGAAAACCAAAAAGTACAAAAAGAGAATCTGACCTCCCGATAGAGGCAGTCCTTTCCACATAAATACGGAGAGCCCGTACCACGTCCACAGATCTTTCCTTGGAGTACAAACCAGAAGAGATGAAGGACGGAACCACAATCTCCTGGTTAAGGTGAAAAGAGGATACCACCTTAGGTAAATAACCAAGGCGAGTTCGAAGAACTGCCCGGTCACAGTGAAACATCTGAAAGGTGCTTTGTCCTGTCGTCCACCCTAAGTCAGACACCGTTCTAGCAGAGGCAATAGCCAACAGAATCATTACCTTAAGCGTAAGGCATTTAAGGTCCACAGACTCAAGAGGTTCAAATGGAGACTCTTGCAGGTTATTTAGGACAACAGACAGATCCCATGGAGCCACAGAAGGGACATAGGGAGGCTGAATCCTTAGAACATCCTGAGTGAAAGTGTGAATGTCAGGAAGAGACGCAATTTTTCTCTGAAACCACACCGACAAGGCAGATATATGAACCTTGATGGGAGGCCAGACGAAGGCCCAAGTCTAGGCTTTGTTGTAGAAAAGCTGGAAGTTTGAAAGTATATACACATCATAATTCTTAGCTTCACACCATGTGAAGTAAGAATTCCAGACCCTGTAATAAATCAGAGTTGAAGCTGGTTTACGGGCTTTCAACATAGTATGAATGACCACCTCAGAGAATCTTTTGCTCTCAGGAGTGATGCTTCAAGAGCCACGCCGTCAAAGACAGTCTGGCCAGGTCCGGGTAGACACAAGGGCCCTGAACGAGGTGGTCTGGGCGTTGAGGAATTAGAAGAGGACGCTCTATTGAGAGACCCTTCAGGTCTGCGAACCAATGCAGTCTGGGCCACGCTGGAGCGATTAGAAGTAGTATCCGCCTTCTTGCTTGAACTTCCGTATTATCCTGGGCAGGAGTGATACTGGAGGGAACACATATGGCAGCCGAAAGTTCCATGGAATTGCCAGTGTGTCCACGAACGCTGCTTTAGGATCCCTTGTCCTTGCTCCGGAACATTGAGATTGTGTCGAGATGCCAACAGGTCCACATCTGGTAAGCCCCACTTGTCCACTAGGAGTTGAAAGACTTCGAGATAAAGACACCACTCTCCGGCGAGCACGTCCCGACAACTGAGGAAGTCCGCTTCCCATTTGAGGACTCCCGGAATGAACACTGCCAATATGGCTGGCAGATGGCGTTACGCCCATCAGAGGATTTTTGACACTTCCATCATTGCCATGTGGCTTTGCATGCCACCTTGATGATTTATGTACGCCACAGTGGTGGCGTTGTCCGATTGTACTTGAACAGGCCTGTTCTGTACCAGAGGCAGGGTCAGTATCAATGCACCGAACACTGCCCGCAATTCCAGAATGTTTATCTGGAGGAGAGACTCCTCTCTGGTCCACCGACCCTGGAGAGAGAGAGTGTTGCTCCAACACCGCGCCCCCAACCTCGCAGACTGGCATCCATTGTCAGGAGGACCCAGTTGGAGATCCAGAAGGGACGGCCCCTGCTCAACTGTTGGTCCTGTAGCCACCAGCTCAGTGACAGACGAACCTCCGGAGTCAAGGAGATCATTTGAGACCTGATCCTGTGGGGCAGGCCGTCCCACTGAGAAAGGATTAACCTCTGCTGAGGGCGGGAATGAAATGGAGCGTGCTCTACCATGTCGAATACCGACACCTTGAGGCCTAGTACTTGCATCGCCGAGTGTACTGATCCTCTCTTGCCAGAGAGTAAGTCTGATCCTGTCCTGAAGTTTCAGGACCTTCTCTGGAGACAAGTACAATCGTTGTTTGTGCGTGTCCAACAATGCCCCCAGGTGCACCATGCTGAGCAGGGAACAGCGAGGACTTCCTCCAGTTGATGAGCCATCCGTGGGCTTGTAGGAATTGGACCGTCAGTTCCAGATGAGGAAAACCTCAGGGGAGTTCGCCAGGATCAGCAAGTAGTCCAGATAAAGCATGATCCTGACACCCCGACAGCGGAGAAGAGCTGTCATGACTGCCATGACCTTGGTGAAGATCCGATGAGCTGTGGTCAGTCCGAAAGGCAAGGTCTGAAATTGATAATGTAGGTTGCCAATAGCAAACCCCAGATATTGCTAATGCGACATGGCAATAGGAATGTGCATGTAAGCATCCTGTATGTCCAGGGATACCATATAGTCCTTGGGTTCCATGGCCAGTACAATGGAACGCAGCGTTTCCATACAGAATTTGGATACCCTCACAAATTTGTTCAAAGATTTGAGGTTGAGTACAGGCCGGGAGGACCCATTTGGTTTCGGGACTAGAAACAGGGTTGAATAGTAGCCCCTGTCTCTTTGAGACAGAGGTACCGGCACAATCACTCCAGTATCTAGGAGAGATTGTACAACTAAGTGCAAAATCTGTGCTTTCAGCGGATAACCATCGAGCAAAACTGGTGAGGGGGACGTCTCTTGGAGGAGATCGCGTACCCGTGAGAGAACTTCCCACACGCAGGCGTCTGAAGTGGTCTTTGACCAGGCCTGGGTGAACTGCAGAAGTCGGCCTCCTACCCTAGGGTCCCACAGGGGGAAGCCCGCCCAGTCATGCCGCAGGCTTGTCCTGTTTGGAAGCAGGCTGACGGGCGGCCCAAGATTGCTTAGACTTGGGCTTGATGGCTTTGGAAGTACGAGCATGTCTCAGGTACACCTGACTCTTTGTTTTACCTGGAGGTCGAAAGGAACGAAAAGTGGTACTCGCCTTCAAAGCAGAAGGATTAGTACTTGGGAGAAATGCAGTCTCAGCTGTTGCGAAGTCAGTCACGATCTTGTTCAGATCCTCTCCAAATAGTATGTCTCCCTTAAAAGGGAGAACCTCCAAGGTCTTTTTGGAGTCCAGGTCCACTTTCCAGGACCTTAACCACAAAATCCGGCAAGTCAGGATAGACGTAGTAGACGCCTTGGCTGCCATTATGCCTGCATCAGAGGTCGCCTCCTGAATATAGTGAGAGGCTGTGGTAATATAAGACAGATATTGTCTGGCAGTGTCGGAAAAATTTTGAGGAACCCATGCTTCAATAGCTTTTGCAGCCCAAGATGCTGCCATAGTGGGTCTATGCACAGCACCGGTAAGTGTGTAAATAGACTTCAGGCATCCCTCCACACACTTATCAGTCAGTTCCTTCAGTGAGGTGACAGGCAGAGTAGAAGATACCACTAGACAGGCGACATGAGAGTCCACCGGCGGTGGAGGTGCCCACTTGTTACTCAACTTTGCAGGGTAATGAGCTAGCATCTTTTTGGACAGGGAAATTTTGGACAGGGAAATTTTCTTCCCTGGAGAGGACCAGGAATACTGATGTATGTCAACTAAAAGATCAGAATGTGTAAAACTACTTTAGCAACCTTCTGACTTTTCTTAATCAGGTTTCTTAGATGTAGCAGGGGGATCAATATCATTATCAATCTGGAGAATGAGCTTGATAGCCTCCACTAGGTCAAGATCATCAACTTGAGTTGTAGATTCCTCATCAGAAGCAACTGTATCAGCGTCTGACGGATCAGTATAATCCCCATCCTCATCGGAAGAATCATCCAAAACGTTAGTGGACTGTGAGGAAGAAATGGCCCGTTTAGAGGACCCCTTGGCCCCAGCAGGGCTAAGGGTAGGCTTTTGTCTAACAAAAGACTGATTTAATTGTTGTAACTGGGTAGACAGAGCATCCACGGGTTGACTACAGGGACAATATGTGGCTGCAATGGCACAGGAGGTTCCACAGGGGGCGTAAGCTGCGTTACAAGCGTCAACAATATATTTGAAAAGGCAGCCCAAGGTGGGTCTTGATCTGCCACAGGTGCTGCAAACTGACTCGAAGGTGCAGGGCACGCAGTACCTGAACCCTCAACGGAAATCTTTTCCTCAGACAAATCCGTAGCGCCAGCACTGCATGATGCAGGAGCGGCAGCGGATTTCCCACCCTGTGTAGCAGACATTATTGGGAATGTAGGTTTAGGGCGCAGCAGTACAATATAGCCAGACAAACAGAATACCTGCAAAAAAAAAAACACCTGTGTTATGCGATAGCAAATGCAAAGCACAAAACAGAGCGTTGTGAGGTGACTGAAACACACAGTGAAAAATATAGAACAGTATATCCTGTGGAACACTATATTTGAAATGAGACCCTGACGCACTTAGACCTACAAGGTACAGAATATAGTGATAGCAATACGTGTGATACACAGAATCGAGTCCACACAGCAGCTATAGGCACACACAGTCACAGATATAATGCAGACATTATTACATATGAACAATAAGACTGCACTGGACTAGTAGATCTACATATAGATATGTATGTACACAGATATAACAATGCACAGTAAACACTGGATATTTATCACAGAATACTTGTACTAAATATTAATATAGCAGTACACTTGTTCTTAACTAACACTGTCTAAAATGACATGTAGAATACTTAAGTGTCTGTAAATGTACAGCGCTGACAAGACAGGCGGTTTTACAGAGGAGACAGTGCCCAGCAGTCCCGGAGATCAGCCTAGCTATGTAATGGCGCCAAAATCTCTTCAGGGAGGGAGTGAGTGAGTGAATGAGTGAGTGAGAGATGCAGCTCCAGGGCGGGAACACCAGCAGTAGCTGGCGCCCGGAGCTTGGGGAGGGGCTACAGGTCAGCGCCTTATCCCCTCTGCTGGACTTCACCACCGGGTACTATTGAGCCTATATTAAACGGATTTTAGTAAATCCGACCTGTGCTCCCTGCCCTGGTGGATATAGCGGGGTCCCTGCACGGCCACAGTGTCCATGCCAGCAGCGCGATCAGTCGCCTGGGACCGCAACCGGATCACGATTTACCGGCGAGTCCCACCTGGGGGACTCTCTTACCTCCTCCCTGTCGTGCAGCCACGCGATCTAGGAGAGCAGCAGTGGTGGTATGCCTAGAAACTGGTGTGTCCCCGCTGCAAGTACCCGGGATCCAGGCCGCGGGAGTATGCAATGACAATGGGGGAGGTGATGGAGCCGCAGCACAGCATGTCAGAATGACATAAAAGTGCTGTAGACCTTGAAGTTTCCTTAAAAAGCTCTTTTCAGGGCTGCCTAGCGCAGCCCCCCTGTTAGTAACCTACACTGCAGGCACCAACTTACAAACTGAGCTCCAGTGCCTGGAGGCGGGGCTATAGAGGAGGCAGTGCAGTGCATCCTGGGAACAGTCAAAGCTTTAGCCTGTTGGTGCCTCGGATCAAGATCCAACTCTACACCCCCGATGTTATTACCTGTGGAATACCAGTGTACCCCGCTGCAGAAATATACATAGCACAAACACATAACACAGCGTTTTACAGAAAACAGGACAGATTTAACGAAGTTCGAGTTTGCCGGAGGTGCAGGTTCCCGGATGATCTCAGACTTTTTATAAAGCGGCAATCATGTACAATGCAAAACAATGCCTTGCACATGATTGCCGCTTTAAAAAAAAAATCCAAGATCAGCCGGGAACCCTCAATGTCCTCAGTGCTGATACACAGAAATGCTAACCACTATGCCAACCAAGCTGACATTCGATTTTTGTTTATTTTTTAATAAAGGAAAAGATTTAACCAAACGCAGACTAGCTACACAGGTAACCATTTTGAGTATTGATTTAAAGATTTCAAAGCACTGGTAATGGTGAAACGCTCAACAAGCTTATATGCATTTGCAAAGATAAAATATTGTTGATTTAACCACCACAATTCCTCAACCCTCCCGAAAACGGCAATGGGATCCGCAGCCATCGATGATCGTTGATCCATCTGGGAATCTGGGAAATGAACCAAGTTAAAAATGCCAGATTCCCCCGATTGCGACAGTTACCGCTCCAGAATGGGGAATCAGGATATTTACATATGTTCAATACTCCCATATATTATATTCCCAATATTTCATGACCCGGCTGTCGGGGGATCGGGGCATTGCACCAATATACCTCATCTCATATGTATGGGGGCCATAACTCACTGCATCTCCTCCCAGTCCTTTATTTATACAATCCAGTGATTGGAGAAAGTGAAGCATAGACACTTTCACAGTGATCAACAGCTGACTATTGTAAAAGCCACTTAAGCCAGAATAATACACTATGCCTATGGTCACATTTACAACCATAAAAGTATAACTAGAAGGGGCGCTTGGTGAACTAGCGAAGCCCAGCCATATACATTTATTTTTTTAGAAAACTCCTATCCATTTGGTATTGTGTGCAATCAGATCAGACATCAAAAAGATTTCCCACCCATTTATATTGAAAGTATTTAACATTAATACAATGTAAAGAGATGACACAATCCAATCAGGTTTAGTGTATTGTGTCAATGTTGACCATGTCAATATCATAATGTCAACACTACATTTGTAAGGTATCACTAATGCGAATGTTGACATTTAATAAGTCTACTTCATGACTGCATACTCATTCAACCGTATATAGATTTATATGCATATTAAGTGAGATTACATTACAGCACAAGCCAATGCATGTACAGTAAAACACCAATTTACCTCATGTTACATAAACAAGTAAAATAAAATACCACCTAAAGCTAATGAATTAAAACGTGATGAGCATCATAATAAAGAAGTGCCATACATTTACTTTTTGTATTGAAAATGAGCTTTAGTTACAGTTTTCTCAGTTTAAAACTGATGAAACCAATAAAAATGCAGCACAAAACTGATTTTACAACTATGTACACACATCCTGCATGGCCAGTCTGTCTCTGTACACAACACTTTCCTTTGTCACTTGATCAGCTGTTTGCTTGGCCCATCCCATCTCCCTGCTTCCGGGTAGTAACAGAAGAGCCAATAGTATGACAGCAAGCTGACAAAACAAGCAGCTCAGCACTCCTGCTCTACTAATGTGCAACAGTTTATTAAGGAAGTTACAGCAAGGGGGGTGGGGGCTGCATATTAACATCAGATACTTTCCAGATCTTTTAAACCATAGGTAACTATACAAGACCTCGGCTTTAATTAGAATCCATTGGAGAGTATAAACAACTTGTCTTAAATAACAGTCTTAAATGATCTGCATTCCAGGAAGAATGAACTGCAATAACGTACATAATCAATGACTTCTACTGGGACAATGTGTGTCACAAATACGTTAGACATATTTATAATGTAAAAGATTCCAGAAGTAGGCAGCAAACAAATAGGACTGGTTGTATGGGAGGGGGAATGAAAACATTTCAGTGAGTCAGAATCTCTGCAGGCTGGTTGTCATTACCAAGGCCAAAACATTTCCACCTCAATATTAAACAGAGCATGTATCTTGAGACAAAAGAAAATGGGAGAACAACAGTAACTCTACCTTGTCCACACACAGATATATTATATATATATATATATATATATATATATATATATATATATATATATAGATAGACAGACAGACATACATACATACATACATACACACACACATAATGATTTGTGCATTTCAAAGTTAATTATTGTATTACATGTTGTAACAAATTTACACTTGCTTTCAGAAAAACAAGGCCACATTCCTCCCCTACGCCATCAGACGTCAACAACATATCCTTTCACAGAAGGCCCACTGCTTAATTTTCTAGGAACAAGACAACAGCTGTAGTGTCCTTTCCTTCTAATACATTTGGGTAAAACAGACTTCAGCAGCAAATTAAAAAGGACTGACAGGAATAACGTTCACACAAAACTGCTTCAGATCAGATCCAAAACACCCCGTCCCTAAAGCACAGCTCCCTTAAAGCTACTGGTGCCAGACAGACCCTAAAATCCAGGCTCTGAAAGCCAAATACTTAAGTCAACTTTTGTACTGCCATAAGGGAGGGGGCTGGTTAGAGGGGTCTGAAGGGCTAACGCTAGAACTATTCACTGCAGACCTGAACTTAGCTGCACACCGTAAATAACATGCTAGAAGAATCCAAGTATAAAAAAAAAAAAAAAAAAAAAAAAAAAAGAGAGGACATTATAATCCCTACCACTAAATTGTGTTTAAGATCTCCTGTTCTCAGACAATGACAGGTGACCCTTTCTTTGCTGGAGTCCTGCATTGCAGACCCGACAAGTCCAATAGGATTCGGTGTTCATTTAATGCAATGACACTTTCAGAAATCATTGTGTCTGAAGCTAGAAACGAACAAAGAACCAGACATGTATTTTAAACCCTCCTGTCAAAATTGCATCTATACACTATGTTCCCTGTGGTTAGAGATCTAATGTAAGCTCAAGGGTGAGGTACCGGGAGCAATTTGCAAATATTATGCTTTGATAAATTTGGCTTTTTATTCTAGACAGGCATTTCAGAGAAGGATAGAACATGTCTAGCAGGGCTCAAAATCTATTTCTGCCATCACAAGCCAGCGTGAAACCAAAGACTGCTTCCTTTTTTGTGCGGTCTTACAATACAACAAATCCACCCTTAAAGAATTAGTGGGGATTCAACCATAGAGAGGAAGAAAAATAGAAATCAGACCAACTTAGACAAAAAGGCCACCATATGGGCACATTAAGGCATGAACCATGGTCTTGTTCACACATATACAAAAATAAAAAAACTCAACTGTTTATTGATATACTTTAAACAAACATTAAAATCAGCCATTTGTAACAAACAAATCTCCAAGTATTGGGAGGTTTGTAAACACTGGAAATGTCACATAACTTAGCACCACATTGAAGCTTGGGATAGTGGGGAGAGGTGAGGGTCTAAAAGAATGTATTTCTGTAACATCACAGCTATCAAAAACCACAAACAGAAAATCTTACCTGATGCTACAACAGCCCAAACCCCTGACAGAAATACATAATCAGGCCAATTCCTCATGTTTACAAGCCCCCTCCTGCATATGCGGCCTGCCAGCCCTGGCACTCAGCAACTACTTGTAAGCTGAATCCCTGCTGACTGCCATTATAGTACACTCACAGTGGTGACATATATATTATATATATATATATATATATATATATATATATATATATATATATATATATATATATATATACATACACACACACACACACACATATATACACATATGCGGACAAAGATATACTCGAAAACACACAGATGAACTCCTATTTGATATTATAGTTACAAAGCCTTCGCAGATCTGGCTGCTACAGGGGCATATCACCATCAGGGCAGCGGCTCCCCCGTGTAGTGCTGCACAGACTCCCCGTTAGCAGACGGTGTAACCGCCACACCGGGGGGCACAGCAGCGGGGAGGAGGCAGAGAAGATGGCAGCAGACACAATGAGGGCACCCCTGGGGGACAATCTGACACGCCAGCAGTGACACGGCGCCTCCCGACCTGCTAGCCCCCGGTACCCCAGCAGCCCCCTCCATTCCCCCCGCAGAAGGATACAGTTTGACAACATCCGTGTCCATTCGCCTCTTGCCCGGGCTGGGAGATGACATGGCTGCAGCTCCCCCCCGGGGTCTCCCACTCCGCTGGATGCACAGGGCTGGGGGGCTGGATGGCGAAGGAGAAAGAGGGGTGCTGCTCTGTCCCGGCGGGGCCTGACACTCACTCGGTGTGTAGTGTAGCTATACGGCTGGGGGGCCGGGCCTCACTATCGGTTCCCCCAGCCCCTGTGGCTGCCGATTCCTCCGCTCACCGGGGACTCCCCGTCAGTACTTAGATCATATAACCGACTACGAGCACCGCTGTCACGTGACTCCGCCAGCAGTGACGCGCGTCGGTCGCGGAGGAAGACTTAAAAACAGAGAGGAGCGGGGCGGGGCCAGGCTGGAGGGGGCGGGGACAGCGGTGTGCTAGCCAAGCCTCTCTTTCGATCGTTGTTCCTCGTTCACCAGCGCTAGTAGCGCTACTATGGGGAGACCGGCAGTCAGGCGGCCGCTTATGTAGGTGGGGGGCGGGGAGCGGCGCTGGGGCTTCTGGGAGTTGTAGTATTTTTCTTTCCTTTCTTTGATAATAATAATTAGAAATTAGTGTCACTGTGTGAAAGAATGAGATAAGCAATGAGTGCGGGTCACATTTCAATATAAGACATTCTTATAGTACCTCACACACTTTTACTCAGTAATGATTTGTCGTGAGGGTTACAGGCCCCAAATTAGTTTTTCCTTATCCTAATATTAAACTCAGCTTATTGAACACATCCTATATATTAAAAGGTTAACGCTGCGCTTCACCTCTATGGAGGAATTCAAGTGTTGCTCTGTCTGGGCGCGCACAGCCGCTGATGTTACTGTGATGTTCTGTCATTTTGACGGGCTGGTAGTTAGTTAAAGATGATTGCTTAAAGGCCCCATACATTAGTGCGATATTGCCTGTTTTCATGCAGTTTAGACGGATTGCATGAAAAGTGTCACATTGCATGTCCTTTTCTTGAGTTTGCGATGCAATGCGCCTTTCCGTGTCTCCCATCGTAATCGCAGATCACACATGCTGCACGCGAGATTTATCTCAATTGCATGGAAATAGGTTTAATAATACCCCTTTCACACTGCCAATGCCGGATCCCACCCGGGAATTGGAAACAGGTCCTTCCCGGGTGGGATCCGGCATTGGCAGCTGCTGCAGGCTTCCCCGACCCAGCAATATGCCGGGCGGGTTGCCATAGCAGCAGGAAGCGGGGGCGGAGGTGGAGGCAGCGCTGGGAGATGAGATCATCTCCGCGCCGCCTCTCCTTGCTGTAGAAAACAGGTCCCGGGACGCATCGACCCAGGAGCCCGTTTACGCAGCCACTGACCCGGTATTCAACCCGGGTATAACACTGCCTTATTCCCGGGTTGAATTGCCAGGTCAGACGACCCGCGATTTCGGCTATGCCCCTTTCACACTGCACGCCGACCCGTGTCGACCCGGCAATATGCTGGGTCGAAACCGGGTTATTTGTGAGGTGTGAAAAGGGTATAACATTAGATTGCATGAGATAAATCACATGTAAAAATACACTCAAGTAACAAATCGCAATCTCAGGGCTCCCGGGAAGCTCGCAGCCAGATTGCAGGAAAATTGCATGCAAGTCATTGCTGAGATACATCTCCCTAATGTATGGGGCCCCTAACTTTTACATTTAATAAATTTCATCTTTCTTTTTAAAGTGGTGTCCCATGTAACAGGCTATAACAGGGAAAAAAATAGCATGTACTGTTAATAAATGCCCTCATCTTGAATGCATACATAAAAAGAAGTAGTCCCAAGTGACCAGTACTATTGCTCTACCCTACTGTAAATGTCGATTTACATACAGGACTAAAAGCAACACTTTAAAAAGACATTTAATACACTTTAAATGGAGCCGCTGCGGCCGCTGTACTCAATCCTTAGCCTACGTACTTTTTACACCATTAGCGTACAAAGCCCCCTACCGTGTACGTACTTTGCGTAAACACGCCGCGCTGGCCGTACAAAGTACAATCAGTGCGTACACACCCAAAGATACTCCGCGAGCACTTAGCAGCAACACATGTGACTGTAATACACTTTTCTCTATCGTCCTAAGTGGATGCTGGGGTTCCTGAAAGGACCATGGGGAATAGCGGCTCCGCAGGAGACAGGGCACAAAAAAGTAAAGCTTTTACCAGATCAGGTGGTGTGCACTGGCTCCTCCCCCTATGACCCTCCTCCAGACTCCAGTTAGATTTTGTGCCCGAACGAGAAGGGTGCAATCTAGGTGGCTCTCCTAAAGAGCTGCTTAGAGAAAGTTTAGCTTAGGTTTTTTACTTTACAGTGAGTCCTGCTGGCAACAGGATCACTGCAACGAGGGACTTAGGGGAGAAGTAGTGAACTCACCTGCGTGCAGAGTGGATTTGCTGCTTGGCTACTGGACACTAGCTCCAGAGGGACGATCACAGGTACAGCCTGGATGGTCACCGGAGCCGCGCCGCCGGCCCCCTTGCAGACGCTGAAGAGAGAAGAGGTCCAAAATCGGCGGCTGAAGACTCCTGAGTCTTCATAAAGGTAGCGCACAGCACTGCAGCTGTGCGCCATTTTCCTCTCAGCACACTTCACACAACAGTCACTGAGGGTGCAGAGCGCTGGGGGGGGCGCTCTGAGAGGCAAATAAAAACCTTATTAGAGGCAAAAAATACCTCACATATAGCCCACAGAGGCTATATGGAGATATTTAACCCCTGCCTAACTTCAAAAATAGCGGGAGACGAGCCCGCCGAAAAAGGGGCGGGGCCTATCTCCTCAGCACACAGCGCCATTTTCTCTCACAGAAAAGCTGGAGAGAAGGCTCCCAGGCTCTCCCCTGCACTGCACTACAGAAACAGGGTTAAAACAGAGAGGGGGGGCACTGATTTTGGCGATATTGTATATATATAAAAGATGCTATAAGGGAGAAACACTTATATAAGGTTGTCCCTATATAATTATAGCGTTTTTGGTGTGTGCTGGCAGATTCTCCCTCTGTCTCCCCAAAGGGCTAGTGGGTCCTGTCCTCTGTCAGAGCATTCCCGGTGTGTGTGCTGTGTGTCGGTACGTGTGTGTCGACATGTATGAGGACGATGTTGGTGAGGAGGCGGAGAAATTGCCTGTAATGGTGATGTCACTCTCTAGGGAGTCGACACCGGAATGGATGGCTTATTTAGAGAATTACGTGAGAATGTCAACACGCTGCAAGGTCGGTTGACGACATGAGACGGCCGACAATCTATTAGGACCGGTCCAGGCGTCTCAGAAACACCGTCAGGGTTTTTTTAAAAAACGCCCATTTACCTCAGTCGGTCGACACAGACACAGACACGGACACTGAATACAGTGTCGACGGTGAATAAACAAACGTATTTCTCATTAGGGCCACACGTTAAGGGCAATGAAGGAGGTGTTACGTGTTTCTGATACTACAAGTACCACAAGAAAGGGTATTATGTGGGAGTGAAAAAACTACCTGTAGTTTTTCCTGAATCAGATAAAATAAAATGAAGTGTGTGATGATGCGTAGGGTTACCCCGATAGCAAATATTGGCGTTATACCCTTTCCCGCCAGAAATTAGGGTACGTTGGGAAACACCCCTTAGGGTGATAAGGCGCTCACACGCTTATCAAGTGGCGTTACCGTCTCCAGATACGGCCGCCCTCAAGGAGCCAGCTGATAGGAAGCTGGAAAAATATCCTAAAAAGTATATACACACATACGGTGGTTATACTGCGACCAGCGATCGCCATCAGCCTGGAGATGCAGTGCTGGGTTGGCTTGGTCGGATTCCCTGACTGAAAATATTTTATTCATGTACAGCATTTAATAGGATGCATTCTATATATATGTATGTGAGATGCACAGAGGGATATTTGCTCTCTGGCATCAAGATAAGTGCGTTGTCCATATCTCCCAGAAGATGTCAGGGACACGACAGTGGTCAGGTGATACAGATCCCATACGGCAGATGGAAGTATTGCTGTATAAAGGGAAGGAGTTATTTGGGGGTCGGTCCATCGGACCTGGGGACCACAGCAACAGCTGGGAAATCCAACCTTTTTTACCCCAAGTTACATCTCAGCTAAAAAAGACACCGTCTTTTCAGCCTCAATCTTTCCTTTCCCATGAGGGCATGCAGGCAAAAGGCCAGTCATATCTGCCCAGACATAGAGGTAAGGGAAGTAGACTGCAGCAGGCAGCCCTTTCCCAGGAAAAGAAGCCCTCCACCGCGTCTGCCAAGTCCTCAGCATGACGCTGGGGCCGTGCAAGCGGACTCAAGGTGGGGGGGTAGTCTCAAGAGTCTCAGGGCGCAGTGGGATCACTCGCAAGTTGACCCCTAGATCGTACGAGTATTATCCCAGGGGTAAAGATTGGAGAGTCGAGACATCTTCTCCTCGCAGGTTCCTGAAGTCTGCTTTACCAACGGCTCCCTCCGACAGGGAGGCAGCATTGGAAACAATTCACAAGCTGTATATCCAGCAGGTGATAATCAAAGTACCCCTCCTACGACAAGGAAAAGGGTATTATTTTTCCACACTATATTGTGGTACTGAAGCCAGACGGCTTGGTGACACATAGTCTAAATCTAAAATGTTT
This sequence comes from Pseudophryne corroboree, assembly GCF_028390025.1. Taxonomy (NCBI): domain Eukaryota; kingdom Metazoa; phylum Chordata; class Amphibia; order Anura; family Myobatrachidae; genus Pseudophryne; species Pseudophryne corroboree. The sequence goes on from NC_086449.1 coordinate 375,813,501, forward strand.
TGAACACTTACATAAAAGGTTCAAATCGAGATAAAGTCACTCAGAGCAGTGATAGCGAACCGGAAAAAAGGGGACTATATGGTGTCCCTGGACATCAAGGATTACCTCCATGTCCAAATTTTGTCCTTCTCATCAAGGGTACCTCTGGTTCGTGGTACAGAACTGTCAATATCAGTTTCAGACGATGCCGTTTGAATTATCCACGGCACCCCGGGCCTTTTTACCAAGGTAATGGCCGAAAAGATGTTTCTTCAAAGAAAAAAGGCATCTAAATTATCCCTTACTTGCACGACCTAAAAAGGGCAAGTTCCAGAGAACAGTTGGAGGTCGGAAGAGCACTATCTAAAGTAGTTCTTCGACGGCACGACTGGATTCTAAATATTCCAAGAATCGCAGCTGTTTTCCGACGATACGTCTGCTGTTCCTAGGGATGATTCTGGACACGGTTCAGAAAAAGGTTTTTCTTCCCGAGGAAAAAGCCAAGGAGTTATCCGACCTGTCAGGAACCTCCTAAAACCAGGAAAGGTGTCTGTACATCAATGCACAAGAGTCCTGGGAAAAATGGTGGCTTTTTACGAAGCAATTCCATTCGGCAGATTCCATGCAAGAATTTTCCAAAGGGATCTGTTGGACAAATGGTCAGGGTCGCATCCTCAGATGCACCTGCGAATAACCCTGTCGCCAAGGACAAGGGTATATCTTCTGTGGTGGTTGCAAAAGGCTCATCTATTGGAGGGCCGCAGATTCGGCATACAGGATTTGATCCTGGTGACCACGGACGCCAGCCTGAGAGGTTGGGGAGCAGTCACACAAGGAAGAAACTTCCAGGGGGTATGGACGAACCTGGAAAAGTCTCTTCACATAAACATTCTGGTACTAAGAGCAATCTAAAATGCTCTAAGCCAGGCGGAACCACTCCTGCAAGGAAAACCGGTGTTGATTCAGTCGGACAACATCACGGCGGTCGCCCATGTAAACAGACAGGGCGGCACAAGAAGCAGGAGTGCAATGGCAGAAGCTACCAAGATTCTTCGCTGGGCGGAGAATCACGTAATAGCACTGTCAGCAGTGTTCTTCCCGGGCGTGGACAACTGGGAAGCAGACTTCCTCAGCAGACACGATATTCACCCGGGAGAGGGGGGTCTTCATCCAGAAGTCTTCCACATGCTAGTAAACTGTTGGGAAAGACCAATGGTAGACATGATGGCGTCTCGCCTCAACAAGAAACTGGACAAGTATTGCGCCAGGTCAAGAGATCCACAGGCAATAGCTGTGGACGCACTGGTAACACCTTGGGTGTACAAATCAGTATATGTGTTTCCTCCTCTGCCTCTCATACCAAAGGTATTGAAGATTATACGGTGAGGAGGAGTAAGAACAATACTAGTGGCTCCGGATTGGCCAAGAAGGACTTGGTACCCGGAACTTCAAGAGTTGGTCACGGACGACCCGTGCCCTCTACTTCTGAGAAGGGACCTGCTACAACAGGGTCCCTGTCTCTTTCAAGACTTACCGCGGCTGCGTTTGACGGCATGGCGGTTGAACGCCAGATCCTAAAAGGGAAAGGCATTCCAGAAGAAGTCATTCCTACCTTGATTAAGGCAAGGAAGGAAGTCACCGCGAAACATTATCACCGCATTTGGCGAAAATATGTCGCGTGGTGCGAGGATCGGAGTGTTCCGACGGAGGAATTTCAACTGGGTCGTTTCCTACATTTCCTACAATCAGGATTGTCTATGGGTCTCAAATTGAGATCTATTAAGGTTCAAATTTCGGCCCTGTCAATATTCTTCCAAAAAGAATTGGCCTCAGTTCCTGAGGTACAGACTTTTGTTAAAGGAGTACTGCATATACAGCCTCCTGTGGTGCCTCCGGTGGCACCGTGGGATCTAAATGTAGTTTTAGATTTCCTCAAATCCCATTGGTTTGAACCATTGAAAAAGGTGGATTTTAAATATCTCACATGGAAAGTGACTATGTTACTGGCCCTGGCTTCCGCCAGGAGAGTATCTGAATTGGCGGCTTTATCTTATAAAAGCCCTTATCTAATCTTCCATTCGGATAGGGCAGAACTGAGGACTCGTCCGCATTTTCTCCCTAAGGTGGTATCAGCGTTTCACCTGAACCAACCTATTGTGGTGCCTGCGGCCACTGGCGACTTGGAGGACTCCAAGTTGTTGGACGTTGTCAGAGCCTTAAAAATATACATTTCAAGGACGGCTGAAGTCAGAAAATCTGACTCGCTGTTGATACTATATGCACCCAACAAGTTGGGTGCCCCTGCTTCTAAGCAGACGATTGCTCGTTGGATTTGTAACACAATTCAACTTGCTCATTCTGTGGCAGGCCTGCCACAGCCTAAATCTGTTAAGGCCCATTCCACAAGGAAGGTGGGCTCATCTTGGGCGGCTGCCCGAGGGGTCTCGGCATTACAATTCTGCCGAGCAGCTACGTGGTCGGGGGAAAACACGTTTGTAAAATTCTACAAATTTGATACCCTGGCAAAAGAGGACTTGGAATTCTCTCATTCGGTGCTGCAGAGTCATCCGCACTCTCCCGCCCGTTTGGGAGCTTTGGTATAATCCCCATGGTCCTTTCAGGAACCCCAGCATCCACTTAGGACGATAGAGAAAATAAGAATTTACTTACCGATAATTCTATTTCTCGGAGTCCGTAGTGGATGCTGGGCGCCCATCCCAAGTGCGGATTATCTGCAATACTGTACATAGTTATTGTTAACAAATTCGGGTTATATTGTTAAGGAGCCATCTTTAAGAGGCTCTTTCTGTTATCATACTGTTAACTGGGTTTAGATCACAAGTTGTACGGTGTGATTGGTGTGGCTGGTATGAGTCTTACCCGGGATTCAAATTGCCTCCCTTATTGTGTACGCTCGTCCGGGCACAGTACCTAACTGGAGTCTGGAGGAGGGTCATAGGGGGAGGAGCCAGTGCACACCACCTGATCTGGTAAAAGCTTTACTTTTTTGTGCCCTGTCTCCTGCGGAGCCGCTATTCCCCATGGTCCTTTCAGGAACCCCAGCATCCACTACGGACTCCGAGAAATAGAATTATCGGTAAGTAAATTCTTATTATAACCTTAGCAGGGAAAGGAGACACGACACCAGATTGTATTTAAAATGCCGGGTTCTGACACATCAACATATAATTACTGAAAGGGGGTTACAATAACAATACAATACAATAGAATAATGGCTACAGTCTATGGTACATACGTTTTTGGTTTCGCCTGCGCTTCCCGGCCGGTCCTCAGTCATCAAGGGAGATGACCTTCAGAGTCTGTGTATGACCGGGCATGCAGCTGGCCTTTTATACAATAGTCCAAAACCTAACACAATAGATACTGTGATCTCTTTGTCTATTGGACACAGGGATGGTCATTTACAGTACAGGAGAGGTCATAGGTCGGTTTGAATAGGTGGGCGATGTCTGTTCCAGGTGCACTTGCAGATGTTCTCCTCTGGGTTCCCGCCGCATACCAAATGTACAGTAAATACAGTTAATATTTATATTCCGCTCCTGCGCATAACTATGCGCAGGAGCATGCAATCTTCTGCAAACCAACACTGGAATATTGCCCTTAATATACCCTACAGCTGGATACCAAACACCACCTTATAACCCTCCCCTCCTATCCTGTAAAGGTGAATCCCTTGTTCTGATACCATTTAAACTATTGTAACTTGCTGGTGTGGTGCAGGGAGACTATGTGTACATTGTGCATTATTTGGATTAAATATGTAATGTGTTTTTATGGCTTTTCCATGCGATCACAAACTCTACCGTAATTACCCATACCACGCGCTAATACGCAGGACCGCGGGAGCGACCATACGCAAATTGCGAATATGTGCACGCACGACAGAACAAGTACGCGTACGGAGGCAATCTGTGTGTAGTTTGTACGTGATGTGTGTACGGCAATATTTTTCGACTTCGACAGTCCACCCTTTGGCAGTCACCAATAACTGTCACTAACTAATCAATAAACAGAAAAATATCTATACAATATATATACAGAAGCTTGGATGATCGGGGGAGAGTTGTAGGTGGGAAATGTATGACCTAGTGGGATAGTAAAAAGCATGTATGTATGAATCAATGTCTGAGGGGCATGTATCATCGTGACATATATGTTTTAAATAAGCTTCGATGTATTGCGAAGTATACATTAAATCCTTCTCATCCCGTATTAAGGGTCTGTAAATGGGCCAACAAACACTACCAAGCTCTTTTCGGCTTCTTGTTCCAACAAATGGGGAGCACATTTAGTTGATGATACATGGACGGAGAACATATGTGAGTGCTAGTATATGTGGATATCACCTGTCGACTATGTGTGCCATTAACTGGAGGTTGCAGAGATGAAGATAAGACACATATATAAAAATACATTCACATAAACATTTTGGGTAGGGCTGATGTCTTTTCCGGTTGGATGTATCTGGGAAGAGGGGAGACAAAGAAAAACGGGTGAATGAAACAGGCCATGAAATTAATTTGCAATCCTTATCATAAAGCTGTCTCTATGGATGGATCATAAATTAAATCTGCTGCTGTAACAGTGCCCTCGCTCCTTAGACTCATCAAATTTGTGCCGTGCTTGCGCCGCGTTAGAATTTGAACACACCTAAATATCAAACCAATAATTATGATGACTCCCAGGATACAAAGGAGAAACTTCCCCACACTCATAATGACATTTTGAGCCCACTCTCCTAAACCTGTGATCCATTTGCGTGGGTTCAACCATGAGACCCAGCCGGCCAGTTCATTACCCACAGTCGCTAAGGTAAGGTTGTGCTTCCTCCTGAACTCCCACTTCAACTGCAAGATCTCGTCCATCTTCTGATCGATGATCTCCATGGGGTCGTCAGCGCTGTTCGTAATATACGTACAGCACTTCACACCATATTGAGTTGCCAGAGTAACATAGTACCCACCTGTCATGGCTGTAACATAATTAAGGACCATCCTGTGCTGGATCAGTTCCTTCTTGTAGGCTTGTAACTCCCTTCCCGTATACCTGAAGGTGTCATCATACATCTCAGTGATATTATCTATCAAGTTCGCTAGCGCATGGATATACCTATAATTTATAGTTCCTCTGGCAGTACGGGTGATGTCTAATGCGAGAAGGAACTGAATCCCGGTGGATTCGTGGATCAAATCAGAGGCTGCGTGCTCTGCCCTATCTATGAGGTGTCTCTTGATGATGTGTTCATAGTGAGTATGAGTATAAGGAGCCTGAGCACCGCAGTGAACGCCTTTAATTTTATTGTGGGTTATGGTCATGACCTCCGGTAGTACTCTCCCAATATAACACAATCCCTCGGAAGTCGGGGCAAGCCACTTGTACGCTTTCCTCCCACATATGTAATAGGCATCATCTGGGAGAACATAGGGGACAAAATGTAACATCACCATATTGTAAACTTTCCAAGTAAAGAAACCAATCCCTAGTTCTCCCATTTGCTCAGTACAAGTATCGGGCTGGATGATATGGGCGCAATACCCTGACGATACTTTTCCAATCCACATGGTCTTGCTTCCACGTGTATACCTATACCGAAAATACCTCCCACTGTTGGCTATTTGGCGTACAAGTTCAGAGTCTATGGGTATCTTATCAGCTCTGTGTGAAAAGGTCATTGTCTGGTTATTCCACGTCACTTCCCAATTTCCTGGTTTTCGGTAATTGGAAATATTTAAACACAATAAGGACCTGTCTACATGATACTGGTGGAGCTTCAAACTAGGGGGCCTAGAGATATTGAATTTCTTGTCCACCGGTCTCGCACCCCGTAATTCGAGTACCTCATCTATTGCTAAAGGGTATGGTACTAATCCTGACTTACTCTGACCTTGAGGTACCTGTGAGCACACCCAGCATTCTGTCTGGTTTAAGACCTTACCCACTAGTGAGTGGTAATCACTCAACGGATGCCGGTCCATGTCGATATTAAGGTTGGACTGACATCTCTGGATGCACCCATCTTCGACTATATTCTCACAATTCCTACAAATACAATATTCATCAGACAATAACCCTTCACAGTGCCTCCGAGCTTCATGACTACCAGAGCGCTTACTGATACCAGCCTTTACTCGAGTGATGTGCTGCTCCTGAGATCCTACAAATTCGTACTCGCCATCAGAACCCATTCCAGATCCCTGCTCGACCTCTCTGGGACCCTCACCAAAGCAAATTGTCCTGATCAAAATCAGAATTACTAGCAGAACCCGAAACGCAGTCTCTTGTGATAGATCCATTTCGTTAGGGGAAAGAAGGAAAATAAGGAGGAAAAAAGAAAGGAAAATGCAGGGGGGGTGAAAAAAGAAAATGGTGCGACAACCGTCCTAGATCTTGTTGCTCTCCGTGCTCAGGTGCCTTTCAACAGTTCTGCCTCTCAACTTTCCCAGAACAAACATTCTAGTGATACGAGGTTCTCTCCACCTTGCTCTTTGTCACGAGTCCTCTCCGGGTCAGCGACCTTCTTGCAGTGGGACGAGTGGACCCAAGTCTCTCTTTCGGCGACCTTTAGTGATGTCGTGCTGGTTAACAAGACTTGGTATAGTCCTTCCCACCTGTCTATGAGGCAACCTGAGCGTAAGAAATTTCGAATCATCACATAATCCCCAGGCTCAATGTCATGACAATTACTGTTCAGTAGGTCAGGAATCACCAGCGTTAGATTTCTATGTTGATTTCTCAGCTGCTGGCTCATCCCAACCAAATATTTCACAGTCACTTCATGATTGCATTTAAAATCATCCTGGGGGTCTATCATTACATGAGGTTGTCGACCAAAAAGAATTTCAAAGGGTGGTAAGTTAAGTGGAGACCTGGGAGTGGTTCTGATGCTGTACAATACTAGTGGTAAAGCTTCTGGCCACAACAATCCAGTTTCAGCCATCACTTTGCTCAGCTTGTTCTTAATAGCGCTGTTCACTCTCTCTACCTTTGCACTCGCCTGTGGCCGGTACGGAGTATGCAACTTGCTATTATTTCCCATCAGTTTGCACATGACCTGAAAGACTTCACCTGTAAAATGGGTACCTCTATCACTTTCAATCATTCTAGGGATACCATATCTACACACAAATACCTGCACAATTTTCTTTGCAGTGAACGTCGCAGTATTTGTGGCAGCAGGGAACGCTTCTACCAGTTGGAAAATACATCAATACAAACTAACACATATTTCAAATTCCTACAGGGTGGTAACTGTATGAAATCGATTTGTATTACCTGAAAAGGTCCGTCTGTCGGAGGGATATTGGATGGCTCTGTTGGTATTGTCTTACCAATATTCTTCCTCAAGCAAGTAAAACATGTAATTGCTCTCTTACCTGCATGAGAAGAGAATCCTGGCGCACACCAGTAGGCTCTTACCAGCTTGCACATACCCTCTTTGCCCAGATGAGTCAGACCGTGTGCCGCCTCAGCTAGACTTGGAAGATATGCTCTGGGGGCTACTGGCTTACCGTGTCCACCTGTCCAAAGTCCTGAGGACTCCTGACCATATTCCTTCGACTTCAAGACTGCCTTTTCCTGTAGGGAACACAAATTTTGCATTTCAATTAATTGTTGTGTGTTGACCGTGTTAAATGTCATCAGTGATGTGATATTCGTCTGTATAGGGTTGCTTGCTGCTGATTTAGCAGCTTCGTCTGCCCGGCTGTTACCAAGTGAAATTGGGTCTTGGTTGTAAGTGTGTGGTTTGCACTTGATAACAGCCACTCTGTCTGGTTCTTGTATTGCTGTCAAAAGCCTTTTGATGTGGGACGCATGCGCTACAGGTGTGCCAGCTGCCGTCATGAAATGTCTGAGGCGCCATAGGGCTCCAAAATCATGCACCACTTCAAAGGCGTACCTAGAATCTGTGTATATATTAGCTGACTTACCCTTGGCCAATTCACACGCTCTGGTTAGAGTGACCAACTCAGCAACTTGTGCTGAGTGCGGTGGGCCAAAGGGTTCAGCTTCTATTATACCTTCGTCATCTACAACTGCATATCCGGTGCAAAAGTCTCCCGATTCTGTCTGTGGCAACTACCGTCAGTGTAGAAGGTAAAGTCTTCTCCTTCCAATGGGTTGTCACTGATGTCAGGTCTCGCAGTGAAAGTTAGATTCAGGTATTCCATACAATCATGCATATCAGTATCTGCACTAAATCCTCCTTCACCATCATTCTCATCCTCCACCCTTTGTGCCTGTCCAGGCAAACTTGGCAAGTAGGTTGCAGGATTTAGTGAGCTGCATCTCTTAATGGTGATGTTTATCAAGGCCATCAGTGATAATTCCCACTTTGTAAACCGAGCAGATGAGACATGTCTGGTTTGGGTGGAGTTTAACAAGGCTGATACTGCATGAGGTGTATGAATGGTCAGGTCATGTCCTAACACTACGTTCTCACTTTTACTTACCAGCAAAGCTATCGCTGCAACACTTTGCAAGCAAGTGGGGAGAGACCGCGCTACAGTGTCCAACTGTGCACTGTAGTAAGCTACCGGTCTGCTGGCATCACCAAGTCTCTGTGTTAAGACACCTGCCGCGCACCCAGAACTTTCAGTACTGTACAATTCAAAGGGCTTTTCATAATCTGGCATACCTAATGCAGGTGCCTGTGATAGACACTGTTTGAGTTTCTCAAACGCCAGTTCGGACTCATCTGTGTGAGAGATCCGTTCCGGTTTGTTCGAAGAGACCATTTCTTGCAAAGGTAAAGCCAGTATAGAGAACCCTGGAATCCAGTTTCGACAGTACCCACACATTCCAAGGAAAAAGCGGATCCGTTGCTGAGTTTGTGGCAGAGTCATGTCGCGAATCGCCTGTATTCTATCAGCAGTGAGGTGTCTAAGTCCTTGAGTCAAGCAATGTCCCAAATATTTGACCCTGGTCCGGCACAACTGCAACTTATTCTTTGAAACCTTGTGTCCTGTATGGGAAAGATGAAACAGAAGCTGTTTCGTGTCTTTCAAGGACGATTCGAGTGAGTCAGAACACAACAATAAGTCATCGACATACTGTATTAGTACTGATTCACTCTCAGGTTGAAAGAATTGTAAACAGTCATGCAAGGCCTGGGAGAAAATACTCGGGCTGTCAATGAAACCTTGGGGGAAACGAGTCCAGGTGTACTGTACTCCCCTGTACGTAAAGGCAAAAAGGTATTGGCTGTCAGGGTGAAGAGGGACAGAAAAGAAAGCAGAACAGAGGTCAATGACAGTGAAGAATTTTGCAGAAGAGGGAATTTGCATGAGGATGACAGCTGGATTGGGCACTACGGGGAATTGCCTCTCAACTATCTTGTTTATCCCCCTTAGATCCTGTACTAGCCTGTAACCCCTCCCCCCACTCTTTTTCATGGGGAAGATGGGACTATTGGCGGTGCTGGACATCCTGACTAGAATGCCCTGCTGTAGCAGCCGCTCTCTGACAGGGTACACTCCCAACTCTACCTCTTGCTTCAGAGGATACTGAGGGATTTTTGGAGCTATCCTACCATCTTTTACTTGTACTGCTACTGGAGCTACATTTGCCATTAATCCAGTACCCTGCCCATCTTTGGTCCAAAGGGAACCCGGTATTTGCGAGATCATTTCCTCTACCTTTGATGGACACTTGTCTATAACAGTAGAATGCGACATTAGCCTTTGAGGGGTGTCTAGTATATCCTGTACTTCTTGAGCATGGTTCTCAGGTATATCTAAAAAGACACCCTCAGGAGTACATTATATGACACACCGCATTTTACACAATAGATCTCTGCCGAGTAGATTAGTCGGAGCTGATGCAGCCAGCAGAAAAGAATGTTTGGTTTGCAAGGGCCCTATCGTAATCTCTGCAGGTCTACTCAAAGGGTATTGTTGCACCGTTCGTGTTACTCCCATTGCCGAAATAATTTTTCTTGTGGTCTTTACACCTGATGTGGAATTCAACACTGACCTGGCTGCCCCTGTATCTACAAAAAAAATGTAATGGTACACCAGCTACATCAACCGTGACCTCAGGTTCACTACCAAGGCTAGCAATCAACTTCACTGGCTGCAGACTACAGGTGTGGCCCAACCCCTATTGTGTAGTGGGACCCTCCCGCAGCGCATTGGCAGCTACGATATGTGAGGGGGATAGCTGAGAGTTTTCGGAGGTCTGCCAGTCTCTCCTTGGTGGGTACCTCCTTGTTTCCCCTGTATGTGGCTCGTAATTTCTCCTATGTGGTCCCTGATCCCAATTATGTGAATTGTAGTGTGGTTCGTATCCTGGTCTAGGGGGTCAGTATACATTATGTGTCCCTTTATTCCTACATTCCCTTGAGTAATGTCTTTCCTTCTGACAATTATAGCATACTACTACACGTGACTTACCATCAGGGGTCTGGGGTCTTGGCTGATGTGGTTTTGTTGTAAGAGCATGTATACTTACTGTCATCAGCTTATCCCCCTGAGACTCCCTGTGCTTACTGATGTTCCGGTCGTGCTCGATAGCGGACTCTTTCAATGCAGCCACCGAGATACCTCTCCAGTTAGGTAGAGAGGTCTGTACTCTTGTTCTCAGTGCCTCCTTTAACCCGTCCATTAATACTGAAACAGCTACCTCCCTATGGTGTGCATTATCTTTAATGTCCTCGATCCCAGTGTATCTAGCTATTTCCTATAGTGCCCGATGGAAATATTCGGATGCTATTTCACTTTCCTTTTGTCTTATGGAGAAGATTTTATTCCATTTGACAATAGTAGGGAAATACACTCCTAATTGCAGATTGATTTGCCGTACATTCTCCTGATTGTATTCATCAGTGAGAGGTACCTCTGCGTCTAACTTACAATCTGTTATGAATTTCGTGGTGTCAATATTTGAGGGTAAACACACCCGTAGCACTGTTTGCCAATCTTTATTTGTGGGCTCATGGGCGTTACCTAACTCTTTAACGAACTTCTAGCATCCGACTAGATCTTTTCTGGGATCGGGAAATTCTGACATAATTGACCTTAACTCTGCTCGGGACCAAGGACAATGCATGGCAATGTTCCTGATGGGAGTTACTCCCTGAGCGTCAGTCTTCCCATTGGGGACTGCAATCACCCTGACAGGATTTAATTCAATTACATCATTCTGGCTTGACTCTATAATGTGAGGAGCTATTGTTTCTGCATAGTGTATGGTACCGTACTTACCTGTGAACACGACCTCACTTATCCCTCCGCTAGGGGGCCTTGCTACAGCCCTTAGTGGTTGGGCCGTGCCCACCTGAGTATCCTGTATGGTGGCTGCTAGAGAAAGTGCCGATATCGTGCTGGGCTCATCTTCCTGCTCACAGTCCTGGGGAAATTTTAAAATGGGATACAGCTGGCAAGGGTTAGCGTTAATACATTTATCAATCACTTTCCTATCCTGTACTAATGCACCATTGCTTGTAGCCACTTTCTTCCCATCAATATATGGTGGTGGTGGTGCGGTCGCCATTGTTTTCTCGCTAGGTTTGGAACCTGCTGTGCGAGCTAATTCCCTTTGCACATCCCCCTCTTGCTGCCATAGATTTAAACAATCTGTATGTCTAATCCTTTGTTTTCTGCATTTTATCAGACATATCCTTATCCTTAAGTTCTGTAATACCTCTGGTTCAAAGCTGCCCACCCTAGGGAATGATACCCTATCTTTGTCAGTCATACGTACCCATTCAGAACAAAAAGTCTTCAGCGTGTGGACCATATGTTCCACACATTATAAACCTCGCGGATCCCTTGGGCAGCGGCTCTTCAACCTGAACCCTGGCTACCATATGTCCACCGCTTGTGCAATTGGATCCCATCGCAGACTTTTTCCTTTTACACAATCCCCAATGCACAACACGAATAGACGGTGAAAGTTCTTTTAGCGCTTTCACCCACTCCTTCTCCGCTAGGTACCACGACTCACTCCAATAGTGACCACCGCGTACCCAGTGAGGTCCGTAATTGGTTTCTATTTACTGGAAGTGTTAGGAGTGACTTACCTTTTCCTGTAAATATCCACCGCTGGAGATTTTCCTGACAGAGACCAGCGAAAACTCCCTATGCACTTATACACAAATCACGCTTGCGTATGCTCTACACGGCGCTAATGATACCACGATTTTACACAAAAAGCTCATAAAAGGGGTATCAAGTTGCGCTATGTATCGCACCCACAAACATGCGGTCCAATCGCACAGCATATAGGTACTTGTTACCTAGCTGCCGTACGACCACTAGTCGATGTACAACCTGCGACCCTCAGCCGGAGCGTAACAAAAAACCTTTTTACTTCAATACTACACAATGCACAATTCCCTATTATGCTCCTCTGCAAATCTTCTCACGATTTGCGTATTTCAATCTATACTAACGTGAGTCAGCCGCCTCACGCCGCCAAGCCTCCACTTACTTGGTGTACCAAATGACGGGATCCCGAATTCCACGGGGTTCAACCCACTCACTCCTGCTTTTACTCACTCAAATACGCTTTGTTTTTCTGTACAGAAAATTTCCACTCATTCTGATCGGCAGCTTTTCCCCCAGAGGCAATACAGTTTAAACAAAAGTCTTATACTAATCTGCTTTTGAAACCGGATAGTTATGTGCTATTGTAGCATGGCTACTGTCCCACCTTTTAATTGAACTGAACTATCGTGTAATTTGTACTTAGCATCCGCACTCTTGTGCACTTTGCATAAACACGCAACCGTGCGTGTCTTTTACGCTGCGTGCGCGGTCCTGTACTTTGTCCGAGCCATGTGTACAAAACCGTGCGTCCACAATAAAACAAATCCCACAACCTCTATAAATGTGAGCAATGCTAACTATAATCACTCACAAACACAATCCCCGCTTGTTCTGTGTAACACTTTACGACTGGGCCAGACCTGCGTGCTGTGCTTTATATTTACTTCCTTAAATACTTTATTTCAAATTTAACTATATAGCAACAAATGTATCCGATTTCACACAGATCTAAACAAATCTAGCAATCTAAATCTTGCGGCAACAATGTGAGAGGGTATGCAAAGTATCGGTGCCCTTTGTGTACGCTTTTGGCGCCCAAAAAAAAATTCACAGATTTTTAAATAGCTTTTTTCCTGTTTACGGGTTCTATCAGCACCTCTGCAGACCAGACAGAGCAGACGCAATCTAACAGCACACAAATAGGGTTTTTTAGAACATCCACTAACCAGGAAAAGGTTACGTAAGATAACTTTCCACCCTTTGCTGATAGATTAAGTCTGCTATGACCTGTTAGGCTGTGAGCATGTGAAAACCGGATCGAGCCCCCAATTGTAAATGTCGATTTACATACAGGACTAAAAGCAACACTTTAAAAAGACATTTAATACACTTTAAATGGAGCCGCTGCGGCCGCTGTACTCAATCCTTAGCCTACGTACTTTTTACACCATTAGCATACAAAGCCCCCTACCGTGTACGTACTTTGCGTAAACACACCGTGCTGGCATACAAAGTACACTCAGTGCGTACACACCCAAAGATACTCCGTGAGCACTTAGCAGCTACACATGCGACTGTAATACACTTATAACCTTAGCAGGGAAAGGAGACACGACACCAGATTGTATTTAAAATGCCGGGTTCATCAAGGGAGATGACCTTCAGAGTCTGTGTATGACCGGGCATGCAGCTGGCCTTTTATACAATAGTCCAAAACCTAACACAATGGATACTGTAATCTCTTTGTCCATTGGACACAGGGATGGTCATTTACAGTATAGGAGAGGTCATAGGTCGGTTTGAATAGGTGGGCGATGTCTGCTCCAGGTGCACTTGCAGATGTTCTCATCTGGGTTCCCGCCGCATACCAAATGTACAGTAAATACAGTTAATATTTATATTCTGCTCCTGCGCATAACTATTCGCAGGAGCATGCGATCTTCTGCAAACCAACACCGGAATATTGCCCTTAATATACCCTACAGCTGGATACCAAACACCACCTTATAACCTAGTTCTGTCCCCTCCTATCCTGTAAAGGTGAATCCCTTTGTTCTGATACCATTTAAACTATTGTAATTTGCTGGTGTGGTGCAGGGAGACTATGTGTACATTGTGCATTATTTGGATTAAATATGTAATGTGTTTTTATGGATTTTCCATGCGATCACAAACTCCACCGTAATTACCCATACCACGCGCTAGTACGCAGGACCGCGGGAGCGTCCATACGCAAATTGTGAATATGTGCACGCACGGCAGAAAAGGTAAGCACACGACGGCCATCTGTGTGTAGTTTGTACGTGATGTGTGTACTGCAATATTTTTCGACTTCGACACTACATCAGGTGCAGACAGCAACAGCGGCAGCAGTGTCCCCTGACCCACCACTGCCACCGACAGGCAGAGAGGGGAGGGGGGAAGAAGGCGGATAGATCTAAGCCCCCCACCAGGCTCCTCCAAAAAGCCTGGATCCATTTAATTAGTACCTGCTCCAACCACCCCACCCCTCTCTGCGCCCTTGCATGAGGTATGTGACCAAACCTTTACATTAAAAAATAATAATAGAATAATGTAAAGTATGTAAATATATTTATTATTTGGCATGCAGGATAAATACTTTCTGCTTTTGCATGTAGCCCACAAACACTGGACAGCTTTATTTTTACACTGCAATTTTTAATTTTGTTTTGCGTAAATACAGGAAACCATGGAAAGCAATCACCTCCGGGCGCCAGCTCTGACGGGAGCACAAGGAACTCCTCCATTGCTCCAGGTTCTGCTTTTTGTGCCCCAGAGCAGGAATAAGCAGGGGGCATGGGCAATGGTCCTCCTTCTCCCTGTCTGGATGCTGCTGCGGTGGTGGAATTGAATGTGGAGGGGGGAGGATGAATGTGATCTGCAGGTGGCAGGGCCCCTCCCACAGTAGCCGACACCTGTGGGGAGAGATGTCCTCTTGAGTGGATGCTTCCCCCATTTGAACATTGCCTCCTCCTCGCAGCTGGACAGGGGACACAGGAAGCTGTACTGGGGGAACACCTTAGCAGATGACCTGGGCCTGGCCTCTCTTACAAGCCAGGGCCCAGGTAATTAGTTGGAGAGAGTGTGTGTCTGGGTGCTGCTGGGGTGCAGGAAGTGAATGTAAAGGGTAGAGGGTGAATGTGATCTGCAGGTGGCAGGGCCCCTCTCATAGTAACCGACACCTGTGGGGAGAGATTTCCTCTTGAGTGCATGCTCCCTCACCCTCCTTCTCCTTGCAGCTGTACAGGGGCACAGACAGCTGCACTGGTTGCTGCTGGAACAGGGTATTGGTAGTGAATGGGAGCAGTGGGAGACGGGCACCAACAACTGTGGGGGTCTATTTACTAAGCCCTGGATAGAGGTAAAGTGGACGGAGATAAAGTACCAGCCAACCAGCTCCTGTCATTTTTCAAACACAGCCTGTGACATGGCAGTTAGGAGCTGATTGGTTGGTACTTTATTTCTGTTTACTTTATCTCCATCCAAGGCTTAGTAAATAGACCCCTATATCACCAACGGGCTCATAGTATGAATTTATGCCCGTGATCTCGGCATAGTTTAAATCAGCCTCACAAGCATGGTTTTGCCAAGGTGCACAGTTCCTTGCCGTTTTTTGCTTTACCCCCACCTCAATATCAGGTCCAGAGACTCATAAGCTGTGCACCTTTGAGAGGAAGCTACTGAAAATAGAAAGGAATCCCTATGCTTCACTGCCCAGAGTCGTGAAATTGGCAAGCAGCTGAAATTAAAAAGTCAATCACTCATTACAAGTTGTATTACGTCTCCAGAGTAACTTCTGCGCAGCAAGTATGGCAACATTGTCCATATTATTTATTTATTTATTTATTAACAGTTTCTTATATAGCGCAGCATATTGCGCTTTACAATTAGAACAGCAGTAATAGAACAAAACTGGGTAAAAACAGACAGACAGAGGTAGGAAGGCCCTGCTCGCAAGCTTACAATCTATAGGGAAATAGGCATAGATACACAAGGATAGATGCTACCTATTGCATAATGGTCCACCAGATTGCTAGGTTCTTAATGGGTTGTATGATGATACCCCACAAAGTTATCCAAGTGTCAGGAGGGTGTGAGACTAAAGAAATACAAGATATGTGATGTTATGAATACTCTATAGAGGATGTAATTAGATAGGGAAGCACTGAAGGTTATGTGGGTGGGTCTGGAATTTGATAGGCTTGTCTGAAGAGGTGAGTTTTCAGGGAACATTTAAAGGTTTGGAGACTAGAGGCGAGTCTTACTGTGCGTGGGAGGGCATTCCACAGAGTGGGTGAAGCCCGGATAAAGTCCTGTAATTTTGAGTGTGAACAAGTAATGCGTGTGGATGAGAGACGTAGATCTTGTGCAGAGCAGAGAAGGGAAAGGGGCACATGATAGAAACTTTCAAATATATTAAGGGTTTTAACAAAGTCCAGGAGGGAAACATTCTCCAAATGAAGAGAAGCAATAGGACACGAGGACATACACTGAAACTGGAGAGGGGGAGGTTCAGGGGAAATTTGAGGAAAAATTACTTCACAGAAAGGGTAGTGGACAAGTGGAATAGCATCCCATCAGAGGTGATAGAGGCTAAGACAGTAGAGCAATTTAAACATGCATGGGATACACATAAGGATATCCTTACAAACAAAAAAGGATCAAATAAGGATTGAGCTAAAAATATGGTAAAAATAAATAAATAAATAAATAAATAAAAGGGCATACTAGATGGGCCAAGTGGTTCTTATCTGCCATCAAATTCTATGTTTCTATGTACAGTGTGACACTTATCAGCTCTTAATTTCTCCTTACACCCCAAATCTTATATGTACCAGAACATAATGAAACAAGGTCAGGGAAACAGGTACCATCTCCTGGGGTAGATGGCAGTGTGCAGCAGCTGAGAGATTATTTATTTATTTATTTACTTACAGTTTCTTATTCTATATTTCTATATTCTGTTGTGCTTTAAAATTAGAACAACAGTAATAGAACAAAACTGGGTAAAAACAGACGGACATAGAGGTAATAAGGCCCTTCTCCCAAGCTTACAATCTATAGGGAAATAGGCATTGATACACAAGGATAGATGCTAACTATTGCATAATGGTCCACCAGATTGCTAGGTTCTTAATGGGTTGTATGATATGATCACCCAGCAATTTTGGCAAAGGGTTAGGAGGGTGTGAGAGTAAAGAAAGACAAAATATGTGATGTTATGTGTACTGTATAGAGAGGATGTAATTAGATAGGGAAGCATTGAAGTTTTATGCAGGTGGGTCTGGAATTTGATAGGCTTGTCTGAAGAGGTGAGATTTCAGGGAACGTTTAAAGGTTTAGAGGCTAGAGGTGAGTCTTATTGTTTGTGGGCGGGCATCCCATAGAGTGGGTGAAGCCCGGATAAAGTCTTCTAATTTTGAGTGGGAACAAATAATACGTGTGGATGAGAGACGCAGATCTTGTGCAGAGTGAAGAGGTCGGTTAGGAAGATATTTTGAGATGAGTGAAGAGATGTATGTTGGTGCAGTTTGGTTAATAGCCTTGTATGTGAGTAAAAGTATTTTATATTTAATACGGTAGAATACCGGTAACCAATGATCTGCAGACGATGAACGTCTGGCAAGGAAGATTAGCCTCGCAGCTGCATTCAAGATGGATTGTAGTGGTGAGAGCCTATGTTTGGGAAGACCGGTCAGGAGACTATTACAATAATCAATGCGGGAGATAATGAGAGCATATACAGTAGATGGTTGTGAGTAGAACTGTAGCCCAGACCAACTAATGCTATGTAACTGGTACTAACCAAGGAGCATATTATTGCAATATATCAGACTGATTTTTACACTGATCTTCTGATGGCATACTGTAATGCTGCATCAGTTCAGCCCTAGTAAATGGGATGTAGTTATGTGACCGGTGTTCAGGAGACTGCCAGTCACAATACCTCCCCCTACATCCCACCCCCTTAGAATCCCGACAGACGGCATGCAGACTAGCAGGGACTATTCCCACCCGTGGGAGTCCACGACACACATAGAGTTGGAATAGAACCCATGGCTTGTTGCGCTTCCCCCCACACCGGCCATCTCGATGCCGGGATCCCGGCATCGGTATGTTGACTGGTGGTCTCCTGACCGCAGGCCACGCACACCCAACCAATAGCAAATTGTGCATCACACTGGCTATTACAGAGATAGCTACTGTATGCTGATTATCTTCAGAACTCTTACCATAAAAATCTATGGGCCTGATTCAGACCTGATCGCTGTTTGATAAATTTCAGCTTTCTTTTAAAGTGGTGTCCCATGTAACAGGCTATAACAGAAAAAAAAAAAAAAGCATATACTGTTAATAAATGCCCTCATCTGGAATGAATAAATAAAAAGAAGTAGTCCCAAGTGACCAGTACTATTGCTCTAACCTTCATCAGGTGTAGGCAGCAACAGCGGCAGCAGTGTCCCCTGATCCACCACTGCCGCCGACAGGCAGAGAGGGGGAGGGGGGAAGAAGGCGGATGGATCTAAGCCCCCTGCCAGACTCCTCCAAAAAGCCTGGGTCCATGTAATTAGTACCTGCTCCAACCACCCCACCTCTCTCTGTGCCCTTGCATGAAGTATGTGACCAAACCTTCAGGTCCAGGCCCTTGTTTCCCTAGGTTCCCTTCACACGCTGCTGGGCAGTTCTTTGTTGATCCTGGCATCAATTTTTTTCAGCCGTCTGTCTTCTTTATTCACTCTTTGGGAACTCCTCTCTACCCCCAGTGTCGCTGAATACCCTTGCAAGTTGCACCACTTGTGCCAGCTAATAAAAATGGGAGTGAGGGGGGAGATTTGATTGGCTGTTGGTTTGCATACCACATTTGACTTGCAGATGACGCCAATTTTAAACAGCCGCAGCATAAGTAGCGTAACTATAGAGGGTGCAGGAGATGAAGCTGTTATGGGGCCTGGTTGCTTAGGGGGGCCTGAAGGCCCAGCAAACAACCCCACAGCACCATTCTTATTTATTTATTTTTTTAAGGGTTTTTTTTTTAGTGTGCCGGATTCCGGGCACGGCAGTTTCCTTCCTGGTAGCTGGAGGGAGGGAAGGGGTAGACATTGTGAGCCGCGAACCGTGGCAGCCATTGATGAGTCAGGATTTGTGTGTCTCCACCTCAGTTCAGCACTTCTCCCCTCAGACCACAGTCACGATCCCTCCCCCTAACTCCTTTAATGGGCGCCTGAGCTTCCCCACTTCCTGTGCGTGGCCCCGCCTGGCAACTCGCCCTCATCCCAGCAATGAGTGAATCTCAGCACAGCAGGGATATGTGGTGAGTACAGTGCAGGGAGCTGCAGGCAGCATGTATCATACCTCCCAACATGACCCTATTCAGGAGGGACAGCATGCTCTGCTCCTGGACTTCCCTCTTAATTTATGATTACCATCACCTGTGCTGACACTCCTTTCTTATCCATTACCTGTTCAAAACAGGTGCCAGCAATCAGAAATTAAGAGAAAAGTCCAGATGCAGAGTATTTTGTCCCTCCTGGAGAGGGTCATGTTGGGAGGTATGCGTCATGCACTGACAGACATCGCTACACATGGCTTCCTGTCAGCGGCCAGTGTCTGCTCTCCCTGCACCTGTGTGCTCCGTGCAGCTGGGAGTGAAACACATCCTCCCACACAGGGACCATGTATGGGCCTGTTAATATCTCGCCCCCGGGAGCCCACCATCTCCACCCTTGCCTCCCTCTCCTTTTTCCTCCTCTTCCTTACGGGCAGTGAGGGGACTTTTGTCAGGCACACATGACATGGCCCAGGAAAATTGCTGCAGGCACAGCTCAGTAAGCTGTATACGGATTTCATTATGTCTGCCTCTCTCTATCCCCTCCCTACTGCTCTACATCTCTATATCCCCTCCCTGCCAGCCTGTGTCTCTATATCCTCTCCCTACCACCCTGCATCTCTCTATCCCTCCCTACAGCTCTGCATCTTTATATTTCCTTCATGCCGCCCGGTGTCTCTCTATCCCCTCCCTGCCACCCTGTATCTCCCTATCCCCTGCCTACCACCCTGCGTCTCCCTACCCCCTCCCTACCACTTTGAGTTTGTATATTCTCTCCCTACCAGCCTGCTTCTCTTTATTCCCTACCGCCTGCTTCTCTATATTCCATCCTTACCGCCTTGCATCTCTTTATCCCCTCCTTACCGCTTTGTATCTGTATATTCTCTCCCTACCTGCCTGCTTCTCTATATTCCCTCCCTACTGGCCTGCATCTCCCTATCCCCTCCCTACTGCCCTGCATCTCTGTATTCCCTCCTTACCATCCTGCATCTCTATATTCCCTCCCTACCGCCCTGTGTCTCTCTATCCCCTCCCTACCTCTCTGTGTCTCTATATTCTCTCCCTACTACCCTCTATCTCTCTATCCCCTCCTTAGCGCTCTGCTTCTCTGTATTCCCTCCCTAATGTCTGGCGTCTCTCTATCCCCTACAGCAGGTAATTACGTGTACTGCACCACAGTGGGGTGCTGAGGGGGTGAGCCTGTAGTGTTGGGTATATTTTTTATTTTTATGTGTGGGGGCCAATGTTTTTTGTTATGGGGGAATGCCCTTTCAAGATTTTGCTATGGAGTCCACAGAGTTCTAGTTACGCCCCTGCTCAGCATCTGGCACTGGGTGCTGATCTGTGGCCCCAGCACTGGGATACCTCCTTGCAGCCGGTCATCCCTTTACACTCTCATGCATTTTAAATTGATCTGTATAGCTTGTTAGATGTTAGTGGACATGTTAAGCAGAATATTGTGCATTGTTTGCTACCCTCCTTTTTTGTACTTTGCATCCCTAGTCAGAAACGTAACTAGACTTTTTGGTGCCCTGCGCTAGAGAGAGAATTGGCGCCCCCCCCATACACACACGATTTGTTTCAATATGGACATAAGGCACATGCCTCATGTGTATATACAATACACACACATTTATAGACCACTGCAAGAAAATGGATTTGGACACAATCCACTTTTTCTCTAACGTCCTAGTGGATGCTGGGGACTTTGTAAGGACCATGGGGAATAGACGGGCTCCGCAGGAGACATGGGCACTTTAAGAAAGAATTTAGATTCTGGTGTGCTCTGGCTCCTCCCTCTATGTCCCCCCTCCAGACCTCAGTTTGTGACTGTGCCCGGACGAGCTGGGTGCTGTTCAGTGAGCTCTCCTGAGCTTGCTGTGAGAAAGTATTTTGTTAGGTTTTTTATTTTCATGGAGCTCTGCTGGCATCAGACTCCCTGCATCGTGGGACAGAGGGGAGAGAAGCAGCCCTACTCTCTGAAGCTAGGTCCTGCTTCTTAGGCTACTGGACACCATTAGCTCCAGAGGGATCGTACACAGGATCTCACCCTCGTCGTACGATCCCAGAGCCGCGCCGCCGTCCCCATCGCAGAGCCGGAAGACAGAAGCCGGGTGAGTATGAGAAGCAAGAAGACTTCGAAATCGGCGGCAGAAGACTCCGTTCTTCACTGAGGTAATGCACAGCACTGCAGCTGTGCGCCATTGCTCCCACACACCTCACATACTCCGGTCACTGTAAGGGTGCAGGGCACAGGGGGGGGGGCACCCTGGGCAGCATATGGACCTCTTTTGGCAAAAGTACACATATATACAGTTGGGCACTGTATATATGTATGAGCCCCCGCCAAGAAAATGTATATTTAAGCGGGACAGAAGCCTGCCGTCGAGGGGGCGGGGCTTCTTGCTCAGCACTCACCTGCGCCATTTTTTCTCCACAGGTCCACTGAGAGGAAGCTCCCCAGGCTCTCCCCTGCAGATACACGGTAGAAGAGGTAAAAAGAGACGGGGGGGCACATAATTAGGCGCAAAAATCAATATAAACAGCAGCTACTGGGTTAACATTAAGTTACTGTGTTATTCCTGGGTTAATAGCGCTGGGGTGTGTGCTGGCATACTCTCTCTCTGTCTCTCCAAAGGGCCTTGTGGGGGAATTGTCTTCAGATGAGCATTCCCTGAGTGTGTGGTGTGTCGGTTCGTGTGTGTCGACATGTCTGAGGTAAAAGGTTCCCCTAAGGAGGAGATGAAGCAAATGTGTGTGTGAGTGGTGTCTCCGTCGACAACGCCGACACCTGTTTGGATATGTGAAATTACGTGCTAAGGTAAATTTATTGAACAAAAGATTAGAGAACAGACATGGAATTTACCCATGTCTGTCCCTGTGTCGCAGAGACCTTCAGAGTCTCTCAATGATCACTATCCAAAATAATAGACACTGATATCGACACGGAGTCTGACTCTAGTGTCGACTACGATAATGCAAAGTTACAGCCAAAATGGCAGGAAAGTATTATTATAGTATTAAGCATATCACTGATGACTCATCTGTCCCTGACACAAGGGTACACATGTTTAAGGGGAAGAAAGCTGAGGTAAATTTCCCTCCTCTCATGAAGAAAAAGAGCGGGAATCTCCAGACAAGAGACTGCAGTTTCCCACAAAGAATTCTCAAGGAGTATCCTTTCCCTACTAGGGCCAGGATACGATGGGAATCTTCCCCTAGGGTGTCACGTTTGCCCAAAAGGTAGCGCTGACTTAACAGCTATCCTCAGGGATCCTGCAGATAGCATGCAGTAAAAGTACTTTGAAATCCATTTACACACATTCTGGTACACTACTCAGACCGGCGATTATGTCGGCATGGTTTTATAGCGCTGTAGCAGCGTGGACAGATACCTTATCAGCAGAGATTGAGACCCTAGTATGTATATATATATATATGTATATATATAGATATATATATATATATAAAAAAGAAGCTGTCTTAGATATATATATAAAACATGCCCAAAGAGACATTAGTCTACTGGGTTCTAGAGTCAACGCTATGTCGATTTCTGCTTGACGTGTCCTGTGGAACATGCAATGGACAGGTGATGCCGACTTAAGAGGCATATGGAAGGTTTACCTTACAAGGCTGAGGATTATGTGGAGAAAGGATCTCGGACCTGGTCTCCACAGCTATGGCTGGTAATTCTGATCTTTTGCCTTATATTCCTGCACAGCCTAGGAAAGCACGACATTATCAAATGCAGTCCTTTTCGATCACAAAGAAACAAGAAAGTCCGAGGTGCGTCCTTTCTTGCCAGAGGCAGGGGCAGAGGAAAGAAGCTGCACAACACAGCTAGTTCCCAGGAACAGAAGTCCTCCCCGGCCTCTACAAAATCCACCGCATGTCGCTGGGGCTCCACAGGCGGAGCTAGGCCCGATGGGGGCACTAATCAAAAAAGTGAACAAAGATATATTTAGCCAAGCGCTCATTCACTCCAAATCTACGTGCTGCCAGCAAATTAAGGCTACTCAACCTTAGAAATCAGAAAAAGAGAAAATAAAAATATTTTGCAGCGCACATAGATTCGGCAAAAATGTTTTTATTAAGACTTTATATATAATTATTTATCAATGCTTGCCAAATTCAAATATATTCTAAAAGTTCAAAACAACCACCGGCCGGTATAATTGAATCTCTATTGTTATATTTAAAAAGGACAAAAAATAAAACAGAACACTTTGCACAGCCTATATCGATTTTTCCATTAATATACTGAATTCTATTCAGTGTGGACACTTTGTGTCACCCTTGACTAAAATAATGTCTAAAAATCGATACAGAGGTGCACAGAGACTCAAATATAAATTAATATCACTATGTTACAATAGATGTATCATTGTTGCATTCTGAAAGATAACAGAAAGAAAAAAATGGCATTTCTTTTGAAGTCTCTAATAGCAGTTCAGCTGTATGGCTTCACACTCTGTTTAGGACACAAGAACTTTTTCAGTCCATTCACAACATTGGAAGTCCATTCAGTGTTTAAGATTTATTAAACCATACAAACACTTGGGAATCTTCAGCTGATTAGTGTTCCTGATATCCGTGAGTAATTAATTCTAAAACACAGGATATTGCAGTGATCCGTTTAGGATTCAGAGGACCATATAATTAGGTCTGACAATGTAAATTACTTTGTCTGGCCAGACAGTGTGATTATTCTCACCGCACTCTTCCGTTCATTAGGTCCACAGGGCTCCTCCCGGCTGCTGGTGCTGGTAACCTTTAAAGCGCAGTCATCTCTGGAGGATGCAGTCCAAATGGACTAATAGCGGCTTAGTGGTGAGTGTATCCACTGGCGGTGGTAGAAATGAATATAGTGAGTGGTTTACGCGTTTCTCCGCCTCCCTCCGGGCTCAGCGGCTTCATCAGAAATAAACTCACTGCTCCCTCTTGCTCTTTTTAAACCTCGCGGGTAAGTGCCGTGATGACGTAATCCCGTCAGTCTAGTTTCTTTATTGCGTGTCAGATCTCTCTCCGGCTGTGAGCCGCATAACAGTTCCGAGAGCATAGTAGCAATTAGTAATCTATCACACCTGTAATCACCGTGTTTATTCCTACATATCAGTGTTATATTAAGGATTTGGGCATGATTTCTCTCTGTGGATAAGACAATATATAAAACGATTTGTTCCATCATAGAAAACATCTAGACCAAACGTATAGGAGCCTCATTTATAAAAATAATAAATGACCATATTAATTTAGACTGAATCTATGTGCGCTGCAAAATATTTTTATTTTCTCTTTTTCCGATGGGGGCACGCCTTCGAAATTTCAGCCACAAGTGGGTTCACTCCCTGTTGGATCCCTGGGCAATAGATATTGTGTCTCAGGGATACAAGCTGGACTTCGAGGAGATGCCCCCTCACCGACGGCCCTGCCGGCTTCCCCCCACGAGAGGGAAATAGTGTTAACTGCAATTCACAAATTGTATCTTTAACAGGTGGTGGTCAAGGTTCCCCTCCTTCAACAAGGAGGGGGTTATTATTCGACCATGTTGTAGTCCCGAAACCGGACGGTTCGGTCAGACCCATATTGAATTTAAAATCCCTGAACATATACCTGAAAAGGTTCAAGTTCAAGATGGAATCGCTGAGAGCGGTCGTCGCAAGCCTGGAAGGGGGGGATTTTATGGTGTCTCTGGACATAAAGGATGCATACCTTCATGTCCCCATTTATCCACCTCATCAGGCGTACCTCAGATTTGTGATACAGGATTGTCATTACCAATTTCAGACATTGCCGTTTGGTCTCTCCACGGCACCGAGAATATTTACCAAGGTAATGGCGGAAATGATGGTACTCCTGCGGAAGCAAGGGGTCGCAATTATCCCATACTTGGACGATCTCCTCATAAAAGCGGGATCAAGAGAGCAGTTGCTGATCAGCGTAGCACTTTCTCTGGAAGTGTAACGGCAACACGGCTGGATTCTAAATATTCCAAAGTCGCAGTTGGTTCCTACGGCTCGTCTGCCTTTCCTAGGCATGATTCTAGACACAGACCAGAAAAGGGTTTATCTCCCGATAGAGAGAGCTCAGGAGCTCATGACACTGGTCAGGAGCCTATAAAACCAAAACAGGTGTCAGTGCATCACTGCACTCGAGTCCTGGGAAGGATGGTGGCATCATACGAGGCCATTCCCTTCGGTAGGTTCCATGCGAGGACCTTTCAATGGGACTTACTGGACAAGTGGTCCGGATCACATCTTCAGATGCATTGGTTAATCACCCTATCCCCCAGGGCCAGGGTTCTCTCCTGTGGTGGCTGCAGAGTGCTCACCTTCTCGAAGGCCGCAGATTCGGCATTCAGGAGTGGGTCCTGGTGACCACGGATGCAAGCCTCCGAGGGTGGGGAGCAGTCACACAGGGAAGAAATTTCCAAGGTCTGTGGTTAAGTCAGGAGACTTGCCTTCACATCAACATCCTGGAACTAAGGGCCGTATACAACGCCCTACGTCAAGCGGAGACCCTGCTTCACGACCAACCGGTTCTGATTCAGTCAGACACCATCACAGCAGTGGCTCATGTAAACCGACAAGGTGGCACAAGGAGCAGGGAAGCGATGGCGGAAGCCGCCAGAATTCTTCGCTGGGCGGAAAATCACATAAGCGCACTGTCAGCAGTGTTCATCCCGGGACACGACCTCCACCCGGGAGAGTGGGGACTTCATCAGGAAGTCTTCGCACAGACTGCATGTCGGTGGGAACTGCCACAGGTGGACATGATGGCATCCCGCCTCAACAAAAAACTACAAAGGTATTGCGCCAGGTCAAGAGACCCTCAGGCGATAGCTGTAGACGCTCTGGTGACCCCGCGGGTGTTCCAGTCGGTCTATGTATTTCCTCCTCTTCCTCTCATACCCAAGGTGCTGAGAATAATAAGAAAAAGAGGAGTGAGAACGATACTCATTGTTCCAGATTGGCCACGAAGGACTTGGTATCCAGATCTGCAAGAAATGCTCACAGAGGAACCGTGGCCTCTTCCTCTAAGACAGGACTGGTTGCAACAGGGGCCCTGTCTGTTCCAAGACTTACCACGGCTGCGTTTGACGGCATGGCGGTTGAACGCCGGATCCTAGCGGAGAAAGGCATTCCGGAGGAGGTCATTCCTACGCTGATAAAGGCTAGGAAGGACGTGACAGCTCAACATTATCACCGTATATGGCGAAAATATGTTGCTTGGTGTGAGGCAAGGAATGCCCCTACGGAGGAATTCCAGCTGGGCCGTTTCCTTCACTTCCTACAGTCAGGAGTGAATTTGGGCCTAAAATTGGGTTCCATTAAGGTCCAGATTTCGGCCCTATCCATTTTCTTTCAAAAGGAGTTGACTTCTCTACCTGACGTTCAGACGTTTGTAAAGGGAGTGCTGCATATTCAGCCCCCTTTTGTGCCTCCAGTGGCACCTTGGGATCTTAACGTGGTGTTGAGTTTCCTGAAATCCCACTGGTTTGAACCACTCAAAACGGTGGAGTTGAAATATCTCACGTGGAAGGTGGTCATGCTATTAGCCTTGGCTTCGGCTAGGCGTGTGTCAGAGTTGGCGGCTTTGTCACATAAAAGCCCCTATCTGGTTTTCCATGCGGATAGAGCAGAATTGCGGACCCGTCCACAATTCCTGCCGAAAGTGGTTTCATCCTTTCATATAAACCAACCTATTGTGGTGCCTGTGGCTACTACTGACTTGGAGGATTCCGAGCTGCTTGATGTGGTCAGGGCTTTGAAGGTTTATGTAGCCAGAACGGCTAGGGTCAGGAAAACAGAGTCTTTGTTGATCCTGTATGCTTCCAACAAGCTTGGTGCTCCTGCTTCAAAGCAAACTATTGCTCGCTGGATCTGTAACACGATTCAGCAGGCTCATTCTGCGGCTGGATTGCCGCTGCCAAAATCAGTTAAGGCCCATTCCACTAGGAAGGTGGGCTCTTCTTGGGCGGCTGCCCGAGGGGTATCGGCATTCCAGCTTTGCCGAGCGGCTACTTGGTCAGGTTCAAACACTTTTGCAAAGTTCTACAAGTTTGATACCCTGGCTGAGGAGGACCTTGTGTTTGCTCAATCGATGCTGCAGAGTCATCCGCACTCTCCCGCCCGTTTGGGAGCTTTGGTATAATCCCCATGGTCCTTACGGAGTACCCAGCATCCACTAGGACGTTAGAGAAAATAAGATTTTACTTACCGGTAAATCTATTTCTCGTAGTCCGTAGTAGATGATGGGCGCCCGTCCCAAGTGCGGACTTCTTCTGCAATGCTTGTATATAGTTATTGCTTCAATAAGGGTTATGTTATGGTTGCATCAGGGTTGGACCTGTTGCTCTGTTGTTGTTCATACTGTTGACTGGGTATGTTTATCTCAAGTTATACGGTGTGATTGGTGTGGCTGGTATGAATCTTGCCCTGGATTACCAAAATCCTTTCCTTGTACTGTCAGCTCTTCCGGGCACAGTTTCTCTAACTGAGGTCTGGAGGAGGGACATAGAGGGAGGAGCCAGAGCACACCAGAATCTAAATTCTTTCTTAAAGTGGCCATGTCTCCTGCGGAGCCCGTCTATTCCCCATGGTCCTTACGGAGTCCCCAGCATCCACTACGGACTACGAGAAATAGATTTACCGGTAAGTAAAATCTTATTATAGCACATTCATGCACTTAACTTGAGAACTCATTGTTATTCAGTTACAATAGCCTTTATTAAATAACACATTTCAATATACTGCCATACCCAGGATTCAAACCTATAAAATGTTGAATTCTAGTCAAACTCCCTACTCATTGAGCTATTTGATCCTGCTAAAAAAAACTATGAGAACTATATGAAGCTACTGGTACTTTGTAAAATAATCAGCATTGCAATTGAGCATATCAATGTAGTGCGCAGCCACACATCCGATCCCTTGCAGCCAATAGATAGATCTGCTCAGCCGCAATGTTGATCATTTTTTCACAAAGTATAAGGTAAGCTTCAAATAACTAGAATTCTCTAGCTTTCTATGCAAGGACAGATAGCTCAATGAATAGGTTGTCTGACTGCAATGCCACAGACGATGGGTTTGAATCCCAGGTATGTCATCATCTTCAAATGTAATAAAGGACAGTGTGACTGAATAACAAAGAAATCTCAAGTTGAGTTCATGAATGTTGCATAGGTATTAGCGGCAGAAGGGATCAGGGTAGGAGACAGCGGCAGTCAGGAGATGCTGGTCTTCAAAAAGGGCGGAAGACTAGGATTTGTTTGACTCATGTCAAACAAATCTTATTGACTTTTTTGACTGTGTGACTAAAGTGATGGATAAAGGTGGAGCCGTGGATATAGCTTATCTAGACTTTAGTAAGGCTCTTGACACTGTTTCACATCGCAGACTGCTAAATAAACTTGGAAGCTTGGGACTGGATACTAGGATTATTGAATGGATAAGATCTTGGTTGCAGGATAAAAAACAGACAGTTGTGGTAAATGGAGTGCATAAACAGGAGGGAAATGTTACTAGTGGAGTACCCCAGGGATCTGTACTTGGACCAGTGCTTTTTAATATCTTTATTGGTGACATTGCAAATGGAATTAAAGGGAAAGTATGCCTTTTTGCAGATGACACAAAGGTATGCAACAGGGTAGACACACCAGGTGGGGTAAAACAAATGATTGAGGATCTAGGTAGACTAGAGGAATTGTCAAGAGTGTGGCAATTACAGTTTAATGCCAAAAAAATGCAAAATCTTGCCCTTGGGTCTCAAAAATCCATAGGCTAAATATAGTATTAATGGCACTATACTGGAAACTACTGAGGAGGAAAGGGATCTAGGAGTCACTATTTCAAGTGACTAAAAGGCAGGTAAGCAATATAACAAAGCAATGAGGAAGGCTAATCAGATGCTTGGTGTCACGATCCGGGTATCTGGACGCCATTTCTTACCCATCAGATGCCTCCTAAGGCTGGCTCAGCGCTCCAGGACCGGATCCCATCTGTTATCCTAATGTTCACATTCCTGCATCCTCTCCTGTCTCTCTGAGACGCTGTCACAGTAACGCCTTATTACATCTGGCATGGCGTCTCCCGCGGCCTCCGCCGCCGTCCCTGAGCTTCTGCATGCAGAGTGTCAGAGTGGCGATTACGTCAGCCGCGGCCTCCGCTGTGTCCGCGTGGTTGGATGTGCACTTGTCAGCCTGGCGTCTCCTGTCTCCAGTGGCCGGCGCCGCCATTACTGTTTTCATTACCACATGGATTACAAACCAAACTTCCCTCCAAGTGTCTGCATGGGCGCAGCCATCTTGGATTCTGTCAGCTGATCATTTCCTCCAATCTGTTGTCAGTATTGTTAATCTGCATAATTGCCTAGCCAATCCCTTCCTTGCTGCAGGTATAAATACACTGTGCCTGAGCAAGGAAGGCGTCAGTGCTTTGGTTGTCAAACCTAGTTCCTGTTTGTCTCTCTCCTGTGATTGTCTTCCAGGTTCCAGCTCCTGTCTCAAGACTTCCACCATAGAGACCCGCACCAGCATTCCACCTGCGGTGTAGCCTGACTCTCCAATCCATTGTGGATTCATCTGTTTCCAGCTACAACATTACCTGCTTCCAGCTCAGCTTCCAGCAGAGTACAGCTTCCCTTAAAGGGCCGGTGTCCTTTCTACACTTTACCACTCTCCACCGGTATTATTATTTCTCCGCTCTCAAGTTCTACATTTCAGTTCATATTTCATCGCTCCCAAGTTCATTTATTATTTAACTGGTTCCAGCCAGTATCCACTCCGTGCTAACAACAGTCTGGTTCCAGCCAGTATCCACAGCAGCTGTTTTACCTTCAGCAACCCAGCTTTTCCTGGAACACCAGCTGGCACAATCCTGGGTTATCTCCATTGCTACAGTCGGGCCTGGTAAGGACTTTCCATCTAGAAGATCATAAGAACTATCTCACACTACCAGTGCCCTGTGGCTCCTGCCATCCTGTAGTACCCAGGAACTGTATTTATTATTTGCTGACTTTTACGTTTTCTTTTACTGCTGCTGTGTTGCGGAGTTGTCATAATAAACATCATTGACTTTTATCCAAGTTGTCGTGGTCACGCCTTCGGGCAGTTATTATTCATGTTACTTACATGTCCAGGGGTCTGATACAACCTCCCAGGTTCCGGTACATCTCAGCCCCTACAACTGAGGCTGCCTCCCGTCAGCTCAGGCCCTCAGTTGTGACAGTAAGCACTGACCTAATGAATCCAGCCGGAGACCAGGATCAAGCGGCCAGGCCGATGCAAGAACTGGCAGCCCGACTAGAACATCAGGAGGCTGCACAGGGCCACATCATCCGCTGTCTCCAGGATCTCTCTACTCGGCTGGATGGGATTCAGACAACTCTCCGTGGATCAGGCGCATCTGGTGCGTCAACCACAGTGACTCCAGCTATAACCCCACCCACCTTACCCATTTCTGCTCCACGTCTTCATCTTCCAACGCCAGCAAAATTTGACGGATCTCCAAGATTTTGCAGGGGATTTCTCAACCAGTGTGAGATTCAGTTTGAGCTACAACCTGGCAATTTTCCCAGTGACCGTACAAAAATTGCCTACATCATCTCTCTTCTCAGTGGCTCCGCCCTTGACTGGGCATCACCGTTATGGGAGAGGTCCGACACCCTGCTATCTTCTTACACTGCATTCGTGTCAACATTCAGGCGCATCTTCGACGAGCCAGGCCGGGTAACCTCAGCTTCATCCGAGATTCTCCGTTTACGCCAGGGGTCACGTACTGTAGGACAATATCTGATACAGTTCCAGATCCTGGCATCCGAACTGGCATGGAACGACGAGGCCCTGTATGCTGCATTCTGGCATGGCTTATCTGAGCTTATTAAAGATGAGTTAGCTACCAGAGACTTACCTTCTAAGTTAGATGAGCTAATCTCACTCTGCACGAAAGTTGATTTACGTTTCAGAGAGAGAGCAACTGAGCGTGGAAGATCATCTGCTCCAAAAACTTCTGCTCCTCCTCCTCGTCAACTGTCACCATCTAAAGATGAGCCCATGCAAATTGGCCGTTCCCGTTTAACTCCTGCTGAGCGCCGAAGACGTCTCTCTGAGTCTCTTTGTCTTTACTGTGCAGCTCCGTCTCACACCATCAATGCCTGTCCCGAACGTCCGGGAAAACTCCAAACCCTAGCTCGCCCAGGAGAGGGCCGGCTAGGAGTAATGATCTCCTCTCCATCTCCTCATGATTGTAATCTCCCAGTCTCGCTTCAAGTTGCTCAACGTTATCGGAACGTCATTGCTCTCCTTGATTCCGGAGCAGCTGGGAACTTTATTACTGAAGCCTATGTTAAACGGTGGTCCCTACCCACCGAGAGACTTCCTTCCTCCTTTTCCTTAACTGCCGTGGATGGCAGTAAAATTTTTGATACTGTTATTGCTCTAAGGACTCTACCAGTTCGTCTGAGAGTGGGAGTTCTTCATTCCGAACTTATTTCACTTTTAGTGATTCCAAGAGCCACACATCCTGTGGTCCTGGGCCTTCCATGGCTCCGTCTTCACAATCCTACAATTGATTGGACGACTACGCAAATCCTGGCATGGGGTTCCTCCTGTGCAGAGACATGTTTGTTTAAAGTATTGCCTGTCTGTTCTTCCTCCCCCAGGTCGTCTGATGTTCCACCTCCTCCATATCAAGATTTCACGGATGTGTTCAGTAAAGCTTCTGCTGATATCCTTCCTCCTCATAGAGAATGGGACTGCCCGATTGATCTCGTTCCAGGGAAGGTTCCACCTCGAGGCCGAACTTATCCGTTGTCTCTGCCTGAGACGCATTCTATGGAGGAATACATTAAAGAGAACCTAGCAAAGGGGTTCATTCGACCTTCTTCTTCCCCAGCCGGCGCAGGCTTCTTTTTTGTAAAAAAGAAAGATGGTGGTCTGCGGCCGTGCATCGACTACAGAGGTTTGAACGACATTACCATCAAGAACCGTTATCCTTTACCCCTGATTACTGAGCTCTTTGACAGAGTTAGCGGAGCTACCATCTTTACAAAGCAGGACTTGCGAGGTGCATACAATCTCATCCGGATCCGTGAGGGTGACGAGTGGAAGACCGCCTTTAACACCCGTGACGGACATTATGAGTACCTCGTCATGCCCTTCGGATTGAGCAATGCTCCAGCTGTCTTCCAGCATTTTGTCAATGAGATTTTCAGAGACATTCTATACCGTCATGTCGTGGTCTATCTAGACGATATCCTCATTTTTGCCAACGATTTAGAGGAACATCGTTTTTGGGTTAAAGAGGTTCTGTCCCGTCTCCGTGTCAATCATCTCTATTGCAAATTAGAAAAATGCGTCTTTGAAGTCAAGTCCATTCCGTTTCTAGGGTACATTGTGTCCGGTTCCGGACTAGAGATGGATCCTGAGAAACTACAAGCAATTCAGAATTGGCCGGTACCCTTAACCCTCAAAGGGGTCCAGAGGTTCTTAGGGTTCGCCAATTATTACCGAAAGTTTATACGAGACTTTTCCACCATTGTGGCGCCTATTACTGCTTTCACCAAGAAGGGTGCTAAACCCGTCCAAGTGGTCTGAAGAAGCCATGCAAGCTTTTCATCTTTTAAAACAGAGGTTCATCTCTGCGCCTGTCCTGAAACAGCCTGACATCGACTCTCCTTTCATCCTAGAGGTGGATGCCTCCTCCGTTGGAGTAGGAGCGGTGTTATCTCAGAGGGCTAAAGATGGCCATTTACATCCTTGCAGTTTCTTCTCCCGGAAGTTCTCCCCAGCTGAGCGCAACTATGCCATTGGCGACCAGGAGTTGCTAGCCATCAAGCTCGCTCTAGAA
Source organism: Pseudophryne corroboree (assembly GCF_028390025.1). NCBI lineage: Eukaryota > Metazoa > Chordata > Amphibia > Anura > Myobatrachidae > Pseudophryne > Pseudophryne corroboree. The sequence continues at coordinate 375,846,686 of NC_086449.1, forward strand.
GAGTGGAGGTATCTGTTGGAGGGAGCTTCTCATTTAATCACCATACTTACAGACCACAAGAACCTTTTATACCTGAAGGGCGCACAATGTCTCAACCCTCGTCAGGCCAGATGGGCACTTTTCTTTTCCAGGTTCGACTTTAAACTCCAGTTCTGTCCGGGCTCTCAGAATCGCAAGGCCGATGCCCTTTCCCGCTCATGGGAGCAAGAAAATGAGTCAGAGTCTTCAGACAAGCATCCTATTATAAATCCGTTGGCATTCTCCACGGTAGGGATGGACTCTACGCCCCCATCAGGGAAAAGTTTTGTGAAGCCGATGCTAAGGAAGAAGCTCATGCATTGGGCCCATGCTTCCCGTTTTGCCGGACATACAGGTATCCAAAAAACCCTGGAGTTTATCTCTAGGTCCTATTGGTGGCCAACTCTGAAAAAGGACGTCTTGGAGTTTATTGCATCTTGCCCAAAGTGTGCCCAACATAAAGTATCCCGCCAGTCGCCTGCGGGGCAACTGGTTCCACTATCCGTTCCCCGTCGACCATGGACCCACTTGTCGATGGATTTCATTACAGACTTACCCATGTGCAACAAGTTCAATACCATCTGGGTGGTAGTTGACCGGTTCACCAAGATGGCACACTTCATTCCTCTCACCGGTCTTCCGTCAGCTTCCAAGTTGGCTCAAGTATTCATACAAGAGATCTTCCGACTCCACGGTCTTCCTGAAGAAATTATCTCAGATCGAGGAGTTCAATTCACAGCCAAATTCTGGCGAAGTTTATGTCAAGTCCTCCAAGTCAAGCTAAAGTTTTCCACGGCTTACCATCCTCAGACCAATGGTCAAACCGAGAGGGTGAATCAGGACTTGGAGGCCTTCCTCCGCATCTATGTGTCCCCCTCTCAAGATGACTGGGTTCAATTACTTCCCTGGGCCGAGTTCTGTCATAACAACCAGTATCATTCTTCATCTGCTTCAACACCATTCTTCACTAACTTTGGATTCCACCCTAAAGTTCCTGAGTTCCAACCGCTTCCAGCAACTTCTGTTCCCGCAGTGGATATCACCTTGCATCAGTTTGCCAATATCTGGAAGAGCGTACGATCAGCTCTGCTCAAGGCATCGTTCAGGTACAAGAAGTTTGCGGATAAGAAGCGTCGAGCAGTTCCTGCTCTCAAGGTGGGTGATCGGGTATGGTTATCCACGAAGAATTTGAGGTTAAGAGTTCCCAGTATGAAGTTTGCACCTCGCTATATCGGTCCTTTCAAGATTGAACAAGTCATCAATCCTGTTGCTTACAGACTCCAGTTGCCTCCCTTCTTAAAAATACCCAGGACATTCCATGTTTCCCTGTTGAAACCGCTGATCTTGAATCGGTTTCATTCCTCACTTCCTCCAACTCCGAAAGTCCAAACTCAACGAGGCGTTGAGTATGAAGTGGCCAAGATCCTGGACTCACGTCACCGTTACGGTCAACTACAATATCTTATTGACTGGAAGGGTTATGGTCCTGAGGAACGTTCATGGACCAATGCTTCTGATGTCCATGCTCCTGCCTTGGTCCGGAGATTCCATTCCAAGTTTCCTCAAAAGCCAAAGAAGTGTCCTGGGGCCACTCCTAAAGGGGGGGTGCTGTCACGATCCGGGTATCTGGACGCCATTTCTTACCCATCAGATGCCTCCTAAGGCTGGCTCAGCGCTCCAGGACCGGATCCCATCTGTTATCCTAATGTTCACATTCCTGCATCCTCTCCTGTCTCTCTGAGATGCTGTCACAGTAACGCCTTATTACATCTGGCATGGCGTCTCCCGCGGCCTCCGCCGCCGTCCCTGAGCTTCTGCATGCAGAGTGTCAGAGTGGCGATTACGTCAGCCGCGGCCTCCGCTGTGTCCGCGTGGTTGGATGTGCACTTGTCAGCCTGGCGTCTCCTGTCTCCAGTGGCCGGCGCCGCCATTACTGTTTTCATTACCACATGGATTACAAACCAAACTTCCCTCCAAGTGTCTGCATGGGCGCAGCCATCTTGGATTCTGTCAGCTGATCATTTCCTCCAATCTGTTGTCAGTATTGTTAATCTGCATAATTGCCTAGCCAATCCCTTCCTTGCTGCAGGTATAAATACACTGTGCCTGAGCAAGGAAGGCGTCAGTGCTTTGGTTGTCAAACCTAGTTCCTGTTTGTCTCTCTCCTGTGATTGTCTTCCAGGTTCCAGCTCCTGTCTCAAGACTTCCACCATAGAGACCCGCACCAGCATTCCACCTGCGGTGTAGCCTGACTCTCCAATCCATTGTGGATTCATCTGTTTCCAGCTACAACATTACCTGCTTCCAGCTCAGCTTCCAGCAGAGTACAGCTTCCCTTAAAGGGCCGGTGTCCTTTCTACACTTTACCACTCTCCACCGGTATTATTATTTCTCCGCTCTCAAGTTCTACATTTCAGTTCATATTTCATCGCTCCCAAGTTCATTTATTATTTAACTGGTTCCAGCCAGTATCCACTCCGTGCTAACAACAGTCTGGTTCCAGCCAGTATCCACAGCAGCTGTTTTACCTTCAGCAACCCAGCTTTTCCTGGAACACCAGCTGGCACAATCCTGGGTTATCTCCATTGCTACAGTCGGGCCTGGTAAGGACTTTCCATCTAGAAGATCATAAGAACTATCTCACACTACCAGTGCCCTGTGGCTCCTGCCATCCTGTAGTACCCAGGAACTGTATTTATTATTTGCTGACTTTTACGTTTTCTTTTACTGCTGCTGTGTTGCGGAGTTGTCATAATAAACATCATTGACTTTTATCCAAGTTGTCGTGGTCACGCCTTCGGGCAGTTATTATTCATGTTACTTACATGTCCAGGGGTCTGATACAACCTCCCAGGTTCCGGTACATCTCAGCCCCTACAACTGAGGCTGCCTCCCGTCAGCTCAGGCCCTCAGTTGTGACACTTGGCTGCATTGGGAGAGGAATCAGCAGCAGAAAGAAAGAAGTAATAATGCCACTGTATAGGTCATTGGTACGGCCTCATCTAGAATACTGTGTTCAATTCTGGAGGCCATATCTTCAAAAGGAAATTAATACATTAGAGACTGTACAGCGAAGGACAACTAAAATGGTGCATGGCCTACATCACAATACATACCCAGAAAGACTAAAAAAATCTCAATTTATATAGTTTGGAGCAGAGAAGGGAAAGGGGCACATGATAGAAACTTTCAAATATATCAAGGGTTTTAACAAAGTCCAGGAGGGAAACATTCTCCAAATGAAGAGAAGCAATAGGACACGAGGACATACACTGAAACTGGAGAGGGGGAGGTTCAGGGGAAATTTGAGGAAAAATTACTTCACAGAAAGGGTAGTGGACAAGTGGAATAGCATCCCATCAGAGGTGATAGAGGCTAAGACAGTAGAGCAATTTAAACATGCATGGGATACACATAAGGATATCCTTACAAAAAAGGATCAAATAAGGATTGAGCTAAAAATATGGTAAAAATAAATAAATAAATAAATAAATAAATAAATAAAAGGGCATACTAGATGGGCCAAGTGGTTCTTATCTGCCATCAAATTCTATATTTCTATGTACAGTGTGACACTTATCAGCTCTTAATTTCTCCTTACACCCCAAATCTTATATGTACCAGAACATAATGAAACAAGGTCAGGGAAACAGGTACCATCTCCTGGGGTAGATGGCAGTGTGCAGCAGCTGAGAGATTATTTATTTATTTATTTATTTACTTACAGTTTCTTAAGGCCCATACACACTTGACGATGCACACATCGTTAACGACCGTCGTTAACGACTTCCCTTGAACTTCCCTTGAACAGCTGAGCAAACGACATGAGCATACAAACTACCAACGACCAAAGACGAAAGACCAAAGACGAAAGACCAAAGACCATTCATCGTTGAAGCATCCAAGCTGAACAGTTTATTAAAATAATGAGCTGGGAACAGGGCTGGTGAACAGTGGCTTGGTCGTTGGTCTTTCACACCATACACATTCAACGACGTCTCTGGTCAGTAACGACCATAGTGGAAATTGAGCATACATGCTCCACAGATAAGCGAGGGTCGTTAACGTCCCGCGGGGCCGCGCATCGGTGGTCGTCGGATGCATACACACTTGACGATATAATGAGCGACGTCGTTGATGAGGGCTGAAATGAACGACGTCGTTCATTTTATCGTCAAGTGTGTATGGGCCTTTATTCTATATTTCTATATTCTGTTGTGCTTTAAAATTAGAACAACAGTAATAGAACAAAACTGGGTAAAAACAGACGGACATAGAGGTAATAAGGCCCTTCTCCCAAGCTTACAATCTATAGGGAAATAGGCATTGATACACAAGGATAGATGCTAACTATTGCATAATGGTCCACCAGATTGCTAGGTTCTTAATGGGTTGTATGATATGATCACCCAGCAATTTTGGCAAAGGGTTAGGAGGGTGTGAGAGTAAAGAAAGACAAAATATGTGATGTTATGTGTACTGTATAGAGAGGATGTAATTAGATAGGGAAGCATTGAAGGTTTATGCAGGTGGGTCTGGAATTTGATAGGCTTGTCTGAAGAGGTGAGATTTCAGGGAACGTTTAAAGGTTTAGAGGCTAGAGGTGAGTCTTATTGTTTGTGGGAGGGCATCCCATAGAGTGGGTGAAGCCCGGATAAAGTCTTCTAATTTTGAGTGGGAACAAAATAATACGTGTGGATGAGAGACGCAGATCTTGTGCAGAGTGAAGAGGTCGGTTAGGAAGATATCTTGAGATGAGTGAAGAGATGTATGTTGGTGCAGTTTGGTTAATGGCCTTGTATGTAAGTAAAAGTATTTTATATTTAATACAGTAGAATACCGGTAACCAATGGAGGGACTGACAGAGTGGATCTGCAGATGATGAACGTCTAGCGAGGAAGAATAGCCTCGCAGCTGCACTCAAAATGGATTGTAGTGGTGAGAGCCTATGTTTGGGAAGACCAGTCAGGAGACAATTACAATAATCAATGCGGGAGATAATAAGAGCATGGATCAGAGTTTTTGCTGTGTCTTGTGTAAGATATGGTCGTATTTTGGATATGTTTCTTAGATGTATGTAACATGATTTTGAGACAGATTGAATGTGGGAAACAAAGGACAGTTCAGAGTCAAGTATGACACCTAGGCTGCGAGCTTGTGTGGAAGGGATGATTGCCGAGTTCTCAACAGTGATAGAGATATCAGGTTGGTAACTACTATTGGCCGATGGAAATATAATTAATTCTGTTTTGGAAATATTAAGGTGGCGAGATTACACAAGACGGTTGGTTTGGTGCAGCTGGCCTTAGCCAGTTTTATTGTGCAGATAAACAGAAATAAAAATCAAAATTAAAATACCTTGCCGGCTGGCACTAACTAAACACAGGATAATCCTAACTCACTTATCAAAAAAATACAAAGAGAAGTTTACCAGGCACAGCTCACTGGTTTTCAAACGCAGGCTTCTCTCTCACAGAGACTCCATAGTCTCTCCTCTTTCACTAGGCAGTATGAGAGACAGATGATCAGGCTGACAGTTTTAACACACACTTACAGCTGAAAGCCCTAATTAGCCTTCTGTGAGGCTCACAGCTCAAATACCCAAACTGGGCCTAAATGGATGGAGAACCCGCCCTCTCTTCTCGCATCCAACCCCAGGACCCTAATCCGGTCCTTGCCAAAAGCCAAAAGCTTTCAGCAGAACCAACACAATATTCCTGGGGTTTTAAAACCCATAGGTCAGAAACTTGGAGCAAATATACCTGCCTTCCACCACTATTGCAGTGATCTTGTCACAATACTTATAGGCATTGAGATGCTTAATAGCATTCAGTTGGAACAAATAGGATCCTTTGTTATACACACTCATTAACAAAGATTGGCAAATATAAAAAATGGAACATATACTAGCACAATTCATGACTGTCCTCGCCAACTCACTTGTATCATGAATGATTGTTCCATCCAATGGCGGCTCCAGAAGTGGAGCTGCAGAGCAGTCCAAAATTCAAATAGGGGATCCACACCAACTGCCACCCCAAACGCTGCCGACCATTGCCGCCAGGGACTCATTGGCAGTTGAAAAGCTCTGTCTCAAAAGCCAAGCCGATAAAGCCAACCAAGTAAGGTACCTGTGTAGAAATGGACCTTGTCGTAGCAGGTCTGGATGAAGTGAAAGGTGCCACCCGGGGCCTGCCAACATTCTAATAATGTCCAACCTGAGTGGCCAGTCTGGAGCCACCAGGATTACCAACAACTGCTGACCCTTGATGCGCTTGAGTACCCGAGGCAAAATAGGAGTCAGATGAAACAGTTAATGCTAGATAAAAGTCCCTCAGAACCAACATGGCATCCACTGCGAAAGCCAGCAGAACCCTGGATCTCGCACAAAACTGTGGAATCTTGAAGCTGAGTCAAGAGGACATGGGATGTACCTGCAGAGGGCTCCACTTGCAAACTAACTGTTGGACGACTTCTGGATCGAGAGACCATTACCCTGGGCAAAACATGATACTGCTAATGAAGTCTGTTTCCTAATATTCCACTCCCGGGATGAATACCACTGATAACACCGGAACAGAGGTCTCTGACCAGAAAAGTATTTTTGCTTCGGCGGCTGCGCTCTTCATGCCGCCTTCATGAATTACATATGCCACTGCCGTGGTGTTGTCTGACTGAGTACGAACTGGCCAGATGATCAGGACGGACTGAGCTTCCCAGAGAGCCAGAAAGATGGCTCAGAGCTTGACCACATTGATTGATAGAGCAGTCTCCGATGGTCTCCCTGGAGCCTAAGATATAATGTTACAGCACCCCATCCTAGGAGACTCGCATTTGTGGTCACAAGGACCCAATCCAGAGTGACCAAGGATTGTCCTTTGAGGAGATTATCAGAATCCAGCCACCAATGTAGAGGCTGTCTGACAGAACAATAAACTGAGACGAGAGAGATGCTGACCGTTCTGTCTAATTTTTGAGAATTTCCCACTGGAAATCCTCCGAATGAAACCTGGTGTACTGAATGATCTCGAAGGTGGATACTAGAGATGAGCGGGTCCATTTCTCAGGGGGAACCAGACCCACCCGAACATTGCGATCCGAGCTGGGATCCGAGTCCAGCTCGAGTTTTCCTGCCTTACTTAGATCCGAAATCGAGGCACAATGTCGTCATCCCGCTGTCGGATTCTCACGGGTTTTGGATTCTATATTAGGCCCCTAGTGATCACGCCATTTTACTCTGGCTGTGTAGGTTGCAGTGAATGGAAGTGTCACTGCGTTGTCCATCCAGGGGTGCTCCAGTGGTGATTTGTTTTGTCCATCAAGGGGCTGCTGCTGTTAAAGAGGTACCTTTGTCCTCCAGGGGTGCTGTGTTCCTTCAAGGGGCTGGTGCTGCTCTGTTCGCCGATGCTGCTATATAATCATCAGTGTACAGACAGTGTACTATGGGAGTGATTAATTCCTGATCGCTGCTGTGCGTTTTCGCACAGCTGGCGATCGGGTCCTAACTGTGCATGCGTATGCACTGCAATACGAACATGCGTTGGACAACAAAAAAGGGCATCGCTGGTCAGCGACAGAATGGTGCGAAAATTCTGATCGCACGGGCGTTCGCAAGGTGATCGACAGGAAGAGGCCATTTATGGGTGGTAACTGACCATTTACTGGGAGTGTCAGGGGAAACAGCGTCGTTCCCAAGCGTTTTCAGGGATGGAGTGTTACATCAGCCCTGGTCCCGATCAGCCTTTTCTAATCGCACTGTAGAGTAAGACCTGGGCTGCGCAGGGACTGCACACAGTGGATTTTTGCAGCTCTGCAAACAAATGCAAACGCAAACTTGCACAGCGAATTTACACTCCCCCTGGGGGCGGCGACTATCTGTACGCAGGACAGCAAAGTTAGCAGCCCAGCAATCAGATCTGAATCACCCCCAATAATACATGTATTGTGAGTGACACTGTAGGTGGTCCCTGCTTTGTTGTACATAAAGGGGTCATCTGCCAATCTAGGGGTGCTCTGTACCAGTTAAATAATATACCATTTAAAAAAACTATAATATATATATATATATATATATCATGGCATTGGGGCAGCGTTCCGAATAGATTATAATCGTGTCCCGGTGCCCTCCTAGGTACCATGGCAGGTCCACATCACAGAAGCAATTTTTCAGCGGCACTCAGGTCAAAAAGCAAAGTGAAGCAGAGGTATTACAACGTTTCTGAGAATTTATTGTCCCTCCGTCATCAGGTAAAACAAACGTACAATAACATACCTTATACCTTATAGGATCCCCACCACATGTGTTTGCTCGGCGTGCAGGTCTGGAAGGCGGACGTCCACTGATGACGACCGCTTCCCACCTTGCGTCACCATAGCTACCAACATAAACAAAAAAACATACACATTTAAAATGAAGTGGCACACTGGAACCCACGATAGAAAACACATGGACAGCTACATTGAAACAGACACCATAAGAGCTGTAACACAGTATAACAAACTAATAATAATAATAATAATAATAATGATAAAACACATACAGTAATAGATTTAACAGCATCACAGATATCAGGCTAATATCATGCATTAAAAAAAACTTTAAATAGAGCTGATATTATGTGGTTTACATTTAATTTAGAACTCCTGAGCTAATTTGGTCTGACATCCATGATTCCTTTATCATCCAAGTGCTATTGGTGGGTGTTTTATAGTATCAGCTCTATTTAAAGTAGCAATGGTGACGCAAGGTCGGAAGTGGTCGTCATCAGTGGACGCCCGCCTTCCGGACCTGCATGCCGAGCAAACACATGTGGTGGGGATCCTATATAAGGTATGTTATTGTACGTTTGTTTTACCTGATGACGGAGGGACAATAAATTCTCCGAAATGTTGTAATACCTCTGCTTCACTTTGCTTTTTGACCTGAGTGCCGCCGAAAATTTGCTTTTATATATATACAGGTTGAGTATCCCATATCCAAATATTCCGAAATACAGAATATTCCGAAATACAGACTTTTTTGAGTGTGATTGAGATAGTGAAACCTTTGTTTCTTGATGGCTCAATGTACACAAACTTTGTTTAATACACAAAGTTATTCAAAATATTGTATTAAATTATCTTTAGGCTGTGTGTATAAGGTGTATATGAAACATAAATAATTTGTGTGAATGTACACACACTTTGTTTAATGCACAAAGTTCTAAAAAATATTGTCTAAAATTACCTTCAGGCTGTGTGTATAAGGTGTATATGTAACATAAATGCACCCGGTGCTTATATTTAGGTTCCCTCACCATGATATCTCACTATGGTATGCAATTATTCCAAAATACGGAAAAACCCCATATCCAAAATACCTCTGGTCCCAAGCATTTTGGATAAGGGATACTCAACCTGTATATATATATGTGTGTGTGTGTGTGTGTGTGTGTGTGTGTGTGTGTGTGTGTGTGTGTGTGTGTGTGTGTGAAGGGTGCAAACAGCGCTAACCAACATAAACCAATTGCTTATTGTAAAATTTAGATATTAGTTTCTCAATAAAAATTAAAGTGCATACAGGTACATAAAGTGCATACACAAGGTGACTCAAGTGTAAAAATATAAATATATAGATAAATATATAAATATAACACCCCCAAAATTGGGTGTCGCGACCTGATTTCAAAGCAGTCCAATTCCAGAAATAGACCAATTTTAAAAATGTTCTAGTGGTAAATCAATTGCGCCTTCAGTGTTAGACAAATGGATATAATGATATTATCCCCAGGTAATCAATCAAATGTGCGTACCGGAAATGGAGGGATCAATCGCCTTAAATAGGGTATCTTTATATCAAGAAACCTTGTACTCCTCCTCCTCTTTAGACTCGTCCCGGTATAGGTGTAGAGTTTATGTGTGCAAATATGCAAAAAAGTGTTTCAATTATTGCTCTTAAAAAGTGATATAGTGCTAATATGCATGCAATGTCACAAAGTGATTACGTGCAATGAAAAAAGTGCTAGAGTGCTTAAATAATTAAATAATGAATTAACTAATACAGCTGATCAAGCTATTAGATAATGTGCTGACCCAATCTAGGTAATGTGCTTATTTACCAATTCATAGGGGTGCAACACCAACTTTAAGTGAGTGAAATTAATGTACTCATTATGTATCGCACTCACATTTGCATTGCACTCTGTTGGAGGGTGCCCTTGTTCACTCAGCAGTAGTGAGGTACCTTGAAAGTCAAAACAGGGCTCCCAAAATGGGAAGAAAAAATCTCTGATAGTGTAGTATCATTAATAAAAAGGTTTTAATAACAAAATGACAAGAAAAAACATATAGATGGACTCGTACAATTAGTTAAAAAACATGATGCTTATCTGTAGTTTCTCATGGATAGAGCGGGGAGCCAGCAAGTGCCCAGTATGTCCAATGCGTTTCGGCCCTTTGCTCAATAGTGGGACTTCCTCAGCTGTCAGTAAATATATTTTTTCTTTTTATTTTATTTATTTATTTTTTTTTTTCTGCTAAACCCCAGTGTACTATACTATTATTTTTCTACAAACGGACCAGCACTCCTCCCTCAGCGGAATTATTTTGCTCCAGTGTCCTCTGGAACAGTAATATATTCTCCAGTATGTACAAACAGCAGCACTTAGAGACTTTTAGATGACGTGTGTATATTTCACATCACAAAGAAATCCCAACGTTTCGGGCACACACACCTCTTTGTCAAGGTTACACACCTGCTGCTATTTGTACATACTGGAGAATATACAGTATATATATATGTATATATATATATATATATATATATATATTTATTTATTTATTGTGCTAAACACCAGTGTGTACTATACTATTATTTTTCTGTGACACTGCCGGTCAGACCACAGTGTATAATCATAGAAGTATTGTGATACTGTAGGTGGTACGTGCATTGTTGTACATAAAGGGGTGCTGTGTTCATCTAGGGGTGCTCTGTTTAAACAAAATAGAAGCTAAATATTGATAGAGTCAGTTATTACCTTAGAACATAAGCTATATACTTATTATGGACTAAGTACGCAATTGGCGCACGGAGTACCGTAAGGGTACGCACTTAGCGTAGCAGACGCTTATCGTAGGTGCGATGCACGAGCGGCACGTACGCTCACTGACTGACACACAGTAAACCTTGTTAATAACACTCTGTATGGGTATGCTTATACTGTCAACCTTAGTACTGTAATATTACCACAATGTAACACTTATTGACCTTGATAATATAAAAGCTGTTTGAGCTATTGAGATGCTCAGAAACCCTATTCAATAACTGGTGAAACACACAAGACCTGTTAAGGTTCCAACACCTTCGTAGAAGATACTTTAGTATAAAAAGAGGAAAAACAGTTACAGCTTATACACTACAGACCTAACATCAATATCTAAACAGAATAACAAGAAATAAATGTGAACAATAGCGAACGATCGCAAACAGAATAAACACAAAGAGAATAAAATGGCAAACACTTAAAGGATAACAAAATGAGAACGAATGGCGTACATAAAGAGTAACAAAATGGCTACAGAGAAACTTACACACGTGGGAATGATTCGCAAGCGCGTCCTGGACCAGCCCTCAGCCTTCAGTGTGAAAACCTTTGTAGAGAGAGTGAGTGCTGGTCCAGCAATGGTGGCCTTTATATACACGACATACAGTAACAATACAATGGTCCCTATAATATTATAGTTCATTGGACACAGGAATGTGTCTCTGCATTATAACAAAAGGTCATAGGTGGGTTCGAACAGGTAGGCTGTGTCTATTTCCAACTGCTCAGGTGGGAGGTATCCTCAGGATTCCCGCCGCATGGGTAATGAACAGCAAATACAGTAAATGTCTCTAAATTACTTTTAAACATAACTATACGCAGGAGCGTACAATCTCTTCCTAACCAACACCGAAATGTTACTTTTAAAATACTCTACAGCTGGATACTAGACATCACCGTTCTACCTTTGTCTGACCCTTCATATCATGCAAAGAGGAATTTCTCTGTCCAAGAACCGTTTACACTAAACATACTTTCTAACATTGTTAAGGGGAATATTCACTATAAAACACGCTATGAAGGTAAAATATGTTATGATCGAGTCGCCCGCTAGACGCTCACAAACTCTACCGTAAATGCGCATACATCGCGCGTGATCGCCGGAGCGATCTTACGCAATTTGCGGATATGTGCACGCACGGCAGAGCTCATGCACGTGCAGCGGGCATGTGCATGAGGGGTTAGTACATGGCATATGAATCAGGATATTTTTCGACTTTGACAGTCCACCCTTTGGCAGTCAACAATAACTGCCACTATCTAAACAATTTAAGCAGAAAAATATATTACCATGAAATACCTCATTATGATTGGGAGTAGGGAGGAGAGGAGGAGATGGGAAATGTATGACCTAGTGGGATAGTAAAAGCATGTGTGTATGAAATCCATGTCTGAGGGGTCATGTATCATCGTGCCGTACGTGTTCTAAAATAAGCTTCGAGGTATTGCGAAGTATACATTGAATCCTTCTCATCCCGTATTAAGGGTCTGTAAGTGGGCTAACAAACTCTACCGAGCTCTTTTCGGCTTTTAGTTCCAACAAATGGGGGTGCACATTAGTTGATGATACATGAAGGGGGAGAATATGTGAGTGCTAATATATGTGCCTATATTACCTGTCGACTATGTGTGTCACTACCTGAAGATAGTAGAGATGAAGATAAGAAACATGCGTTATAAATGCAGTCGTATGATTATGTATGTGGTCATCTTTGGGTGTCTTGTTGACGTCTTGTCTGATGTTTTGTCTCTTTACTGTATCTTTGCTGTAAGTGGCAAGCAAAGCTCTTCAAGTGTCCATAAAAATTTACAGACTCTAAAAGCTCATTAGGTGTCTGTGACACAGTTCATCAGTGGTCTGTATAAAGGAAAAAAAATGAGAAAGCGCTATTCACTTTGGTATTAAAAATATTTTCTTTACTAATATAAAGATCACAATGCTATAAATACAAACATGTACCGGCCGGTATGACAATTATAAAACAATTAATAACATGATTCCTAAATCATCACACAATAATATATTTCTATTAATCACCCTTAATTAATCAGAACTATCACTGCTTACACTGGATGTATTTACTTATATATTGGTATTATCCTTTCATCTCAGTATGCATAAATTAATCTGCACCTCTAATCTAATGCTTCAAAATATAAGAAAATCCAGATAGGTTTCACAATGGATTAATCAATAATTAGTAGGTTAGGCATGCATGCATTCCATTAAAAGACTGAAGAATGGATTAGTATGTTTCCAGTTCCAACTGCACAATGGGTTAATTTGTATCCAATAAGTCCCTTATGCATACATTTATTAGTTAGAGGCAGTGTGCAAGAAAGATTTCTTCTTTTCATACAGAACCAAACCCTCCAACCACTTTCCTTTTTGTGGGAGGTATGAATCAGAATTAGTCGACAGTGTTAGATTCAGTCCAGAAAGAAATACATTAGGCAAATGCTCTCTATTAAGCCACAACCTTTAACCAGCCACTTCTCACACAGTTAGTTTGGTTAATTAGATGAGGCACATATAATCAGGTGAGTTGTTTATAGTGTGATACGTTTCCACAAGGACTAGAGTGCATTTAGCAGAAGCACTCACTAGCAGCTTTATCCTTGATGGCTGTTACAAATGCCAGCCTGAGTGATAAAAACAGTCCTTCCCCTGTGCACTGGGGTAAGGAGAAAACAGTTCACCAGCCGGTATTGAGGGTTTATGAGCCACACGAATAAATGTAGCAGATGATGGAGAATGCTCTCCTGACTCACAACTCCTCTGGTATGCCCACAAACGCGTTTCTCCGCCTCAGGGTCCGTTTCAGCGGCTTCATCAGTGTGTAAAATAGCTGCCCGTCACCTCAGATCCTTAAATACCGTTTTTTCCGGTTCGCGCATGCGCACTGCGCTCGCAGTTCAAGCCTCATTTCCAATTTTACCCACTGGGCATGTGCAGTCAGCGGGCTTTTGATCCAAGTCTCCTTTTGAGCTCACTCAGTCTGGAAATAACCATACCAAATACAATATCTGACGTGTAGTCATTTCTCCTCATTAGTTAATATCTATATATATATACAACTGGCTTTACATTTTCATTATTAAGAAGGTGACATGACAAGAACTTTTTACCCCCATTAGTGTTGTAATTAATATAATAAGTTTATGTAAATGCCATCTAGTGGCCAATATTAATATGACACCACTCAACCTATATCATCTATAATTCATTTATTTATTCATTTTATTAATAGGCTCAAATTGTTTATTGGTATTTGTATTCCAATGACCAATCTATTACTTTATACTATGTATCATAAGTTACATGATCAAATTCCTAGGAATTTGATCATGTAACTTATGATACATAGTATAAAGTAATAGATTGGTCATTGGAATACAAATACCAATAAACAATTTGAGCCTATTAATAAAATGAATAAATAAATGAATTATAGATGATATAGGTTGAGTGGTGTCATATTAATATTGGCCACTAGATGGCATTTACGTAAACTTATTATATTAATTACAACACTAATGGGGGTAAAAAGTTCTTGTCATGTCACCTTCTTAATAATGAAAATGTAAAGCCAGTTGTATATATATAGATATAGATATTAACTAATGAGGAGAAATGACTACACATCAGATATTGTATTTGGTATGGTTATTTCCAGACTGAGTGAGCTCAAAAGGAGACTTGGATCAAAAGCCCGCTGACTGCACATGCCCAGTGGGTAAAATTGGAAATGAGGCTTGAACCGCGAGCGCAGTGCGCATGCGCGAACCAGAAAAAACGGTATTTAAGGATCTGAGGTGACGGGCAGCTATTTTACACACTGATGAAGCCGCTGAAACGGACCCTGAGGCGGAGAAACGCGTTTGTGGGCATACCAGAGGAGTTGTGAGTCAGGAGAGCATTCTCCATCATCTGCTACATTTATTCGTGTGGCTCATAAACCCTCAATACCAGCTGGTGAACTGTTTTCTCCTTACCCCAGTGCACAGGGGAAGGAGTGTTTTTATCACTCAGGCTGGCATTTGTAACAGCCATCAAGGATAAAGCTGCTAGTGAGTGCTTCTGCTAAATGCACTCTAGTCCTTGTGGAAACGTATCACACTATAAACAACTCACCTGATTATATGTGCCTCATCTAATTAACCAAACTAACTGTGTGAGAAGTGGCTGGTTAAAGGTTGTGGCTTAATAGAGAGCATTTGCCTAATGTATTTCTTTCTGGACTGAATCTAACACTGTCGACTAATTCTGATTCATACCTCCCACAAAAAGGAAAGTGGTTGGAGGGTTTAGTTCTGTATGAAAAGAAGAAATCTTTCTTGCACACTGCCTCTAATTAATAAATGTATGCATAAGGGACTTATTGGATACAAATTAACCCATTGTGCAGTTGAAACTGGAAACATACTAATCCATTCTTCAGTCTTTTAATGGAATGCATGCATGCCTAACCTACTAATTATTGATTAATCCATTGTGAAACCTATCTGGATTTTCTTATATTTTGAAGCATTAGATTAGAGGTGCAGATTAATTTATGCATACTGAGATGAAAGGATAAGACCAATATATAAGTAAATACATCCAGTGTAAGCAGTGATAGTTCTGATTAATTAAGGGTGATTAATAGAAATATATTATTGTGTGATGATTTAGGAATCATGTTATTAATTGTTTTATAATTGTCATACCGGCCAGTACATGTTTGTATTTATAGCATTGTGATCTTTATATTAGTAAAGAAAATATTTTTAATACCAAAGTGAATAGCGCTTTCTCATTTTTTTGCTGTATTCTATTGTGGAGGGGTTAGGATCATCCCTAAGAGTGTAGCCGCTCTCACTTTGGGTAGTGACAGCGCCAGGTGCAAATTTGTATTTTAGTCTGTATAAAGGGTCATCAAACTCTTCTTCCAGGTGGATGTCTTTGTACCTTGGAGAAAACCAAAGGAGAAACGGGTGAAAGAAACGGACCGTGGAATCACATTTTATCACAACATTGTCTCGATTGACGGGTCATAAATTAAACTAGTTGTTGTTACAATGCCCTCGCTCCTCAAACTCATCAATTTGGTACTACGCTTGCAATTCATTAAAATCCGAACACATCTGAATATCAGACCAATCATTATGACAACTCCTAGGATACATAAGAGGAACTTCCCTACAGTAACGACAACATTTTGAGCCCATTCTCCTAAACCTGAGAACCAATTACGTGGGTCCAACCATGATACCCAGCCGGTCAGTTCATTACCCACAGAAGCAAGGGTAAGGTTGTGTCTCCTTCGGAACTCCCACTTCAATTGCAAGATATCGTCCATCTTTTGATCTATGACCTCTGTTGGGTCCTCAGTGCTGTTTGTGATATACGTACAACACTTCACTCCATACTGAGTTGCTAGGGTGACACAATACCCTCCTGTCACTGCTGTGATGTAATTTAGAACCATCCTGTGCTGGATCAGTTCCGTTTTGTAAGCTTGCAATTCTCTCCCAGTATACCTGAAGGTGTCATCATACATCTTGGTGATATTGTCTATCAGGTTCGCTAGCGCGGTAATGTACCTAAAATTTATAACTCCTCTGGCGGTACGGGTGATATCTAACGCGAGTAGGAATTGAATCCCGGTGGATTCGTGGATCAAATCAGAGGCTGCATGCTCTGTCCTATCTATAAGGTGTCTTTTTACAATGTGTTCATAATGGGTGTGAGTGTAAGGAGCTTGAGCATTGCGGTGAACATCTTTCATCTTTTCATGGGTAATGGTCATTACTTCCGGTAACACTCTTCCAATGTAACACAATCCCTCTGAGTTTGGGGAAAGCCACTTATACGCCTTCCTCCCACATATGAAATATGCATCATCGGGGAGGACATATGGGACAGAATATGACATCACCATATTACAAACCTTCCAGGTGAAAACTCCTATCCCTAATTCTCTCATCTGACTAGTACACGTATCAGGTTGTATGATATGCGCACAGTATCCTGGTGATACTTCTCCAACTCGCATGGGCCTACTTCCTAGAGTGTACCTATATTGGAAATATTTTCCAGTGTTGGCTATTTGGCGTATAAGCTCTGAGTCGATGGGCATTTTATCGGCTCTGTGTGAGAATGTCATGGTTCGGTTGTTCCATGTCACTTCCCAATTTCCCGGCTTTCGGGGATTGGAAATGTTAAAACATATTAGGGACCTATCTACATGGTATTGGTGGAGCTTCAAACTAGGAGGGAAATAAATATTAAATTTCTTGTCCACCGGTCTCCCACCTCTTAATTCAAGTACCTCATCTATCGTTAATGAGTATGGCACTAGTCCTGACTTTCTATGACCTTGAGGTACTTGTGAGCACACCCAGCATTCCGATTGGTTTAAAACCTTACCCACTAATGAGTGATAGTCACTCAATGGATGATGGTCCATATTGATATTAATTCTGGACTGACATCTCTGAATGCACCCGTCCTCAACTATGTTATCACAATTTCTACATATACAATTCTCTTCAGCTAACAATCCTTCACAATGTCTATTAATGTCATGGCTACCAGATCGTTTTCTGATACTCGCCTTTACTCGGGGATTGTGTTGCTCTTGGAATTCTACGAATCCATCCTGATCATCAGAACCCATTCCAGATCCTTTCTCGACCTCACTGGTACTCTCACCGAAACAGACTGCTCTGGTCAACAACAGGAAAACACGAACTGCAGTCTCTTGGGGCGAGTCCATCTTACAGGAGGAGAAAGAGAAAGTTGTAATGGGGGAAA
This sequence comes from Pseudophryne corroboree, assembly GCF_028390025.1. NCBI lineage: Eukaryota > Metazoa > Chordata > Amphibia > Anura > Myobatrachidae > Pseudophryne > Pseudophryne corroboree. The sequence continues at coordinate 375,864,584 of NC_086449.1, forward strand.
GAAAACAACTATGAGGGAAAGAAAACTTGGCGCGACAACCGCCTCCGATCTTGTAATTCTCTGTGCTCAGGTGCTGTGACAACAGTCCTGCCTCTCAGCCTTCCCGGAACAGACACTCCAATGATATGGTTTCCTCCACACTCTGTTCTATGTCACGGGCTTTCTCTGGGTCAGCGACCTTCTTACAGTGGGACGAGTGGACCCAAGTCTCTCTCTCTGCAACCTTCAATGCTGTTGTGCTGGTCAGTAAGACTTGGTACGGTCCTTCCCAACGGTCAATCAGGCAACCTGAGCGTAGAAAATTCCGAATCATTACATAATCCCCAGGTTCAATGTCATGACAATTACTGTCTGGCAGATCAGGAATCACCAGCTTAAGATTGCTATTCTGATTCCTCAACTGCTTGCTCATCTTAACCAAATACTTTACGGTTATTTCATTGTTACATTTCAAATCATCCTGGGGGTCAATCATAACATAGGGTTGTCGACCAAAAAGAATTTCAAAAGGGGACAGATTAAGAGGGGCCCTGGGAGTGGTTCTGATGCTGTACAATACAAGTGGCAAAGCTTCTGGCCACAACAATCCAGTTTCAGCCATTACTTTGCTCAACTTGTTCTTAATAGTGCTGTTTACTCTTTCCACTTTCGCACTTGCCTGTGGGCGGTACGGAGTATGCAGCTTACTATTAATTCCCATTAATTTGCACATTACCTGAAAGACTTCACCTGTAAAATGGGTACCCCTATCACTTTCAATTATCCTAGGGATACCATACCTGCACACAAATTCCTGCACAATTTTCTTTGCAGTAAACGTAGCGGTATTTGTGGCAGCGGGGAACGCTTCAACCCATTTTGAAAACACATCAATACAAACCAATACATACTTCAAATTTCTACAAGGTGGAAATTGTATGAAATCAATCTGTATTACCTGAAAAGGGCCGTCCGTTGGCGGAATATGGGATGGTTCTGTTGGTATTGCCTTTCCAATGTTCTTCCTCAAACTGGTAAGGCATGTCATTGCCCTCTTGCTCGCATGAGAAGAAAATCCTGGTGCGCACCAGTAGGCTCTTACCAACTTGCACATACCTTCTTTACCTAGATGAGTCAGCCCATGTGCCGCCTCCGCTAAACTCGGAAGGTATGCTCTGGGTGCCACTGGCTTACCCTGTCCATCTGTCCAGAGTCCTGAGGACTCCTGGCCATATCCTTTTGACCTCCAGACTGCCTTTTCCTGTGGCAAACACACATTTTGCATTTCACTCAATTTCTGTGTGTTGACGGTATTGAATACCATCAGTTGTGTGGTGTCTGTCTGTCTGGGGGTATTGGCTGCTGATTTAGCAGCTTCGTCTGCTCGGCTGTTACCAAGTGACACTGGGTCTTGACTGTACGTGTGGGCTTTACACTTGATAACAGCCACTCTGTCAGGTTCCTGTATCGCTGCCAAAAGTCTTTTGATGTGGGTTGCATGTGCCACAGGTGTGCCAGCCGCCGTCATGAAATTTCTGAGGCGCCATAGGGCCCCAAAATCATGCACTACTCCAAAGGCATACCTAGAATCCGTGTAGATATTGGCTGACTTACCTTTAGCCAATTCACACGCTCTGGTTAGGGCAACCAGCTCAGCAACTTGTGCTGAGTGAGGTGGGCCCAGGGGTTCCGCTTCTATGGTGCTTTGTCATCTACGACTGCGTATCCAGTACACAAGTCTCCCGAGTCCGTCTGTCTGTGGCAACTACCGTCAGTGTAGAAAGTAAAATCTACACCGTCCAGTGGGTTGTCACTGATGTCAGGCCTTGCAGTGAAATTTTGGGTCAAATATTCCATACAATCATGCGTGTCAGTGTCTGTACTAAATCCTCCTTCACCATTACTCTCATCCCCCACCCTTTGTGCCTGTCCAGGCACACCTGGGAGATACGTTGCAGGATTTAGTGCGCTGCATCTCCTTATGGTGATGTTTACAGGGGCCATTAGTGCTAATTCCCACCTTGTAAACCGTGCGGATGAGACGTGTCTGGTTTGGGCAGAATTCAGTAAGGCTGACACTGCATGCGGTGTGTGTATGGTCAGGTTGTGTCCTAGCACTACATCTTCGCTTTTACTCACTAGCAATGCTATCGCTGCAACACTTCGCAAGCATGTGGGGAGGGATCACGCTACCGTGTCTAGCTGAGCGCTGTAGTAGGCTACCGGCCTGCTGGCATCACCATGCTTCTGGGTTAAGACACCTGCCGCACATCCAGCACTTTCCGTACTGTACAGTTCAAAGGGTTTCCCATAATCTGGCATACCTAATGCTGGTGCCTGCGTTAGGCACTGTTTTAGTCTCACAAATGCCAGTTCGGACTCATCTGTGTGCGAAATCCGATCTGGTTTGTTTGATGAGACCATCTCTTGCAAAGGTAAGGCCAGTATGGAAAATCCTGGGATCCAGTTACGACAGTACCCACACATTCCTAGGAACGTGCAAATCTGTTGCTGAGTCTGTGGCAGAGTCATGTCATGAATTGCATGTACTCTATCAGTGGTGAGGTGTCTCAGTCCTTGTGTCAAACAATGCCCCAAATATTTTACCTTGGTCTGGCATAATTGCAACTTATCCTTTGAAACCTTGTGTCCCGTATCAGAAAGATGAAACAGAAGCTGTTTCGTGTCTCTCAAGGACGATTCGAGTGAATCAGAACACAGTAGTAAGTCGTCTACATACTGTATCAATATTGATCCGCTCTCAGGTTGAAAGGATTGTAAACAATCATGCAAAGCCTGCGAGAAAATACTTGGGCTGTCAATGAAACCTTGTGGTAAGCGAGTCCAGGTGTACTGTACTCCTCTGTATGTGAATGCAAACAAATATTGGCTGTCGGGGTGCAGAGGTACCGAGAAGAAGGCGGAGCAGAGGTCAATTACAGTGAAAAATTTCGCAGTGGGAGGGATTTGCATAAGGATAACAGCTGGGTTTGGCACTACGGGGAATTGGCTCTCAACTATTTTGTTGATCCCCCTTAGATCCTGCACTAGCCTGTAACCCCTCCCCCTGCTCTTCTTTACAGGGAAGATGGGACTATTGGCAGTGCTGGACGTCCTAACCAGAATGCCCTGTTGTAGCAAGCACTCTATTACTGGGTAAACTCCTAACTCCACCTCTGGCTTCAGAGGATACTGTGGGATTTTTGGAGCTATCCTACCATATTTTACTTGGACTACTACAGGAGCTACATTTGCCATTAATCCAGTGTCTTGTCCATCCTTGGTCCAAAGTGACTCCGGTATCTGGGAAATCATTTTCTCTACCTTGGACGGACACCTATCTGTAACAGCAGTATGCGTCATTCACCTTTGTGGGGAATCTAGCATATCCTGTACTTCCTGAGCGTGATTCTCGGGTATATCTAAGAACACACCTCCAGGAGTACAATATATGACACACCCCATCTTGCACAGTAAGTCTCTCCCAAGTAGATTAGTCGGAGCCGATGCAGCTAGCAAAAAGGAATGCTTGGTCTGCAAAGGCCCTATCGTAATCTCTGCTGGTTTGCTTAAAGGGTAGTGTTGTACTACTCCCTTTACTCCCATGGCTGGAATTGTTCTACCAGTGGTCTTCATACCCACTGTTGAATTTATCACTGACTTGGCCGCCCCCGTATCTACAAGGAAAGGTAGAGTTCTACCAGCTATATCAATTGTGACTTCGGGTTCATTTCCAAGGCTCGCAATTAATTTCACTGGCTGCAGACTACAGGTGTGGCCCCACCCCTATTGTGTGTGGTGACCTCCCCGCAGCGCGCTGGCAGCTACTACATGTGAAGGGGGTAACTGGGAATTATCAGAGACTTGCCAGTCTCTCCTTGGTGGGTACCTCTTTGTTTCCCCTGCATGTGGCTCATAACTCCGTCTCTGCGGTCCCTGATCCCAATTTCGTGTGTCTTGTTGTTGTCTAGGGGGTTGGTATACCTTATATGGGTCGTTAAACATACAATTCCGTGCAATATGTCCTTCTCTGCTACAGTTATAACATTTTATTACATTTGACTTACCCACAGGGGTCTGGGGCTTTGGCTGAGGTGGCTTTGTTGTAAGGGCTTGTATACTTACTGCCATCAGCTTATCGCCCTGTGACTCCCTGTGTCTCATGATGTTCCGATCATGTTCAATAGCGGTCTCTCTCAAAGCAGCCACCAACAGACCTCGCCAACTTGGTTGAGTGGTCTGTACCCTTGTCCTTAACACTTCCTTTAAACCATCCATTAACACAGAAACTGCTACTTCACTATGATGCACATTTGTCTTAATGTCTTCTATTTCAGTATACTTAGCCATTTCCTGCAGTGCCCGATGGAAACACTCAGAAGCAGTTTCCCCTTCCTTTTGTCTTATGGAGAAGATTTTGTTCCACTTGACAACAGTTGGGAAATATACTCCTAATTGCATGTTGATCTGCTTAACATTTTCCTGATTGTATGCATCTGTGAGAGGCATCTCTTCATCTAACCTACAATCAGTGATAAATCTCGCAAGTCGATATTGGGGGGCAAACATGCCCTCAGCACTGTCCGCCAATCTTTGTTATTGGGTTCTGCGGAGTTACCTAGTTCTCTAACGAACCTTTGGCTTGCAACTAGATCTTTCCTAGGATCAGGGAATTCAGACATAATTGCTCTTAATTCTGTCCGGGAAAAGGGACAATGCATTGCAATGTTCCTGACGGGAGTGACTCCCGAAGTGTCAGTTTTCCCATTTGGGACCGCAATTACCCTGACAGGATTAAGTTCAATGACATCACTCTGGGTTGATTCTACAATATATGGAGTAATTGTTTCTGCGTAGTGTACAGTGCCGCACTTACCTGCCGACACGACCTCACCTGTCCCTCCACTAGGGGCCTTTGCTACTCCTCTTACTAGTTGGGCCATGCCCACTGTAGTCTCTGCTATGGTGGCTGCTAGAGAGAGTGCCGATATTGTGGTAGGCTCATCTTCCTGCTCGCAATCCTGGGGGAAGTTTAAGACGGAATACAACTTGCACGGGTTAGTATTAACATCAATACACTTATCTACTTTATTCTTATCACTAATACATTTATTAAGTGCATTTTTATCATATACCAGTGTGCCATTCTCTGCAGCCATTTTATCTCCTGTTATGTATGGTGGTGGTGGTGCGGTAGCTATCAGTTTCCTGATAGGATTGGAACCAGCTGCTTGAGCTAATCCTCTTTGTATCTCACCTTCCTGTTGCCATAACTGTAAATAATCATAATGTCTAATTCGTTGCTTGCCGGACTTTATTAGACATATCCTTCTCCTTAAATTTTGCAAAACCTCAGGATTAAAACTGCCTACCCTGGGAAACTTCTCCCCATCGTTCACAGTCATACGTTCCCACTCATTGCATAAAACCTCGGCGTGTGATCCATATTTCTCACACATTATATACCTGGCCGACCCAACTGGTCGCGGTACTGAATCAACCTGAACCTTGGTTGATCGCCCCTTACTTGAGCAACTGGCCCCCATTATTTGCAGGTATTGCTTTCTCAGCTAATTCCTACAAAAAAACCAAGTTCCCAGAGGTAAGGCGACGGTGAAAGTTCAACGAGTGCCTTCAGTCACTTTCGCCCACGTCGACCAATGCGCCCACACACTGCCTTAGCGCTGGCGTAGTCAACCCAGGGCCCCTACAACCTGAACCTCTATTTACTGGGGCGTGTGGGAGTATGCTACCCTCCCCAGTAAATATCAGTTGCTGGAGAATTCCTAAGTGATCAGCGAACCTCCATTAAAATAAAAAAAAACCTACACAAATCACGCTAGAATGTACAAATAGCGTTTATGATCCCGCAAAGCATACGCAAATTGCGTAGTGGGTATCAAGGTAACAAACGAATGCACACAATTACATGCGGTACAGTCGCAATGCGTATAAGTAACTATTACTTATCCGCAGAACGACCAGCGGAATCGGTTGTTTAGGCTGCGAAACCTTCAGCCGGAGCGTATTCTCAAAACGGGCCTATATGGGTACTGCGCCAACTCCCCTGGGTTGCGCTCACTACCTCTGACCTTTCTTAAGTCAGGGTCTTCAGAACTTCATATATGTACTTTTAACGGATTTCTGACTTTCGCGGACCTCCTGGTCTGCTGTAACACTAATTGCTCCTCTTACCTTATGGACTTTTAACGTGAGATGGCCTTCTCCCACGCCACCACGTGTTCACTTCACGGGTATCCTTCTATGAGATCTCGATTTTTCTCAAGGTTCACACCAAAAAAAAAAACTTTACTTGCATACGCACGCTCTTTCACTTCATATATACTTTGATTTTTCTGTACAGAAAATTTCTTTCATTCAGGTAACACAGGCTAATCCCAGAGGTAATGCAACGAGAGAAGGACCTTTTTCCTTTAAACTAAATTTTGGAAACTGAACAAATTTGTGCTATTATCTCGTGGCTTCCGTATCTACTACCAAAACAATGCTATCGTGTGATTTGTATTTAGTGGGCGTATCCGTACGCACGTTGCGTAATTACGCCACGTATGTAGGCCTTTGCGTTGCGTACGCTGTCTCGCACTCGGTGAGACACGTGTACACAGGCCAGATACGTCCGCAGTAACACAAATAACACGCTTCTATAAATGTAAACGATATTTAACTATGATCGTTTACTAAACACCACACAGTTTCATCTGTATCAACCCTTACAACTAGGCCAGGCTGTGTGCGTGCTTTACAATTACTCCCTTAAGTATTACTCTTTACTTTTAACTAAAATAGCAACAAATTTTCTCAGCACGTTATCAATGCAAATGGCAAACAGGAAAGTTAGATATGTGAAAGTACACAAATGAAAATACAGGTGCGTTGCGTGTGTTGCGTGCGCAATGTGCGCCAAACAGAAATTAACAGTTTTAAAAGACAATAGCTTAACGTTCTTACCTTTCGGTTCCGGATCCCACCAGCATCCCTACAAACCAAGCGGAGCAGACGCCTATCTGATCAGCACTACCGTATCCCCAACCAAAAACACGGATACAGGGAATACTACCTTCCTGCCCTTTGCTGATGGATAAAAGTCTGCCTGGTTCCGCTTGGCTGCCGATATGAGGAGGCCCGGACGATGCCCCCAATTGATAGAGTCAGTTATTACCTTTGAACATAAGCTATATACTTATTATGGACTAAGTACGCAATTGGCGCACGGAGTACCTTAAGGGTACGCACTTAGCGTAGCAGACGCTTATCGTGGGTGCGACGCACGAGCGGCACGTACGCTCACTGACTGACACACAGTAAACCTTGTTAACAACACTCTGTATGGGTATGCTTATACTGTAAACCTTAGTACTGTAATATTACCACAATGTAACACTCATTGACCTTGATAATATAAAAGCTGTTTGAGCTATTGAGACGCTCAGAAACCCTATTCAATAACTGGTGAAACACACAAGACCTGTTAAGGTTCCAACACCTTCGTAGAAGATACTTTAGTATAAAAAGGGGAAAAACAGTTACAGCTTATACACTACAGACCTAACATCAATATCTAAACAGAATAACAAGAAATAAATGTGAACAATAGCGAACAATCGCAAACAGAATAAACACAAAGAGAATAAAATGGCAAACACTTAAAGGATAACAAAATGAGAACGAATGGCGTACATAAAGAGTAACAAAATGGCTACAGAGAAACTTACTTATTGTGTGACACGGTAGGTGAAAATGAGCTGCAGCATTATTATTTCTGACTCATACACGTATTGTGTCGCACTGTAGGTGAAAGTGAACCGCAGCATTATTATTATTTTTGATTCATACACGTATTAAGTGATACTGTAGGTGAAAGTGAACTGCAGCATTATTATTAATGCCTCATACACGTATTGTGTGACACTGGTGAAAGTAAACCACAATGTTAGATTACTATTTATGGCTCATATACGTATTGTCTGACACTTGTGTAGCTGGTGATAATAAGGATGTTGATGAGGATGTTGTTTGTGTAAATCAAGCACTAGTGGAAACAGTTGTTACCCATGATATAAAAAAGCCCATCGTCATGCCTGGGCAAAAGACAAAAAAATCCACCTCCTCTGTGTGAAATTATTTCTACCCAAATCCAGACAAGTGTCAAGCCATCTGTAGCCTTTGTAAAGCCATCATAAGTAAAAGTAGGGACCTTAACCATCTAGGAACCTCCTCCATGTTATGTAACTTGCAGCGCATTCATCCATAGTTTTTGTCAGCAACTCTGGCTAAAAACTTAACAAATCAGTCCAGTGTCACCTATCTCCCCTCTCTCTGTTAGATCCAAGTGCCTTCAATCTCCACTACCAACACCTTCATCATCAACATCCTCAGTCATGAATGAAAGTAGTCCTGCTTTAAATTTCATAAGCATGACTGACTCCTCTACTATCAGGGATTCTTTAGAAGGTTCCTTGAGTGCTATGCCTGTTGCTGCTGTGAGTTGATCCAGAAATACCACTTGTAGTAGTTTAACAGACAATTGACTGCTAAACAATACTTTTTCAAGGGGGAGCAAGTATGACATCAGTACCCATTTGCACAGCGGGTTACTGACGCCATAACAGCTATGCTGGTATTAGATGTGCATCCAGTATCCAACATTAAGGCAGTGGGATTTAGACAATTAATTGAGTTCCTGTGTCCCTATCAAATCCATCTAGATTCCACTTCACTAGAAAAGCAATTCCCAGTCTGTACAAGGCATAAAAAACACCACCACCTTATTAGTGTCCCCCGTAAGGCGGTTATACCCACTGTCCACTTATCCACGGATATGTCGACATGCAGGACAGGGCAATGGTTGGTTTCTATGGGTTCGTATAGTTGATTAAACTGTCACTGTGCCATGTTGGAAGTTTAACTGCCACATGTTTGTGCCGCCCACTGCTGTTGCATAGCTTAGTCATCCAGCTACCTCTGTACAACCTTTTAACCCAAACTGGATGAAAATATTGTGAGCTGTGAGGTGGAAATTAGTTGAAATGAATGTTATTGAGGTTAATAATACTGTAGGAACAAGAACAGGCCCAAATTCTGTGATTATAGCTGTTTTTATGATTTTTTGACAAAAATACAGATCCAAAACCAAAACCAACACACAAAGGGTGGTTTTGGCAAAACCAGATACAGATCCAAAACACGAGGGAGGTACAGCTCCAACACCAAAACACAAACATGGTGTTCAGCACACATCTCTAGTGGATACCATTGTGCCCAACAGCTTCATGCAGCACAAGATCTGTAGACAAGGTACTGTTAGTGCTGACATGACCAAGCTCTGTAGGGTCAGTTCTTCTCTGGCAAGAACACTCTCTGTAGAGGGGTTGTCGAAGACTACCCCCAGAAACTGAAGGCACTGACAATGAAGTAGGTGTGACTTTTCAAAATTAAAAATACAGGATCCATCTATGACCCTAAAGTACTTGTATTGTGCAATGTAGGTGCTGTAAGTAACTGTGAAGCTGATTTGGTTTTCACAAGCAGATTATCTAAATAAGTTATAACCATGATAATGTCTTTGCACAGTAAGCTTGCCATCACAAACATATCTGTAGTGATCGGAATCGACTGTAAAATGGAGGAAAGAAGGATAACCTGCCCAAATTAGAATGTGAAATTACACAACACTGTCGTCAGTGAGGCCAAATAGTAGGTGGCTTCCATTCTGTGGATCACTGATCAAAGAGATTCCACATAAAAATGAACTAACCACAACCTGGTGTTCAAGGCGAGAAGATTTAAGATCGATGTAATGAACTGTTCGGCTAACAAAGAAGGAACAGGTTGAAGTAAGAACCCAATTGCCTTCTAGCACTGCAGAGCTGTTTTGCCGATTCCAAAATGGAACTTCTTGGTGAATCGCTGTGAAGGCCCTCAATGAGTTTGTTAGCTTATGTCCCCATGGCACAAGTTGCCCATGCTGAGGATAATACATTTTGGATAATGGCCCCAGAGCTTAGAAAAACGGACCTGAGACAACCTTCCAACTTTTTATCTTGTGGATCTGTAAAGGGCACAGAGCCCTGAACAGGAAGAACCATGGAGGCAGTTCCCACTTAGATACATGATCCGCTGGCAGTGGATAAAGCAAAGCAAAATTGCGAGGAATGAATAACATTTTATTTTGCATCTTCTAATCCTCGATGATGAAATTTGAACATATTTGAAGAAAATGGGAAAGTAACAACTGTCTTGCACCAAAACATGAATAGACCCACGGAATCCATTGGGAATCCACATATAAACAGACCAACGAGTGGCGCTCAGTCGCAATGATGTTCTCCATGCCATGACCAGAGGAAGATTCTAGGTCCTCACCCTCCAGGATGAAGTTCATCTCCTAGAAGTCACCCCCCCCCCCCTTCTCTTTCACTTGACAGTCTGTGCACAATGCCCCAGAGTCCACCTCTTCACCCTGTAATTTAAATATTACACTGGACATAAGTGCTATAGGTGTGCTTTCTGGTTTGACAGATTTGGCTATGTCCGTCATAGTCCCTATGGGTTCTCACTATGTATTGCGGACGCAGGCAAAATCAATTTCCAGATTGAGGAAAAATATATAGGTCACTGAGCACCCTCCTCCAACCATCACCAGAACAGATGGTAATAATAGATAATAAAATATGCATGTACTCAGCCTTCCCATGGAAGAGGAGAGGTTATGGAGGAGAGTAGCAGCATTGCCTTGCAGCAGGGTCACAAAGCACAGGATCCAGGAGAATTTTTTTTTTGTTTCACTTCCTCAGTAAACCAGGCTGGTCCACCAGTGCAGATATTAGCAGGGAAGACCAGCAGCTTGAGGCTCTGCCCTCACTGTACTGTGGCTGCAGTCATTGTAAGTGCTACTCCCCCTGTGTGGTTGGCGTGCTCACTGTAATGGAGCTGCTCCAAAAAAAACCAGCAAGATGGTGCAGCCATACAGGACAGCGCTACCGCTCCTCTAAAACAGTGAGATTGCACGCTGTCCCTGGGTCTGAAACCGGAGTGCTATGTGAGGGGTCCTAGGATTTGCCCCCCATAGCAGCTGCACCCAGCAAGCTGACCCACAGCTCCCGCAGCCGCTAGTGTACTTTTACTGTGACACCTATGTACTGTATAAAAGTACATAGCATCCCCCCTACAACATGCCCTACTCCATCAGGCACCTACAGAAGACTGGCATGATGGGGTTGCAGGGAGGGGAAGCTCAAAGTTTAAAGCAGTAGCTTAAGTAGCTTAAGTTCCAAACTCCAGTCCCAACCTGCAATCCCATGGTCCAGTGTTACCCAGTTTTGCTGCAAGAGAAAATATAGGAATGTAGACCAACTTATTTTTTATTTTGGCCTGTGCTGACAGTTACAAACACTGCACCTAGGTACCGTTTTGGGGACCTGTCTGTTTGGCCTTCTTCTTTGGATGTCTCTGGTCCAGGTAAGCAAGCCATCAAAATATCCTGCAGCTGCCCCAGTGGCGGAACTAGCGAGCAGTGGGCCCAGGTGCGACAAAATGCTTTGCCCCCCCCTTCCCTTCCTCATCCCATCCAAGTCCACCCCCTCACCCCTGGAGAGGATCTGGTGAGGGGGGCCTGCTCAGGGCCAGAGAAATGGATACCTAGCAACAGTGCCGTAACTAGACATTTTAGCACTGTGTGCAAGAAACGGCATCAGAGCCCCACTCCTGCATGCAAAACAGGGGCAGTGTGCGGCGTAGGCGCGCGCAAAAATACATAGGGGTGTGGCTTTGTGGGGAAGGGGTGTGGCCACAAAATAATACCAATTCATAAAACGGCGCACAGTAGTCTCCATTGTTCAAATTACGCCGCACAGTAGCACCACTACACCAGGTAGAGACCCTTTTACATCTTACGGCGGACAGATTCCCCTTTTTACACATTACGGCAGACAGCGTCTCCTTTTTACACATTACGGCAGACAGCGCCCCTTTTTATACATAGCGGCAGACAGCATCCCCTTTTTACACATAACGGCAGACAGCGTACCCTTTTTACATATAACGGCAGACAGCGTACCCTTTTTACTCATTATGGCAGACAGCGTGCCCTTTTTACACATAACGGCAGACAGCGTACCCTTTTTACATATAACGGCAGACAGCGTACCCTTTTTACTCATTATGGCAGACAGCGTGCCCTTTTTACACATAACGGCAGACAGCGTGCCCTTTTTACACATTACGGCAGACAGCGTACCCTTTTTACACATTACGGCAGACAGCATCCCCTTTTTACACATAACGGCAGACAGCGTACCCTTTTTACACATTACGGCAGACAGCGTCCCCTTTTTACACATAACGGCAGACAGCGTACCCTTTTTACACATTACGGCAGACAGCGTCCCCTTTTTACACATAACGGCAGACAGCGTCCCCTTTTTACAAATTACGGCAGGCAGATTCCCACTTTTTACACATTACGGCAGACAGTCCCCCTTTTTGGAAAGAAAGAAAGAAAGAAAGAAAGAAAGAAAGAAAGAAAGAAAGAAAGAAAGAAAAAATTATACTTACTCTCTCCGCTGGCTCAGGCTCCTCAGTGTAGCTTCTGGCAGAGATCACGATTCCCGGGCAGGAGAGAAGGAGGAGGAGGGAGGTGGAGGAGGGAGCCGCAGCAGCGCTGTGTTATTGGTGGAGGTTTGCCCCAAGTAGTTGTGCCCCCCGGTTGATTTTCACCCTGTAGCTGTGCCCCCTTTAGATTTGCACCCAGTAGCTGTGCCCCCAGTTAATTTGCCCCCAGTAGCTGGTCCCCCTGTAGTTGTGCCCCAGTAGCTGTTCCCCCTGTAGCAGTGCCCCCAGTAGCTGTTCCCCCTGTAGCAGTGCCCCAGCATGTGCCCCCTGTAGATATGCCCCCAGTAGCTGTGCCCCCTGTAGTAGTGCCCCCAGTAGTTGTTCCCCTTGTAGCAGTGCCCCCAGTATGGCCCCCCTGTAGATTTGCCCCCAGTAGTTGTGCCCTTTGTAGCTGTGCCCCCTGTAGTAGTGCCCCCAGTAACAGTGCCCCTAGTATGTGCCCTCTGTAGCTGTGCCCCCTGTAGTAGTGCCCCCAGTAGCTGTGTCCCCTGTAGTAGTGCCCCCAGAATGTGCACCCAGTATTTGCCCTCTGTAGCTGTGCCCCCTGTAGTAGTGCCCCCAGCAGCTGTGCCCTTTGTAGCTGTGCCCCCAGAATGTGCCCCCTGTATGTGCCCTCTGTAGTTGTGCCCCTTGTAGCTGTGCCCCCAGTGATAGGGACGTAATGACGTCTCTCCCATAGCAGCGCCGCACTGACACTAGGGGTCAATTTTGACCTCTAGCGTCAGTCAGTGATGCCGGCTGTAGCGGGTGCACACAGCGTTCGCTGCAGCCGGGGAGCGGGGAGGGAAGGAGGAGCAGTAGCGGCTCTTGCCACGGCGGCGCCCTCAGGGTAGCGGCGCCCCAGGCAAAAAGCCTGCTTGCCCGTGGCAAGAGCCGCTACTGACCCTGGCTTTAACTCGGCTCGGACCATGGACACTGAACACGGGTTGAAGCCGGAGAGTTCCATCTAGCAGTGGACACTTGAATATAATGTCATCTCCAAACGCTACTGTGGCCACCAATAAACTCATTTTAGGCATTACCCAGGTCGTACCTTTCACACATTAGCTGGAGCACTGGTCCGGGTTGAAAGTCCTGGGAATAACCCTGGTCGGTTGCAGGGTCAAAGACCCAGGACTGTAAACCTGGGTCTGACCCATTCAGACATAAACAGGAAACGAGTTGACTCACCGTGCCCTGGCAAATTCCCAGGTTTTTGCTTATGTCTGGATGGGGTATAAATAAGAATATCCTCAAATAATAGGAATAAAAATGTATAATACATTTATTCGTTTATATGTGAAGAATGGCCACATTTACAGCTACTACGATCTAATTTGATTGCTTATGTAGTACCCCAGGACTACTGTTATGCCCTAGGACTGACAGGACCCCAGCATCCCGCATTTTACACCATGAAGTTGACTAAAATGGTGGTTGTGTGCCCATGGATAATTAGAGACGCAGGCACACTGCCCACAGTTCTATGACCCCGCCTCTCTCCGCTGGTTAGACTTAGTAATTGCAGAGGGGGTGGATAGAGTGACATAATTAATCGGACCAACGTGATTGGATGACTTTTTTGAGCGGGATAGAACCGGGGACTCCAGCAACCGAAGGGTTAAAAGGAGCAGCAAACGGCGGGAAGGGGAGCTCGAGGAAGGAGACAGAGAAGGAGGAGCGTCTGACGGCTCCAGTTCGATCGCTGCTTGGACATCCTAGCCGCCCTGTGGAGGACCCGGGACCGTGACAGCATCCTGTCAGCCGGAAGGCAGTACCGCCCCAGTCTTCACTCTACCCAGCGTACCAGAGGGGCCTCCGGCCGCGGCAACCAGGGACCCAGGAGAGGCAGCGCAAGACCTCCAGTGTGCGGAGGTGCCGCACAATACCAGAAAGGTGGCTGACTACACGGAATTTGAGTGCAGAGCCCACGCCAGCCGTGGTGACAGTTCCGGAATCTACAGCAGCCTAGTCCCAGTGCCACGCAACCACACAGTGTACCTGAGGGGGTTCTGGCGGTGACAGTGAATGACTGTCAGCATCCAGCCAGCCGTGAGTACAAAGAGACATTCCCCTACCTCCGTAGAGGAGAGACATAACTGCAGCGGGGAGCCCTGTAACAGTTAGCGGGTCAAGGGACCCATAAGGATTGTGTGGGAGACATGGGGCAGACAAGTCACACTCTTCTCCAGGCACCTCATATGCCGATTTTGGAATTGAACAGAGACACAGTTATCAGTAAGCACCTACTGTTGTATTAAACCCCTGCATGGTCACCTTCTCTGACAGTATGTACTCACATCAGTTATAGGACATCACAGCGGCAACTTACCTACTGGCTCAAAAGGTTGTGTGGCATAAATGTGACACTCTGACATGGATATCATATTAACTTGGATTTATGGGGATATATGTGGCTATATAGGTACCATCACCCATATACTGGAGACAACCTAGGTGAGACACCTACATTTTCCCTAAAAGGAACCCTCACTTCTCAGTAGCTGGCACAGTGCAGCTGAAAGAGTTAACAGCTTTCCCTTGCTTAGGTTGCTAGGCAACGCCAGCAACCAAAGGACAGCAACTTGTGGAGCGCTGGGACCCAGGCGCAGACCTGCAGAGCAGGAGGAATTGAAGCTGCTGATTGGGTGGTGCAGAGAGGGAAGAGCAGAAGGTGGAGTTAACATCCAGTGTGTGTGCTCTGAGGTAACAACGCAGAGAGTGATGCTGCGCTGAGGTGATGCTGAGGAAACAGTAGGGAGAGTCCCGCTGAGGAGATGCACTGGTGAGAGACAGGGCTGTCGACGCTGCACGGCCTGAGAGCGCATCCAGACTGTCATCAGGGCCAGCACAGCGTGAGTATACTGAGTGCACTCAGGAAAAGAAAGTGCCAGTGACCCACCTCGCTTCTGCTGGGACACACGAGAGGCTGCTGTAAGAACTCTGGAGCTAGGGACCCGGCCGACCACTGCTGCTACCAACAAGTACTTATCACAGCCGCACTTACACCCCAGTCAGCATCCGCAATCAGTGACACTTCACACAGTTGAGCAAGACAGAGAGAGACTGAGTTAACCCACACAGTACAGTGAGATTTGAGAGTGCCCCTATTGGTAATTAGCACAACGCTGCATCAGTGTGCGAGCCAGCAAGGGTTCATGAACATTTAGAGACTGCTGTGAGGTGATTAGAGCGCAGTACCTCAAGGAGGTCTCCTGCAGCACAGAGATCAGCCCCATTATTGGGATACAGTGAGAGGCATGGACAACATCCCAGCTCAATGAGGGATAGGGATAAGTGTGCCTCCTTTATGGACTATTGTAAAGATCTGCAATCCCCTACACATTACTTTTAACATTGCCACCTCTGAGATATCTAAGGTCACTGCGATTAAATAATATATTGATTTCTATACATGTTTGAAAACCTGCTTATTTAACTGGAAAATACCGGACAGCCGGCAAGACTTTACCTCACCATTTTCCTAGTACTATCTTCCCATCTGCTGGTGCACGTTATCATTTAGTGACTGAATTGAGTAGGCACTTACGCGCCCTGTCCGCTTTGCATTGAACAGTATGCTTTATACTGTGCCTCAGTGACTGACTGCCAGTAACTAAGCAACTAACTTGACCTGCTTCCTTGAGCCTACAATTAATATTTCCATTGCTTCTGAACATAAACTCTTAACTAGGTATAGGCATTGGTTAAACTAACTTGCAGCATGAGAAGGGTAGACTGCCATCTACTGAATGTTTAAAGTCACTTCACTTGATAAATATTTTAGTGTATATGTGAAGGGTATATTGTGGTCCTATACCTGTACATGGAAATGTCATGTTGATATTAATAATACTATTGTATGTACAAGTTTGCATAACTAACTTCATGTTGTGACTCGCTTTTGCCTCTCAACTAGCTAATTCCAGAGCGGTGACCGGTTTGTTCCAGAATAATAAATCTTTATGGGTGCGGGCCGCACCCCCCTTGTGACGCCACTGTCACCGTCCTAATGTGTGGTGACTATTGCATTGGGTCCTCTGGGGTTAGGGTTCCTCATTCCTCTGCCTAAGGTTCCAGTAGTGAGATCCGGTTCCAGAGGTGATTCTGGGCAAGGGATCCAGATACGTCAACCGACTTCTGCACCTGCAGTTACATCAACACTCAACCATACTTACCTGTTACAACTTGGCGTCCACGAACAGGATTCAGGATGTCGGAACCAGAGGAAACTCAGACGCCCGCATCGACCACAGGCAGAAGGAGGCTACCCGCTTCACCTGGCCAGTCACCACCAGCTGCAACATCACAGCCTGCACCAATCACGATGCCTTACTATTTTGGGGCCCCATGGCTTCCCATATATTCGGGAGATACTAAAAAGGCTAGCACAAGTTATTTTAAAGAATTTAAAGAAAAATTAAGATCTATGTTCAGGCTGTACCCCCTTAACAAGGAACAAAAAGCGGAGGTCGTCATCGGGCAACTAAAAGGTGCAGCATTATGGGAGGTAAGATCCTGGGCTGGTGAAGAGCGAAAGTCGGCTGACGGCATCTTGAATAAGTTAGCCGGTATCTTCAACTTACAGACAATTCCAGACTTACAGACAATGTATGCCCGGAAGCAACAACCACATGAGTCCATACGAGAGTTTGCAATGGGGCTACAAGAAGCCATGCGGGCGATACAGGCCAGAGATCCAAAAGAGACTGAGAAAGCGGATGAGACCATGATAAACTTGCTTATAGAAGGAGCTAGGGGGGAAGCAACAAGAGCTCAGTTGCGAATGTGGAGGCATCAGAACCATGTCTGCACTTTTTTAGAGTTTAAGGAGGCGATGATGGACATCTTAGGCCTTAATCAAAATACAGATGTCAAGTATGGGACTGTGTCGGAGCCACTTGAGAGTGGAGTGCACGGAGACTCACCAGTAAGTCTGATGGCCGAACCCTTTGTCTCAAGAGGAACTGCTGTGCAACACAGTGTCGTCCACGAGTTGATGAAAGAGCTAAAAGAAATACGGCTGGAACAGGCTGAAGCTAAATTCAAGGGATGGTGCTGGGATCAAGGCAGAAAAGGACGACAGTGGTGGGATGTGCCATGTGAATCGGAGCGACGCCCCATGGATCAATTTGATGCCCAAGGAAGACCTATATGCAAGCTATGCAAACAGAGTGGGCACATCGAGAGGCAGTGTTCCAATGAGTCTTTAAATGACCTTACCCTGAGGCAAGGGACTGACCCTCGGGAGGAGATGCATCAGTAGGTCCATCGAAGCCGCGGTGGTGGCCTCGATATGTCAGAGAGTGTCCCCACCTAAAAATTCAAGTTAACAGAGTGGAGGTAGCTGCTCTTCTGGACACAGGCTCACAGGTGACAACAATCCAACTTGCAGAGTTTCAGAGACAATGGGACGAATCTGAAATAGTAAGCCCACCGAATACCTGGTTACACCTATTGGCCAGTAATGGACAGCAAATTAAGTTCCGCAGCTATTGGGAAGTTGACATTACTATCGGCAACGCTAACATGAAGCAACAAGGGTTTCTGGTCACACTACGTACAATGAATATTTACCTCCGGTCATTTTAGGAATGACCGTGTTGAAGAACTGTCCAGATGATTTGGTGGAGGCTCTTAAACTGGAAATGCAGTCTGCGGCCCCGATGGAGTGGAAGACTCTACAGCAGACAGACAGGTTGCTGGAGGGGCAAAAGAGATTTACCAATACAAGGGGAGAAGTTGTAAAGGCAAGAATCACTGATCGCCAACACGTCATCCTGCAACCAAATTCTGAGCATGTAGTGTGGTGTAAAACCCGGATCAGCCCTGGGGGGCGAGATTATGAGGCTATCCTAGAACCCTGCGACTTTGATGGACAGCAACCATTCACGGTGACATGAACGCTGGCTAAAGTGACACATGGGAGAGTACCTGTCCGGATATTAAACCCACATAGCTATCCAGTCCGATTGTTTCGATACTGTCCAGTGACTAGAGTAATTCTGGTATACTTTTAAGACATCCTTGGTGAGGATCTACCCAAGTTTACCAAGGGAGCGGTGGTTGGACAGACCAGTATGAGCACTGGTGAGGCTCCATGGTGGAGTGAAGTACAGATCAGCGGCCCAGATACTTCGGAGAGTCAGCGTGAGGGTGTACTTCGGGTTGTGCGCAGGAATGCAGATGCCTTTAGCCAGCAATTGTCAGACTTCAGAAAAGCTGAGGGAGACCAGCATCACATCCCTACTGGAACTAACCCGCCAGTTAAGGAGAGACACAGGCCTCTACCACCGGCCATGTACCAACCGGTGAGAAACATGATACATGAGATGAAAGAAGCCGGTGTGATACGTGAAAACCATAGTCCATAGGCAGCACCATTAGTGATTAGAAAGAAAGATGGCAGCCTCCGATTCTGTGTCGACTATCGGAAACTGAATGCGGTGACGCACAAAGATGCTTATCCATTGCCCCGGATAGAGGAATCGTTAAAAGCGCTATAGACAGCTCAATAATTCTCAACTCTTGACCTGACGAGCGGAAACTGGCAGATCCCAATGGCCCCAGAAGACAGGTAAAAGACAGCGTTCACAACTCTCATGGGTCTATTCGAGTTTGATCGCATGCCATTTGGGCTTTGTAATGCTCCTGCCACCTTACAACGAGTTATGAAGCACTGTTTGGGGCACAGGAATTTTGAGATGGTCCTGTTGTATCTGGACAATGTCATCATATTCTCAAAATCCTATGACGAGCACTTAAAACATCTAGAGGAAGTCTTCGTCCAATTGACCAAATGTGGTCTAAAGTTAAAGTCGTCCAAGTGCCATCTTCTCAAACCAAGTGTGCAATATCAGGGCCACATAGTTAGCTCTGGAGGGGTGAAGCCTGACCCCGCGAAGATACGGGTGGTGCGGGACTGACCTGTTCCCCATACAGTGAAAGACGTCCGCAGCTTTCTCGGCTTCGTGGGATATTATCGACGCTTTATCCAACATTTCGCCAATGTGGCAGCACCACTTCATGAGTTACTACGAGGCAAGTCGGGTCAAGAGATATGGGGTACTGCCCTGGTCGCATGGGCAGAGTAGCAGCAGAATGCTTTTGAACGGTTGAAGTCTGCACTAACGGAGGCCCCACTTCTTGCATATCTGGACTATGAGAAGCCTTTCCAGGTCTATACGGACGCCAGCCACCGGGGATTGGAAGCTGTCCTCTCCCAAATACAAGACGGACGTGAGAGAGTCATAGCGTATGCTAGCCGAGGTCTAAGGAAGACCAAAAGAAACAGCAAAAACTAGAGCACCTTTAAACTGGAGCTCCTTGCCCTCATCTGGGCCATCACCGAAAAGTTCAAGAATTATCTAACAGCCACACCCTTCGTAATTGTCATGGGCAACAGTCCACTGGTGCACTTGTCCTCCGCCCATCTTGGAGCGCTGGAGTAGCGATGGATTGCACGTCTTGCCAACTTCAGATATACAGTGTCGTACTGGAGTGGCAAGTCCAATGGAAATGCGGATACCTTGTCTACCCTCCCAACCCCCAAAGTCGCAGAAGAGGAAAGGGATTGGTCTGAAGATATTGAGACCCCTGTGTTCAAAGCTCCCAGGAAAAAAAACAATAGTTACCTCCGATCCTGTGACCGCCACTACCGACCTCACCTCCGAAAATGCTTCGCCAAATAGTCTTGGGTTCGACTGGCAACAAGTACAGGAAGCGAGTCCTGTGTTACAAGACCTAATGGGCCTCATCCACAGCAAAAGTCATCTAAGTCCCAGAGAGCCACTGCCGTCCCGGAACTGATCAAACTGTTACGCTACCGAGACCAAATCAGACTACGACAGCTGGGCCTTGTCGTCCGCACCAGCCTTGATCCCGGTACCCACCAGCCCATCTCTCAAATTGTAGTACCCAGACAGAAAGCTGACACATGGCTTGACGTCTATCACAGCCAGTCGAGGCACTTCGGGATCCAGAAAATGGAGGCGGTACTCTGACAGAGATTCTTTTGGGTCGGGATGAGATCTGATATTGACAAGTGGTGTCATGATTGCAGGATATGTAATTTGAAAAGACCAGCTGACAGGTCCCAGAAAGATCCTTTACATCCGATATTGAGCTCTTGCCCACTTGAACTTGTTGCTTTAGACTATGTGAAACTTGAGCATAGCTCCTCTGGTTTCCAGTATGCCCTGACCATCACCGATCACTACAGCAAATTCTTGATGGTGGTACCAGCACGTGACCTGACAGCAAAAACAACGGCTGAACTGTTCCTCAAGCATTTTGTCTGACCGTACGATTATCCTGACAAAGTTCTCACCGACCAAGGCCCTGCATTCGAGTCCCAGTTATTCCAAGAACTCTGTTCCCACTACGTTTGTAAAAAGTTTTGGACTATGGCCTATCATCCGCAGGGGAATGGCCTATGCGAGAGAGCTAACCAGACTGTAAGTGGAATGCTCCAAAGTCTTTCAGCAGAGAAACGTAACCAGTGGCCTAACCTTCTTCCGGAACTGACTTACCTCTATAACAATACGGAGCACTGCTCCACGGGATTCACTCCATTCTACCTAATGTTTGGGAGACAGGGCAAACTCCCAAAAGACTTAGAGCTGGCACCAGTGGTGGATGAGCCTGACACTGAGGACTGTCTGGGTGTAAGAACATTAGTACCAGATAGAAACTCCTCAGCAACTGGTTGAACAATAGATGGAAACGGTCCATCACCGTCAGGAGAAAAACTATAACTCTGATGCCTGGCCAATGCCTCTCAAGATCGGATATAAAGTTTGTAAAAGGAAAAATCACAGATCAAGCAAACTGCCATGTGGAAAGACGTTCCCTATGTTATTGTCCGAGTTCCAGGTGATGGACTATATACTTGCCAAATACAGAGACTCGATGGACATTTGAGTACTGTTCATCATGACCAAGTGAAGCTCTGCACCGTTGAAGACCCGGCAGTAGAGAAAGACTCACCACTGGCAGAGGGGCGGGGAACCCCAGAGGGCATTTCATTTCATGACCCCATAGAGCTCTTATTATTTATGGGTAGTGCAACTCCGAGCTCCATGAAACCAATAGCCCCAAGACCCAGGGAAGAGGTACCCACTAAATGTGATGATACGCTTTGTAATATATCTGATCAGGCTGAAGGGGTGCTTACCCCAGTTCCTAAATGCTAGAACACAGCACAAGAGGTACATTACCTTTAAAGTACCGCGATTGAAAGTTTTGATACAGTATGTTTCCTCAACCGCTGTTCTGTATATATGTATATAATGTAATAAGTATGTACCTACCTTGAGTATATTGTTTATGCTCAATATTGCTCTGCCACATTCAAGACCTCAGTGTGTATTTGATGAACGGTTTCTCAGAATTCTTGCCTTTGAAAATATCGCATGAGGTCACGCATGTTTTTAGTAGGTACCATCACCCATATACTGGAGACAACCTGGGTGAGACACCTAAATTTTACCTAAATGGAACCCTCACTTCTCAGTAGCTAGCACAGTGCAGCTGAAAGCGTTACAGCTTTCCCTTGCTTAGGTTGCTAGGCAACGCCAGCAACCAAAGGACAGCAAATTGTGGAGCGCTAGGACCCAGGTACAGACCTGCAGAGCAGGAGGCATCAAAGCCGCTGATTGGGTGGTGCAGAGAGGGAAGAGCAGAAGGCGGAGTTACCATCTAGTGTGTGTGCTCTGAGGTAACAACGCAGAGAGTGATGCTGCGCTGAGGTGATGCTGAGGAAACAGTAGGGAAACAGTAGGGAGAGTCCCGCTGAGTAGATGCACTGGGGAGAGACAGGGCTGTCGATGCTGCATGGTCTGAGAGCGCATCCAGACTGTCATCAGGGCCAGCACAGCACGAGTATAGTGAGTGCGCTCAGGGAAAGTGCCAGTGACCTGCCTCGCTTCTGCTGGGACACATGAGAGGCTGCTGTAAGAACTCTGGAGCTGGGGACCCGGCCGACCACTGCTGCTACTGACAGGTACTTACCACAGCCGCACTTACACCCCAGTCAGCATCCGCAATCAGTGACACTTCACACAGTTGAGCAAGACAGAGAGAGAGAGACTGAGTTAACCCACACAGTACAGTGAGATTTGAGAGTGCCCCTATTGGTAATTAGCACAACCCTGCACTAGTGTGCGAGCCAGCAAGGGTTCATGAACATTCAGAGACTGCTGTGAGGGGATTAGAGTGCAGTACCTCAAGGAGGTCTCCCGCAGCACAGAGATCAGCTCCATTATTGGGATACAATGAGAGGCATGAACAACATCCCAGCTCCTTTGTGGACTATTGTAAAGATCTGTGCAATGCCCTACACGTTACTTTTAACATTGCCACCTCTGGGATATCTAAGGTCACTGCGATTAAATAATATATTGATTTCTATACATGTTTGAAAACCTGCTTATTTAACTGGAAAATACTGGTGAGCCAGCAAGACTTTACCTCACCGTTTTCCTAGTACTATCTTCCCGTCTGCTGGTGCACGTTATCATTTAGTGACTGAATTGAGTAGGCACTTGCATGCCCTGTCCGCTTTGCATTGAACAGTACGCTTTATACTGTGCCTCAGTGACTGCCTGCCAGCAATTAACTTGACCTGCTTCCGTTGAGCCTGCAATTAATATTTCCGTTGCTTATGAACTTGAACTCTTAACTAGGTATAGGCATTGGTTAAACTAACTTGCAGCCTGAGAAGGGTAGACTGCCACCTACTGAATGTTTAAAGTCACTTCACTTGATAAATATATATTAGTGTAAATGTGAAGGGTATATTGTGGTCCTATACCTGTACATGGAAATGTCATGTTGATATTAGTAATACTATTGTATGTCCAAGTTTTCATTACTGACTTCATGTTGTGAATCGCTTTTGCCTCTCGTCTGACAAATTCCAGAGCGGTGACCGGTTTGTTCCAGAATAATAAATCTTTATGTCACCGTCCTAATGTGTGGTGACTATTGTATTGGGTCCTCTGGGGTTGGGGTTCCTCGTTTCTCTGCTTAGGGTTCCAGTAGTGAGATCCGGTTCCAGAGGTGATTCCGGGCAAGGGATCCAGGTACGTCGACCGACATCTGCATCTGCAGTTACATCAACACTCAACCATACTTACCTGTTAC
This sequence comes from Pseudophryne corroboree, assembly GCF_028390025.1. Classification (NCBI taxonomy): domain Eukaryota; kingdom Metazoa; phylum Chordata; class Amphibia; order Anura; family Myobatrachidae; genus Pseudophryne; species Pseudophryne corroboree. The sequence continues at coordinate 375,888,317 of NC_086449.1, forward strand.
ATAAAGATAAAGACTCTGTAGTGCCATTCAAGACTGCAACTTCTGTAATATTTGCCCCAAGGCATAGTGAACTCATTACTTCTCTGCTCCCACAAAACTCAGCCTCCTTTCCTCCGTTCTCCTATGTCAGCGCCCTTACCAAACAGCAATTTGTATCCTAGACTGGAGGAGCACAACTGCGGACGTTATAGTCGCTGAGATAATTCCCCATATCATTGCAATTGACTTGTTCCACTGGCGTCCCCTCCAAGCCTAGAAACCTTACCTGCACCTGTGAGACGGGATCTCCCCTGGCTTCAACTATATATATATATATATATATATATATATATATAGCATATGCAGGGCAACAAAGACCCCCACTTGTAAAACTTGCTTGTGTGCCCTCCTGGGGTACGGCCACCCCAAATGCAACCAAAGAAAAAGCAGGCGGCACTACAAGGCTTTTACGTAGGTGAATTTTAGTGCACGAAAATCAGTGCATATAATCAACGTTTCGGGGCATAACACCCCATCATCAGGATAACAAGAGTGTAAAACAGTGAACACATTTACACTTACAAACTCCCGCCTGCACCTGCCCGCTGCCGCATGCCGGTCCTGGACTCCGCCGCACTTCCGGTGACGTCTGACGGAAGTGATGTCGTCCTCTGGACAGTGCCGCCAACCGCCGCCGTGCCAATCTTCCTGTCACGTGTACCGGATGCGGCGTCATCCACAGAGCAGCGCCGCTGACGGGCTGGGAGGGGAAAACACAGGGCTAGTTACCATGGCAATCGCCAGGAGGCAACATAATAGCAAAAACTGTACTAACAGTGCATAATAAGCAAACTTGAAAAAAACAATACTATACTTAATGTTACATGCTGTAAAGTGCATCTATACATGAACTATACTTGCACAGAAAATGCTTAGTGCATAAAAATAAAAATGACTCAATAAAAAGCTACCCTGCACAGGATTCTGGGTAACCAAAACAATGCTATACCATACAACACATCATCATAATATGTTTTGAACTGTGCAATTAAGCGCAAAGATCCCTGAGGGAAACAACCCTTTCAGGGGACTAACAGCTCACTCTTATTTGAAATCTCTCACAGAGGAAATCATCTCATCTCTTAGATGTCTCTTGAATCCTGTGCAGGGTAGCTTTTTATTGAGTCATTTTTACTTTTATTTTTATGCACTAAGCACTTTCTGTACAAGTATAGCTCATGTATAGATGCACTGTGTTTTCCCCTCCCAGCCCGTCAGTGGCGCTGCTCTGTGGATGACGCCGCATCCGGTACACGTGACAGGAAGATTGGCACGGCACGACGGCGGTTGGCGGCACTGTCCAGAGGACGACATCACTTCCGTCAGACGTCACCGGAAGTGCGGCGGAGTCCAGGACCGGCGTGCGGCAGCGGGCAGGTGCAGGCGGGAGTTTGTAAGTATAAATGTGTTCACTGTTTTACACTCTTGTTATCCTGATGATGGGGTGTTATGCCCCGAAACGTTGATTATTATATGCACTGATTTTCGTGCACTAAAATTCACCTACCTAAAAAGCCTTGTAGTGCCGCCTGCTTTTTCTTTGGTTTTATATATATATATATAATATTAGACATTCGTGGTTACTTGATTTCAGTTAAAAGTGATTATTAACTTGGGCCCAGGTAAAGGGACATTCACTGTGTTACTAGGAGGGGTGATGTTTTGAACTCACTTGCTGCACTTCGTTTAATATTGTTCAGATTGTTATGCTATGATTTAAGAAGAAGTAAGTCGTGCTGCAAAGATGTATAAACATTGATCAGTGGGTTTGATATGTGAGATTTCTCCATACATATCTACATATTACACCTTGTTACTCTTGGTAATCTAATCCACGCTACAATAATATCTGTTAGAGAAATACGCTCCATTGTCAGTAACTTTGTTTTGGGTCTATTTAACACTCCAAAGAAAGTGATCACTTTTGCTCTGGAACGTTGTGCTTGATTGATGTGACCGATTCATGAATAAAGTGTTATATTTGACAGAGAATTACTCCTGAAAATTACTACCCGTGTTAACTTACCTTAATCGCTCCTCCAAGTGTCTAGGAAGGACACGTATGTAATAACTCCTTAGCCCAGACCAGCTACGCAGAAGATCCTAAATCAACAGCCGGTGAGTCCACTGCACACTTACACACACCTACCCCTTGTCCCGGGTATTACACTTATACATATTTCTATAAATGTATTTATGCTGATCCACAATCTTTTTTCTATAAGAAGATGCAGTAATTTGGTGCCCCCCCCCCCCCCCCCCCCCTCACACACACACACTTTGGAACCATGTAAAAAACACAGTAATAAACAGTTGGCAAAGTGACAACCAGCACCGTCACGGTGCATCCAGCACACAGTCCGTAGAAAAATACATAGGAATACAAGAAAGCTAACATGCACCTCAGATACAATATTGTGGAGGACTCTTACTGTCCAATTGCTGTAGGACTACAAAGCCCAGTATTGCAGTCAGGACCTAAAACCAATTAAAGAGGATTACCAACTTTCGGGGAAGGGGGGGGACACACAAAATGTGGATTATCCTGGCTGCAGAGAGGAGTCCCTAGGACTGGCTGGTGTTTTGTTATATACCTGATATAAGCCTTGAAATCACTGTATCACACACACTGGGGGGAGGCATCCAACTGGCCAACTGCTGAAGGACTACAAAGCCCTGCATGGAAGTTGGGACCTAGGACCACACGTTGGGAGGCAGCAGTTGTCCTGGCATATAGAGAATATACAGACCTTACCTCAGTGCCCAGACTAATTATCGGCTGCTGCTTCCTCTCGCCATTCCTCCTCTGGTGGAGCTGCCGTGCAATATGGGGGAGTCCCTGAGGAACAAGGCTGGGGGCAGACATAATTTAGACAGGCACAGGAGTGTGTGAACGGCCACTCCAGCCCCATTCATAACTGTTCTAGTTGCCGGGGCTGGGGGCGGTGTATCCCAGGAGTCCACATTGGTGGTACTGAGGAGCGGGGACCTGAAACGAGGGTTATGGGACCCGGCAGTAGGTAGACCCTTAGGGCCCTGTCCTCCTCTGGTAGAGCTGCGTGCAGGAAGGGGGAGGCACTGGGGAACAGGCCTGGGGACAGACCGCTTACACAGGCACAGGAGTGTGTGAGAGGCCATGGACTAGTGCTTTGAAAATGAAAGGGGGCAGCTGGAGAGTCCATGGCCACCGCCCCTGCCCCATTCATTAGCATTCTAGTTGCTGGGGAGTGGGGAGTTTCATTGGTGGTACCTGCTGTGAGGGTTCTTGGATCCGGCAGAAGGTAGCTCCTTAGGGTTGAGAGGAAAGAGTGGAGGCAGAGTATCCAACTCTGCATCCTCTCAGATTCTGCACCTGGGGCGCATGCCCCCTTATCCCCCCTCCTTTTCCCCCCTTCACCTCTAGTTGCGGCCATGATTAGATTTTTGTATTAATTAAATGCAGTATATAGTAGCGCTGTGCATAGTTTTTTTTAGATCTTGTTCAGTTTAATAGGAATTACAGCATATTTTAGGGCAGCTGTTTTTTGCTCTTCCTCCTATAATTTAGCAGCACATTGCATCTTGGTTGTGTGTCTTGGTAACACAGAAGTCCAGCTCATTCTCCAAGTATGGCCAACTCCTACTGCATGTGAGTGAGGAGAAAGACTCTAACAGCACTTAGGCTGGTGCTAGAATTACAATCCTGATCAGTGATAGTGTGAAGTCTGGGTACAACTGTATTATGTCATGTTACTGTGATTAGGCAACCAAGAACTATGTGTCACGATCCGGGTATCTGGACGCCATTTCTTACCTATCAGATGCCTCCTAAGGCTGGCTCAGCGCTCCAGGACCGGATCCCATCTGTTATCCTGATGTGCACATTCCCGCATCCTCTCCTGTCTCTCTGGACGCAGTCACAGTAACGCCTTATACATCTGGCATGGCGTCTCCCGCGGCCTCCGCCGCCGTCCCTGAGCTTCTGCATTCAGAGTGGCGATTACGTCAGCCGCGGCCTCCGCTGTGTCCGCGTGGTCGGATGTGCATCTGTCAGCCTGGCGTCTCCTGTCTCCGGTGGCCGGCGCCGCCATTACTGTTTTCCAGACCACATGGATTACAATCCAAACTTCCCTCCAAGTGTCTGCATGGGCGCAGCCATCTTGGATTCTGTCAGCTGATCATTCCTACCAATCCGTTGTCAGTATTATTAATTTGCATAATTGCCTAGCCAATGCCTTCCTTGCTGCAGGTATAAATAGGTTGTGCCTGAGCAAGGAAGGCGTCAGTGCTTTGGTTGTCAAACCTAGTTCCAGTTTGTCTCTCTTCTGTGAATGTCTTCCAGGTTCCAGCTCCTGTCTCCAGACTTCTGCTATAGAGACCTGCACCAGCATTCCATCTGCGGTGTAGCCTGACTCTCCGATCCATTCTGGACTCACCTGTTTCCAGCTACAACATCACCTGCTTCCAGCTCAGCTTCCAGCAGTGTACAGCTTCTCTTAAAGGGCCGGTGTCCTTTCTGCAGTTTACCACTCTCCACCGGTATTATTATTTCTCCGCTCTCAAATTCTACATTTCATCTACATTGCATCGCTCTCAAGCTTTATTTATTATTTAACTGGTTCCAGCCAGTATCCACTCCGTGCCAACACCTGTCTGGTTCTAACCAGTACCCACAGCAGCATTTTATCTACAGCAGTCCAGCTTTCCCTGGAACACCAGCTGGTACGACCCTGGGCTTTCCTCATTGCTACAGTTGAGCCTGGTAAGGACTTTCCAACTTGCAGATAATAAGAACTGTCTCATACCACCAGAGCTCTGTGGCCCCTGCCACCCTGTAGTACCCAGGAACTGTATTATTATTTCTCTGCTGATTTTTATGTTACTTTTTACTGCTACCGTGATGCATGGAGTTTGTCATAAATAAATATCATTGACTTTTACTCAAGTTGTCGTGGTCACGCCTTCGGGCGGTTTCTCTTCATGTTACTTACATGTCCAGGGGTCTGATACAACCTCCCAGGTTCCGGTACATCTCAGCCCCTACAACTGAGGCTGCCTTCCGTCAGCTCAGGCCCTCAGTTGTGACAGTAAGCACTGACCAAATGAATCCAGCCGGAGACCAGGATCAAGCGGCCAGACCGATGCAAGAACTGGCAGCCCGACTTGAACATCAGGAGGCTGCACAGGGCCACATCATCCGCTGTCTCCAGGATTTCTCTACTCGGCTGGATGGGATTCAGACAACTCTCCGTGGATCAGGCGCATCTGGGGCGTCAACCACAGTGACTCCAACTATAACCCCACCCACCTTACCCGTATCTGCTCCACGTCTTCATCTTCCAACGCCAGCAAAATTTGACGGATCTCCAAGATTCTGCAGGGGATTTCTCAACCAGCGTGAGATTCAGTTTGAGCTACAACCTGGCAATTTTCCCAGTGACCGTACAAAAATTGCCTACATCATCTCACTTCTCAGTGGCTCAGCCCTTGACTGGGCATCACCGTTATGGGAGAGGTCCGACACCCTGCTATTTTCTTACACTGCATTCGTGTCAACATTCAGGCGCATCTTCGACGAGCCAGGCCGGGTAACTTCAGCTTCGTCTGAGATTCTCAGTTTACGCCAGGGATCACATACTGTAGGACAATATCTTATACAGTTCCAGATCCTGGCATCTGAACTGGCATGGAACGACGAGGCCCTGTATGCTGCATTCTGGCATGGTTTATCCGAGCGTATTAAAGATGAGTTAGCTACCAGAGACTTACCCTCCAAGTTAGATGAGCTAATCTCACTTTGTACAAAAGTTGACTTACGTTTCAGAGAGAGAGCAACTGAGCGTGGAAGATCATCTGCTCCAAAATCTTCTGCTCCTCCTCCTCGCCAACTGTCACCAACTAAAGATGAACCCATGCAAATTGGCCGTTCCCGTTTAACTCCTGCTGAGCGCCGAAGACGTCTCTCTGAGTCTCTCTGTCTGTATTGTGCAGCCCCGTCTCACACTATTCATGCCTGTCCCAAACGTCCGGGAAACTTCAAATCCTAGCTCGCCAAGGAGAGGGCCGGCTAGGAGTAATGATCTCCTCTCCATCTCCTCAAGATTGTAATCTCCCAGTCTCGCTTCAAGTTGCTCAACGTTATCAGAACGTCATTGCCCTTCTGGATTCCGGAGCAGCTGGGAACTTTATTACCGAAGCCTATGTTAAACGGTGGTCCCTACCCACCGAGAGACTTCCTTCCTCCTTTTCCTTAACTGCCGTGGATGGCAGTAAAATTTTTGATACAGTTATTGCTCTAAGGACTCTACCAGTTCGTCTGAGAGTGGGAGTTCTTCATTCCGAACTTATTTCACTTTTAGTGATTCCAAGAGCCACACATCCTGTGGTCCTGGGCCTTCCATGGCTCCGTCTTCACAATCCTACAATTGATTGGACGACTACGCAAATCCTGGCATGGGGTCCCTCCTGTGCTGAGACATGTTTGTTTAAAGTGTTGCCTGTCTGTTCTTCCTCCCCCAGGTCGTCTGATGTTCCACCTCCTCCATATCAAGATTTCACGGATGTGTTCAGTAAAGCTTCTGCTGATATCCTTCCTCCTCATAGAGAATGGGACTGCCCGATTGATCTCGTTCCAGGGAAGGTTCCACCTCGAGGCCGAACTTATCCGTTGTCTCTGCCCGAGACGCATTCTATGGAGGAATACATTAAAGAGAACCTAGCAAAGGGGTTCATTCGACCTTCTTCTTCTCCAGCCGGCGCAGGCTTCTTTTTTGTAAAAAAGAAAGATGGTGGTCTGCGGCCGTGCATCGACTACAGAGGTTTGAACGACATTACCATCAAGAACCGCTATCCTTTACCCCTGATTACTGAGCTCTTTGACAGAGTTAGCGGAGCTACCATCTTTACAAAGCTGGACTTGAGAGGTGCATACAATCTCATCCGGATCCGTGAGGGTGACGAGTGGAAGACCGCATTTAACACCCGTGATGGACATTATGAGTACCTCGTCATGCCCTTCGGATTGAGCAATGCTCCAGCTGTCTTCCAGCGTTTCGTCAATGAGATCTTCAGAGACATTCTATACCGTCATGTCGTGGTCTATCTAGATGATATCCTCATTTTTGCCAACAATTTAGAGGAACATCGTTTTTGGGTAAAGGAGGTTCTGTCCCGTCTCCGTGTCAATCATCTCTATTGCAAATTAGAGAAATGCGTCTTTGAAGTCAAGTCCATTCCGTTTCTAGGGTACATTGTGTCCGGTTCCGGACTAGAGATGGATCCTGAGAAACTACAAGCAATCCAGAATTGGCCGGTACCCTTAACCCTCAAAGGGGTCCAGAGGTTCTTAGGGTTCGCCAATTATTACCGAAAGTTTATACGAGACTTTTCCACCATTGTGGCGCCTATTACTGCTTTCACCAAGAAGGGTGCTAACCCGTCCAAGTGGTCTCAAGAAGCCATGCAAGCTTTTCATCTTTTAAAACAGAGGTTCATCTCTGCGCCTGTCCTGAAACAGCCTGACATCGACTCTCCTTTCATCCTAGAGGTGGATGCCTCCTCCATTGGAGTAGGAGCGGTGTTATCTCAGAGGGCTAAAGATGGCCATTTACATCCTTGCAGTTTCTTCTCACGGAAGTTCTCCCCAGCGGAGCACAACTATGCCATTGGCGACCAGGAGTTGCTAGCCATCAAGCTCGCTCTAGAGGAGTGGAGATATCTGTTGGAGGGAGCTTCTCATTCAATCACCATCCTTACAGACCACAAGAACCTTCTATATCTGAAAGGCGCACAATGTCTCAACCCTCGTCAGGCCAGATGGGCACTTTTCTTTTCCAGGTTCGACTTTAAACTCCAGTTCTGTCCGGGCTCTCAGAATCGCAAGGCCGATGCCCTTTCCCGCTCATGGGAGCAAGAAAATGAGTCAGAGTCTTCAGACAAGCATCCTATTATAAATCCGTTGGCATTCTCCACGGTAGGGATGGACTCTACGCCCCCATCAGGGAAAAGTTTTGTGAAGCCGACACTAAGGAAGAAGCTCATGCATTGGGCCCATGCTTCCCGCTTTGCCGGACATACAGGTATCCAAAAAACCCTGGAGTTTATCTCTAGGTCCTATTGGTGGCCAACTCTGAAAAAGGACGTCTTGGAGTTTATTGCATCTTGCCCAAAGTGTGCTCAACATAAAGTATCCCGCCAGTCGCCTGCGGGGCAACTGGTTCCACTATCTGTTCCCCGTCGACCATGGACCCATTTGTCGATGGATTTTATTACAGATTTGCCCATGTGCAACAAGTTTAATACCATCTGGGTGGTAGTTGACCGGTTCACCAAGATGGCACACTTCATTCCTCTCACCGGTCTTCCGTCAGCTTCCAAGTTGGCTCAAGTATTCATACAAGAGATCTTTCGACTCCACGGTCTTCCAGAAGAAATTATCTCAGATCGAGGAGTTCAATTCACAGCCAAATTCTGGCGAAGTTTATGTCAAGCCCTCCAAGTCAAGCTAAAGTTTTCCACGGCTTACCATCCTCAGACCAATGGTCAAACTGAGAGGGTGAATCAGGACTTGGAGTCCTTCCTCCGCATCTATGTGTCCTCCTCTCAAGATGACTGGGTTCAATTACTTCCCTGGGCCGAGTTCTGTCACAACAACCAGTATCATTCTTCATCTTCTTCAACACCATTCTTCACCAACTTTGGATTACACCCTAAAGTCCCTGAGTTCCAACCGCTTCCAGCAACTTCTGTTCCCGCAGTGGATATCACCTTGCATCAGTTTGCCAATATCTGGAAGAGCGTACGATCAGCTCTGCTCAAGGCATCGTTCAGGTACAAGAAGTTTGCGGATAAGAAGCGTCGAGCAGTTCCTGCTCTCAAGGTGGGTGATCGGGTATGGTTATCCACGAAGAATTTGAGGTTAAGAGTTCCCAGTATGAAGTTTGCACCTCGCTACATCGGTCCTTTTAAAATTGATCAAGTCATCAATCCTGTTGCTTACAGACTCCAGTTGCCTCCCTTCTTAAAGATACCCAGGACATTCCATGTTTCCCTGTTGAAACCGCTAATCTTGAATCGGTTTCATTCCTCACTTCCTCCAACTCCGAAAGTCCAAACTCAACGAGGCGTTGAGTATGAAGTAGCCAAGATCCTGGACTCACGTCACCGTTACGGTCAACTTCAGTATCTTATTGACTGGAAGGGTTATGGCCCTGAGGAACGTTCATGGACCAATGCTTCTGATGTCCATGCTCCTGCCTTGGTCCGGAGACTCCATTCCAAGTTTCCTCAAAAGCCAAAGAAGTGTCCTGGGGCCACTCCTAAAGTGGGGGGTGCTGTCACGATCCGGGTATCTGGACGCCATTTCTTACCTATCAGATGCCTCCTAAGGCTGGCTCAGCGCTCCAGGACCGGATCCCATCTGTTATCCTGATGTGCACATTCCCGCATCCTCTCCTGTCTCTCTGGACGCAGTCACAGTAACGCCTTATACATCTGGCATGGCGTCTCCCGCGGCCTCCGCCGCCGTCCCTGAGCTTCTGCATTCAGAGTGGCGATTACGTCAGCCGCGGCCTCCGCTGTGTCCGCGTGGTCGGATGTGCATCTGTCAGCCTGGCGTCTCCTGTCTCCGGTGGCCGGCGCCGCCATTACTGTTTTCCAGACCACATGGATTACAATCCAAACTTTCCTCCAAGTGTCTGCATGGGCGCAGCCATCTTGGATTCTGTCAGCTGATCATTCCTACCAATCCGTTGTCAGTATTATTAATTTGCATAATTGCCTAGCCAATGCCTTCCTTGCTGCAGGTATAAATAGGTTGTGCCTGAGCAAGGAAGGCGTCAGTGCTTTGGTTGTCAAACCTAGTTCCAGTTTGTCTCTCTTCTGTGAATGTCTTCCAGGTTCCAGCTCCTGTCTCCAGACTTCTGCTATAGAGACCCGCACCAGCATTCCATCTGCGGTGTAGCCTGACTCTCCGATCCATTCTGGACTCACCTGTTTCCAGCTACAACATCACCTGCTTCCAGCTCAGCTTCCAGCAGTGTACAGCTTCTCTTAAAGGGCCGGTGTCCTTTCTGCAGTTTACCACTCTCCACCGGTATTATTATTTCTCCGCTCTCAAATTCTACATTTCATCTACATTGCATCGCTCTCAAGCTTTATTTATTATTTAACTGGTTCCAGCCAGTATCCACTCCGTGCCAACACCTGTCTGGTTCTAACCAGTACCGACAGCAGCATTTTATCTACAGCAGTCCAGCTTTCCCTGGAACACCAGCTGGTACGACCCTGGGCTTTCCTCATTGCTACAGTTGAGCCTGGTAAGGACTTTCCAACTTGCAGATAATAAGAACTGTCTCATACCACCAGAGCTCTGTGGCCCCTGCCACCCTGTAGTACCCAGGAACTGTATTATTATTTCTCTGCTGATTTTTATGTTACTTTTTACTGCTACTGTGATGCATGGAGTTTGTCATAAATAAATATCATTGACTTTTACTCAAGTTGTCGTGGTCACGCCTTCGGGCGGTTTCTCTTCATGTTACTTACATGTCCAGGGGTCTGATACAACCTCCCAGGTTCCGGTACATCTCAGCCCCTACAACTGAGGCTGCCTTCCGTCAGCTCAGGCCCTCAGTTGTGACACTATGCAGGAGGAAAAGATGTAATAAAAGTTAAATATCAAAGAGATGGTCCGGTTCCCATCCATTTGTAAACCGTAAATTTACTTACCTGCCATACCAGTGTCAGCTTCACATTCCAACTTTCTTGTTGCTAAACATCCATGTACAGGTGCAAATATCCAGTTTAACATCCACTGTATTTTGGGAAGAAGCTAAACCTTGGCTCTACAGAACGATGTGTCTGAGGAGCTAATTTATAAAGGCATTTTCACCAGGTCTGGAATTTTCAGCAGTTCTAGGGATGGTCATTGGTGGAATCTTTGGTGGTGGACACTGCAAGGGCTTTGAATGTAAATCATGAGGAAACTTGCTGTTGCATATTTAAGAAGAAAAGTGGCAGAACCTGTGCTATTGGCTGCCCTCCTGTTCTATCACCATCTCAGAATGACAATAGCAGATGCAACTGATGGAAAAAAAAAGCTTATTATTAAAATAAAGCATGTTTTTTTTTAGTTACAATTATATTAAATTAATATTATTTGATTGTGACTGTTTTGTATTATTTTTATTTTTAGTTGTGGCTATATCTGCACTTGGAAGCCCTGAGACCGGGCTCCAGGTACAATATGCATGTGGGATCCTACATACTTAAAAGAAACCAGCAATGCTATGTTACTGTAAGCAAGCATCGCTCAGCTGCTCCAGCAGGTTTTTTCAATAAATTCGATCAGGGACATGCAGTCAGGGAAGGCAGTGCCTTCCCTGTCATAATGATTAATATAATACAAAGAAGATATTTATAGCACAGATTCTGTGTCACATGAAAGCATACCCCTGTCAGTCTAACAGATGTGATTGGCCCAGTGGATCCAATGCTGCTGGAACTGCTGGGTAGCGGGCATATGCAGTGGCGGTAAATGGTGGAGGTAGCGGGTGTTCGCAGCGGTAGGACCCGATGGTGATAGTGTGGATGGCAGCTGGCCTGGATCCGGCAGGATCCAGTCCCTGCTAGCCATTGTTCACACTTCGGCAGCGCATACCCATTTAAAAAATGGCGCTGTAGAGCCATTTTTGAAATTCAAGATGGCCACACCGCGAGCCAATCATAGAAACCCCCCCAAGCAGCCGATCTATCGGAAATCAGCTTGACGATTTTTTTTTTCTTTATACAGCCCTGCCGCTTCACTTGAGAGTCACAGTCAGTGTCTCCCTGCGCAGGTTCACATGAGCCGCTGGCTGCTGCATGTAGGGGGAGCTCGCTGCAGCTCCTCTAAGGCAGAGAGGAGAGAGGTGCAGTGTATGTTCACACTCCCTGCCAGCGCCGGCCAGCCCACAGGACAGTGACTCTGTCTGGACTGCAGCGAGCCAGCGGGGACTAAGGTGATCACGGTAAAATGACTTACATCGCCGATGACCGCATCATTTGCTATACAGAACCGGCGCCCCCTCCCCCAGCATACTGTAGTACAGTATGTTAGGATGGAAGGAGGAGGGGGGGAGGGCGGTTCTGCATTGTAAATGATGCGGTCATCAGCCGCCAGCTGAGTGTGGGAACCGGGAGGGGAGGGGCCGCGGGCGCTGATATTTTATATTTTATTATTTATTATATTATATATTTTCATATATGACTGTGCAGAGTCCCTGTCTGCCTATATTTGTGGTGGTGGTGGTGGTGGTGGGAAAAATTAACAGGCCTCCTGTGTTTTGTCTTGCCTGCATGTGTGTAGGGGAATGGGGGGTGGACGGATTGGTGGTGCCTATGCTGGCAGTATGGAGGGGGGGGGAGTAATCATGGTGCCTGCATGCTGATAAATTGGGGGAGGGGGGTTGTGGTGCATCAGTCCATGTGGGGGAGGGCGGGTCGTGGTGCATCAGTCTATGTGGGGGAGGGTGGGTCGTGGTGCATCAGTCTATGTGGGGGAGGGCAGGTCGTGGTGCATCAGTCTATGTGGGGGAAGGGGGGGGTAGTGACTGTGCTGTCAGTCTATGCTGGGGGGGGGATGATTCAGGCAGGAGATGGAGTTCTCCGACACAGAATAATGACATCACACGGGGGTGCCTGACCACATAATACGGAATTGAGTAACACTGAAACGTCGGTGAACCATTCGTCTTTTGCCTGATTATTCCTGCAATGAGTGCTGCCTCCTAGGCAACTGTATATTCTGGAGTTTTCTTATTTGTGAAGGCACCTGCACTCACATTATGTTACATACTGAGAGGAGGGCTATGTATATATATATATATATATATATATACACAGGTTGAGTATCCCTTATCCCAAAAAAAAATATATATATATATATATATATATATATATGGTAGAACAGTCAATGCGCAATCTGTTTTCCAGTCTGTGGAACCACAAGTCCCAGCTCAGCAATACAAATCCAAGACCAACCACGTATGTCCAACTGGTTCAAATAAAGTCCCGGTAGCACTTATATCTTTGCGATCGGCGTCTCCTTTTAGCCAATATCCACTATAGGCAGATAGTAATTTCTAAAATGAGAATAAGAAAGGACGCCTCATAGTGCATCAATCCGTTTAATCAAAAATGTATTTAGGATTCTTCACACACATATGGTTTAAAATCACGTACCAGAAGCGGCGGTTTCAACCACCGTAAGTTTTACAAGTTTAACACGAAATATTAAAAATAATTTAGAAAACCACAGTGTGCCTAGACATTTTAAAAATTGTCAGAAAGGTAATCCTAGCGCAATGAGGTTTATAGGTTTAGAGAATGTGAAACCGGATAAGCGAGGAGGAGATAGACTTAAACTGTTAGCCAGAAGAGAGACATTCTGGATAATGACTCTTAATACACTGCACCCGGTGGGTTTGAATGAGGGATTTGAAATTACCCCGGTTTTAAATTAAACAGTTAGGGTCAACCTAATTTCCTTTTAAAAAAGATTTTTATTATATCCTATCACCAAGCTATGATTGTGTCCATAAAGAGGCTTGTGGATTATTAAGATTTATTAACATAGATAGGGAAATGGATTATTATTATTATATATATGTTTTTATGATTGTTTGGAAGTTATTAATTGAGGCTTTATGAACAATTAATTGTTCCGTTTATGTATAGATGCAAGTGGAAATTAAATAAGCATTTTAAGGTCACTTTCACGGACATTTATATATAGTCCGTTTTATGCTATGAATGCAGTTGGAAAACACCGCCGCATGTGGATTGGTGGAGAATTGTGATTTATTGGGAGGTTGTGCTTCGCTAGGCCAGCCCTCTGACGAAGTCCAATGTGACGAAACGCGTAGGGGTGTGGCCTAGCGTGAAGGAGCAGACTGTGGTGGTGAGATCGCTGCTGGTTATTGCTTGTGGTACTATCCATATAATACCTGGTGTTAAACTTGTAAAACTTACGGTGGTTGAAACCGCCGCTTCTGGTACGTGATTTTAAACCATATGTGTGTGAAGAATCCTAAATAAATTTTTTATGAAACGGATTGATGCACTATGAGGCGCCCTTTCTTATTCTCATTTTAGAAAAAAAAAAAAAATATATATATATATATATATATATATACACACACACACATTACTGTATATATATATATATATATATATATATAGCAACGTGGTGGATGTGTCGGCGGCACTCGTGGGTACAAATTACGAGTAGTACTATTGCATAGCGTCTTTGTTTCAGTTTTATTAATCAAAACCGTCTTCAGGAATGTAAACGCTATGCAATAGTACTTCTCGGAATTTGTACCCACGAGTGCCGCCGACACATCCACATTGCCGATTATCATTTATTTGGATGGCATCGGGTCATGTATAGAAGGGAGGCAAGGAGTGCCGGATATCAGGTATATATATATATATATATATATATATATATATGACAAAAGACAAAAGGCGGCACTATATTGATACTGTATTCCATATAGTATCCAGTGTATAAAAGACCAATGTGTGTATTAATGTCCGGGGTCAATACTAGGTTCTTCTACCACTCCCCAGACTCCCGCACTTGCTCTAATGTTCCAGAGTGGGAGATTGTGGACTACATTTGGAAACCCCCCTGGAAATCCTGCGTTTGCCACTGGCAGCGACCATGAAAAAGAGCTTAAAGGCTGCCGCCCCCAGGTGAAGATACAGGAAGAAGACATTGAAAGTCCTGGGAAGGCGGCGGCCACGAAAAGAGCTGAAAGGTCACCGCCCCAGGTGAAGACGCAGTGTAACTTTTATAACACTGTATGTGTCGTGTGTTTATTTTAATATTTTCTTTACAGGTTCCAGCAGGCCCTTTATGTCCGGGCATGCTGGTACTTGTGGTTCTCTAAGTGCCGGCATGCTGGGTCAGGATTGCTGGGACCTGTAGGCCACCTGTAAAGAACAATATTAACATACAATGAACCCCACACCCACCGCCACCAGGGGTGCGGGGCATAGCACTGGGCTATCAGCCCAGTGTTGGTTGTTGCTCGGGAGGGGGACCCCATTTTATATTTTATGGGGTCCCCTCTTTTCGAGGAATTCCAGCCCTGGGCTGACCAGTTTGATGGCTGGTTAATGTAATAGCAGGCCAGGACCCCACACGGAGTGTCCCTCCTGCTATGGCATTAACACCCCGGCTGGTGTGCCTGGTGCTGGTTATTGTTAAATGGGGAAACTGCATGCATTTTTTGTTTTGTTTATTTAATTTTTTTAAATGTGGGGGGGGGGGAGGGGAGTTAATTAGCCAATGCCTTCCCAGTCATAGAGCTCACTGCATGTCACTGAATTGGATCCAGTCACATTGTCAACAGTTAACATTCATAATGTCAACACTAGAATGTCGACATGTTGGTATGCACCACGTTGACATCCACAGAATGACACCATGTTCTCATTATCGACATTTGAAATGTCAACATTATCAGAATCCATGGGGGGATGTTAGGGTTAATCACTAGGGAGAAGGTTAGGGGTAGGGATTAGAGTTAGGGTTAAATACTTACCAAAATTGCCACTCTCTCAGAGGTGTGCGCGAGAAGTGATGATAACATGACCGCCTGGACCTGGAAGCCGCGCTGGAGTCGCTGCAGTAGTCGGGACTAGGCGAGGGACTGCTAGGCCACCAGGGATATTATGCAATTTTGTTGAAATGTCATCCTCTTAGACACGCAGGCAGACAACAGTCTCATGACAAATTGATGCATATCGACATAACAGCTGTCGACCTAACATACCCCAGTATAAGGCCCTGAAAGTTTCTCCTAACACCACCTGCTACAGAGGACTACATGTGATTTTAAGTTTAATGTTCCTGTTACAGCATACTCACCGAACCCTTAGGTAAACTTGTAACTTGAATTTTCTGTATGATTAATGCCATAACAATGACCTGCTCTCCTTAATATTGCACAAGAATCCTTAATGAGTGTTACACTCCTTGCTTAATTACTACCCTTCAAAACATCTACTAAAGCTACCTACGTATTCTCTATGCGGATGACAATCAACAACATATTTGTCATGTTTGGTAGTATTAATCACTCATATAAAACCAGCTGTTCTTGAACTAAAGGGTCAAACTAAATGTCCTGTCAAACAAGATCTACATTAATAAAAAAAGCTAACAAGTGGCAACTCGCCAGAGCCTAATTAGGTTCTAACATCCTATGTAAAACTGCAGGAAGCTACATGTATAGTAGTATAGTAGCATGTAGTATATTTTGTGGTACCGACATTGTCAGCATGCATTGTCAGTCCATGAAATTGTTTCCTTAAATCAGCTTAGTTCTCTTGTCAGCCATTACACTTTCTTATTCAAATGGCAATAAGTTAAAAAATTCCACAAAATATTTCACAGTGCTGAACAAAAGAGATTTAAAATATAAAAAGAACGGAAATTAAATGGACATATACAACCGCCAGGTTATAGTATAAGTACAGTAGATAGAATTGTGGGTTCAGTGTAAGGAAGTCATGGTACAGACTAGCATAAACAAATTTCTAATCTAGAGACATGCAAAGGGCATGACAGGTGGAACAGATTCAAGTGCAGTAAACATACCAGATACTTTACATAATGGAATCAGAGCAGTCAAGGACAAAGTCAGATCAGATCAATACCATAAGGCAAGAAGTAAAGGTAGGAAATTAGAGCTGACAATATCTGATTGATATCACTACTACTTTTTTAGTCTATCAGTTTGACATGTCTACCATTTGTGCCAAGTTTGGTAACATATCAGTAATTGATATTCAGTAAAATAAAAATAATGATCACTTTACTAAATTAGTATGACGTAATCCTAACACACTGTACAACCACACTGTGGCATGCCCTGGCTCTATATTGTTAGATGTATTTCTTGTGGCCAAAAGACTGTTAGACCAATGCTTGGTTCTACTGTTAAAATAATGTGCGGAGATTTTAATTTACTCTCATCTAATATATTAGACAGGCCAAGGACTCCTGCTAAACCCTCTTCCCTTCCTAAGCTTGGTATTCCAGCCTTGTCTCATACCCTACAGCTGGTTGATGTCTGAAGAGACCTTGATCCTGTCGACAGGGAATATACCTGTTTGTCTGCCGCCCACCGTTCTCTTTCCTGAACAGATTATGTACTTCTTTCTCAATTCTTACTTCTGACTGTCACTACTGCCCAAATTAAGCTGATTTCATTTCATTTCAGATGTGAACCGTGTACGTTTATTATTCTGGATGACTGCTAAGTTGGTCCTTAGGGGTGATGTTATTTCATATGTCGCTGCAAATAACAAAAAATATTCGTCCCAATATTTGGAATTTCAGGTACCCTGACAATAGCCTTTCAGCAGTAGAAATCCGATCCCACTTTCCATAATAAACATTTATATCTTTTGGCCAAAACCCATTTTGACGAGTTCATGCAATCCCATGGTGACCGCTATATGTTCTTGGTTAACTACCACTATCATAGATTTGGCAATAAAACTGGGAGATTACTTACTCATCTTCTTAAAAGGAACTCGGTGGAGATGATATAATCCTTGACTGCCCCTGTCTCTCTCGAAGAGGTTTAACTAATGGTGAAACAACTTAAGGTCCATAAGGCTCTCAGGCCTGATGACTTTAGTAATGAGTTTTACAAATTCCTTTTACCTCAGATTGGTGACACCTTAGTGAAGGTATTCAATACCATAATTTCTACAGGTTATCTTCACTTATATTTTAACTCAGCTTTATTGAAAGTTCTGCCGAAGCCTGGTAGGGATCTCTCCTTACCTGGATCCTACCGTCCTATCTCACTATTAAATTTAAATATCAATTATAAGCTCTTCAGAAAGCGGTACGTTTGAAGTCTATACTCACATCCATTATTCACCCGTACCATACAGGGTTCATATGGGGTCGCCACTCTGACGTAAATGTTCGCTGAGTTCTTTCAACATTTTGTTCTTCCACATCCCCCTCTACCTCTGATAAATGTTTTGTCTCACTAGATGCTGAGAAGGCATTTGATCTTGTAGAATGGGATCATTTATTCTTCACTTTTGATAAATTTGGGTTCCCGGATTCATTTTTTACTGTGTTAAGAGTTCTGTATACTGACCCTCAGACCCAGGTTGCTTGCAATGATTGTCTCTAGAACCTTATTGCTTTATTTAAAGGAACGAGACAAGGTAGTCCGCTTTCCCCCTTTTATTTGCTATTGCCCTGGAACCTTTGGCTATTGCCCTGAGTAAATCAGCATTATTTGAAGGCATCCTAATTGGCGAAATTGATTTGAGACTAGCTCTATTTGCAGACAATATGATGCTGTTTATATCTAATCCAAACTCTTCTCAACCTGAGGTGCTCCGCCTTATAGAGGCCTTTGGGGCTCGGGCTGGTTATCATATCAATGTGACCAAATCGGAACTTCTACCTCTCCGATGACCTCTACTCCCTCCCCTGTTGAATTTTCAACCTTCCCTTTTAAAATTGCTAAATCTAAATTGACCTACTTAGGGGTTCAGATACCGGCATCTCTCACAAATTTATATAAAGACAATTTTTCCCCTGTCATCATGAAATTGGCTATGTTGTGGGATTCATGGAAATTACTTCCGTTGTCTGTTTTTGGACGAGTGGCGATCCATCAAAGTGTCTTCTTCCCTAAACTTTTTTATCTGATGTAAATGCTTCCTGTTACCCTTTCCAAAGGAGATTTGTTGTATATTGATAAACTCATGACCAAATTTCTTTGGGGGGGGTAAGAAACCCTCGATAGCTTTTGCCAAACTATAGGCCCCAAGGAAACTGGGTGGCAAAGGAGTCCCTGAGTTTGCCCTATATTCTGTCTCGGTTATGATTAGATATGCTGTAGATTGGCTGTTGTCAAGGGACACATTCACAGACTCGAAACTTGATGAGGCATTACTTTTTCCATTTTCTCCAGGTGGCCTTCTTCCCACTACATCTTCCATTATTCCTCATCTCTTATTTCATGATATCTATCACTCTTGGGTGGCCATTCATAAGAAAGTGGGTTCTATCTGTCACAACTGAGGGCTGGTGTTGGTAGCGGGAAGCCTCAGTTGTAGGGGCTGACGGGTACTGGAACTTAGGAGGGATGATAGGACTCCTAGACATATGCAGGAGCACTAGCACAAATGCCCGTAGGCGTGACCACGACAACTGAATGAGTTTAAGGGTTTTATTAAATAATAAAAGTCATGAAACGTGTAACAGAATAATAAATGTGAAAAAGTCTCTGGAATTCAACTGGTTTGAGACCAGTGCTGAAAGAATAATTGAAGGTGTTTAGTGAAGCTTGAGAACGTTGAAGGAATATGGAATGATGCTAGAGATAGCAGGAATGACACTTAGCTGTAATGAGGATTATGGAGAGATGAACAGAGTTCCACTGAAGAAAAGCTACTGTTTAGTTGAAGCAAATACTCTGCCGACACAGGGTGCAATAACAGGAGAGTTCGTCTGCACCGTGGAGAGTTATCACAGGAGAGGCAGACTGCACCGCAGAGAGTTAACACAGGAGAAGCAGGCTGCACCGCAGAGTATGGACACAGGGGAGTCAGGCTGTACTCCAGAGTGTAACACAGGAGAGTCTCTGATGAAACTGTAGACTGGAAGACCATTGAAGCACTGACAATTTCCTGGGTGCTGGGACAGGATATTTATACCCACTGGTGAGCAGGCATTGGCTGACCACTTGACACAGACAGCAGCAGCAGCACGGATTGGTAGGAAGACTGACATGTGACTCCATCCAACATGGCTGCGCCCATTGACAGAGTTTGAAGGGGAAGAAAACCATGTGCCAAACAACAATGGCGACGGAGGCCGCCGCAATAGAGGACTCCACGCTACACGCACAGCGGCCACAGGGATGGCAGCAGCGGCCGCGGTTTACAGAGGATGCCACACCAGTCTCCATGCATCAGGATCACGGGCGCAGCTGTGACGGCCGCGACGGACTGAGAGCGCCACACCAAGTTGGGTGAAAATACTAAGAAGGCTGCTGAGCGGTCACTACAGGTAGCATAAAAATTAATTGTAACCAAAACATAGTTATGACCCATGCCTGGCACGCTGAGCCAATCTTAGGAGACCTCTAACTAGTAGAAAATGGCGACCAGACACCCAGATCGTACACTACCTTCTTGAAATCTCCACGTGTTCCTCTGTGGGAGAACCCAGCATTCCCTCCCTCACTTACTAATACAAACTTTAAACTCTGGTGTGATGCAGGGTTCTCCGACTCATCCAAACTTTTTGACCCGGTAGGCCGCATATATCAATTTGTGACGCTTCAGGATACTTATAATCTCCCACACACGCACTTTTACATGTATTTACAGGCCAGACACTCTCTTAGCTCATTGTTTTTGCCATCACCTTCTTCTAATTCCACCCCCAAATGTTGTTCCTTTGAATGCTCTGTGGTCTCTCCCAGCACATGCCCCCTTTCGCATTACAATATTCTCATAAATACCACCTTTGCCTCTTGCTGAAATAGATTGCTCCAACAATGGCGTCATGACTTGCCTGCTTTGGAGACCGCACATCCCTTACGTACACACTATGACTCCACCATTGGGCTATTAACATCTTACTATCTACAAGAGGTACATTTTCTCACTCTGCAACAATCTTATATTTATCCAATTCAATATGCTTGTTTTCACCCTGACATGTCAGGGGAATGTTATAAATGTCATTGCTCCTCAGCCTCTTTTTATCATTGCATGTGGGAGTGCAGTTATATCAGACGTTTTTGGAACAAAGTTGTTGCTCATCTTAATGTTGCTTTGAATATCAGAGTTGCACCTGATCCACTAGCCTGTTTATTCTCTAACTTCTCACAATGGAACTTGGGTCAATATCAAACCCAGACAACTCCTATATTAACTACTGTATATTAACTGTTTTTTGTCTAAAAAAAAAAAAGGTTATTTTACAACACTGGATATCTAAATCTTCTACTTCTCTAGCGAAGGTCAAGAGTTCAATGTTGCAAATGTTGTATTTTAATAGAAAAACTGCTCAATATGACATAGAAAGAGGGGTTACTACTTTTTACAAGAAATGGGGTTTACTTTATATATGGAACATTGAGATAGTGATACTCAAGCTCAAATCTTGAAAGTCTTTGAAAAAACTGATTGGTTCCTAATAAGACAGTTGGAGTGCAGTAACGATTGCTTGAGCTTAATTTCAAAGGATAATATCCGTGTTACAGCTACCCCTCTGTATGTTACGTTCACTGTACTTGGTACTCCTGAAACTGGGCGGATGAGCCCCAAGTACAGGAACGTAATGCTGCGACTAGGAACGGAGCTCGGCAGCACCCCCAAGGATCCCTAACTCCATTGTCTCACCCTCGTTGTCAGCCTACGCCTGCGTGACTATGGTTTCTTGGGCCACGGCAGCCGCGTTTGAAGGGTGGATTATGTCTGCCCAACTCCGATGCCCCCCGGTCTAAGTTGGAGACAAGGTGTAGACTGAGACGGGGCGATGACAAGGGGAACCTCTAACTAGAGAAGGAAGTACACAGTTAGGGGTGCTACAGAACTTAAATAAAGTTTATCCTGGCGGCTGTGCCGCACATACAACAACAAAGGAAATGCTGTCCACACGCCGACACAATACTGTTGTGTACTGGCGGTGACAGCATATGCAGAACCCTCTGCAGAAAAGCAAAAGCAAAAGCAACAGGTAGCTACGGCCTAGGCCGAGGGACGCGGCAAAGCCGCTACTCACGAAACCGATACGAATACTGGCAAAAGGACAGGAACCCCCAAAGTAGCTGACACAGGCTCTCAGGACCAGAAGACAGGCAGAATTCCAAACGACAGACCAGTGGACACCAAAAAGCAGGATACTGGATCAGACACAGGCAAAGCCACAGGACTCCTGGACAGGAATGCTTCAAGGCAGGATACTGGATCAGAAACAGGCAAAGCCACAGGACTCCTGGACAGGAATGCTTCAAGGCAGGAAGCAGCTAGACAGAAGCTATCACCGGCATCTGTGTCAGGCAGTGAGGGAAAATATAACAAGGAATTCCTCCAATCACAGCAGGGACCCTAATTAATTATGTCGTGCAGCTGCCCTGCTGCACGACTCCAAACTGACAGGTGCAATTAACAGACAGGTGAGGCTAAACACATGGAAACAGGCTGCAATAACACAGACTCACCACCGGCGGCCAACAATAGTCTTTCTAAACCAGAGCAAAGGAAATCCTGGCCTGCAAGAGAACTATAACATAAAATACATTAACAGGAATGAACCACTGCTTGTGGTTCCTAACAGTACCCTCTCCTTAAGGGTGGACACCGGACACCCCACAAAAGCCAAGGGAACAGAAACAGAAGTAAAACATAAAATACATAACCAAAATGCAAAACAGGAATGAGCCGTGGCTCATAACACTGTAGACTTATGTGGGACTTATCTTATTATCTTCTCTGTGAAATTGTAGAAATATTGCTATGACTTAGGTCAGTGCTTCCTTCCCTCCTCCCTTCCAATTTCTCTCCTCATGTGTGTTCCTTCCCCTCTCCCCTCCTTATGTAGTTTTTCTTGTGTATTCAGAGTCCAAGACATTTTCTTATCTACATTGTTTTTATGACTTTTGTATACGTCTCTTTGCTGCATATCACACATTATTGTTTGTTTTGTTCTTTTTCTCACAAAGATACAAGCTTTTTGGCCCACTGTTTTCTGCTATCCTGTCAATTGTGTGACATATGACTTTTGCTTCGACCTGATATTGTTTTTCTTGTTTTGCCTATTTTGAAAATTAATAAACAGAATTTAAAAAGATATTTGCATAAAGATTTTCAAGTTAAGCCAAAATCTTGAGTTTTATTTTCCAAGAACTCTTCCTTTAGGATGTGGCAACAGGTAATGCCAGGCTGTTAAGTTGGTTTTGCATGGTTAGAGGCATTTAATGGAGAGAACTTGTCTATATCATGCATGTCAGAGGAAAAAATGTACAATACAATAAGTTGCCCAAAAAAAATTACCCACAGAAAGGCACTCTATGCCTTCTTTTCCACCTGGTTTAACTTTCTAACTTCTTTTGATCAAAGTTCAAAATAAATTTATTGTAGCAGGTGCACTCTCAAAACAGTTTAGTCCACCTGAATCTCCATCCATGGAAAAAGGATCTATTATTGCCTCAACAATCAATATACGCTTGATTCATGTGATTTACACAACCAAAATGTATAAGCGTAATCTGATTTTTGACCTGAATATAAAATGTTTGTTCCACCAGTCCTTCTTTAAAAAACTGTCCAATGGGTGCACAATTTCATATTGACAGTATACTTTAGACCTCATTCAGAGAATTTTTGATTTGCCCAATTTAAGCAACAATGGAAAGCACTTTGTAGCCACTTACAATATCTGTGGCAAGAGCTCTTTGCTCTGTGGTCTTTTAAAGCTCTTACTCATCCTGTACAAACTTCTAAGTCCTTAGGCCACTCACCTAGAAATGTAACAAATACATAACAGTGAAAGTAACATTTTTAATATAGTACTCTTACAACCAAAGTTATAATGACAAGAAATAGAAGCCATCTGCCCAATTTCTCCTGGAGAACAAGATGTTCCTCTCCATATGGAATCTCAAATGAAAAGAATATTTAGCAAAACTTTGCTAGATACCTATAAGGTGCAGAAAATTATTACTACTTTCTGCAGAAAAGAAACATCATCATTTCTAACATTTCATATGATATTTGTTTCTCTTTTCATGCATTACATTACTAATTTGTTTTCCCCACCTTGCCAATTCCTCTGCTGCTGTTCTATGTTATAGAAGAAGATGGTTATATGTAGTATGGATTCCAGTAATATACTTTAATCTACGATCTATTAGAGAAAATAAAATATTTCAGTAGCAAGAACAGTGTCAGCCAATTGAAAATAAAGCTGAAGCCTGTATAGTTCCTACTCTTGCCATCATGCTGTACGTGTAATTGCAATATTGTATTACGTACAATGTAGCAATGTGAATTTACTGGGTAGTTAAAGTCATATTCAGTTACTTAAAAAAGCTCATCAGTTAGTTTCAATGGGCAATCAAGCCAACCGATACTCACAGAATGCTCATGCTGACTGCTAGCGCTGTATATATCTGTCAGGAACTGGCTGGGGAAGATGCGGGAGGCCTGGACTTACCAGTCAAGGCGCTCTAGCACGGTCCATCCGGTAGGGGTGCGGGCTGCTGGCGCTGGGCAGGGTGTGCAGGCAGGCCAGCAATGGGCCGTGTGTGGACTCCAGAGAATGGCAGGGGGTGTACTGTGTCATCGGTGCGCCGGGTCCTGGTGCTGCCATCTTGAATTCTGGCATAGGCCTGCTTTGCCCTTCTCACTCCTA
The DNA here is from genome assembly GCF_028390025.1 of Pseudophryne corroboree. Taxonomy (NCBI): domain Eukaryota; kingdom Metazoa; phylum Chordata; class Amphibia; order Anura; family Myobatrachidae; genus Pseudophryne; species Pseudophryne corroboree. The sequence goes on from NC_086449.1 coordinate 375,912,795, forward strand.
GGGACAGGGCTGGTTCTAGCCCTTGGGGCGCCCCGGGCGAAAATAGGGGCATGGCTTCATAAAGGGGCATGGTCAGTTATGCCCCCTGTAGAGTTGTGCCCTCAGTAGTGTTGACCCCAGTAGAGTTGTGCCCCCGTTTGTGCCCCCAGTAGATTTGTGCCGCTTACAAAAAATAAAAAAATAATTAATTAATACTCACCATCCCCACTCCTGATTCCCGACCGCTGCTGACCTCCATCTCTGCCCACCGGTGCCGCTACTCGGATCTATGGGAGAGACGTCATGACGTCTCTCCCATAGCACAGCATAGACACTAGAGGTCAGTTATGACCCCTAGCGTCTATGTTGTGGTCCCACAATGTCTTGTGGTGCGCGATGCGCACAGCACAGCAGTGACAGCACAGCACCACACAGCAACGGGGGGCACCACCAGTAGCGGATCTTGCCACAGCGGCGGCGCCCTCCGGAAGGCAGCGCCCCGGGCAAAAATCCTGTGTGCCCGTAGCAAGATCCGCTACTGCCCAGGGAGGAGTCTTAGTTCAATCAACCAATGGAATTGGTACTATAGGTATAAAACAGGAAGGCCTGGGAGCAGAATTTGCCAGTGCAACGTCTTTTACAGCTCAGGCTATGAAACCAGTCCTCTGTGATCCGCAGCAGCGTTTGTGCAGCATCAATCAATCGACTCGCTTTCTACTGTCAGCTACATTTCCTCCAGAATCTGCCGTATTAACCTCTCCGCTCCAAACAGCCAATAGTTCAGGTCCCTGCAGCCTACCCTGTCATCAGGTCTCAGCCGCCATAGTAACCAAACCTCCGGAATCTCTCCGCCAGCTCCAGGTTACGGTAAACCAGGTTCAGTCAAGCCTCAAGCCAGTCACTAACCATATTCCAGGACTGAGACCATTGCAAGTATTTCAGTCTGATTGGACTTCGCTTATGTACCTATTACAATAAATCCATGCAAAGAACCTTTATTCGCCCAGCGCGTCTTTTGTTTAAAGATTCCAGAATTTCGGAGTCTCTTGTAGCTAATCCGGATCCACAGTTTTCCCAAAACGTGACAATATCTTGCAGATCTCCTTGGCTATACTTTGTGGCAGTGTCTGGTTGGTTTCATTGCAAAAGACTGAATGGGTTGAATTTAAGAGGTGGCTCTAGATATATCTGTATCAGGGTGATGATGCTGTTTAGTTGCCACGCTCAGTTGCCACCCACAAATGACCTCCTCCTGTCAATCACCTTGCGAACACTCATGTGAACGGATTTTTCGCACCATTCCGTCGCTGACCGGCGATGCCCGTTGTTGTTGTCAGACGGGCGTGGGCATTGCGGTGCATACACATGCGTACAGCAGCGATCAGATCTAAATCACCCCCATAATCGCAACACTCAATATGGGAGTGTTGTGAGTGTGATAATAAGTTCCAGGCCATGAAGCATGGACACAACCCCAGCAAAATAGACTGGGTCTGTATTGCAATTGCTTTAAAAATAATAATAATAATAATAATAATCAACAACTATTTCTTGAATGATGAAAAGAGAATTATCACAGGAGGTCTCAACATGGAATAAGTAAGCATTCACATGGATTTTTAATGTTTGTCTTTTCTAAGATCTGCTTGTCTAAAATGTATTTTCTCTTTGAATGGTGTAATCCTGTTGTATATGTAATGGTTAATAAGTGTGAATAATATGTGTAATGTAAATAATGTGTAAATAAAATGAATAAGTAAAGGACTATAGAGTGGCAAGGACTTATACCCCAAGATAAGACTGTGGGTGTCTGGGGTAGAGGAAGATGCTGCTGGTTGTTTGTGTCCATAACATTGAGCTGTGCCCCTATGATTAGCGCGAGACAGTTGATGACTGGAGGTGCCTCGCGCTGTGAGCGAGAAAACTCTGGGGCTCACGAGGACGGCATAGCCCTATAAAAGGGGGAGAGTTAGCGCCAATAAAGCGGTGTGTGTGTGGGCCGCTGAGGAGTCTACTCTCTCTCCCCTGCGCTGCACAGAAAGAGCTGTGCTGTAGACATTGCAGCGTCAGAGGGAGAGGAAGCGGCTTACCTCTGCGACGGCTCACAGAAGAGATGAGCGGCTGCCGCTGGAAGTCCCGGCTACACGGAGGCGGAGAGCGGGAGGCGCGGCTACCCGAAGAGGCAGCGCTAGCATTGGCTTTGTCTAGTCAGGGAGGCGTCTACCTGGAGGACGGCTGGAGGAACGGCTACCCGAGGAGGCAGCGTTGGTATCGGGTGGGACAGGCCAGGGAGGTGTCTACCTGGAGGACGGCTGGAGGAGCGGCTTCCTGAGGAGGCGGCGCTGGTATCTGCTGTGACATGCCAGAGAGGCAGCTACACAGAGGAGGGAAAGAGGCGCGGTTATCGGAAGAGGTGGCGCTGGCCTCGCTGTGACTGGCTAGCAATGCGAATATAGGAGTGGCCGCCCAAGACAGCCGGAATTTAGCCTAATGTGAAGCACCCAGCGAGAGAAAGAGAGAGGGGACGCCACTTAAAGCAAAACCCCAGCAGAGGAACAAAGTGCAGGTCAGCTGCTATCTCCTGTCTCACTCAGAAATCTGTGTTTGTTCCCAGCATCCTAGTTGAGCACGAGAGCGGGGGAGAGCTGTGAAGGGGATCAAATTGAAGTTGCAAGCATCAGTCAGCACTAGCCTCCTAGCTGAGCATGAGAGCGGGGGAGTGCTGTCTGACAAGAATAAAGAGCATTCCGAGGTCATCCAATTGGTGAGAAGTAGGCGGAGCCAAGCTGGATAGTGATTGGCCATTAGCTGGAGCTTCGGCTGAAGACGTCTAAGGTCTGTGAACTATACCCTACACTGCATCTTCACCCCCATTATAGCATATACAGTCCATAGACAATGGGTTTTAAAAAGGACAGACTTTAAGGGGTATTTACTGACTTCTCAATATGACGCATCAACTTATTACCTCTCAATATTAGCTTATGAATAAAAGGCTAATTATAAGAACTTTAAGGGAATAATTTATTAAGTGAACTCATTGACTTGTGCATGTTCCCTAATACTTACCAGTGAGGAGGGCAGACACTTTTATGAGACTAGAGGGAAGGTGATCTATAAAACAGAAAAAAAGAGAAAGGGAAAGATCACTTAATTTAGACTTTAATTATCCCTCTTTTGGACAGCTAGTATTTCACAGAATATGAACTGGAACTCTATATTATTAACTTCTCAGTCCAGAGAGTTTTAAAGTGAGAGAACAGAGACACTTAGTGGGGATCATTATAACTTCTCAGAAGTTTTAATAAAAGAGCTGGATACAGTCATCTGTAAAAGCTACAATTGCCCTTCAAGGAGAGGAACTCTTGGATACAAATAGATAGTTACCAAATAGTAGCTATTTAAATGTTACTTAATGGCATCAGTACTAAGCTTCATCCTCAAAGGACTTCTACATATTTTTTTTTTTTTTTCAAAGTGTTTTTATTGACCGGTGAATTACCAGTGAAACAGGTTTAACAGTGTGCATTATATGAACAGTATAATACATTGCATTATGAACAGATAGTACAAGAAATACAATTCTACTCCGAGTAAGCCCTAGGTAGTAATAGTATGGTAACTGTAGAGGGTGTGTAGTAGCCTTTGGAGTGTTGGGAAGTTAAGCGATATACATGCGTGGTATAGAGTCGGTGGTTCAAAAGGGGGGAGGTGTAGAGTCCAATGTCTCCTGCAAATACCATTTGGTGTCTTTGAAGCATTTCCGTAAAGCTTCCTTTGTAACCTGGGGGAGGGTCTGGATATAGGGTAGCCAAATGTGAAAAAATTTCTTAGTCAATTTGTCTTTCTGCAGGGCGGTATTGGTCCAGTCTAGGTGGAATAGGTGAGAGATCCTAGGATGTAGTAATGCGATGGGGATTGAGTCGGTGGATATCCATTGTGATAGGATTGTTTTTTTTGTGGCTGCTGCCAGTTTAATTAAGAGAATGCGTTGTCCTTTGGCTAGCCCGGGGGGGTGTTGTTTTGGGAATATGCCCCAGAATGCCCATGTCTTTGTGATGATAAATTGTAGCTGTAATTTTGTTGTAATATATGACTGGAGTGTCTGCCAGAGTGTGTGTACCTTAGGACACGACCATAGGCAGTGTACAAGATCTGCTTCTGGAGCAGTGCATTTGAAGCAGTGAGATGATGGAGCTGCTCCAATCAGGTGTCGCAGTTTGGGAGTGATATATGCTCTATGTAAAATGTTTTGGTGCATTTCTGAGTATGTGACTGAGCCTAGTGTTTTGTCCAAGTATGCGTTGGCTTCCAGAATTAGTTTCATTGTGAGGTCTGGGAATTCTAGCTTCCACTTTAGGAGGCCTGTTGAGCCAGTTTCTATATCCAATAGGGTGCGGGAATGTGTATATATGAGTGCTGTGGGAAATCTACCATCTTGGGTGCGTCGTAATGTGTTGTCCAGGGTGTGGGAGTTATCCTGTGCAATTAGTGAGGATGTAACCTTTTGTACGTAACTACATGCTTGAAGGAATGGAAAAATTGGGATTGGTAAGGATGGAAAGCGTGTTATGAGTTGAGATTGTGTAAGTAAGGTTAGAGTTTCGGCATGTAAGAAATGATGAATGTATTTTAGTCCACCATTGTACCAAGTCTGAAATATGGGGGAGGTGGTGTGAGGCTTGAAGTCAGGGTTGTTCCAAAGAGGTAAAAATAATGATGTGTATCGTGATATCTTCAGTCGAGCTCGGGTCTGTCTCCATGCAGCGCAGGTGGAGGAGATGAGTATGTTATCTGACACGCAGTGTGGTATGGAGGCGGGTGTGGTGTGTAGTAAGGATACCAGGGCCTGGGATGGGGCAAAAGACTGCTCCAACTGTGTGTTGGCGTATACATCACATCCGCCAATCCAGTCCAAAGCGATTCTGTAGTTAGCTGCCAAGGCATAGGAATAAAGGCATGGTAAATTAAGGCCTCCGAGGGAGCGAGGTTGGCGTAGTTTGAATAACGAGAATCTAGGGTGTTTATCCGCCCAAATAAATTTGGACAGTGCTTTGTCTAGTTGAGCTAGTATGTGTTTGGGTGGGATCAATGGGAGCATCTGTAGTACATAAAGTAGGCGGGGAAAACTTATCATTTTGTACAAGTGGCTCCTGCCTGTGTATGTAAGGGGGAGGTGAGACCATTTGGCGAAGTCTGCATATGTCTTGGCCAATATTGGGGGGAAATTAAGTGAGTATAGTTTAGAGGGGTGGTCAGGGAATTTAATCCCTAGGTAGGTAATGCAATTGTTTGTGGCCCAGTGGAATGGGAAAGTTTCTCCCCAGCCTGTCCTCATAGAAGGAAAGAAGGCTAATGCTTCCGTTTTGGATGGATTAATTTTGAAGCCAGAGACTAGTTCGAATGAGTCCAGGATGTCAAGTAGGTATGGCATGGCTTGTCGGGGATTGCTAAAATAAAGTAGAATGTCATCAGCAAATGCTGAGAATTTGATTTCGTGATTGGCTAGTGTTATGCCGCTCCATCTATTTTCTCTGCAGAAATGGCGAAGGAGGGGATCTAAGGCTAAGTTAAATAATAGAGGGGATAGGGGGCAACCCTGTCTGGTGCCGCGATGTAAGGAGAATGGTCTTGAATTGTGACCGTTCACCGTCAGGAAGGCTTGTGGTGTTTGATAGATGATGTGAAATACCTTGACAAAAGCAGTACCAAAGTTTTGAAGTCTAAGTAATCTATCTATGTGGGCCCAGGACACTCGGTCAAAAGCTTTATCTGCGTCACAGCTCAGTACCATATTGTCTAATTCCTGTGAATCATGGGTTTTATACATAGCTGCTAGTAGTGAGCGAATATTGTGTACTGAGTGTTTATTACGCATGAAGCCTGTCTGGGCAGGATGTAGTAATTTTGGTAGGACTGCTTGTAGGCGGGTGGCAAGGATCTTTGTAAATATTTTAAAGTCTTGGTTCAACAGTGAAATTGGGCGGTAGGATGATACTAATGTGTGATCCTTGTTGGGTTTGGGGAGGACTATGATTCGGGCAGTGTTAAAATCTGTTGGGGCGGGATGTCCCTCCAAGAGGGAATTGTATAACCGCCTGAGGTGTTCGTTTAGGTGTGGGAGAAGTAATTTGTAATAAGATGCTGACATACCGTCGGGTCCTGGGGATTTCCCATTTGGGAGAGATTTAATGGTTAGTTCCAATTCTGCTGCAGTTACGGGACTGGTAAGTAGGTCTCTATCGCTTTCAGAGAGTGTGGGGAGATTCGCCTGTGTCAGGAAATCTATTCCTGCCGTGGGGTTGTCATGTGGTGCAGTGTATAATTTCTCAAAGAAAGTTAAGAAGGTGTCGCTAATCTGTTCCTGTGTTGTTGAGGGGGGTCTGTCTATGTCTCTAATTGAGGAGATGTACTTAGGTGTTGCATGGGTTTTTACCATGTTTGCTAATAGTTTCCCTGGGCGATTACCCCAGCGAAAGTATTTATTAGATTGGAAGGATAGGAATAATTTGGCCTGTTCGGCACAGAGAGTGTCATAGATTGATTTGGTGTCTTTGTATAGTTTTCTGTTGGTTTCAGATGGGTCGGCTAGTAATTGGGAATATGTCGAGGCTACCTGAAGGGACGCTTCTGCCATCCTCTCCCTGAGTTGCCTTTTCCTGGTGGCAACATAGGAGATGATCTGTCCTCTAAGGACGGGTTTGGAAGCCTGCCAGAAGAGGTTTGTGTCGTTAACATGTGCTGCGTTATCCTGTGTATAGTTAAGGTATGTTTGTGTCAAGAAGAGTTTGAAGTCTTCTGAGTTGGCAAGATATTCAGGGAACCGCCAGGTATATGAGTATTGTCGGGGTGTGGTTAGTTTAATTGTTAGGGTGATAGGGGCATGGTCTGATATGAGTATGTTGGCTATGGTGGAGTCCAGGATTCTATGTATTGCGGAAGTCGGTACTAACCAATAGTCTAATCTGGAGAATATGTTATGAGGGTGTGAGAAGAAGGTGTATTCTCTAGAGCCAGGGTGGAGGAATCTCCATGGGTCTAGTAGTTGCAAGGAGTCTTGTAGCAGTGACAGGGATGGTGGTGTGGATCTACTGTAATTCAGTTGTCTGGGGCCACCGGATACATCTAATAATGGGTCTAATATGGTATTAAGGTCTCCCCCTATGATCAAAACTCCCTCCGCCCAGTCCTGTAATTTAACATAGATGTCTGAGAAGAAGGAGGCGTTCGGTCCCGTGGGGGCGTAAATGCATGCTAGGGTGAAAAGTTCACCTTCAACCTCTATCTTTAGGAACAAAAACCTGCCCTCGGGGTCTACCCAGTCATTTTTGATCTTGTAGTTCAGTGATCTGCGGAATAGGAGTAGTACTCCCCTTGTTTTAGTAACATAGGAAGCACTTTTGAAATCTCCAACCCAGGTGTCTCTAAGTGTATTGGGATCATTGGGACGCCAGTGTGTTTCCTGTAGGAACACTATATCAGGATGGAATTTTTTAAGGTGTGTTAGTACCTTTTTTCTTTTGATTGGTGTGTTTAGGCCTTCTACATTCCATGACACTAACTTAAGGGATGTCTTTGCGCCATCTTTAGAGGCCGCAGTGTCCCTAGGGGTTGTCATTATCCAACTCCCATTCTAGTGGAACTTAAAAGGAGAAGCCGTAAACGATAGTCCTTACCCCGTCCCAGCTCGCTTGGGGAGGACTAGAATGATGTGTCGGGCAGATTAACGGAGTTGGAGTATATATGTGATCATTAAACAATGCAATGCAAAAAAAAAATAGTAGCCGATATAGTATAGGCCACCAGTCATAACATTTTTTAAATTTTCGAACCAAGGAGGACAGAAGTAATAACCGTCCATCTGTAACAGAAGCTTTAGGTTGGTTAGCAGAGGGGAGGGGAGGTGGGGAAGAAAATAAGAACCATATACAACTATTAACCATGTGTTATCCATTAGGTAAGGGAAAAAGATGTAACCACAAAGGGGGATACTTGGGACTAAGGTAGTTAGTCCGCATCGTCCATTCGAGGATTAGAATGTGGTGATGATAGGGACTTGAGAAAATTTCGAGCTGAATCTGTATTATCGAAGAAGTAAGGTTTGCCGTCATGGAAGATTCTCAGTTTTGCCGGGTACAAAAGGGCAAATTTGATGTTTTTGGCGTAGAGTTCCTTGCAGATTGGGGAGAACTCCCGTCGTTGTGTTGAGACTTGAAAAGAAAAGTCCTGAAACAAAAGGAGTTTGGATTCTTTGTACCGTAGATCAGAGCATTTGCGGTAGGCTTCCATGATCTTGACTTTGTCGAGATAGTTTAGTAGCCTGAATATGACTGGTCTGGGACGGGATGAAGAGGATTGTGAAGATTGTTTGTCAGGACCGATGCGATGGACTCGCTCCACCAGATAAGAGGTGGGGAATGAGGGTAAATTAAGAGCTGTGGGTAGCCATTGCGTTACCAAGTCCATTAGATCTGTTTGTCTGATGGTTTCTGGGAGGCCAATCATGCGTAAGTTATTCCGACGATTTCGATTTTCTAAATCCTCGATCTTATCGGTCATGGCTACTAGGGTGCTATCATGTGTTTGTTGTTGGGATTGGATGGCTTGGTAATCGTCTTCCAGGGTAGATATTCGGTCTTCGGCTTCAGCCAGGCGTTGGGTGTGTTGGGTTAGTTGTGCCGCTGCTGACGTGATAGCTTCCATTAGGGGTGCCAATTTTGCGTCCAGTAGAGGAGATATGATGTCCGATATTTCTTTGGCCCTCTGTATTGAAGATGGGCTAGCTTGGACGTCGGTGGATATTGTGTCGTCAGCGGTGTGTCTGTTTGGTGAACAGGGAGATCCTTGATGTATAAAGCTGGGTTCCCTTTCTTTGGTTGTTGTTTTGTTTTTATTTTGAGAATTTTTATTCGCGCGTAGGGGTTTGGCCACGTATTTTTCCATGGTGAGGGATGTATCTTTCAACGTGGTAAAAGATTCTTGACGTTTTAGGTTCACGACTTGTGAAGCAAGGAGCTGTTGTTTCCGTGGCGGCGGGATATGTTTTTGTTGCGTTCGTGTTGTATTAGGTCGGGTTGAGGTAAAGGGGTAGTGTTGGATCCAGGGGGCTGGCAGGTGATGACAGCACTTTGCTGTAGGATGCCAGGGATCCCTCAGGCAGTCAGGTTCACTCTTTCTTTAAGACCCAAAATAGCCGCCGTCATTTGTTGCACACTTGTTTGTGTGCGTTTTGGTGGAGGAAGTGGTAAGGGATAGATGGATGAGTTATAATTTGACTCAGCGTGGGTAGATCAGATGAGAGTGATCTGTTAGCAGGTCTCGCCCCTGTCTGGGGGTTGATATGTGTGAAATCAGCCTTTTGATGTTAGGAAGGTGAGTGACAGGTGCGGTATAGTGCTTGCCTGTGGTCGCCAGTGTAGTATTGCTCAGCGTCAGGTTTCCAGTAGCGGGCACTCTGTATTTGTGTTGGTGGGGTTCACCTTCCACCTTTAAGTATTAGTGGGGAGGGAAAGATAAGTGGTGCTTTTAGAGGCTTGTTGCCGCTTTACTATTCCGCTGGGCAGGGTGTGTGGTGTCGCTGCTTTCGTTCGCGCGTCTCGCCCCAGGCCTCCGGCGGTGTCCGTCTGTTAGGGAGTTGGGTAGGTGTCAGCAGCGGGAGGGGTGTTTCACGGGAGTGGCTCACCTTTTCTGCTGTATGGAGTTGCCGGATGTGCCGTGCCGCTGCGAGCGTTCTCGCGTCCCACCCCGGGCCTTTGGCGGTGTCTGTCTGCCAGGGAGCCAGGTGGGCGCCAGTAGCGGGAGGGGCGCTTCACGGTGGTGGTTCACCTTCTCTGCTGTATGGAGTCGCCGGGTGCGTGGTGCTGCTGCGAACGTTTTCGCGTCTCGCCCCGGGCCTTTGGCGGTGTCTGTCTGCCAGGGAGCCAGGTAGGTGTCAGCAGCGGGAGGGGTGCCTCACAGGAGCGGTTCACCCTCTCTGCTGTATGGGGTCGTCGGGTGTGTAGCGCCGCTGCGAGCGCTCTCACGTCCCGCTCCAGGCCCCCGGGTGTCAGCAGCGGGGGGGGGTGCTTTAGGGGAGCGGCTTACCCTCTCCGCTGCACGGAGCCGCCGGACTGCACGTCCGAGTCGCTGTGCTCCGCTCCGTGGGATCCAAGATGGCTGCCGTCTTCAGTGTTCCACAAATGGAGGATTTCTGAGGTAAAATGTGACTGATCTTGACGGAGACTGGCCCGGACTTCTACATATTTAAAACAGAATAAATATATATATATATATATATATATATATTCTGCAGTAAAACCCTGTGCATTCCAGGAGAGGATTCATTAGCTATATATATGCATATATATACATAACAACTTGCTATACTAACTGCCATTCACATTTGGATGAGACTACGGGAATAGGGGTATTGTTAGGGAATGAGGGTTATTGAATTAGTTATATTTTATGGTATATTGTACTAAATCTGTCATATCCTTAACAAATGTTGACAATGAAATGTATGATATATTGCACTAAACCTATAGTATCCTTTACGAATGTTGACAAGGAAATGTAAATTGTATGAGTAGATAGTAACTCAGTATATACTAGTAAATACGCTTATATAATGTCTGATGTGTACTGTGTATGTTATGCGTATAGTAACTAAATTCCAAATGCAACAAAAAGCTTGATTCTTCCTGTAAAAGATAAAAAAAGATATATCAGGGTTTAGGGTTATCCCAAACTGAGCCCTTTTCTATTAATAACACAACATAGAATAAAAGTTTGGGTGGAGGCACTTTAGTAGTTAATTATCAGTAAATCCGTAGTCAGATTTTGGGTTACAATTGTTTGACATTTTTTAAGTCTGGTGAATATTACACAGTACATTAATTAGAATGTCCTTCATAGTACAGAGAAATAGGTGTTCGAAGGTATGTAAAGAATGTGAAAAGAGAATGTTAGTGCAGTGCTGATGGAAGTCAATTAGAGGCCATTTACAGGGAAAACAGGTGAGCGCATTGTGAGAATGGAAATATTACCTTGGCAGTGAATAAGAGGAGTTTTGTTAAATGTAGTGTATACTGTATATTGGTCATGAAAAGAATAAAATATCTGGGAGTAGAGGTAGTATACTAGGTTGGTCATTTAAGTTCAGATGAACATAACAATAGATGCATGCATTGTCTATATTTTACATTTCCAGTGACAAACCTGTAAACCTGGAAAAGGGCCTATGGCTTGGCTGTCTGATGGCTCTAATTTCCAGGGACAAAGAATGATTTATAAGATTTGTTTTTGTGCCTACATAGATATATATTTTATAATTTCTCATGTTTGTTACTTTATCTTTGAACTGTTCCTAGCAGTGACGTGCGGTGAGGTGAGGCAGAACCTTTCCTGTCATACTAACGTTTGTGTCAAAGTTTTGACTGTATAAAGTATATGAAAAATACAAAGAATATGTTTGAAATCTCTTCTTTGTATTATTCTAATTATTTTTATAGCCAAAACTCTGGAGTAAAAAGTCTATGGCAGGTGCCTCACCTGTGTATCTTTTCTGCACATCTCTGATCAAAACTCACCAAATCTCCAGGAGTTTATACTGCTGCACCTGTATATAATGCCCAGATGTACCATTTGGCCCATATATTGCGTGTAAATCTGGCTCTGGTACTAGCCAGTGCCTCCTGAGCCATTTATCTCACGCATGTCCCTGGTTCCTAGGAGTGTGTTGGCCAGTGTGTGACTAAAGCTGGGTATACACCTTGTGATGGTGCCACACAGTGAAGCGATTGTACTAAATGATGCACAATTTATTGTTACATGCTGCATGCACCTACAGCTAGTCCCACTGGCTGTGCGGCATATCCAATCGGATAATTCAATGAACAATGGGCCTAATTCAGGTTGGATTGCAAATAGCGATCCAACCGGAATTTTTGCATTCGCCCGGTGGGTGCATGCGCTGGGCACATCTTGGGCATGCGCCTGCATTTACTGTGGGTAACCTACCGTACATTTACAACAATTGTCTCTCTGCGCTAATTGTGCCTTATTAAATAAACTCAGAAATAGAATGCATTTATAATCATCAGCTGCTGAGTGTTAATATGCTTGTGTAGGCATATAACAAACCGGGTCTCCAAACACGCTCTTTGAGGAAGCTCCAGGAATGAGCGAAACGCGTTAGAGAAGTAACTGATGACAGTACCATCTACCTTGGATATCCCTGTTTATCACTGTGCAAGCGCCGGACACTAGCGGTAATCTACCAGTGAGATCTCTCGGGACTGCAGCGGCACAATACACGCTGGAGGTCGGAGACGTCCGGAGCCTCCTAGCCGCATCCCCACGGCGCACACAGTGAGTGTACAGCTGGACTCGTCTTTTGAATTGAGACGGAGGGTGAGCACATTGTAGCTAATCCATTTAGGCTATTTGGAGCCCGCATCGATTACAAGCAGTTTGCTGAGAATTTTTAACATTATCAAGTGATGAACTTTTTATTCCAATGTATGGTCTCTTCTAATTGACAAACAAAATATATTTGGTCATCTTTAAACACACCAGTGATGAGGATAATTCATACATAAGAGACTGTGGACTTAGTCTATATTTAATATCTGATCCTCCCATATACGGATTTCCACCATATAGCCGGCTATATAGAAAAAAGTTCTGATTAGGTCACATATGTGGTTATTTGTGCATATATACAGTTTTTTAATATTAAGTACATGTATGTATCTATTTTTAGGTCCATAGGATCAATCCATTGAATAAATTGTTTTCCTTTTTTTTATATACACGTGAATTCATTCTAATTTTTCAAGCCTGCTAATATCAATTAGCGCAGAGTGTCTTTTAGTATTTGATTAACCTACCGTAAATGTGAACGCCTCTGCCTGTCAATCAGGCAGAGGTATTTGCGGGGCGGGAGGCAACACTCTGTTTCCAAGACGGAGAAGGAGCGTTGCGGGGGGCGATGGCAGGGAAACAAGGCATGGCGTGGGTGTGGGCATGTTCAGGGGCAGCCCTCCTGCCGGCACAGCCTAGGGAGGCTTCCATACTTTCTGCGACTGTGCACTAATTGCAGCGCAATCACAATTAGTGTGTGGTCGCGAGCGGGGGTGGTTAACATGCTGGGCGGCCTTGCCATGTGATGGGGGGCCCCCAGTATGCGAGACAAAGGATTGCAAATTCTGCTAAAAAGCAGAATTTGCAGTCCTTACTGAATAGGGTCCAATGTCCGGAAATGACAGATTGGGAGTACACACTATTAGATGTGTACGATGTATTTTTCCGATCCGCTTCGGAATTATATATTGGAGGATAGATTATATAGTGTATATATGACCAATAAATTCTGAATGAAGGTTACCTTGCTGGTCAATTACATCAAACTAAGCAAGCAAAATGTTTGCAGCTGAAGCATCTGACCTTACCAGTACAAGCAGAGTTTTGTTTGTTTTTTCCTTTCCAAAAAGGAGTACAACTGTAATTCAGGAACATGGCAATACAATTTTAAAGGAAAATCAATAGGGTAAGTCCCAGGCCATTCTTTGTTTCCTCCACAGGTGGCAGCTTAATGGTGTTGGCGGTAAGCCTCTCATAGAATGCTGTATTCCTCAAGGAACCACCATCAGAAAGACAACCATTTTTCCCAACATCCAGGAAAATAAATTTGCAGTTTGCGTTCACCACCGCCATGAGAACTATGCTAAAGTAACCCTTGTAGTTGAAGTAGTCCGATCCGCTGTTGGTGGGTTTGGTTATGCGCACATGTTTCCCGTCTATGGCACAGCCACAGTTTGGGAAATTACACTGCCTCTCGAAGTCCTCTGCAATACCTTTCCTTTCTTCGGCACTTGTAGGGAACTGTAAAAGAAAAAAAAAATATTATGATATTATATTTAATGAATATTCCCCCCCCCCCTTCCCCTCCCATAGACGCAAGATGACTTAAACAGTACACCAGATCTTGCAGCCATTACGGAAACTCTCTGCATCAAATAGGTGTCAGAAAATGCAGCGCAAAACTAAATTTACGGAGGACCCTTTACTTACTGAGGCGCGGCTGCAGTTATTCAAAATACCTGATGCAATCGATTTTGCAGCATATGTGAGCAAAATAATGCGATCTGTGTCTGATGAACAAAAACATGAGTGCCAACGACTGGTGTCGGAAGTTTTGTACAAAGCTGTAAAAGGAAAACTGACACCAGGTTGCCATGTTATTGAGACGGAACCGGAGACACCTGTTCCTAATCACCCTTTTGATTTCACTCCACCACCCACCTACCCTGCCACCACAATCCATCCTCCACCTCAACCCAGCTACTCTTCCAGTTATCCTCAACCTCTGCCCCCATCCACCTACCTTCCACCACTATCCATCCTCCTTCGCATCCCAGCTACCCTACCAGTTATCCTCAACCTCCGCCCCCACCAACCTACCCTACCACCGCAATCCATCCTCCTCCTCAACCCAGCTACCCTTCCCAACTCACCCACACATCCCCCGTCCCCTCCCGAATTTTGTCATCCCTGCTTCCAGAGGAGGAGCAGGAGGAGGAGGAGACCAGTTTGATCCAAATTTGAGTCTCATGTACTGCATTTGAGTGGCACCAATGACACAGTTGTGGTGTAATGCTGGCCTGGCCGTATATTGCAACAGATGTGCTGCATTCTGATATACGACAATAAGAGTGGCACTGCTGTCAGGGGGACAATGCACCACATGCAGCTTGGGGCAGGTTGATGGTACCGGGGACCCATCTTCCTGCCCCTAGCTGCATGTGTGTATTGTCCCCCTGACAGCGGTGCCACTCTTAATGCTGTAAAATTAGAATGCACCACATCTGTTGCAATATACAACAATTTCTTTTCAGTTAATAAATGTAATGCTGGTCTGGTCATATATTGTAATAGATAAGGTGCAGTGTGATATACGGTGTTTGAGTGGCAGCGCTTTCATGTGGACAATGCACACATGCTGCTAGGGGCACGTTGATGGTACCAGAGAGCCTGAAGTCGCCCCTAGCTGCATGTGTGCATTGTGCCCATGAAAGCGCTGCCACTCTTAATGCCGTATATCACACTGCACCTTATTTATCGCAATTTATGACAATGTTTTACAATTCATAAATTTTATAAAAACGTACAATTTATGTTTGTTTATGATGGTAGTGGAACATGATTTCAGGCGGTCAATGCACACATGCTGCTAGGGGCAGGTTGATGGTGCCGGGGATCCTCAATCCGCACCTAGCATCTTGTGTGCATTGACCGCCTGAAATCATGTGCCACTACCGACATATATCATACTGCACCATATTTGTATACAAAAATAAAACTTGATGAAACATTACAGTTTGCAAAAGTTCAGCCATGTTGGCCACACAATGTTACTTGAATAAAGTGCAGCCATGTTGGCCGCATACTTATACTTTACAAAAGTTCAGCCATGTTGGCCGCGTATATAAGAGTTTTTTACAGTTATGTTTTAAAATATACTTATTTTTTTTAACAAAAATACAGTTTTAATAATAAAACAGTTTATAATTCGGCAAGCACTGTGTGGTGTGTTTTTCTTACCTTACAATATTTGTACTTCAGAACCTTGATAATGGCCTTGCAGGTTTCGGGTATGATGTGTCCCAAAGCTTGCGCAGAGATGTGGGTCCCAAACTTCAGGTCTTCAAATGATTGCCCAGTAGCCAGAATCCGCAGGGTAGCTACGAGAAAATTATACGTAGCAGCTGATTAGTTGCCATGGGAAACTTTTCCACTGGATCACTTTACCACACTTTTCACTATTTCATGAATAGACTCCTTTATACAAATTGTTTGAAGACTTTATTCCATAATCTGTTCATGGGGCTGAGCGAAACTCATATCAGGATTAGCAGCAGATGATAACACCACTAAAATCGTAGCTTTAAAGTAGTGAAATTTTTCGGGTTTTGTGTTTTGGTTTTGGATTCGGTTCCGCGGCCGTGTTTTGGATTCGGACGTGTTTTGGCAAGACCTCCCTGAAATTTTTTTGTCGGATTCGGGTGTGTTTTGGATTCGGGTGTTTTTTTTACAAAAAACCCTCAAAAACCGCTTAAATCATAAAATTTGGGGGTCATTTTGATCCCATAGTATTATTAACCTCAATAACCATAATTTCCACTCATTTCCAATCTATTCTGAACACCTCACACCTCACAATATTATTTTTAGTCCTAAAATTTGCACCGAGGTCGCTGGATGGCTAAGCTAAGCGACCCAAGTGGCCGACACAAACACCTGGCCCATCTAGGAGTGGCACTGCAGTGTCAGACAGGATGACAGATTTAAAAAATAGTCCCCAAACAGCACATGATGCAAAGAAAAAAATAGGTGCAATGAGGTAGCTGTGTGACTAAGCTAAGCGACCCAGGTGGCCGACACAAACACCTGGCTCATCTAGGAGTGGCACTGCAGTGTCAGACAGGATGACAGATTTAAAAAATAGTCCCCAAACAGCACATGATGCAAAGAAAAAAATAGGTGCAATGAGGTAGCTGTGTGACTAAGCTAAGCGACCCAGGTGGCCGACACAAACACCTGGCTCATCTAGGAGTGGCACTGCAGTGTCAGACAGGATGACAGATTTAAAAAATAGTCCCCAAACAGCACATGATGCAAAGAAAAAAAGAGGTGCACCAAGGTCGCTGGATGGCTAAGCTAAGCGACCCAAGTGGCCGACACAAACACCTGGCCCATCTAGGAGTGGCACTGCAGTGTCAGACAGGATGGCGGATTTAAAAAATAGTCCCCAAACAGCACATGATGCAAAGAAAAAAGAGGTGCAATGAGGTAGCTGTGTGACTAAGCTAAGCGACCCAAGTGGCCGACACAAACACCTGGCCCATCTAGGAGTGGCACTGCAGTTTTCTAGCGAGAGGATGAGTGCTTCCATCCTCATGTGAATCTGAACCACTAGCCATGAACATAGGCCAGGGCCTCAGCCGTTCCTTGCCACTCTGGCATATTGGCAAGTTTACGCTTCTCATCAGACGCTTTTAATTTTGATTTTTGGGTCATTTTACTGAACTTTTGTAGTATACTTGACGACACAGAGGTAGAGCAGTGGACTACTGTACCGTACTGCTATATATATACTGGTGGTCAGCAAAATTCTGCACTGTCCTCCTACTATATACTGCGCACAACTAAAATGCAGCACAATTATGGATGCATAGTATACTTGACGACACAGAGGTAGAGCAGTGGACTACTGTACCGTACTGCTATATATATACTGGTAGTCAGCAAAATTCTGCACTGTCCTCCTACTATATACTGCGCACAACTAACATGCAGCACAGGTATGGATGCATAGTATACTTGACGACACAGAGGTAGAGCAGTGGACTTCTGTACCGTACTGCTATATATATACTGGTGGTCAGCAAAATTCTGCACTATGCTCCTACTATATACTGCGCACAACTAAAATGCAGCACAGGTATGGGTGCATAGTATACTTGATGACACAGAGGTAGAGCAGTGGACTACTGTACCGTACTGCTATATATATATACTTGTGGTCAGCAAAATTCTGCACTGTCCTCCTACTATATACTGCGCACAACTAAAATGCAGCACAGGTATGGATGCATAGTATACTTGACGACACAGATGTAGAGCAGTGGACTACTGTACCGTACTGCTATATATATACTGGTGGTCAGCAAAATTCTGCACTGTCCTCCTACTATATACTGCGCACAACTAAAATGCAGCACAGGTATGGATGCATAGTATACTTGACGACACAGATGTAGAGCAGTGGACTACTGTACCGTACTGCTATATATATACTGGTGGTCAGCAAAATTCTGCACTGTCCTCCTACTATATACTGCGCACAACTAAAATGCAGCACAGGTATGGATGCATAGTATACTTGACGACACAGAGGTAGAGCAGTGGACTACTGTACCGTACTGCTATGTATATACTAGTAGTCAGCAAAATTCTGTACTGTCCTCTTACTATATACTGCGCACAACTAAAATGCAGCACAGGTATGGATGCATAGTATACTTGACGACACAGAGGTTGAGCAGTGGACTACTGTACCGTACTGCTATATATATACTGGTGGTCAGCAAAATTCTGCACTGTCCTCCAACTATATACTGCGCACAACTAAAATGCAGCACAGGTATGGATGCACAGTATACTTGACGACACAGAGGTAGAGCAGTGGACTACTGTACCGTACTGCTATATATATATACTAGTAGTCAGCAAAATTCTGTACTGTCCTCTTACTATATACTGCGCACAAATAAAATGCAGCACAGGTATGGATGCATAGTATACTTGACGACACAGACGTTAAGCAGTGGACTACTGTACCGTACTGCTATATATATATACTGGTGGTCAGCAAAATTCTGCACTGTCCTCCTACTATATACTGCGCACAACTAAAATGCAGCACAGGTATGGATGCATAGTATACTTGACAACACAGAGGTAGAGCAGTGGACTACTGTACCGTACTGCTATATATATACTGGTGGTCAGCAAAATTCTGCACAGCCCTCCTACTATATACTGCACACAACTAAAATGCAGCACAGGTATGGATGCATAGTATACGTGACGACACAGAGGTAGAGCAGTGGACTACTGTACCGTACTGCTATATATATACTGGTGGTCAGCAAAATTCTGCACTGTCCTCCTACTATATACTGCACACAACTAAAATGCAGCACAGGTATGGATGCATAGTATACTTGACGACACAGAGGTAGAGCAGTGGACTACTGTACCGTACTGCTATATATATACTGGTAGTCAGCAAAATTCTGCACTGTCCTCCTACTATATACTGCGCACAACTAAAATGCAGCACAGGTATGGATGCATAGTATACTTGACGACACAGAGGTAAAGCAGTGGACTTCTGTACCGTACTGCTATATATATACTGGTGGTCAGCAAAATTCTGCACTGTCCTCCTACTATATACTGCGCACAACTAAAATTCAGCACAGGTATGGGTGCATAGTATACTTGATGACACAGAGGTAGAGCAGTGGACTACTGTACCGTACTGCTATATATATATATACTGGTGGTCAGCAAAATTCTGCACAGTCCTCCTACTATATACTGCGCACAACTAAAATGCAGCACAGGTATGGATGCATAGTATACTTGACGACACAGAGGTAGAGCAGTGGACTACTGTACCGTACTGCTATATATATATACTGGTGGTCAGCAAAATTCTGCACTGTCCTCCTACTATATACTGCGCACAACTAAAATGCAGCACAGGTATGGATGCATAGTATACTTGACGACACAGAGGTTGAGCAGTGGACTACTGTACCGTACTGCTATATATATACTGGTGGTCAGCAAAATTCTGCACTGTCCTCCTACTATATACTGCGCACAACTAAAATGCAGCACAGGTTTGGATGCATAGTATACTTGACGACACAGAGGTAGAGCAGTGGACTACTGTACCGTACTGCTATATATATACTAGTAGTCAGCAAAATTCTGCACTGTCCTCTTACTATATACTGCGCACAACTAAAATGCAGCACAGGTATGGATGCATAGTATACTTGACGACACAGACGTTAAGCAGTGGACTACTGTACCGTACTGCTATATATATATATACTGGTGGTCAGCAAAATTCTGCACTGTCCTCCTACTATATACTGCGCACAACTAAAATGCAGCACAGGTATGGATGCATAGTATACTTGACAACACAGAGGTAGAGCAGTGGACTACTGTACCGTACTGCCATATATATACTGGTGGTCAGCAAAATTCTGCACTGTCCTCCTACTATATACTGCACACAACTAAAATGCAGCACAGGTATGGATGCATAGTATACTTGACGACACAGAGGTAGAGCAGTGGATTACTGTACCGTACTGCTATATATATACTGGTGGTCAGCAAAATTCTGCACTGTCCTCCTACTATATACTGCGCACAACTAAAATGCAGCACAGGTATGGATGCATAGTATACTTGACGACACAGAGGTAGAGCAGTGGACTACTGTACCGTACTGCTATATATATACTAGTAGTCAGCAAAATTCTGTACTGTCCTCTTACTATATACTGCGCACAACTAAAATGCAGCACAGGTATGGATGCATAGTATACTTGACGACACAGACGTTAAGCAGTGGACTACTGTACCGTACTGCTATATATATATATACTGGTGGTCAGCAAAATTCTGCACTGTCCTACTATATACTGCGCACAACTAAAATGCAGCACAGGTATGGGTGCATAGTATACTTGATGACACAGAGGTAGAGCAGTGGACTACTGTACCGTACTGCTATATATATATATATATATATACTGGTGGTCAGCAAAATTCTGCACTGTCCTCCTACTATATACTACGCACAACTAAAATGCAGCACAGGTATGGATGCATAGTATACTTGACAACACAGAGGTAGAGCAGTGGACTACTGTACCGTACTGCTATATATATACTGGTGGTCAGCAAAATTCTGCACTGTCCTCCTACTATATACTGCACACAACTAAAATGCAGCACAGGTATGGATGCATAGTATACTTGACGACACAGAGATTGAGCAGTGGACTACTGTACCGTACTGCTATATATATACTGGTGGTCAGCAAAATTCTGCACTGTCCTCCTACTATATACTGCGCACAACTAAAATGCAGCACAGGTATGGATGCACAGTATACTTGACGACACAGAGGTAGAGCAGTGGACTACTGTACCGTACTGCTATATATATACTAGTAGTCAGCAAAATTCTGTACTGTCCTCTTACTATATACTGTGCACAACTAAAATGCAGCACAGGTATGGATGCATAGTATACTTGACGACACAGACGTTAAGCAGTGGACTACTGTACCGTACTGCTATATATATATACTGGTGGTCAGCAAAATTCTGCACTGTCCTCCTACTATATACTGCGCACAACTAAAATGCAGCACAGGTATGGATGCATAGTATACTTGACAACACAGAGGTAGAGCAGTGGACTACTGTACCGTACTGCTATATATATACTGGTGGTCAGCAAAATTCTGCACTGCCCTCCTACTATATACTGCACACAACTAAAATGCAGCACAGGTATGGATGCATAGTATACTTGATGACACAGAGGTAGAGCAGTCGACTACTGTACCGTACTGCTATATATATACTGGTGGTCAGCAAAATTCTGCACTGTCCTCCTACTATATACTGCACACAACTAAAATGCAGCACAGGTATGGATGCATAGTATACTTGACGACACAGAGGTAGAGCAGTGGACTACTGTACCGTACTGCTATATATATACTGGTAGTCAGCAAAATTCTGCACTGTCCTCCTACTATATACTGCGCACAACTAAAATGCAGCACAGGTATGGATGCATAGTATACTTGACGACACAGAGGTAGAGCAGTGGACTTCTGTACCGTACTGCTATATATATACTGGTGGTCAGCAAAATTCTGCACTGTCCTCCTACTATATACTGCGCACAACTAAAATGCAGCACAGGTATGGGTGCATAGTATACTTGATGACACAGAGGTAGAGCAGTGGACTACTGTACTGTACTGCTATATATATATACTGGTGGTCAGCAAAATTCTGCACTGTCCTCCTACTATATACTGCGCACAACTAAAATGCAGCACAGGTATGGATGCATAGTATACTTGACGACACAGAGGTAGAGCAGTGGACTTCTGTACCGTACTGCTATATATATACTGGTGGTCAGCAAAATTCTGCACTGTCCTCCTACTATATACTGTGCACAACTAAAATGCAGCACAGGTATGGATGCATAGTATACTTGACGACACAGAGGTAGAGCAGTGGACTACTGTACCGTACTGCTATATATATATACTAGTAGTCAGCAAAATTCTGCACTGTCCTCTTACTATATACTGCGCACAACTAAAATGCAGCACAGGTATGGATGCATAGTATACTTGACGACACAGACGTTAAGCAGTGGACTACTGTACCGTACTGCTATATATATATATATACTGGTGGTCAGCAAAATTCTGCACTGTCCTCCTACTATATACTGCGCACAACTAAAATGCAGCACAGGTATGGATGCATAGTATACTTGACAACACAGAGGTAGAGCAGTGGACTACTGTACCGTACTGCTATATATATACTGGTGGTCAGCAAAATTCTGCACTGTCCTCCTACTATATACTGCACACAACTAAAATGCAGCACAGGTATGGATGCATAGTATACTTGACGACAGAGAGGTAGAGCAGTGGACTACTGTACCGTACTGCCATATATATACTGGTGGTCAGCAAAATTCTGTACTGTCCTCTTACTATATACTGCGCACAACTAAAATGCAGCACAGGTATGGATGCATAGTATACTTGACGACACAGACGTTAAGCAGTGGACTACTGTACCGTACTGCTATATATATATACTGGTGGTCAGCAAAATTCTGCACTGTCCTCCTACTATATACTGCGCACAACTAAAATGCAGCACAGGTATGGATGCATAGTATACTTGACAACACAGAGGTAGAGCAGTGGACTACTGTACCGTACTGCTATATATATACTGGTGGTCAGCAAAATTCTGCACTGCCCTCCTACTATATACTGCACACAACTAAAATGCAGCACAGGTATGAATGCATAGTATACTTGACGACACAGAGGTAGAGCAGTGGACTACTGTACCGTACTGCTATATATATACTGGTGGTCAGCAAAATTCTGCACTGTCCTCCTACTATATACTGCACACAACTAAAATGCAGCACAGGTATGGATGCATAGTATACTTGATGACACAGAGGTAGAGCAGTGGACTACTGTACCGTACTGCTATATATATACTGGTAGTCAGCAAAATTCTGCACTGTCCTCCTACTATATACTGCGCACAACTAAAATGCAGCACAGGTATGGATGCATAGTATACTTGATGACACAGAGGTAGAGCAGTGGACTTCTGTACCGTACTGCTATATATATACTGGTGGTCAGCAAAATTCTGCACTGTCCTCCTACTATATACTGCGCACAACTAAAATGCAGCACAGGTATGGGTGCATAGTATACTTGATGACACAGAGGTAGAGCAGTGGACTACTGTACCGTACTGCTATATATATATATACTGGTGGTCAGCAAAATTCTGCACTGTCCTCCTACAATATACTGCGCACAACTAAAATGCAGCACAGGTATGGATGCATAGTATACTTGACGACACAGAGGTAGAGCAGTGGACTACTGTACCGTACTGCTATATATATACTGGTGGTCAGCAAAATTCTGCACTGTCCTCCTACTATATACTGCGCACAACTAAAATGCAGCACAGGTATGGATGCATAGTATACTTGACGACACAGAGGTTGAGCAGTGGACTACTGTACCGTACTGCTATATATATACTGGTGGTCAGCAAAATTCTGCACTGTCCTCCTACTATATACTGCGCACAACTAAAATGCAGCACAGGTATGGATGCATAGTATACTTGACGACACAGAGGTAGAGCAGTGTGGACTACTGTACCGTACTGCTATATATATACTAGTAGTCAGCAAAATTCTGCACTGTCCTCTTACTAAATACTGCGCACAACTAAAACGCAGCACAGGTATGGATGCATAGTATACTTGACGACACAGACGTTAAGCAGTGGACTACTGTAACGTACTGCTATATATATATATATATATATATATATATATACTGGTGGTCAGCAAAATTCTGCACTGTCCTCCTACTATATACTGCGCACAATTAAAATGCAGCACAGGTATGGATGCATAGTATACTTGACAACACAGAGGTAGAGCAGTGGACTACTGTACCGTACTGCTATATATATACTGGTGGTCAGCAAAATTCTGCACTGTCCTCCTACTATATACTGCACACAACTAAAATGCAGCACAGGTATGGATGCATAGTATACTTGACGACACAGAGGTAGAGCAGTGGACTACTGTACCGTACTGCTATATATATATATACTGGTGGTCAGCAAAATTCTGCACTGTCCTACTACTATATACTGCGCACAACTAAAATGCAGCACAGGTATGGATGCATAGTATACTTGACGACACGTAGGTAGAGCAGTGGACTACTGTACCGTACTGCTATATATATACTAGTAGTCAGCACAATTCTGCACTGTCCTCCTACTATATACTGCTCACAACTAAAATGCAGCACAGGTATGGATGCATAGTATACTTGACGACACAGACGTTAAGCAGTGGACTACTGTACCGTACTGCTATATATATACTGGTGGTCAGCAAAATTCTGCACTGTCCTACTATATACTGCGCACAACTAAAATGCAGCACAGGTATGGATGCATAGTATACTTGACGACGCAGAGGTAGAGCAGTGGACTACTGTACCGTACTGCTATATATATACTGGTAGTCAGCAAAATTCTGCACTGTCCTCCTACTATATACTGCGCACAACTAAAATGCAGCACAGGTATGGATGCATAGTATACTTGACGACACAGAGGTAGAGCAGTGGACTACTGTACCGTACTGCTATATATATACTGGTGGTCAGCAAAATTCTGCACTGTCCTCCTACTATATACTGCACACAACTAAAATGCAGCACAGGTATGGATGCATAGTATACTTGATGACACAGAGGTAGAGCAGTGGACTACTGTACCATACTGCTATATATATATATATACTGGTGGTCAGCAAAATTCTGCACTGTCCTCCTACTATATACTGCGCACAACTAAAATGCAGCACAGGTATGGATGCATAGTATACTTGACGACACAGAGGTAGAGCAGTGGACTTCTGTACCGTACTGCTATATATATACTGGTGGTCAGCAAAATTCTGCACTGTCCTCCTACTATATACTGCGCACAACTAAAATGCAGCACAGGTATGGGTGCATAGTATACTTGATGACACAGAGGTAGAGCAGTGGACTACTGTACCGTACTGCTATATATATATACTGGTGGTCAGCAAAATTCTGCACTGTCCTCCTACTATATACTGCGCACAACTAAAATGCAGCACAGGTATGGATGCATAGTATACTTGATGACACAGAGGTAGAGCAGTGGACTACTGTACCGTACTGCTATATATATATATACTGGTGGTCAGCAAAATTCTGCACTGTCCTCCTACTATATACTGCGCACAACTAAAATGCAGCACAGGTATGGATGCATAGTATACTTGACGACACAGAGGTTGAGCAGTGGACTACTGTACCGTACTGCTATATATATACTGGTGGTCAGCAAAATTCTGCACTGTCCTACTATATACTGCGCACAACTAAAATGCAGCACAGGTATGGATGCATAGTATACTTGACGACACAGAGGTAGAGCAGTGGACTACTGTAATGTACTGCTATATATATACTAGTAGTCAGCAAAATTCTGCACTGTCCTCTTACTATATACTGCGCACAATTAAAATGCAGCACAGGTATGGATGCATAGTATACTTGACGACACAGACGTTAAGCAGTGGACTACTGTACCGTACTGCTATATATATATACTGGTGGTCAGCAAAATTCTGCACTGTCCTCCTACTATATACTGCGCACAACTAAAATGCAGCACAGGTATGGATGCATAGTATACTTGACAACACAGAGGTAGAGCAGTGGACTACTGTACCGTACTGCTATATATATACTGGTGGTCAGCAAAATTCTGCACTGTCCTCCTACTATATACTGCACACAACTAAAATGCAGCACAGGTATGGATGCATAGTATACTTGACGACACAGAGGTAGAGCAGTGGACTACTGTACCGTACTGCTATATATATACTGGTGGTCAGCAAAATTCTGCACTGTCCTCCTACTATATACTGCGCACAACTAAAATGCAGCACAGGTATGGATGCATAGTATACTTGACGACACAGAGGTAGAGCAGTGGACTACTGTACCGTACTGCTATATATATATATGTACACTAGTAGTCAGCAAAATTCTGTACTGTCCTCTTACTATATACTGCGCACAACTAAAATGCAGCACAGGTATGGATGCATAGTATACTTGACGACACAGACGTTAAGCAGTGGACTACTGTACCGTACTGCTATATATATATATATACTGGTGGTCAGCAAAATTCTGCACTGTCCTCCTACTATATACTGCGCACAACTAAAATGCAGCACAGGTATGGATGCATAGTATACTTGACAACACAGAGGTAGAGCAGTGGACTACTGTACCGTACTGCTATATATATATATACTGGTGGTCAGCAAAATTCTGCACTGCCCTCCTACTATATACTGCACACAACTAAAATGCAGCACAGGTATGGATGCATAGTATACTTGACGACACAGAGGTAGAGCAGTGGACTACTGTACCGTACTGCTATATATATACTGGTGGTCAGCAAAATTCTGCACTGTCCTCCTACTATATACTGCACACAACTAAAATGCAGCACAGGTATGGATGCATAGTATACTTGATGACACAGAGGTAGAGCAGTGGACTACTGTACCGTACTGCTATATATATATATACTGGTGGTCAGCAAAATTCTGCACTGTCCTCCTACTATATACTGCGCACAACTAAAATGCAGCACAGGTATGGATGCATAGTATACTTGACGACACAGAGGTAGAGCAGTGGACTACTGTACCGTACTGCTATATATATACTGGTGGTCAGCAAAATTCTGCACTGTCCTCCTACTATATACTGCGCACAACTAAAATGCAGCACAGGTATGGATGCATAGTATACTTGATGACACAGAGGTTGAGCAGTGGACTACTGTACCGTACTGCTATATATATACTAGTAGTCAGCAAAATTCTGCACTGTCCTCTTACTATATACTGCGCACAACTAAAATGCAGCACAGGTATGGATGCATAGTATACTTGACGACACAGACGTTAAGCAGTGGACTACTGTACCGTACTGCTATATATATATACTGGTGGTCAGCAAAATTCTGCACTGTCCTCCTACTATATACTGCGCACAACTAAAATGCAGCACAGGTATGGATGCATAGTATACTTGACAACACAGAGGTAGAGCAGTGGACTACTGTACCGTACTGCTATATATATATACTGGTGGTCAGCAAAATTCTGCACTGCCCTCCTACTATATACTGCACACAACTAAAATGCAGCACAGGTATGGATGCATAGTATACTTGACGACACAGAGGTAGAGCAGTGGACTACTGTACCGTACTGCTATATATATACTGGTGGTCAGCAAAATTCTGCACTGTCCTCCTACTATATACTGCGCACAACTAAAATGCAGCACAGGTATGGATGCATAGTATACTTGATGACACAGAGGTTGAGCAGTGGACTACTGTACCGTACTGCTATATATATACTAGTAGTCAGCAAAATTCTGCACTGTCCTCTTACTATATACTGCGCACAACTAAAATGCAGCACAGGTATGGATGCATAGTATACTTGACGACACAGACGTTAAGCAGTGGACTACTGTACCGTACTGCTATATATATATATACTGGTGGTCAGCAAAATTCTGCACTGTCCTCCTACTATATACTGCGCACAACTAAAATGCAGCACAGGTATGGATGCATAGTATACTTGACAACACAGAGGTAGAGCAGTGGACTACTGTACCGTACTGCTATATATATACTGGTGGTCAGCAAAATTCTGCACTGTCCTCCTACTATATACTGCACACAACTAAAATGCAGCACAGGTATGGATGCATAGTATACTTGACGACACAGAGGTAGAGCAGTGGACTACTGTACCGTACTGCTATATATATACTGGTGGTCAGCAAAATTCTGCACTGTCCTCCTACTATATACTGCACACAACTAAAATGCAGCACAGGTATGGATGCATAGTATACTTGATGACACAGAGGTAGAGCAGTGGACTAATGTACCGTACTGCTATATATATATATACTGGTGGTCAGCAAAATTCTGCACTGTCCTCCTACTATATACTGCGCACAACTAAAATGCAGCACAGGTATGGATGCATAGTATACTTGACGACACAGAGGTAGAGCAGTGGACTACTGTACCGTACTGCTATATATATACTGGTGGTCAGCAAAATTCTGCACTGTCCTCATACTATATACTGCGCACAACTAAAATGCAGCACAGGTATGGATGCATAGTATACTTGATGACACAGAGGTTGAGCAGTGGACTACTGTACCGTACTGCTATATATATATACTAGTAATCAGCAAAATTCTGCACTGTCCTCTTACTATATACTGCGCACAACTAAAATGCAGCACAGGTATGGATGCATAGTATACTTGACGACACAGACGTTAAGCAGTGGACTACTGTACCGTACTGCTATATATATATACTGGTGGTCAGCAAAATTCTGCACTGTCCTCCTACTATATACTGCGCACAACTAAAATGCAGCACAGGTATGGATGCATAGTATACTTGACAACACAGAGGTAGAGCAGTGGACTACTGTACCGTACTGCTATATATATACTGGTGGTCAGCAAAATTCTGCACTGTCCTCCTACTATATACTGCACACAACTAAAATGCAGCACAGGTATGGATGCATAGTATACTTGACGACACAGAGGTAGAGCAGTGGACTACTGTACCGTACTGCTATATATATATACTAGTAGTCAGCAAAATTCTGCACTGTCCTCCTACTATATACTGCTCACAACTAAAATGCAGCACAGGTATGGATGCATAGTATACTTGACGACACAGAGGTAGAGCAGTGGACTACTGTACCGTACTGCTATATATATACTGGTGGTCAGCAAAATTCTGCACTGTCCTCCTACTATATACTGCACACAACTAAAATGCAGCACAGGTATGGATGCATAGTATACTTGATGACACAGAGGTAGAGCAGTGGACTACTGTACCGTACTGCTATATATATACTGGTGGTCAGCAAAATTCTGCACTGTCCTCCTACTATATACTGCGCACAACTAAAATGCAGCACAGGTATGGATGCATAGTATACTTGACGACACAGAGGTAGAGCAGTGGACTACTGTACCGTACTGCTATATATATACTGGTGGTCAGCAAAATTCTGCACTGTCCTCCTACTATATACTGCACACAACTAAAATGCAGCACAGGTATGGATGCATAGTATACTTGACGACACAGAGGTAGAGCAGTGGACTACTGTACCGTACTGCTATATATATATACTGGTGGTCAGCAAAATTCTGCACTGTCCTCCTACTATATACTGCGCACAACTAAAATGCAGCACAGGTATGGATGCATAGTATACTTGACGACACAGAGGTAGAGCAGTGGACTACTGTACCGTACTGCTATATATATACTAGTAGTCAGCAAAATTCTGCACTGTCCTCCTACTATATACTGCTCACAACTAAAATGCAGCACAGGTATGGATGCATAGTATACTTGACGACACAGACGTTAAGCAGTGGACTACTGTACCGTACTGCTATATATATATACTGGTGGTCAGCAAAATTCTGCACTGTCCTCCTACTATATACTGCGCACAACTAAAATGCAGCACAGGTATGGATGCATAGTATACTTGACGACACAGAGGTAGAGCAGTGGACTACTGTACCGTACTGCTATATATATACTGGTGGTCAGCAAAATTCTGCAATGTCCTCCTACTATATACTGCGCACAACTAAAATGCAGCACAGGTATGGATACATAGTATACTTGACGACACAGAGGTAGAGCAATGGACTACTGTACCGTACTACTATATATATACTGGTGGTCACAGCAAAATTCTGCACTGTCCTCCTACTATATACTACAATGCAGCACAGATATGGAGCGTTTTTCAGGCAGAGAACGTAGATATTTTCAGCACACTGAGCACAGATATTTGCAAGCACACTGAGCACAGATATTTGCAGCACACTGAGCACAGATATTTGCAGCACACTGAGCACAGAAACTGAGAGAACGCATCCATGTCCTCTCGCTATCATCTCCATAGCACGAGTGAAAATGGCGGCGACGTGCGGCTCCTTAAATAGAATACGAATCTTGCGAGAATCCAACAGCGGGATGATGATGTTCGGGCGCGCTCGGGTTAACTGAGCAAGGCGGGAAGATTCGAGTCTGCCTCGGAACCGTGTAAAATGGGTGAAGTTCGGGGGGGTTTGGATCCTGAGGAACCAAACCCGCTCATCACTACTTTAAAGCATCACATCACGGGGCAGATGTATTAACCTGGAGAAGTGATAAAGCAGTGATACGCGCAAGGTGATATTGCACCAGTCAATCGTTATGGATTTGAGAAATTAAGTTAGGAGCTGAATGGCTGGTGCGTTATTATCTTGCGCTTATCACTGCTTCATCACTTCTTTATCCCTTCTCCAGTCTTAATACATCTGCCATAGGGGCAGATATATTAACCTGGAGAAGGCATAAGGAAGTGATAAGCCAGTGATAAAAGCACCAGCCAGTCAGCTCCTAACTGTCAATTTTCATATTGGAGATGATTGGCTGGTGCGTTTATCTCCTTGCACTTATCACTGGTTTCAGGACCGGTGCTAGGGTGTTCAGCCCCCTCCTAAAAACTATAAATTTGCGCCCTCCCATACTTTACAATGGGACACCGCACATAATGCCGCCTGTAGCAGTGACGCTTATACACATAATGTTCCCTATAGTAGTGCTGCTTACACACAATGCCCCCTTCGGTAGTGCTGCTTATACACAACGCCCCCTGTAGTAGTGGCGCTTACACACGTAACACCACCTGTACCAGTGACGCTTATACAAGACACAGTGATGCTTACACACATAACACACCCTGTAGCAGTGACGCTTACACATGTAACGCCCCTTGTAGCAGTGATGCTTATACAAGACGCCCCTTGTAGCAGTGACGTTTACACACGTAACGCACCGTTCCAGTGACGCTTACACGCATAACGCCCCCTGTACCAGTGACGCTTATGCACATAATGCTCCCTGGAGCAGTGCCACTTATATACACCGTAAACCCTGTAGTA
Source organism: Pseudophryne corroboree (assembly GCF_028390025.1). Taxonomy (NCBI): domain Eukaryota; kingdom Metazoa; phylum Chordata; class Amphibia; order Anura; family Myobatrachidae; genus Pseudophryne; species Pseudophryne corroboree. The sequence continues at coordinate 375,943,895 of NC_086449.1, forward strand.
GTGATGCTTACACATGTAACGCTTACACACACGTAACGCACCCTGTAGCAGTGACACTTGCACACGTTACGCACTTTGTACCAGTGACGCTTGCACGAGTAACGCACCCTGTAGCAGTGACACTTGCACATGTATCAACCCCTGTAGTAGTGACACTTGCATAAGTAACGCACCCTGTAGTAGTGACACTTGCACAAGTAACACACCCTGTACCAGTGATGCTTGCACACGTAACGCCCCCTCTACCAGTGATGCTTACACACGTAATGCCTCTTGTACCAGTGACGCTTACACACGTAACGCCCCCTGTACCACTGGCGCTTACACGCGTAACGCCTCCTGTACCAGTGATGCTTACACACATAACGCCCCTTGTACCAGTGACGCTTACACACATTATGCCGCAGTTACACACACACTCACTGTACATACATAACACACATACACAGTCACACATTCATATACACAGATACTGTATACACACACATACTGTATATACAGATGCTGTACACACACATACACACACACACACACACACACACACACACACACTTTCACTCACTCACTTGTTTTCCAGTCACTTACATAAGGAATTCTGGCAGCTTATCCCCTGTGTTGCAGTCTGCAGCCTGGTTCTGTGTAGCTCCGCCCATTATTACCATGTAGCCCCGCCCCCTTTTAGGTCCGCACACTACACCGTGAGTCTGTTACATGGGAGGGGAGGGGAGAGGAGGCTTGTAGCTGCTGACGCCGCTGCCTGTCATGGAGTGTGACAGGCGCAGCAGCCGGCAGCAACAGGGGGGACAGGGCGGCGCAAGCAGGGACATCAGCTCAGCACAGGGATACAGAGCAGGGAGAGCTCCTCTCATTCCTGGCACCTCCCTGCTTTGCATCCCTTTGCTGAGCCGTTAGCTCCGGGCCAGACTGGTTTATCACTTACTTATGCCTTCTCCAGGTTAATACATCTGCCCCATAGTCTGATAATTCTCCTATAGTCTTTTGCAACTCATTGGCTCATTGGAATTTATTTTGTGTGTGTTTTCTTGGAAGAATGATATGCGGCACTGGTGGTAAAGTGAAAACAAATAGGTTTATTTACTACCAGAGTGTCAGTGCAGATAATAGCTGAGTCTTAACCAGGATGAAGCAGTGTGACAAAACAAGGGCCCTCATTCCGAGTTGTTCGCTCGGTAAAAATCTTCGCATCGCATCGATTTTCCGCTTAATGCGCATGCGCAATGTCCGCACTGCGACTGCGCCAAGTTAATTTGCTATGTAGTTAGGCATTTTACTCACGGCTTTTTCATCGTTCTGGCGATCGTAATGTGATTGACAGGAAATGGGTGTTACTGGGCGGAAACAGGCCGTTTTATGGGCGTGTGGGAAAAAACGCTACCGTTTCCGGAAAAAACGCAGGAGTGGCCGGAGAAACGGAGGAGTGTCTGGGCGAACGCTGGGTGTGTTTATGACGTCAAACCAGGGACGACAAGCACTGAACTGATCGCAGATGCCGAGTAAGTCTGGAGCTACTCAGAAACTGCTACGAGGTGTGTAATCGCAATATTGCGAATCTTTCGTTCGCAATTTTAAGATGCTCAGATTCACTCCCAGTAGGCGGCGGCTTAGCATGAGCAAATCTGCTAAAATCCGCTTGCGAGCGAACAACTCGGAATGAGGGCCCAGATACAGATGAGCCAAGCATTGATGATAGTACAGGAATAATGGTATGCAGATCTCAGAATGCACTGTGGATAAAAGTAAGACTATCAGGGGTGCCTCAGGACACTTGCAGCGGTGCCCTGGATTGGACCAGTTTAAATTATTTATGGTCCATATATTATAGGCAAAACCAGTGCTTGTGACTTCATAAAATATGTGGACAAACAGAAGCAAATCCTGCCCTTAACATATAACTGAGCCTAAGGTTGACATACTGTATAAACACAATTTACTTAATTTAATATTTTTCTCAGAATTTTTCAATGAGAAATGTTTGGCCTAGGGGTGCCGTGAAAAAAATTCTGATACTCTAGGGCACTATGGGGTATATGCAATTGCCGGTGTATCGCGGCAATTTTTCGCCCGTTTTTTAATTCGACACAATTCGACCGTCGAATTCTGGCAGGTGGGTGCCGGAATTCTACATATTCAATAAAAAACGGATTCGACAGTCCCGCTGTCGAAAAACGGGCGATTTGACGGATTTTTATTAGAGTTTTAAAAATGTTAAAAAAACGGGAAATACCCGAATAAAAAGCATAACCAGCCTCGGGCTCTTTGAGCCGGTCCTGGTTGCCAAAATACGGGGGGGGGGAAATGACAGGGGATCCCCCGTATTTTAACAACCAGCACCGGGCTCTGCGCCTGGTGCTGGTGCAAAAAATACAGGGGACAAAAAGAGTAGGGGTCCCCCGTATTTTTTGTACCAGCACCGGGCTCCACTAGCTGGACAGATAATGCCACAGCCGGGGGTCACTTTTATACAGCGCCCTGCGGTTGTGGCATTAAATACCCAACTAGTCACCCCTGGCCGGGGTACCCTGGAGGAGTGGGGACCCCTTCAATCAAGGGGTCCCCCCCAGCCACCCAAGGGCCAGGGGTGAAGCCCGAGGCTGTCCACCCCATCCAAGGGCTGCGGATGGGGGGCTGATAGCCGTGAGTAAAATGAAAGAATATTGTTTTTTCCAGAAGAACTACAAGTCCCAGCAAGCCTCCCCCGCAAGCTGGTACTTGGAGAACCACAAGTACCAGCATGTGGGTGGAAAAACGGGCCCGCTGGTACCTGTAGTTCTACTAGAAAAAAAATACCCAAATAAAAACAGGAGACACACAATGTGAAAGTAAAAGTTTATTTCATACATGCCGACACACACATACTTACCTATGTTGACAGTCCGACACTGGCCACGCCCCCCTCATCACTGAAGAATCCGGGGTACCTGTAAAAAAAATTCTACTCACCTAAATCCAGTGTCCGGATCTTTTTTAATAATCCTCGTACTTGGCAAAACAACAAAACGGCAAACCGAACCAAACTGACTGAAAGGGGTCCCATGTTTACACATGGGACCCCTTTCCACGAATGCCGGAACCCCACGTGACTCCTGTCACAGAGGGTCCCTTCAGCCAATCAGCGAGCGCCACGTCGTGGCACTCTGCTGATTGGCTATGCGCGTCTGAGCTGTCAGACAGCGCATCGCAAAGCCTTACCATTATATTCAATGGTGGGAACTTTGCGGTCAGCGGTGAGGTCACTTAGCGGACAGCGGCTGACCGCTAGTGACCTCACCACTTACCGCAAAGTTCCCACCATTGAATATAATGGAGGAGCTTTGCGATGCGCTGTCTGCCAGCTCAGACGCACGGCAATCAGCAGAGTGCCAGGACGTGGCGCTCGCTGATTGCCTGAAGGGACCCTCTGTGACAGCAGTCACAGGGGGTGTCTGCATTCGGGGAAAGGGGTCCCATGTGTAAACATGGGACCCCTTTCAGTCCGCCTGGTCCGGGTGTTCGTTTTTTTATTTTGACAAGTACGTGGATTATAAAAAAAGATCCGGACTCTGCTCTTTGGTGAGTATAATTTTTTTTGCAGGTACCCCGGATTCTTCACTGACGAGGGGGTCGTGGCCAGTGTCGGAGTGTCAACATAGGTAAGTATGTGTGTGTCGGCAGGTGTGAAATAAAGTTTCTCTCACGGTGTGCGTGTCCTGTTTCTATTTGGGTATTTTTTCCAGTAGAACTACAGGTACCAGCGGGCCCGTTTTTCTTCCGCATGCTGGTACTTGTGGTTCTCCAAGTACCAGCTTGCGGGGGAGGCTTGCTGGGACATGTAGTACTACTGGAAAAAACAATATTCTTTCATTTTTCAAAAGGCTATCAGCCCCCCATCCGCAGCCCTTGGATGGGGGGGACAGCCTCGGGCTTCACCCCTGGCCCTTGGGTGGCTGGAGGGGGGGACCCCTTGATTGAAGGGGTCCCCACTCCTCCAGGGTACCCCGGCCAGGGGTGACTAGTGGGATATTTAATGCCATGGCCGCATGGCGCTGTATAAAAGTGACCCCCGGCTGTGGCATTATCTGTCCAGCTAGTGGAGCCCGGTGCTGGTACAAAAAATATGGGGGACCCCTACTCTTTTTGTCCCCCGTATTTTTTGCACCCGGACCAGGCACAGAGCCCGGTGCTGGTTGTTAAAATACAGGGGATCCCCTGTCATTTTTCCCCCCGTATTTTGGCAACCAGGACCGGCTCAAAGAGCCCGAGGCTGGTTATGCTTAGGAGGGGGGACCCCACGCATTTTTTTTCCAGATTTTTACCATTCCATTAAAAAAATAGTAATAACAATAATAATATTTTTAAAAATATATAAATAATACTTGTGCCTCCAAAATAGACAAACCAAGTACCTAATCCCTTCTAATATAAATAGATATGCTATTACCAATAAAAAACACACAAAAAAAACATGTTTTTAAACATTTTTATTAGATTCCGCCAGCAAAGTGTGGCGGATTGAAAATGACGAATTTACTGTCTAAAAGCACTGTTGTCGAATTTACAATCTTCAATTGAATATACTTTTGTCGAATTGCCGCATTTGTACCATTGCAGAAATGTCGAATTTGACAAATGTCGAATTTCAAAAAGTCGACTTAGGAAAGTCCGTTTTTTTAATGAAAAGTACTGAATTGCAATGTCAAATTATTTTTTTGGGCGAAAATGTCCCGTTTTTCGACATTTTCGGGTATTCGACCGCAATTGCATATACCCCTTTGATTCAAAAAAGTTTGGAAACCACTACAATAAAGTAATAACACAGATGTACCAGGCAAAGGATAAAGGCAAAACAGATATATAAACAATGTGTCAAAGTCAGAAAAATATCCCTATGCACGCTGCCATATTTGCACCTCATGCTGGTCCGTGCTGCGCATGCGTGCGCTTTCCCGTGATAGCGCATACCCGCTGATGCGTGCACCCGCTCGCATCGGTATGCGTATTTACGGTAAAGAGTATGTAGTCGTAGCGTGCGACCCAATCGTTACATATTTTCACAATTAATGTAGTTTGTAGATCATGGTCCCTTTGATAGTTTCTGAAAGTTTAGTTAATATAGAATGTCCCTGAGCTGAGGAATCCCTCTTTGTATTGTGGGAAGGGTCTAACAAGAGTCATGCAACAGTGTTTGGTACCCATCGGAAGAGTATTTAATTAGCAATATTCCGGTGTTGGTTTGGAGCGTATTAATCGCTCGTGCGAATAGTTATGGACATAAGAAGTTTATGTCCATTTCTATTATTTACTCATACTCAGGTATGCGGCGGGAAACCTAGTTTCCCACCCACCTGAGCTGTTTGAAATCGTCACAGCCCACCTGTATGAATCAACCTATGACCTTTTGTTATGATACAGGGCCGAATTCCGACGTCCAATGGACAATGGGATTGTAGGGACTATGAGATTGCATTGTGTGTGGGTCATAAATAGGCAGGCCGACCACATCCAGCTCTCACTCTTCAACGGTTCTCATTGCTGAAAATCGGGTGCTGGATGTCCAGGCGCATGCGATCGTTTACCCTTGTGCGTAAGTTTTCTCTCCGTAATCATTGTCTTACTGTGAGCCAATTTCTCTCATCTCTCTCCATTTCTCTCTCTCTCTCTCTCCTTTCTCTTTTCTCTCACATCTCCCCTAGACTAGTATTGAATTGTATTAGATAGTATTGTATTTTGGTTAGGAAGTCTCTGTTATATTGTAGTGTATCATTTGTACTGTTATCCCCTTTTACAAGTATATTAGATATAATACAGTTAATAGGCTTTGGACCCTAAACCAGTATCTGTGTATTTCCTATAGTGTTAAGTGTTCACTTGAGCGTCGGTGACGCTCAAGCAGCTTTGTAGTTAGTCAGGTTACACAAGGTTGCACTTACACCCTGTATTCACATTAAGGTATTCTGTGTATTTCATTGGTATAAGGTTTAGACATAAAGGTATAGCGTTGTGAGCGTCTGCGCCGCTGGTGATCTCCTCGTGGTCTCGAGCGTCCGCTACGCCATAGCGAATCATTACTCTAGTCATAGCCCTTAACGTGCTGTCCTGTGATCGCTGGGCCGTGAGCGAACGTGACGCTTGAGCGTCTCGCCTACGGCGGAGCGATCGATACGCAACCAGCGTACCCGTACGGTACTTCTTAAGTAAACAGCGTACAGTGTTCTTAGACTTCATAAAGGGTTGTTTATACGACAAAGGAATTTAGCATTGTCAATTGGGGACTCGTCCTATCCTTCTCATATCTGCACTAGGTAGATCAGCGGACATTATCCCCCCAGCAAAGGGTGGGAGGTTGTCTCGCAGTGCTGACGGGATAAGCGTCTGCTTCGCTTAGATAAAGAGTGCTGAAGGAATCCGGGAACCGGAAGTAAGAACAAAACGCTTGTGTCTTTTAAAACTGTTTTATTTCTCTTCTGTCTTGCGTATACACGCACGCATACATATATATCTGCATTTCTTTTTCAATTTCGTATATCACTATTCCTGTTTGCCAATTTTTATAGTTGATAGAAAGTGCTAAAAGAGATTTGCTGTTATTTCATAGTAGAGGTAATAGTTAAAGTATAGACCAACACACGGCTTGTCTGGGAGATAAGGCAGTCAGTGTGGTGTGCGGTAGATGATCAGGGATCATCTACATTGATAAAAATAGAAATTGTGTTACGGTGGATCTTTGTTTTGCGTACACGTGTCCCTAACAAAGGACTTGCGTACGCAATCCAAAGGCAGACGCACGCAGCGTACGTTACGCAACGTAGCGTCCGGTTACGCCCACGTAGCTCAAGTCACGAAAAGTTGAATTAGCGCAAAGCGATAATTAGCGCAAAGGCGATAAGTAACGCACAGCGGTAAATAACGCGACGCGGTAAATAACGCAAATCTATTTTTGGAAAAATCTGAAATTTAGTTTAACAGATCCTGCTCCAAATTGGTAACACTGCTGGGCTGAAGAAAATTTCTGCGCAGAAATAGATATAGAAACAAAGTGTACATGTGTTGAGTGAGTGTGTTTTTATCACATAAGTTTATATAACTTAGAGGTTGAACCAAAAGGAAAGTCGGGTACTCGTCAAGGGACACACGTGTAAGTGACATATACGGTGGCTAGGGAGGCATCCCTGGTTAAATAAATATTTGAGCATTAGAGTATAGCGGACCATAAGGTAACAGACCAGGAGGTCATAAGGTAACAGACCAGGAGGTCATTAACATAACAGACCAGGAGGTCATAAGGTAACAGGTAAGATAGACAAAGAGGTCCGCTATAAAGGTACAAGAGGCACAACGCCTGGGGTGTTGGTGCAGAACCCATATAGGCCATACAAGCTCATGCTGAAGGAATCGCGGCCGGAAACATCGATTCCATTAATCTCTCAGTACATAACAGGTAGTGCTTATGTACTGAACGATTGGACCGCACGTAATTGTGTGCAGTAGTTAGTAATCTGACCTAATACCATTAGAGTAAAGTGGTCACAAACGCTATTTGTACATTCTGACGTGATTTGTGTAATTTTTTATTTTTGAAAGGGAAGTTCGCTGGTCACTCAGGAACTATCTAACAACCCCACCTTTACTGGAAAGAGTAAGTGTCCTGCGGGTAACCCTCATATGTTCCAGTAAACACAGGTTCACAGGGGCCCTGGGTTGGGTACAGCAGCTCTGGTTACAGTGATTGCAGTACTGGCCAACGTGGGCGAGAAGTGAGTGGGGTACTTGGTAAACCGCCACCGCCAGCCTGCCCAGGACATCTTGGTTTGTTTGTAAGGGTTCGCTGAAAACCTTGATATAAAGATCAAAGGAGTAGTAAGCAACACCTGCAGATTATGGGGGCCAGTTGTTCAGGTAGGGGGCGATCAACCTCGGTTCGGGTTGATTTAGGGAACCGGCCAGTCGGGTCGGCACGATATGTGATGTGTGAGAAATATGGAAATCACGCTGAAGTTTTATGTGATGAATGGGAGAGAATGACTGTACATGATGGGGAGAAGTTCCCAAGAATAGGTAGCTTCAGCCCAAAAGTGTTACAAAATTTAAGGAGGAGGATATGTCTCATTGAACCAACAAAGAGACGAAGTAAACATTATGATTATTTGCAGTTATGGCAACAGGAAGGTGAATTACAAAGAGATTCAATTGACTTTTCTGACTCTTATCTTGAGGGGAGAGATATGGCAGCAGGGAGGATTGTGGTTGCGGAGAAAAGCACAAGGTGGAACAATAAAAACGCTCTTAGCAACTGTAATAAAGATTATAAGAATAAGTGTAATAAATGTAACAATGATTATTGTAATACTGTTGAATGTACAACTATTAACCTATGCAAGTTGCACCCCATGTCAAACTTCCCTCAGGAATACAAACAAGAAAGTGAGCCCAGAACGATGTCAGCACCTCTTCCAGCAACCATCACAAAAGCCATCCAGGTGGACGCGACCAAATTGGTAAAGGCAATAATCAAACCCCCTAACGAAGGGTCAGGTGAGGTCGTGTCCACAGGTACGTACAATGTTTTATATCACGCACAAACAAATGTACCCCATATTATAAGACCAACACAAGATGATGTAACTGAGTTCGATCTGGCCAGGGTGATCTCAGTCCCCAATGGGAAGACTGACGATCAGGGAATCATTCCCGTCAAGGACAGTGCAATGCACTGTCTCTGGTCCCGGACCGAATTGAGATCAATTATGTCTGAATTTCCTGATCCTAGGAAAAATCTAGCCAAATGTCAAAGGTTTATTAAAGAACTAGGAAACGCCACAGGACCCACCAACCAAGAGTGGCGGACAGTGCTGAGGGCATGTTTGCCCTCCAGTGTTGACCCTGCAAAATTCATTGCTGATTGTAAACTAGACACGGAGGTACCTTGTATGGAGGAACACAATCAGGAATGTATTAGGCAGATTAACCGACAGTTAGGAATATATTTCCCAGCCGCTGTCAAGTGGAATGACATTTTCTCCATAAGGCAAAACGAAAGGGAAAACGTTTCTAATTATTTCAATCGAGCACTGCAAATAATGGCTAGAAACACTGGGATCGCAGACATCAAGACAAATGCACAACATAAAGGAATAGCGGTTAAGGTATTAATGAATGGTTTAAAGGATGAATTAAAAACAAAGGTACAGACCACCAACCCAAACTGGAGAGATATCTCGGTGACCGCACTAAGAGAGGCCGTCATTAATCATGATCAGAATATCACCAGATACAGAGAGTCACTAAGAGATAAGTTAATGGCAGCAAATATACAGGCCCTAACCACAAGACCACCCCAACAAAAGCCCCACACCCCTGCGAGAAATCCAGATATGGAAGTCTGTTACAATTGTCATAAAAAGGGACACTTTGCAAGAGATTGTAGATCAAGAGAAAGACAACACCATAATCATGAAATCCAAGGAATAAGGGAAGAACAGGGGAAACGGTTGATGATGATGAGCATCCGAGCGTTTGAGGAGGCATCAAATCAGCCAAGACCCCAGTTCACTGACACTCGGAGAAAGCCAAGGATCTGTTACCATTGTAGAAGAGAAGGGCATTATGCCAACAACTGTAATAACCCACATAAAGTTAGACCCCCTAGACCAAGAAATGAGCAAAATTACAACACACACCATTATAATCAGAGATCATATAGGAAGAATTTTGGGCCACACCCATAATATATAGTCAGGAAAGGTGATCATTAGGACTGATGGTAAGCCTGAGGTAACGGTTAATAAATTGGGAGGTCATTCACTGAAAGACACAGGAATGACCAGGTGAAACGTTGTCAATGTATCAGTGAAATGTTTTTTTTTTCTCTCTCTCTCTCTCTATCCCCATCTCTGACGAGTATTGGTAAGAATTCACACATTGCATACCCACTTGGTCCTTGCAGAAGTCTACCAAACCCCAGCATGACCTCCGCCACAATGTAATTCTGGCCAGATACAGACAGTGGAGTAATGCAGGTGCTGGTGGGGAGGGACTGCTCAAGGAGACCATTAGACATAGATATGACAGCCTAATAAGTCTGACAATGTTTTTCTAATGCTAACAATGTTTTCTTAATGTTGACAATGTTTAAAAAAAAAAATGTTTTGTTTCTTTTTTCTTATTGATGGTTATTGTCGAGTTATATAATGTATATATGCACATGAATTGTTCTCTATCTCTTTTGTTTCTTTTTGTGTTTTCTCTCTCTTCTCACTCATGTTTCCATGGTTTAAAGATGCTATGTCACCCCTCAGTTGGACCAATGGTAATGCCAGATTTTTGCTCCTTACAGAAAGATCGTCGGTTGGGAAGGAATATTGCATCACCAGAATGTTCGTTTGGAAGACTGAGAGACGGCACCTTTGAGAGGACAGCAGAACAAGAAGAACAACAAGACGAGAGAACTTATTATCGTAACAAGTTCTCTCCCCCTCAAACTGTTTTCTTATGCCCCCTTTACAAATTTCTTCTTTTCTCCTCCTGTAAGATGGACTTGCCCCAAGAGACTGTGATATGGATTTTCCCGTTAACCATGATGTTGACCAGAGCAGTCTGTTTCGGTGAGAGTACCAGTGAGGTCGAGAAAGGATCCAGAAAGGTCCTGATGACTGAGACGGAGGTGTAAATTTCCAATAGCAACCCAATCACCAAGCAAAGGCGAGTACCGGGCACGATCTAACAACCATGTTATCTGTAAACATTTTCTTTGAAGGATTGTTAGTTCAAAAAGAAAAACTGTATCTGTAGGCTCTGTGACAATGGTTGAAGATGGATGCATAAAGAAATGCCAATCCAGTCTTAATATCCATATGGACCAGCATCCATTGAGTGACCATCACTCCTTAGTGGGTAACGTGTTAAATAAAACAGATTGTTGGGTATGCTCTCAAGTACCTCAGGGTCATAGCAAATCAGGGCTAGTACCATTTCCTTTAACGTTAGGGGAGGTACTTGAGCTAAGTGGTGGGAGACCGGTGGACCGGAGGTTTAACATCTCCAGCCCTCCTAGTTTGAAGCTCCACCAATACCATGTGGATAGGTCCCTCTTATGTTTTAATATCTCCAATCCCCGTAAGCCGGGAAATTGGGAAGTGTCATGGAGCAACCTTACCATGACCTTTTCACACAGAGCAGATAGAATGCCTACAGATACAGAGCTTGTACGCCACATAGCCAGTAGAGGAAAATCTTTCCGGTATAGATACACCCTAGGAAATAGAATTACTAGAGTTGGAGAAGTATCACCAGGATACTGTGCACATATCGTACAAACTGATACGTGCCTTAAGCAGATGGAAGAATTAGGGTCAGGAGATTTCACCTGGAAGGTTTGTAACATGGTCATGTCCTTCTCCGTCCCATATGTTCTCCCCGATGATGCATATTTCATATGCGGGAGAAAGGCGTACAAGTGGCTTGCCCCAAACTCTGAAGGATTGTGTTATATTGGAAAAGTATTGCCTGAAGTGATGACTGTTACACATGACAAAATGAAGGACATACACCGTGGTGCCCAAGCTCCTTATACTCACACTCATTACGAGCACCGAGTTAAAAGACAACTGTCAGAAAGGTTAGAGCATCCGGCCTCTGATCTTATCCATGAATCCACCGGGATTCAGGTTCTGGTAGCGTTAGATTTCACTCGCACCGCTCGAGGAGTGATGAATTATAGATACATTTCCGCACTCGCCAATTTGTTAGATAATATCACCGAAATGTATGATGACACGTTTAGATACACTGGAAGAGAACTTCAAGCTTACAAAACAGAACTAGTTCAGCATAGGATGGTTCTTAATTATCTTACAGCAGTAACAGGCGGATATTGTGTTACATTGGCAACACAGTACGGCATAAAGTGTTGCACGTATATCACAAATAGCACCGAGGATCCGGTAGAGGTCATAGACCAAAAGATGGACGATATTCTCCAATTGAAGTGGGAATTTCGTCGAAAACACAATCTCACCCTTGCTGCTGTAGGTAATGAGCTGACTGGTTGGGTGTCATGGTTGAACCCGCGAAATTGGTTCTCCGGTTTGGGAGACTGGGCTCAAGGAGTCATAATGGATGTTGGAAAGTTTCTACTATGTATCTTGGGTGTCGTTATATCGATTGGATTGATATTTAGATGCGGGCAGGCTTTAATGAGGTGCAAACAAAGTACAAAAGTGATGAGCTTGAGGAGTGAGGAAACCGTAATTAACCTGGATTTGATTTATGACCCAATGATAGAAACCAGAATGTGATGAAAATGCGATTATACGGTCCGTTTCTTTCACCTGTTTTTCTGCTTTTCTCCAAGATACAAAGACCCCCTTGGACGAGGAAGTTGACGAGACGCTATACAGACAACAGACAAGCACCAAAGATGAAGTTTTGACAACCTATGATATGGACACTTGATGAACTTTGCCATGGATCCCCAGTTTCCCTAGTATTTTTAAACTCACGCTAGCCCAACATTTTTGTAAATCTGATGGCACTGACAAAGCTATTTGCTCATGCCCAAGGAGCAATACAGCGCAAAGAAGACGACTCTCAACAGATACCGAACAAAACTTCGACAACAGATGTACATTTACCTGACATAGAATATCATTGCATTTTCCATAAGTGTTCTTCATCTTCATCTCTACAACCCTCAGGTAATGACACACATAGACGATAGGGAATACAGGCACAGATATCAACAACCACATACCTCCCCCATTCATGTATCATCAACTAAAATGTGCATCCCCATTTTGTTACAACTGAAAGCCGAAATGAGCTCGGTAAAGTTTGACAGCCCATCCACAGACCCGTACCACGGGATAAGAAGGAATTCAAATGTATACTTCGCAATACCTCGAAGCTTGATTTACAACACGTACGGCACGATGATACATGACCCTCCAAACATGGACTCATACACACATGCTTCTGCTATCACACTAGGTCATACCCTCTTCACACCTACTCCTCTCTCCTCCCTCACCCAACCATGGAAATGAATTAACCCCTGACATATATTTTTCTCCTTTTGAAATGTTTTAGAAGGTGGCAGTTATTATTGACTGCCAAAGGGTGGACTGTCAAAGTCAGAAAAATATCCCTATGCACGCTGCCATATTTGCACCTCATGCTGGTCCGTGCTGCGCATGCGTGCGCTTTCCCGTGATAGCGCATACCCGCTGATGCGTGCACCCGCTCGCATCGGTATGCGTATTTACGGTAAAGAGTATGTAGTCGTAGCGTGCGACCCAATCGTTACATATTTTCACAATTAATGTAGTTTGTAGATCATGGTCCCTTTGATAGTTTCTGAAAGTTTAGTTAATATAGAATGTCCCTGAGCTGAGGAATCCCTCTTTGTATTGTGGGAAGGGTCTAACAAGAGTCATGCAACAGTGTTTGGTACCCATCGGAAGAGTATTTAATTAGCAATATTCCGGTGTTGGTTTGGAGCGTATTAATCGCTCGTGCGAATAGTTATGGACATAAGAAGTTTATGTCCATTTCTATTATTTACTCATACTCAGGTATGCGGCGGGAAACCTAGTTTCCCACCCACCTGAGCTGTTTGAAATCGTCACAGCCCACCTGTATGAATCAACCTATGACCTTTTGTTATGATACAGGGCCGAATTCCGACGTCCAATGGACAATGGGATTGTAGGGACTATGAGATTGCATTGTGTGTGGGTCATAAATAGGCAGGCCGACCACATCCAGCTCTCACTCTTCAACGGTTCTCATTGCTGAAAATCGGGTGCTGGATGTCCAGGCGCATGCGATCGTTTACCCTTGTGCGTAAGTTTTCTCTCCGTAATCATTGTCTTACTGTGAGCCAATTTCTCTCATCTCTCTCCATTTCTCTCTCTCTCTCTCTCCTTTCTCTTTTCTCTCACATCTCCCCTAGACTAGTATTGAATTGTATTAGATAGTATTGTATTTTGGTTAGGAAGTCTCTGTTATATTGTAGTGTATCATTTGTACTGTTATCCCCTTTTACAAGTATATTAGATATAATACAGTTAATAGGCTTTGGACCCTAAACCAGTATCTGTGTATTTCCTATAGTGTTAAGTGTTCACTTGAGCGTCGGTGACGCTCAAGCAGCTTTGTAGTTAGTCAGGTTACACAAGGTTGCACTTACACCCTGAATTCACATTAAGGTATTCTGTGTATTTCATTGGTATAAGGTTTAGACATAAAGGTATAGCGTTGTGAGCGTCTGCGCCGCTGGTGATCTCCTCGTGGTCTCGAGCGTCCGCTACGCCATAGCGAATCATTACTCTAGTCATAGCCCTTAACGTGCTGTCCTGTGATCGCTGGGCCGTGAGCGAACGTGACGCTTGAGCGTCTCGCCTACGGCGGAGCGATCGATACGCAACCAGCGTACCCGTACGGTACTTCTTAAGTAAACAGCGTACAGTGTTCTTAGACTTCATAAAGGGTTGTTTATACGACAAAGGAATTTAGCATTGTCAAATGTAACCCACTGCTGCAGGTAGAGCAGGTGATGACAATGGCAGAATGCTTAGCTGCTTGGAGACACAGGAACAGATGCACCACTGGGCTGTTTGGAAGTAGCGAGGTGAGAGGCACAGGAGATGACACACATCTGAGCTGCTTGGAAGCAGTGAGGCACAGGATCAAACACCAGGACTCCAACAGGATAAAAGGTTAACCAGCAGGAATGGACTGGGGCTGTGCATCATGGCCACATCTCTGGGTGGTCTTCTGTATGCCGGCGGTCGGGCTCCCGGCGCTCAGTATACCGGCGCCGGGAGCTCGACAGCCGGCATACCGACACTTATTTTCCCTCGTGGGGGTCCACGACCCCCATAGAGGGAGAATAAAATAGTGTGGCGCGCGTAGCGCGCCACCGTGCCCGTAGCGTGGCGAGCGCAGCGAGCCCGTAAGGGGCTCATTTGCGCTCGCCACGCTGTCGGTAAGCCGGCAGTCGGGCTCCCGGCGCCGGGATGCTGGTCGCCGGGAGCCCGACCGCCGGCCAGCCGTAGTGAACCCACATCTCTCTCTGCAATTTGCATGCAGGCAGAACATTGGGTGGTGGAGCTTCTCGCAAAGGTAACCAAACGTACGCTAACTGGAACAAAGGAATCTGATACAATAATCTGGCAATGGGAGTGGGCAGAGCAGCTGGTTAATACTATGCACACATATGTAATTCAGGTCGAAGGTAATAAGCACAGTTTAAGGAGAGCAGCAGCATTGGTGGGAGAGTAATACTGCAGCAAAGCCTAAATAAAGCAGCACTACTGGTGAGTCAGTAGTAATGCAGCAATGTCCCTGCAAAGCAGCCCAAAAGCAGTCACACTTATGTCATTGGATGCTGACAAGGCCTTTGACAGGGTGGATTATGACAGAATTACAGAGGCAGCCAGAGGATTTTAGTGCTCTTCCCATGAACAGAATTAAAATCAATAGCTCTTTGATCCATTTGAGCTATAAAGTAAATAAATAAATAAATAAATATAGATTAGACAGGACTGCCCTCTTTCATCTATAATAGTTGTCATCTACATTGGAGCCTTGGCAATATCAATTAGAATAAATCCGATAACTCTAAAGGTGCATACACACTCGGTGGCCGTCCATACACACTGAGCGATATGACCATTCATATCGCTAAGTGACGTCACGCAGCGGCCGGCCGTACATGCAGCTCCTGGACGACAGTCCAGATTGAGCATGCATGCACAGCCGACAGCGAGGGTCATTGCCGACCTGCAGTGCCGCGCATCGCTTGTTGCTGGCGGCATACACACTTGCCGGGAAAATGAGCAACGTCGCTCAGGAGGGGGAAAATGAGCGACGTCGCTCATTTTCTCAGTAAGTGTGTATGCACCATAAGATTTCACTGGCATACCTCCCAACTGTCCCGCTTTCAGCGGGACAGTCCCTCTATTCGGACCCTGTCCCGCTGTCCCACCCACGGGCATCAGTGTCCCGCGGGCGGGGGGGAAGGGGAGGGGGAGTTGGGAGAGCCTTTGATCACCCGCTGCTCTGCTCTGCAGAGCAGCCGGTGATCACTGAAAACATGCTGTGCGCACGAGCACGGCATGCATTCAGTGCTAGGAGGGGAGAGGGGCTGCCCAGCTGCTCGGGGAGCGCTGGGCACGCCCCCAAAAGGCAGGAAAATGCCCTGTTTGGCGAGGCCACACCCACTCGGGCGAGGCCAAGCCAAAAGTTGGGAGGTATGCACTGGGAGCCAACAAATATAAATATTAACTATTCTTAGATGATCTCTTGTATCCCAATCCAGAAAGTTGGGAGGCTATGGAAGTCTATTGAAAAGAAATTACTGGAAGTTAGTAAAGATGAATGTATTTACAACAACTCTTACCATTTAACATGCCTTCTAAGGGTTCCTAGACTTGCAGAAGTTGATAAGTGATTCTCTGAGGGTTAGGAAAAAAAAAAGGTTTTAAACATGACATTCTTAAGCTTCCTCATGCAGTTACAGTATACTTAGTAGAATTATGCAGTGCACCACAGCTTGTGAGTTCAAACACTGGATTGCTATAGAGGAACATTTGTTATGTATCTCGCAAAGATAGTCATACTAAAAATACGTCAAAATTCACCAGCCATTTGCATGTCGGAACATAAAACGCATAGAACTCTGGAGGTATTTACAGATTAGTAATTTAATGTAGTTCACAAGGTTACTTAAGGATCCACACAGAAATATACTGTAACCCCTTTTGAAGGATTGAATATGATTTCTCCAAAACCCGCTCATACAGTTTCATCACTATATACATTTCTCAATCTATTTATCACACCACTACAGCTCATGAGGGCATGGGAAACAAACCCTGGACATATGGGTAGGAAAGAAACTGGTCAAAATTTTTAAAAATCTCTCTCACCAGTTGCCCAAGTGTATTACTCCTGAAAATGCAGTTTTAAGCAGTTTAAAGATGCTATAGATCATCAAGCCTTTGAGTAGCATTAATGCAAGGGAGCTAGACCTAGAATTAAAACTTTGGGGACCCTGGACATTTGGCAGAGAGACCCTGCTATTAGAGATGAGCGGGTTCGGTTTCTCTGAATCCGAACCCGCCCGAACTTCATGGTTTTTTTCACGGGTCCGAGCAGACTCGGATCCTCCCGCCTTGCTCGGTTAACCCGAGCGCGCCCGAACGTCATCATGACGCTGTCGGATTCTCGCGAGACTCGGATTCTATATAAGGAGCCGCGCGTCGCCGCCATTTTCACACGTGCATTGAGATTGATAGGGAGAGGACGTGGCTGGCGTCCTCTCCATTTAGATTAGAAGAGAGAGAGAGAGAGAGAGATTGACCTGATTTACTGGAGCTTAGGAGTACTGTAGAAGTGTAGAGAGTGCAGAGTTTACTAGTGACTGACCACAGTGACCACCAGACAGTGCAGTTTTATTTAATATATCCGTTCTCTGCCTGAAAAAAACGATACACACAGTCACATACCATATCTGTGTGCACTGCTCAGCCCAGTGTGCTGCATCATCTATGTATATATATCTGACTGTGCTCAGCTCACACAGCTTATAATTGTGGGGGAGACTGGGGAGCACTGCAGTGCCAGTTATAGGTTATAGCAGGAGCCAGGAGTACATATTATATTAAAATTAAACAGTGCACACTTTTGCTGCAGGAGTGCCACTGCCAGTGTGACTGACCAGTGACCTGACCACACTGACCACCAGTATAGTTAGTAGTATACTATATTGTGATTGCCTGAAAAAGTTAAACACTCGTCGTGTGACTTCACTTGTGTGGTGTTTTTTTTTTTATTCTATAAAAAACTCATTCTGCTGACAGACAGTGTCCAGCAGGTCCGTCATTATATAATATATACCTGTCCGGCTGCAGTAGTGATATATATATATTTTTTATATCATTATTTATCATCCAGTCGCAGCAGACACAGTACGGTAGTTCACGGCTGTAGCTACCTCTGTGTCGGCACTCGGCAGTCCATCCATAATTGTATACCACCTACCCGTGGTTTTTTTTTCTTTCTTCTTTATACATACATACTACTACATCTCTTTATCAACCAGTCTATATTAGCAGCAGACACAGTACAGTACGGTAGTCCACGGCTGTAGCTACCTCTGTGTCGGCACTCGGCAGTCCGTCCATAATTGTATACCACCTACCCGTGGTTTTTTTTTCTTTCTTCTTTATACATACATACTACTACATCTCTTTATCAACCAGTCTATATTAGCAGCAGACACAGTACAGTACGGTAGTTCACGGCTGTAGCTACCTCTGTGTCGGCACTCGGCAGTCCGTCCATAATTGTATACCACCTACCCGTGGGTTTTTTTTCTTTCTTCTTTATACATACATACTACTACATCTCTTTATCAACCAGTCTATATTAGCAGCAGACACAGTACAGTACGGTAGTCCACGGCTGTAGCTACCTCTGTGTCGGCACTCGGCAGTCCGTCCATAATTGTATACCACCTACCCGTGTTTTTTTTTTCTTTCTTCTTTATACATACATACTACTACATCTCTTTATCAACCAGTCTATATTAGCAGCAGACACAGTACAGTACGGTAGTTCACGGCTGTAGCTACCTCTGTGTCGGCACTCGGCAGTCCGTCCATAATTGTATACCACCTACCCGAGGTTTTTTTTTCTTTCTTCTTTATACATACATACTACTACATCTCTTTATCAACCAGTCTATATTAGCAGCAGACACAGTACAGTACGGTAGTCCACGGCTGTAGCTACCTCTGTGTCGGCACTCGGCAGTCCGTCCATAATTGTATACCACCTACCCGTGGTTTTTTTTTCTTTCTTCTTTATACATACATACTACTACATCTCTTTATCAACCAGTCTATATTAGCAGCAGACACAGTACAGTACGGTAGTTCACGGCTGTAGCTACCTCTGTATCGGCACTCGGCAGTCCGTCCATAATTGTATACCACCTACCCGAGGTTTTTTTTTCTTTCTTCTTTATACATACATACTACTACATCTCTTTATCAACCAGTCTATATTAGCAGCAGACACAGTACAGTACGGTAGTCCACGGCTGTAGCTACCTCTGTGTCGGCACTCGGCAGTCCGTCCATAATTGTATACCACCTACCCGTGGTTTTTTTTTCTTTCTTCTTTATACATACATACTACTACATCTCTTTATCAACCAGTCTATATTAGCAGCAGACACAGTACAGTACGGTAGTTCACGGCTGTAGCTACCTCTGTGTCGGCACTCGGCAGTCCGTCCATAATTGTATACCACCTACCCGAGGTTTTTTTTTCTTTCTTCTTTATACATACATACTACTACATCTCTTTATCAACCAGTCTATATTAGCAGCAGACACAGTACAGTACGGTAGTCCACGGCTGTAGCTACCTCTGTGTCGGCACTCGGCAGTCCGTCCATAATTGTATACCACCTACCCGAGGTTTTTTTTTCTTTCTTCTTTATACATACATACTACTACATCTCTTTATCAACCAGTCTATATTAGCAGCAGACACAGTACAGTACGGTAGTCCACGGCTGTAGCTACCTCTGTGTCGGCACTCGGCAGTCCGTCCATAATTGTATACCACCTACCCGAGGTTTTTTTTTCTTTCTTCTTTATACATACATACTACTACATCTCTTTATCAACCAGTCTATATTAGCAGCAGACACAGTACAGTACGGTAGTTCACGGCTGTAGCTACCTCTGTGTCGGCACTCGGCAGTCCGTCCATAATTGTATACTAGTATCCATCCATCTCCATTGTTTACCTGAGGTGCCTTTTAGTTGTGCCTATTAAAATATGGAGAACAAAAATGTTGAGGTTCCAAAATTAGGGAAAGATCAAGATCCACTTCCACCTCGTGCTGAAGCTGCTGCCACTAGTCATGGCCGAGACGATGAAATGCCAGCAACGTCGTCTGCCAAGGCCGATGCCCAATGTCATAGTACAGAGCATGTCAAATCCAAAACACCAAATATCAGTAAAAAAAGGACTCCAAAACCTAAAATAAAATTGTCGGAGGAGAAGCGTAAACTTGCCAATATGCCATTTACCACACGGAGTGGCAAGGAACGGCTGAGGCCCTGGCCTATGTTCATGGCTAGTGGTTCAGCTTCACATGAGGATGGAGGCACTCAGCCTCTCGCTAGAAAAATGAAAAGACTCAAGCTGGCAAAAGCAGTAGCACCGCAAAGAACTGTGCGTTCTTCGAAATCCCAAATCCACAAGGAGAGTCCAATTGTGTCGGTTGCGATGCCGGACCTTCCCAACACTGGACGTGAAGAGCATGCGCCTTCCACCATTTGCACGCCCCCTGCAAGTGCTGGAAGGAGCACCCGCAGTCCAGTTCCTGATAGTCAGATTGAAGATGTCAGTGTTGAAGTACACCAGGATGAGGAGGATATGGGTGTTGCTGGCGCTGGGGAGGAAATTGACCAGGAGGATTCTGATGGTGAGGTGGTTTGTTTAAGTCAGGCACCCGGGGAGACACCTGTTGTCCGTGGGAGGAATATGGCCGTTGACATGCCTGGTGAAAATACCAAAAAAATCAGCTCTTCGGTGTGGAGGTATTTCAACAGAAATGCGGACAACAGGTGTCAAGCCGTGTGTTCCCTTTGTCAAGCTGTAATAAGTAGGGGTAAGGACGTTAACCACCTCGGAACATCCTCCCTTATACGTCACCTGCAGCGCATTCATAATAAGTCAGTGACAAGTTCAAAAACTTTGGGTGACAGCGGAAGCAGTCCACTGACCAGTAAATCCCTTCCTCTTGTAACCAAGCTCACGCAAACCACCCCACCAACTCCCTCAGTGTCAATTTCCTCCTTCCCCAGGAATGCCAATAGTCCTGCAGGCCATGTCACTGGCAATTCTGATGATTCCTCTCCTGCCTGGGATTCCTCCGATGCATCCTTGCGTGTAACGCCTACTGCTGCTGGCGCTGCTGTTGTTGCTGCTGGGAGTCGATGGTCATCCCAGAGGGGAAGTCGTAAGACCACTTTTACTACTTCCACCAAGCAATTGACTGTCCAACAGTCCTTTGCGAGGAAGATGAAATATCACAGCAGTCATCCTACTGCAAAGCGGATAACTGAGGCCTTGGCATCCTGGGTGGTGAGAAACGTGGTTCCGGTATCCATCATTACTGCAGAGCCAACTAGAGACTTGTTGGAGGTACTGTGTCCCCGGTACCAAATACCATCTAGGTTCCATTTCTCTAGGCAGGCGATACCGAAAATGTACACAGACCTCAGAAAAAGAGTCACCAGTGTCCTAAAAAATGCAGCTGTACCCAATGTCCACTTAACCACGGACATGTGGACAAGTGGAGCAGGGCAGGGTCAGGACTATATGACTGTGACAGCCCACTGGGTAGATGTATGGACTCCCGCCGCAAGAACAGCAGCGGCGGCACCAGTAGCAGCATCTCGCAAACGCCAACTCTTTCCTAGGCAGGCTACGCTTTGTATCACCGCTTTCCAGAATACGCACACAGCTGAAAACCTCTTACGGCAACTGAGGAAGATCATCGCGGAATGGCTTACCCCAATTGGACTCTCCTGTGGATTTGTGGCATCGGACAACGCCAGCAATATTGTGTGTGCATTAAATATGGGCAAATTCCAGCACGTCCCATGTTTTGCACATACCTTGAATTTGGTGGTGCAGAATTATTTAAAAAACGACAGGGGCGTGCAAGAGATGCTGTCGGTGGCCAGAAGAATTGCGGGACACTTTCGGCGTACAGGCACCACGTACAGAAGACTGGAGCACCACCAAAAACTACTGAACCTGCCCTGCCATCATCTGAAGCAAGAAGTGGTAACGAGGTGGAATTCAACCCTCTATATGCTTCAGAGGTTGGAGGAGCAGCAAAAGGCCATTCAAGCCTATACAATTGAGCACGATATAGGAGGTGGAATGCACCTGTCTCAAGCGCAGTGGAGAATGATTTCAACGTTGTGCAAGGTTCTGCTGCCCTTTGAACTTGCCACACGTGAAGTCAGTTCAGACACTGCCAGCCTGAGTCAGGTCATTCCCCTCATCAGGCTTTTGCAGAAGAAGCTGGAGACATTGAAGGAGGAGCTAACACGGAGCGATTCCGCTAGGCATGTGGGACTTGTGGATGGAGCCCTTAATTCGCTTAACAAGGATTCACGGGTGGTCAATCTGTTGAAATCAGAGCACTACATTTTGGCCACCATGCTCGATCCTAGATTTAAAGCCTACCTTGGATCTCTCTTTCCGGCAGACACAAGTCTGCTGGGGTTGAAAGACCTGCTGGTGAGAAAATTGTCAAGTCAAGCGGAACGCGACCTGTCAACATCTCCTCCTTCACATTCTCCCGCAACTGGGGGTGCGAGGAAAAGGCTCAGAATTCCGAGCCCACCCGCTGGCGGTGCTGCAGGGCAGTCTGGAGCGACTGCTGATGCTGACATCTGGTCCGGACTGAAGGACCTGACAACGATTACGGACATGTCGTCTACTGTCACTGCATATGATTCTCTCCCCATTGAAAGAATGGTGGAGGATTATATGAGTGACCGCATCCAAGTAGGCACGTCACACAGTCCATACTTATACTGGCAGGAAAAAGAGGTAATTTGGAGGCCCTTGCACAAACTGGCTTTATTCTACCTAAGTTGCCCTCCCACAAGTGTGTACTCCGAAAGAGTGTTTAGTGCCGCCGCTCACCTTGTCAGCAATCGGCGTACGAGGTTACATCCAGAAAATGTGGAGAAGATGATGTTCATTAAAATGAATTATAATCAATTCCTCCGCGGAGACATTGACCAGCAGCAATTGCCTCCACAAAGTACACAGGGAGCTGAGATGGTGGATTCCAGTGGGGACGAATTGATAATCTGTGAGGAGGGGGATGTACACGGTGATATATCGGAGGATGATGATGAGGTGGACATCTTGCCTCTGTAGAGCCAGTTTGTGCAAGGAGAGATTAATTGCTTCTTTTTTGGGGGGGGGTCCAAACCAACCCGTCATATCAGTCACAGTCGTGTGGCAGACCCTGTCACTGAAATGATGGGTTGGTTAAAGTGTGCATGTCCTGTTTTGTTTATACAACATAAGGGTGGGTGGGAGGGCCCAAGGACAATTCCATCTTGCACCTCTTTTTTCTTTTCTTTTTCTTTGCGTCATGTGCTGTTTGGGGAGGGTTTTTTGGAAGGGACATCCTGCGTGACACTGCAGTGCCACTCCTAAATGGGCCCGGTGTTTGTGTCGGCCACTACGGTCGCTAATCTTACTCACACAGCTACCTCATTGCGCCTCTTTTTTTCTTTGCGTCATGTGCTGTTTGGGGAGGGTTTTTTGGAAGGGACATCCTACGTGACACTGCAGTGCCACTCCTAGATGGGCCCGGTGTTTGTGTCGGCCACTAGGGTCGCTAATCTTACTCACACAGCTACCTCATTGCGCCTCTTTTTTTCTTTGCGTCATGTGCTGTTTGGGGAGGGTTTTTTGGAAGGGACATCCTGCGTGACACTGCAGTGCCACTCCTAATTGGGCCCGGTGTTTGTGTCGGCCACTACGGTCGCTAATCTTACTCACACAGCTACCTCATTGCGCCTCTTTTTTTCTTTGCGTCATGTGCTGTTTGGGGAGTGTTTTTTGGAAGGGCCATCCTGCGTGACACTGCAGTGCCACTCCTAGATGGGCCCGGTGTTTGTGTCGGCCACTAGGGTCGCTAATCTTACTCACACAGCTACCTCATTGCGCTTCTTTTTTTCTTTGCGTCATGTGCTGTTTGGGGAGGGTTTTTTGGAAGGGACATCCTGCGTGACACTGCAGTGCCACTCCTAAATGGGCCCGGTGTTTGTGTCGGCCACTACGGTCGCTAATCTTACTCACACAGCTACCTCATTGCGCCTCTTTTTTTCTTTGCGTCATGTGCTGTTTGGGGAGGGTTTTTTGGAAGGGACATCCTACGTGACACTGCAGTGCCACTCCTAGATGGGCCCGGTGTTTGTGTCGGCCACTAGGGTCGCTAATCTTACTCACACAGCTACCTCATTGCGCCTCTTTTTTTCTTTGCGTCATGTGCTGTTTGGGGAGGGTTTTTTGGAAGGGACATCCTGCGTGACACTGCAGTGCCACTCCTAAATGGGCCCGGTGTTTGTGTCGGCCACTACGGTCGCTAATCTTACTCACACAGCTACCTCATTGCGCCTCTTTTTTTCTTTGCGTCATGTGCTGTTTGGGGAGGGTTTTTTGGAAGGGACATCCTGCGTGACACTGCAGTGCCACTCCTAAATGGGCCCGGTGTTTGTGTCGGCCACTAGGGTCGCTTATCTTACTCACACAGTCAGCTACCTCATTGCGCCTCTTTTTTTCTTTGCGTCATGTGCTGTTTGGGGAGTGTTTTTTGGAAGGGCCATCCTGCGTGACACTGCAGTGCCACTCCTAGATGGGCCCGGTGTTTGTGTCGGCCACTAGGGTCGCTAATCTTACTCACACAGCTACCTCATTGCGCCTCTTTTTTTCTTTGCGTCATGTGCTGTTTGGGGAGGGTTTTTTGGAAGGGACATCCTGCGTGACACTGCAGTGCCACTCCTAAATGGGCCCGGTGTTTGTGTCGGCCACTAGGGTCGCTAATCTTACTCACACAGCTACCTCATTGCGCCTCTTTTTTTCTTTGCGTCATGTGCTGTTTGGGGAGGGTTTTTTGGAAGGGACATCCTGCGTGACACTGCAGTGCCACTCCTAGATGGGCCAGGTGTTTGTGTCGGCCACTAGGGTCGCTTAGCTTAGTTATCCAGCGACCTCGGTGCAAATTTTAGGACTAAAAATAATATTGTGAGGTGTGAGGTATTCAGAATAGACTGAAAATGAGTGGAAATTATGGTTTTTGAGGTTAATAATAATATGGGATCAAAATGACCCCCAAATTCTATGATTTAAGCTGTTTTTTAGGGTTTTTTGAAAAAAACACCCGAATCCAAAACACACCCGAATCCGACAAAAAAAATTCGGTGAGGTTTTGCCAAAACGCGGTCGAACCCAAAACACGGCCGCGGAACCGAACCCAAAACCAAAACACAAAACCCGAAAAATTTCAGGCGCTCATCACTACCTGCTATGGTCCAAAAATTAGAGCATAGTGTTATCATGCACATAAAACCTCATTAAAAGTTGTTGGCAAATGTGAAAAAGGCAAATAAAATACAGCACAGACTGCACCCCAGTGACTACCACAAAAACATACACAGAGCATCCCAGTAACTACCATACAAAGCACAGAGCATGCTAGTCAGAGGCAGAACTCTGGGAGGCAACGGAGTCATCTGCCGCCGGGCTCCTACTCTGAAGGGGGGCACCTCTCCTCCCATTCTGTGACACCAGTGAATTAAGTTAATTGATAGCAGCCACTATCTGTTCAGGGGCCGACTTTCTCACTGGTCCCTGCACCTTACAAATCATACCCACTTTATTATACACATTTTACAAGTGTCACACCCAGGATTAGAAACCACGACCTATTACACTGGAAGCAGACACCTTACTGATGAAGCTGTGTGCTCCTGTATAGGAAATATGATAATTCTAACTATATGAAGATACTTCTCTGACAATTACACGTAACTTCATATAGTTAGAATTCTCATGCTTCCTCTACAGGAGCAAATAACTCCATCAGTAAAGTGTCTGCTGTCAGTGTAAAAGGTCATGGGTTCTAATCCTGGGTATGACTTCTAAGAAATGGGTGATTTAAAATAAAAGACAATTAAATGTATAAATACAGTATATAAATTTTTTTCAGAACACTCCACACACACACACACACACACACACACACACACACGCGCGCCCGTGCGCACACACACACACACACACATATTTATCTTGATATAGGAAATAGGGGGGCACCAATATTTATCTTGCCTCCGGGCAACTGGGACGAACTTACGCCACTGATGCTAGTGACTATCTTAGAAAACATTGGTGTCCCAGTGACCACCATACAAAGTACAGAAGATGCTAATGAAGACCATACAAAACCCAGAGCATCCCAGTGACTGCCATATAGTACCCAGAGCATCCCAATGACTACCTTAAAATACAGTATGCATGCCAGTGGCTGCCTCACAAAACACAGAGCTTCCCAGTAGCCATCATCATTCAATACACAGAGCATGCCAGTGGCCACCATACAGAACACAGCATCCCAGTGACCGTTATACAATACGCAGAGCATTAAAGTGAGCATCTTATAATATGCAGAGCATTCCAGGGACTTCCATAAAACACACACAGCATCCCATTGACGACACAATACACCGTGCATGTCAGAGAATTCCCTAAAATACACATTCCAGTGACAATTATACAATACACAGAGCATGCCAGTAACCACTACACAGTGCACAAAATATCCTAGTGACCGTCAAACAATACGCAGAGCATCCAATTGACTGCTATACAAAATACAGAGCATTTCTGTGACCAAAGAATACACAGATCATGTCATTGACTATAATACACACAGTACTGGATAGTAAACAAGCGCTAATAAAGCAAGATAAATTTTGCAAAAAATGTAAAAAAAAATGTAAAAACAAATCCACACATATACTGTTGCATACAAAACAAGGTAATGATGTTTATAGCTCAATGGAGTTACCTTTTGTTTAATGCAGCAATATATGTGTGTGTTTGTTTTACATTTTTTACACGTTAGTGCACATTTTATATTGCTTTATTAGTGCTTATTCACTCCTCAATATTTACTATTTATTTAACTAAGAAGCTTTCTCCATATCAGCGCAAAGTACTTTTTTAAATTTTTTTAATACACAGAGTATGCAAGTGACCTCCATACACTACAGAAAGCATCCTGGTGACAGCCATATAGTATACAGAGCATCTCACTAACCATCATACAATACACAGAGTTACAGCGACAGGCATACAATATGCAGAACATTCCAATGACCTCCATAATAGAGCATTTTAGTGACCACCACACAATATCATTAGTTAATATTAGAGATGAGCGGGTTCGGTTCGCCGAGAACCGAACCCTCCGAACTCCACATGGCAAACACGGGTCCGAGCCCAGCTCGGTTATTCCCGCCTGACTCGGAAAACCAGAACGAGACAAAACGTCATCATCCCGCTGTCCGATTCTTGCGAGATTCGGATTCCATATAAAGAACCGCGCGTTGCCGCCATTTCCACTCGTGCATTGTAGAGAGTACAGAGAGGACGTGGCTACGTTCTCTCAGTGTCAGTTCTCAGTATCAGTGCTCAGTATCAGTGCTTATTGCTGCTCAGTAATACTAGTACAGTGTCTTGTGCTGCATCTTGCTGCTGTAGGGTGCTGTGGTAGTAGTGTCCTGTGACTGTGCATCGGTCATCATCATTCCAGTCACAGTGGTATCTGGGGGGTGACAATTCCAGAGTGCTTTTGTGCTGCTCACTAATACTAGTACAGTGTCTTGTGCTGCTCAGTGTCAGTTCTCAGTAGTATCATCAGTGCTCAGTATCACTGCTCATTGTCTTGTGCTGCATCATGCTGCTCAGTAATACTACATTACTAATACTAGTACAGTGTCTTGTGCTGCATCGTGCTGCTCAGTGTCAGTTCTCAGTAGTATCATCAGTGCTCAGTATCACTGCTCATTGTCTTGTGCTGCTCAGTAATACTACATTACTAATACTAGTACAGTGTCTAGTGCTGCATCGTGCTGCTCAGTGTCAGTTCTCAGTAGTATCATCAGTGGTCAGTATCACTGCTCATTGTCTTGTGCTGCTCAGTAATACTACATTACTAATACTAGTACAGTGTCTTGTGCTGCTCAGTGTCAGTTCTCAGTAGTATCCTCAGTGCTCAGTATCACTGCTCAGTAGTATCATCAGTGCTCAGTGTCTTGTGCTGCATCGTGCTGCTCAGTGCCAGTTCTCGGTATCACTGCTCAGTAGTATCATCAGTGCTCAGTGTCAGTTCTCAGTAGTATCATCAGTGCTCAGAATCTCTGGTCAGTGCTCAGTGTCAGTGCACCTCTTTCTCTTTTCTTTGCATCATGTACTGTTTGGGGACAATTTTTTTTAAAAGTGCCATCCTGTCTGACACTTCCGTATATGTCCAGTGGTACTGCCATTTGATATAATTCCCGACATTACTGCCATTTAATTCCAGTGATTTTGTCATTTTCTTCCAGTGATTTGGACCAATAATACCATTGATTAGAACGAATAATTCCTGTGATACTGGCTTTTAATTCTAGTGATTTTGTCATTTTCTTCCAGTGATTTTGACCAATAATTCCATTGATTATAACGAATAATTCCAGTGATACTTCCTTATAATTCACATGATACTGGAGTCTAATTCTAGATGGGCCAGGTGTTTGTGTCGCTTAGCTTAGCCATCCAGCGACCGCCATCCAGCGACCTTGGTGCACCTCTTTTTTTTTTTGCATCATGTGCTGTTTGGGGACTATTTTTTTAAGTGCCATCCTGCCTGACACTGCAGTGCCACTCCTAGATGGGCTAGGTGTTTGTGCCGGCCATTTGGGTCGCTTAGCTTAGTCATCCAGCGACCTCGTGCAAATTTTAGGACTAAAAGTAATATTGTGAGGTGTTCAGAATAGACTGGAAATGAGTGGATATTATTGTTATTGAGGTTAATAATACTATAGGATCAAAATTACCTCCAAATTCTATGATTTTAGCTGTTTTTGTGTTTTTTTCAAAAATCACCCGAATCCAAAACTCGAAAGGGTGGTTTTGCCAAAACGCGTCCGAATCCAAAACACGACCGCGGACCCGAATCCAAAACCAAAACACGAAAAATGCCCGCTGCACATCTCTAGTTAATATTAATAGATCCCTACATAATCAAATATATTAATTTGCCCCATACATGTAGATGTCAATTATAAAATGTGATTAGAGCAATTAGGATGTCGGATCACCCCAGTAAGGCTATCTGATTTCAGAAAGGGAGATCCCAAGGAAGTTTAGAGGTGATGTAAGACAGGAGTCTAAACCAGATTTCTGTATTGGTGGCAAAATGTCAGTAATTCCTTTTTTTTTTTTTATTATGTGCTTCTTGTCCCCATAAAAGATGGAGTGAAATGATTATTGAGCATATACTGTTTGTAAATAAAGCAGGCATTTGGTACAAGTCACACTTAGTTGCCCTTTTCCATGTGCAGATGCCTTAGTTTCCACAGTCAGTGTGGGTGTCTCTGTCCTACTTCTTGAATGCCAACCCAAACAGGGGGTGCTCTGATACTATGTCAATAATATGAGAGCAGGCAGCCGCATTGTGGTTTAAAAAGTTCCCCATGCTGTTCAAAGTGTGGCTCCATGTGTATCATATGCAGTTCTATTACAGGGGGTAGTGAAAGGAGTTGTTACTTTCTCATGCAGCACAGTCATAGTGTAAATGAACTTACGGAACCAAGTGTGTCAGGGCTGTTGAGACCTTGTCTGGGCCTGGGTAAAGGGAGTGTGGGCACTGGAGGGGTCATGGCTGAGACCTCTTGTTGTGTACTTAACTATAGTGTGCAGGGGATGTTGTCGCAGAATCAGAGGCAAAGGTAATTTGTAAATGCCCCCTATCCACTTAATCTGGTTCTGTGGAGGGTCTAACTAGAGGTGCAATTTGGAGCCAGGTATCTCACTACACATTTTATTTGGGATTTAAGCTCATTACATTTTTAATGAATTTTTCCAAGCTATAAAAGATGTTATTGTTGAAAATCCAATTAAGCTACCAATATGTTTTTGGAGTGTAGGAGGAAACCAAAATACTGGAGGAAAGTAACCTACGCAAACATGTGGAGAACTTACAAACTCCACACAGATAATAATACTATTGGATACAATAAGGTAAGTTTGCAATTAGATCCGTTTCTTTCACTTAGGCGAAAAAATTTGACTTTTCGCTATTTTTAAGGCGAATGGGGATTCACCCTATTCAATAGCAGGGCCTAGGTGAAAAATTCAGCAGGAGCAAAAAAACATGTGGCTTGGCGAATCCACGTTTTCTCACCTGCGCTGGCGAAAACACAGGCTGTTTTTGACGATTTTGAGACATTTTTCGCCAGTGCCTTTTCACACACAAAAAAAAAAGGTGAAGAGCCATTGGTGAAAATGTCCCTACAAAACGGGTGAAAACTGCCTCAATTGAATAGGTAGTAGGGCGAATTCAATAGCTCTGAGATTACCGGAGCAAATTGCATACCTCCGTAAATATTTATTTTTAGTTTCTAATAAGTTTATAGTATTAGAATGCAGGTACACGTTCAACTGCACTTTGAATGTTTACGGAGTGAGTGAAAGAGAAGTAATAATTACTTCTACTTTGATATTGGTAAGCGCAGTCAGTTATATTTATATAGTACTACAATAAATAATACTTTTTTTAAGATTAAAAATAGATGTCAAATATTTAAATCTAGATAATATATAACTTGCATAAATGTTTTTTATACTGAATAGGTTTTTTTATTTAGAAATTGTTAAATATACAGATGCTCCTGTAGTTCATCCGGATTTCCCTGCTATTTCCACTTGAGTAGCTGGTTTCAGTCTTTAACTGTCTGGCTTTGATACGTGATGACGTATTCATTAGCTTGAAGTCATCAGTGAGAGATAAAAAACAAAACTCTAAATTGAGGAAGTACAGTGGCGTGATTATAGTAACAACTACCAAAATATAAAAAAAAAACAACTTTGGGGCATATGTATCAAAGCGTGAAGAGAAATAAAGTAGAAAGAGATAAAGTACCAACCAATCAGTTCCTAATGGTCATGTTTCTAACACAGAAATGAGCTGAATGTTTGGTATTTTATCTCACTCCACTTTATCTCTCTGCAAGCTTTAATACATATGCCCCTTTATTCTGTGATCAGACCACCTGGTTTCTAGGTGGTGGCCCTACCATTTTAGTGTACCCTCTCTGGCTGCTGGCCATACCCCTTCAGTGGGCCCCTCTCGCAACGGGACCCAACTATTCCATTTCTCCAGTGAGTCCTTCTTTCCCAGTCTGCCAATGTTATTAGCACAAAGTTTCTTGACAATAAACCTTCTGAAAGTGTTATGGTAGATAACAAATGACACTATGGTGCTGATTCAGAGGTGGACTCTATTTTGATTATTTTCACAGTTGGCCAATGGTTGTGGTCGGATCTGCGCATACGCAGGATCCGCACGGCATAAGTGTAGTTCTGGGGATGCAATGTCGCTCACAGTTCCCCCAAAGTCCCAACATGATTGACATGTTGCTGGAGTTTATGGGCGGTGATGGGATGTTCTATTTTCTGTGAGTGCCAAAGCCAGTGGCTGCATCCTTGATCCAATGCTGCATCTTTGGACGCAGAAGTGGGCAGTGGGAGACTTTTTACCTAAGGGGCCTCCTGCGGCTTTTGTATAATTTCCCATAGATGCAGCGGCTGTGCTATAGCATCCACCTCAGAATCAGCCCTTATGTACTTGTAGCTCTGCATAATGATACCATTTTTATGGAAAAGAAACAAAACTCAAAAAACAGTAATTTTAAGTTCTGGCCAAATCCAAATTTTATGGTATTCTGGAACGATTAGCTATTTGACAAAAATGTTCCACAACTATATTCTATTCTGCTCTTGTGGGAAACTGCTAGCACAAGTGCACTGTTTGCAGCTTACGGGGGTCATTCCGAGTTGATTGCTCGCTGCCGATTATCGCAGCGCAGCGATCAGGTGAAAAAATGTAATTTCTGCGCATGCGTATGCCCCGCAATGCGCACGTGCAACGTACGGGTACAAAGCTCTTTGTGGTTGTGCTCAGGTTCTATAGAAGTTTTCCTTCACACTGGCGGCTGCAAGAAGACTGACAGGAAGGGGGCGTTACTGGGTGTCAACTGACCATTTTCAGGGAGTGTTTGCAAAAACGCAGGTGTGTCTGAAAAAACGCAGGCGTGGCTGGGCGGGTGTATGACGTCAAATCCGGACACGAATAGGCTGAAGTGATCGCAAGCGCTGAGTAGGTTCAGAGCTACTCTGAAACTGCACAAACTGGTTTTGCATAGCTCGGCAGGACATGCGTTCGCACTTCTGCTAAGCTAAAATACACTCCCCAGTGGACGGCGGCATAGCGTTTGCACGGCTGCTAAAACTAGCTAGCGAGCAATCAACTCGGAATGACCCCCTACATGTACAGCAAATGGTATTTTTAAGCACTGATACTGCCTAAAAATCAAAGTGAGAAAAACACAATAAGAGGCAGAACCGATTGTATACAAATAACAAAATATAACATGTAAAGGTTTTTAATAAAAAAAAAAATCAGGTACTTTTAAATACATTAAATATATCATGAAAATCAGTGGTTTTGCTACCATAATCTTAGTATCACATAGCACGCACACAAAAAAAACCAAACAAAAAAACACTTAAAAGAAATGCAAAAGAAATAGCCAATTAAGAATAACCAACACTTGGACTGAATGCATCTAAAGGTGTTTTTTTACAGTAAATGCTCATAAGAATATATCTGTAATTTTCCATTGATATTATAATTAATAAACAAAATATTACATAGAATAAACATTTCCTTTTTATTATACTTGTAAGAATACAGTGATGCAACCATAGATGTGTGAGCAAAATAAATGATCAAACTTGAAATGATGCTACATGAACAAGGCAGTGCTCCGGGTAGTTAACTAAAATTAAAAAGAGTGGAAAATAATAATAGCACACTTACTGACAAATCCGAAGAAAAAATACAAGAGATACATGTGTAATTAGTAATGTGGATTGATTTTATGCAGCACATACACAATTATATAAGGGATCTATGGCGGTGATTCAGATCTGATCACTGCTGTTCGTTTTTTGCACAGCCGGTGATCAGGTCCTAACTGCACAGGTGTATGCACCGCAATCCACACGCGCATCGGACAACAACGCGCATTGCCGGTCAGTGATGGGATGGTGAGAAAAATATGTTCGCACGGGCGTTCGCAAGATGATTGACAGGAGGAGGCCGTATGTGGGTGGCAACTGAGCGTTTCTAGGGAGTGTAGAGAAAAACGCAGGCGTTACCAAGCGTTTTCTGGGAGGGTGTCCGACGTCAGCTCCGGCCCCGATCAGCCTCTTCTCATCGCATGTAGGAGTAAGTCCTGGGCTGCACACAGACTGCACACACTGTATTTTCGCAGCTCTACATACACATGTAATCGCACACTTGCATGGCGAATTTACACTCCCCCTGGAGGCGGCGACTATATGATAACAAGACAGCAAAGTTAGCAGCCCAGCAATCAGATTTGAATTACTAAACCTTGGAGAGAGATAAAGTGGACAGAGATAATGTACCAGCCAATCAGCTCCTAACGGTCATGTTAAGGCTGTGTTTGAAAAATGACAGTTAGACACTGATTGGCTGGTACAAGGCTGTGTACATAGACTGCTATTGGGCAGATGTACTATAGCGGCACATATCGTGCCGCTATAGCACTTCCTGCTTCGCCTCATTACCAAGGCAAAGCAGGAAGGTACATCAACGAGATGTATCTCGTTTGCTGGAGCGGAGGAGTGAAACGATGCAAAAATTGGTGCTTTATTCAGTCAACGTTTGGGGTTAGTTTAGAACATGGGTCTTCAACCTGCGGCCCTCCAGCTGTTGTTGAACTACACATCCCAACACGCCCTACCTCAGTTTTAGCATGCCTTAATAGCAAAACTGTGGCAGGGCATGCTGGGATGTGTAGTTGAACAGCAGCTGGAGGACCACAGGTGGAAGACCCATGGTTTAGAACAACATACTTTTTTTTATATATTTAAATATTTTATTGAAAAAAATATGCCTATGGGGTGTCTTGTAAAACTTTTTTTTTTCATTTTTATCACAGGTAGACTTTTTTCCTTTGTAATGATATCATCTTTAGACACTGGTATATTTACGAAGGTGTGAGTTTTTTTAGAAGTGGAGATGTTGCCCATTTTTTGCCTTGGAAGTGATTGCCCCTTTAAAAAAACATCCAAGTTCGGCCGGCATCCCACATGGCCGCCATTACATCCCACCCAGTGTGTCCATAAGCCAGTGCATTACAAGGTAGACTGCTATAATTACGGCTTTATCAAGGCCGAACATGATCAGAAGAGGCACCTGCTATGCCCTCCTGAGAGCACAGAGGGTGACCTAGGAAGCTGGAGCAGCATCACCAGGCTCCTACCCAAACTTTGCTATGGAGTTTGGCAATGCCTCATCCAATTCACAGCTTTCAGATATGTGAAATTGGGACAAAATAACCCCCCTTAATCTGCTTCAGCTTTAGGGGCCTATTTATCACCATCCACATCCTTGGATGCGGATGGCATGTGATAAAATCGCCCAAACTCGAACTGTGATAATTGATTACATGGCAGGGATGTATCAATTATTGCATGCAGGTACAGAGCTTGCGAACTAGCTCTGTGCCTGTGTTGACACTCCGCAGCATCATCGAGGTATCTTTCGTAAAAAATACCCCAATGTCCTGCTGCGCATGCGCGGCCCTCGCCGGCTTCGCCGGTGCTGCCGCCGCCCGGTCGACCCCCCCTTCCCCGTTGTGACTACCCTCCTGCCTTCCCTCCCCCTGCAGGATAATATACTTACTAGTCCAGGGAGCCTGTCCACGCTGCTCCTGCTGGTCTGCCAGGTGCCAAATCTTGTGTGCTGCGGTGACCCCTGGAGCTGTACAGTGCACTGCCACTTTGCAGCGTCACTTTACTGCACCGGGGTAACAGCGCAGCATATGGGGGACCAGGCCCCCGGCAGCGCTCCGCAGAAGCTCCCTGAACTGGTAAGTATGTTTTGTGGGTGTTTTTTTTCTCTTTCTCTTTTCTTTTTACACTTTTATCAGCTTGTGTGTCCATCAAACACATATAGCTGATCTCTGGAGCCAGGTCCCGCTCAACTTTCTCTGCCAGGGGCAGAGAAATCCGGGCAAAATGCCTACCTATAGCAGTGCAGCCTGTGATCTCGCCAGCCTGATCTGGCGAGATTATCAGTGTTTTTTCACATTATTTTATTTTAGTAAATTTGTCCACATCGCATTTCCCATTATAAGTAGTATGCGAAGTGGATTACTAAAAAAAGTGAATGAAAGGGTTTGGAGCAGTTTTTCATGAAACATTGGAATGATACTAAAATAATGTGAAAACACCCTTTTTCACATTATTTTAGTAAAAAATAGGATTTTAATTACCTACCGGTAAGTGCTTTTCTCGTAGTCCGTAGAGGATACTGGGAATCCATTTAGTACCATGGGGTAAAGGCGGGTCCACTAGGAGCCACGGGCACTTTAAGAATTTGATAGTGTGCGCTGGCTCCTCCCTCTATACCCCTCCTACCAGACTAAGCCTAGGAAACTGTGCCCGAGGAGACGGACATACTTTGAGAGAAGGATATAAAAGGATAGTGGTGAGATTCCGAACTAGCACACACAAACAAGAGGAAAGCCAGGCTAACCAAACTTGAAAACCGGAACAGCAACCGCCGAACCTAACAACAATACTTAACCAAGTAACAGTGCAGGAAGTATGAAGCACCGGGCGGGCGCCCAGTACCCTCTACGGACTACGAGAAAATGATTTACAGGTAGGTAATTAAAATCCTATTTTCTGTTACGTCCTAGAGGATACTAGGATTCCATTTAGTACCACGGGGAAGTACCAAAGCTCCCAAACCGGGTGGGAGAGTGCTGAGGTTTGTGCAGAACGAATTGACCAAACTGAAGGTCCTCGGAGGCCAAAGTATCAAACTTGTAGAACTTAGCAAACATGTTCGAACCTGACAAAGTAGCTGCTCGGCAGAGACACCCCGGGCAGCTGCCCAAGAAGAACCCACTGACCTAGTAGAGTGGGCCTGTACAGATTTTGGAACCGGCAACCTTGCTGGGGAATAACCATGCTGGATAGTGAGCCTGATCCAGCGTGCAATGGACTGCTTTGAAGCAGGACACCCAATTTTATTGGGATCATAAGGAACAAACAGCAAGTTCGATTTTCTGTGACAAGCTGTTCGCTTTACATACACCTTCAAAGCCCTCACAACATCCAAAGACTTTGAAGCAGCAGTAGTGTCGGTAACAACCGGAACGACAATAGGTTGGTTGATGTGAAACGCAGACACCTCCTTTGGAAGAAATTGCTGACGAGTTCTGAGTTCAGCTCTGTCATCATGGAAAATTAAATAGGGGCTCTTATGAGACAACGTCCTCAGCTCCGACACACGTCTTACTGAAGCCAAGGCCAACAGTGTGACAGTCTTTCAAGTAAAATATTTTTCATCTACCTCCTGTAACGGTTCAAACCAGTCCGAATGGAGGAACTGCAGCACCAGATTGAGATCCCAAGATGCCGTGGGAAGCACAAAGGGAGGTTGGATGTGCAGAACACCTTTCAAGAACATCTGGACCTCAGAGACAGAAGCCAATTGTTCTGAAAGAAAATGGACAAGGCCAAATCTGGACTTTTATGGAGCCCAGACGTAGGCCCACATCCACACCTGACTGCAGAAAAAGTAGGAAACGTTCCAATATGAAATTCCACCGCAGAATATTTTCTGCTCTCACACCAAGATACGTATTTCTTCCAAATACGGTGGTAATGTTTAGACGTTACCCCCTTTCTGGCTTGGATCATAGTTGGGATGACCTTGTCAGGGATCCCTCTCCGGGCTAGAATCAGCCGTTCAACTTCCATGCCGTTAAACGTAGCCACGGTAAGCCTTGATAGACGAACAGGCCCTGTTGCAGAAGATCCTCGTGAAGAGGTAGAGGCCACGGATCTTCGAGGAGCATCTCCAGAAGTTTTGCATACCAGGCCCTTTTTTGGCCAGTCCGGAGCATTGAGGATTGCTTGAACCTTTTCCCTTTTTATTCTTTTGAGAATTCTTGGGATCAGAGGAATTGGAGTAAACACGTACACCATCTGATAGACCCATGGAGTCGTCAGAGCGTCTACCGCCACTGCCTGTGGGTCTCTCAACCTGAAACAATACCACTTGAGCTTCTTGTTGAGATGAGAGGCCATCATGTCGATTTGTGGATATCCCCACCGATGTGTTAAGCACCTGAACACCTCCGGGTGAAGGCCCCACTCCCCCGTGTGCAGGTCATGTCTGCTGAGGAAGTCTGCTTCCCAGTTGTCTACTCCCGGAATGAAGACTGCTGACAATGCCACAGCGTGTTTTTCTGCCCAGAGGAGAATTCTTGTCAGCTCTGACATTGCTGCTCTGCTTTTCGTTCCGCCCTGTCGGTTTATGTATGTTACCGTCGTCACATTGTCCCACCGGATCTGACTGGCCTGATCTCGAAGAAGATATGAGGCCTGCAGAAGGGCATTGTATATAGCCCTGAGCTCCAGGATGTTGATTGGGAGGATTACTTTCTGGCTTGACCATCTTCCCCGAAACTGCACCCCCTGGGTGACTGCTCCCCAACCTCTGAGGCTTGCATCTGTGGTTAGTAGAATCCAATTCTGAATCCCGAACCGTCGACTCTCGATTAGGTGAGAAGTCCGAAGCCACCATGGAAGAGAAATCCTGGCTCTTGGCGACAGACGGATCCTCTGGTGCATGTGAAGATGTGATCCGGACCATTTGTCCAACAGATCGAGCTGGAAAGGTCTTGCGTGGAACTTTCCATACTGAAGTGCCTCGTAAGAGACTACCATTTTCCCAGAATGCAAAGGCATAGATGCACCGATACCCGGGTTGGCTTCAGGACATTCCGAACCATCGACTGGATTACCAATGCCTTTTCTAACGGAAGCAACACCTTCAGCGTCTCTGTGTCCAGTATCATCCCCAGGAATGGAAGACTACGTGTTGGCTCTAGGTGAGATTTTGGAAGGTTCAGAATCCACCCGTGACCCGGAGTAGTCGGGTTGAGAGGGCAATGCTGTCCAACGACCTCTCCCTGGACGGCGCCTTTATCAGAAGATCGTCCAGGTACGGAATTATGTTCACTCCTGCTTGTGGAGGAGAAACATAATCTCTGCCATCACCTTGGTGAACGCCTTCGGTGCTGTGGAGAGAACAAATGGCAGGGCCTGGAACTGGTAGTGACAGTCCTGCAGTGCAAACCGTAGATAAGCCTGATGAGGCGACCAGATCAGAATGTGAAGGTACGTATCCTTGATATCCAGAGACACTAGGAATTCCCCTTCCTCCAGACCTGAGAACACCGCTCTCAGAGACTCCATCTTGAATTTGAACACTCATAAGTATGGGTTTAATGCAGGCATTCCCAACCACGGTCCTCAAGGCACACTAACAGTGCAGGTTTTAGTGATATCCAGGCTTCAGCACGGGTGACTTAATTAGTAGCTCAGTTATTTTGATTTAACCATCTGTGCTGCAGCCTGGATATCACTAAAACCTGCACTGTTGGTGTGCCTTGAGGACCGTGGTTGGGAATGCCTGGTTTAATGACTTGAGGTTCAAAATCGGTCTTACCGAACCGTCCGGTTTCGGTACTACAAACAAGTTGGAATAATACCCCTTGTTTTGCAGATGAGGTGGAACTGGAACAATGACCTGAGTCTGTACCAGTTTCTGAATGGCATCCTGTAAAGTAATACTTGCCTCCTTTGAAACTGGTAAGCCTGATTTGAAGAATCTGTGAGATGGGAGCTCCTGGAACTCCAGGCTGTAGCCCTGGGAAATAAGATTTATGACCCAGGGATCCTGGCACGAACTTGTCCAGATGTGACTGAAGAGCCTATTTCTATTTATGGCTTTCACAATAAAGTTTGCAGAGTCTTGTATATGTTGCAGGAGTAAAACAATCCCCCCCCTAGATTAGGAATCTAAACCCTCAATTAGTTTACCTGACCATTTAGCAATGGCTTTAGTGATCCATGCACATGCTATAGTGGGTCTCTGGGCCACCCCAGAAGCTGTATACAAGGATTTGAGTGTGGTCTCAATTCTACGATCTACCGTGTCTTTCAGAGAGGCTGCACCAGGGACAGGCAATACTACTTTCCGTGACAGCCTGGATACTGATGCATCCACTATCGGTGGATTTTCCCATTTTTTCCATTCCTCAGGAGGAAAAGGAAAGGATGAGAATAACCTCTTAGGGATTTGAACAGGGTATTCTGCTCCTTTGACACAGGAAAAGTGACTGAGGATTTCTCTTTTACATTAAAATAAGATTCCTCACACTCGTCTGTCACCTTATCAGGAATTTGCAGAATATCTCTGATAGCCTAAGAGCCTCTATTCCCTGTGACAGAGCAGCACTCCCCCCCCCCCCCCCGAGTCCACCTCACCCTCCTCCATGTCTGACCCTTCATCATCAGAGTCAGACTGCAGGATGTGGGCCAGAATACGTTTTTTAGTAGGGGTCTGAGACGCTGGTTTGGGGACTGTGTCTCTTTTCATAAACTCATCCACAGACTGTCTTAAGTATTGACTCTCTTTCTCATTGCGGGACAATTTAGTAGAAATATTAGAAATCATTCCTTTAATGAAATCCAGCCATGCTGGGTTAGCCCCGCTAGCCTGGGAAGGTGCACTACACTGAACACACAATAGTGAACCCCCTGGGGAAGAGGAACACTCTGCCGTACATGAAACATACTCTTTGCCTGACATATTGTATATGTGACAGCACACGCACACAGGAAAAGGTTAAAAGCACAATTAACCCACAAAGAGCCTTCCAGAGAGACACAGATATTATGGAGCAAGAACACCGCACCCTTATCGCTAAAGACAAGCTAAGCCGGGCTGCAGACTAAATACCCAGATTGGAGACTTAGTACACTAATAATTGCTCCCCCCTGCTATGAGCCCCTGGTACCGCTGAGGTAATCTGGAGTCACTCCGGAGAAGCTGCGCGTCCCTGTCAGTCAGCGTCTGTGTCCACTGCAGAGGGAAAATGGTGCTGGTGAGCTGCTGGATCTACTCATGGTGAAGCCCCACCCCCTCTATGGCGCACGGTCTTCCCGCTTTTTTTATACTGGCTAAGGTATTTTAGTGCTTAAAATGGAGTCAGATCCGTTTTAAGTCTGTGTTTGCCAGTGTGGGTACTGTGTACAGTGTACTGAGACTCAGTTCACCCCCTCAGAAGCTGTGCGTCTGCACTGTGTACTGAGCCTGGAGATGCAGTCAGCCTCGGTGAGAAGTCGTGCGTCTCCGTACCCTCATGCCGCCATAATGGCCGGTGACCCGCTAACTGGGACGCCGGCTTAGTACTCACCACTCTTCACATTCTGGCTCTGTTAGGGGTAGCGGCGTGCTGCGGGAATGTATGCTCGCTGTGGTGGGGCTTGCAAAAATTTCCCTCAGGAGCTAGTGTCCTGTCAGTGGGGAACGGGACCATTTACCCTTCAAGAAGTTGGGCCATCCCCCCCCGTAAGTCCCACGAAGCAGGCAGGCTGGTGCCAACCAGTCCTGCCTGAAAATAACAAACAGATAAAATAAATGCAGAAAACTCTTCAGGAGCTTCCAAAAGCGTGACCGGCTCCTCCAGGCACATTTTCTAAACTGAGTCTGGTAGGAGGGGCATAGAGGGAGGAGCCAGCGCACACTATCAAATTCTTAAAGTGCCCATGGCTCCTAGTGGACCCGTCTATACCCCATGTTACTAAATGGATTCCCTGAAGTCTCTAGGACGTAATAGAAATAATGTTAATAAATGGGCCCCTTAAGGGCCCCATGCACTAGAAATATATAGGATGAAATCGGGCATTTTGGAGGTTTTTCCGATCCGATGCGCGTTCCCATGAGCATCGGATCGGATTCTCCAGAATGACCGTACTGCACTAGCGATCATGTCCGACCCCGCAGGTATGGCTGGGATCGCACAAGATACATCGTATGCAAAAGGACAGCATACTATGTATCTTGGGCGATCCTGACGCCCGGGAGGCTGCTGGGGTGATCACCTGCAACATGATGGTCGGACATGTCTCACAA
Source organism: Pseudophryne corroboree (assembly GCF_028390025.1). NCBI lineage: Eukaryota > Metazoa > Chordata > Amphibia > Anura > Myobatrachidae > Pseudophryne > Pseudophryne corroboree. Next base: position 375,984,876 of record NC_086449.1, read on the forward strand.
GTGTATGGGGCCTTTTAGTCAAACACCCTTCGCAGCAATCTCTATGGGGTGTTTAGGTAAGCAGAGCTTACTGCACTACTGTATTTGTAAGACACTAGAATTACTGATAATAAGATTTTACTTACCGATAAATCTATTTCTCGGAGTCCGTAGTGGATGCTGGGGTTCCTGAAAGGACCATGGGGAATAGCGGCTCCGCAGGAGACAGGGCACAAAAAGTAAAGCTTTTTCCGATCAGGTGGTGTGCACTGGCTCCTCCCCCTATGACCCTCCTCCAGACTCCAGTTAGGTACTGTGCCCGGACGAGCGTACACAATAAGGGAGGATTTTGAATCCCGGGTAAGACTCATACCAGCCACACCAATCACACCGTACAACTTGTGATCTAAACCCAGTTAACAGTATGATAACAGCGGAGCCTCTGAAAGATGGCTTCCTACAACAATAACCCGAATAAGTTAACAATAACTATGTACAATTTATGCAGATAATCCGCACTTGGGATGGGCGCCCAGCATCCACTACGGACTCCGAGAAATAGATTTATCGGTAAGTAAAATCTTATTTTCTCTATCGTCCTAGTGGATGCTGGGGTTCCTGAAAGGACCATGGGGATTATACCAAAGCTCCCAAACGGGCGGGAGAGTGCGGATGACTCTGCAGCACCGAATGAGAGAACTCCAGGTCCTCCTTAGCCAGAGTATCAAATTTGTAAAATTTTACAAACGTGTTCTCCCCTGACCACGTAGCTGCTCGGCAAAGTTGTAATGCCGAGACCCCTCGGGCAGCCGCCCAAGATGAGCCCACCTTCCTTGTGGAGTGGGCCTTTACAGATTTAGGCTGTGGCAGGCCTGCCACAGAATGTGCCAGTTGGATTGTGCTACAGATCCAACGAGCAATCGTCTGCTTAGACGCAGGAGCACCCATCTTGTTGGGTGCATACAATATAAACAACGAGTCAGATTCTCTGACTCCAGCTGTTCTTGCAATATATATTTTTAATGCTCTGACAACGTCCAGTAACTTGGAGTCCTCCAAGTCACTTGTAGCCGCAGGCACTACAATAGGCTGGTTCAGATGAAATGCTGACACCACCTTAGGGAGAAAATGCGGACGAGTCCGCAGTTCTGCCCTGTCCGAATGGAAAATCAGATATGGGCTTTTGTAAGATAAAGCTGCCAATTCTGACACTCTCCTGGCAGAAGCCAGGGCTAGAAGCATGGTCACTTTCCAAGTGAGATATTTCAAATCCACCTTATTTAGTGGTTCAAACCAATGAGATTTTAGAAAATCCAAAACTACATTGAGATCCCACGGTGCCACTGGAGGCACCACAGGGGGCTGTATATGCAGCACTCCCTTAACAAAGGTCTGGACTTCAGGGACTGAAGCCAATTCTTTTTGAAAGAAAATCGACAGGGCCGAAATTTGAACCTTAATAGATCCCAATTTGAGACCCATAGACAATCCTGATTGCAGGAAATGTAGGAATCGACCCAGTTGAAATTCCTCCGTCGGAGCACTCCGATCTTCGCACCACGCAACATATTTTCGCCAAATTCGGTGATAATGTTGCACGGTTACTTCTTTCCTTGCTTTAATCAAAGTAGGAATGACTTCTTCCGGCATGCCTTTTTCCATTAGGATCCGGCGTTCAACCGCCATGCCGTCAAACGCAGCCGCGGTAAGTCTTGAAACAGACAGGGACCCTGCTGAAGCAAGTCCCTCCTTAGAGGTAGAGGCCACGGATCTTCCGTGATCATCTCTTGAAGTTCCGGGTACCAAGTCCTTCTTGGCCAATCCGGAACCACTAGTATCGTTCTTACGCCTCTTTGCCGTATAATTCTCAATACTTTTGGTATGAGAGGCAGAGGAGGAAACACATACACCGACTGGTACACCCAAGGCGTTACCAGCGCGTCCACAGCTATTGCCTGCGGATCTCTTGACCTGGCGCAATACCTGTCCAGTTTTTTGTTGAGGCGAGACGCCATCATGTCCACCATTGGTCTTTCCCAACGGGTTACCAGCATGTGGAAGACTTCTGGATGAAGTCCCCACTCTCCCGGGTGAAGATCGTGTCTGCTGAGGAAGTCTGCTTCCCAGTTGTCCACTCCCGGGATGAACACTGCTGACAGTGCTATCACATGATTCTCTGCCCAGCGAAGAATCCTTGCAGCTTCTGCCATTGCACTCCTGCTTCTTGTGCCGCCCTGTCTGTTCACATGGGCGACTGCCGTGATGTTGTCCGACTGGATCAACACCGGTTTTCCCTGAAGCAGAGGTTCTGCCTGGCTTAGAGCATTGTATATTGCTCTTAGTTCCAGAATGTTTATGTGAAGAGACGTTTCCAGGCTCGTCCATACTCCCTGGAAGTTTCTTCCTTGTGTGACTGCTCCCCAGCCTCTCAGGCTGGCGTCCGTGGTCACCAGGATCCAATCCTGTATGCCGAATCTGCGGCCCTCCAATAGATGAGGACTCTGCAACCACCACAGAAGAGACACCCTTGTCCTTGGAGACAGGGTTATCCGTAGGTGCATCTGAAGATGCGACCCTGACCATTTGTCCAACAGATCCCTTTGGAAAATTCTTGCGTGGAATCTGCCGAATGGAATTGCTTCGTAAGAAGCCACCATTTTTCCCAGGACTCTTGTGCATTGATGTACAGACACCTTTCCTGGTTTTAGGAGGTTCCTGACAAGCTCGGATAACTCCTTGGCTTTTTCCTCCGGGAGAAAAACCTTTTTCTGAACCGTGTCCAGAATCATCCCTAGGAACAGCAGACGAGTTGTCGGCATTAACTGGGATTTTGGAATATTCAGAATCCACCCGTGCTGTTTTAGCACTTCTTGAGACAGTGCTAATCCCATCTCTAGCTGTTCTCTGGACCTCGCCCTTATTAGGAGATCGTCCAAGTATGGGATAATTAATACGCCTTTTCTTCGAAGAAGAATCATCATCTCGGCCATTACCTTTGTAAAGATCCGAGGTGCCGTGGACAATCCGAACGGCAGCGTCTGAAACTGATAGTGACAGTTTTGTACAACGAACCTGAGGTACCCCTGGTGTGAGGGGTAAATTGGAACGTGGAGATACGCATCCTTGATGTCCAAGGATACCATAAAGTCCCCCTCTTCCAGGTTCGCTATCACTGCTCTGAGTGACTCCATTTTGAACTTGAACTTCTTTATGTACAGGTTCAAGGACTTCAGATTTAGAATAGGCCTTACCGAGCCATCCGGCTTCGGTACCACAAAAAGAGTGGAATAATACCCCTTCCCTTGTTGTAGAAGAGGTACCTTGACTATCACCTGCTGAGAGTACAGCTTGTGAATGGCTTCCAAAACCGTCTCCCTTTCGGAGGGGGACGTTGGTAAAGCAGACTTCAGGAAACGGCGAGGTGGATCCGTCTCTAATTCCAACCTGTAGCCTTGAGATATTATCTGCAGGATCCAGGGATCTACCTGCGAGTGAGCCCACTGCGCGCTGTAATTTTTGAGACGACCGCCCACCGTCCCCGAGTCCGCTTGAGAAGCCCCAGCGTCATGCTGAGGCTTTTGTAGAAGCCGGGGAGGGCTTCTGTTCCTGGGAAGGAGCTGCGTGTTGCTGTCTCTTCCCTCGACCTTTGCCTCGTGGCAGATATGAATAGCCCTTTGCTCTCTTATTTTTAAAGGAACGAAAGGGCTGCGGTTGAAAAGTCGGTGCCTTTTTCTGTGGGGGAGTGACTTGAGGTAGAAAGGTGGATTTCCCGGCTGTAGCCGTGGCCACCAAATCTGATAGACCGACTCCAAATAACTCCTCCCCTTTATACGGCAAAACTTCCATATGCCGTTTTGAATCCGCATCGCCTGTCCACTGTCGCGTCCATAAAGCTCTTCTGGCCGAAATGGACATAGCACTTACCCGTGATGCCAGTGTGCAGATATCCCTCTGTGCATCACGCATATAAAGATCCTTTATTTGTTCTAACGACAGTAAAATATTGTCCCTGTCCAGGGTATCAATATTTTCAATCAGGGACTCTGACCAAACTACCCCAGCACTGCCCATCCAGGTAGTCGCTACAGCTGGTCGTAGTATAACACCTGCATGTGTGTATATACTTTTTTGGATATTTTCCATCCTCCTATCTGATGGATCTTTAAGTGCGGCCGTCTCAGGAGAGGGTAACGCCACTTGTTTCGATAAGCGTGTTAGCGCCTTGTCCACCCTAGGAGGTGTTTCCCAGCGCTCCCTAACCTCTGGCGGGAAAGGGTATAATGCCAATAATTTCTTTGAAATTATCAGCTTTTTATCAGGGGCAACCCACGCTTCATTACACACGTCATTTAATTCTTCTGATTCAGGAAAAACTATAGGTAGTTTTTTCATACCCCACATAATACCCTGTTTAGTGGTACCTGTAGTATCAGCTAAATGTAACGCCTCCTTCATTGCCAAAATCATATAACGTGTGGCCCTACTGGAAAATACGGTTGATTCGTCACCGTCACCACTGGAGTCATCGCCTGTGTCTGGGTCTGTGTCGACCGACTGAGGCAAAGGGCGTTTCACAGCCCCTGACGGTGTTTGAGTCGCCTGGACAGGCACTAATTGATTGTCCGGCCGCCTCATGTCGTCAAACGACTGCTTTAGCGTGTTGACACTATCCCGTAGTTCCATAAATAAAGGCATCCATTCCGGTGTCGACTCCCTAGGGGGTGACATCCTCATATTTGGCAATTGCTCCGCCTCCACACCAATATCGTCCTCATACATGTCGACACACACGTACCGACACACAGCAGACACACAGGGAATGCTCCTAACGAAGACAGGACCCACTAGCCCTTTGGGGAGACAGAGGGAGAGTTTGCCAGCACACACCAAAAGCGCTATATATATATCAGGGATAGCCTTATACTAAGTGCTCCCTTATAGCTGCTTTGTTATATCAAAATATCGCCATAAATGTGCCCCCCCCTCTCTGTTTTACCCTGTTTCTGTAGTGCAGTGCAGGGGAGAGACTTGGGAGCCGTCCTGACCAGCGGAGCTGTGAGAGGAAATGGCGCCGTGTGCTGAGGAGATAGGCCCCACCCCTTTTCTGGCGGGCTCGTCTCCCGCTATTTAGAAAAATTAGGCAGGGGTTAAATATCTCCATATAGCCTCTAGGGCTATATGTGAGGTATTTTTAGCCTTTATAGGTAATCATTTTGCCTCCCAGGGCGCCCCCCTCCCAGCGCCCTGCACCCTCAGTGACTGCCGTGTGAAGTGTGCTGAGAGGAAAATGGCGCACAGCTGCAGTGCTGTGCGCTACCTTTTGAAGACTGCAGGAGTCTTCAGCCGCCGATTCTGGACCTCTTCTGTCTTCAGCATCTGCAAGGGGGCCGGCGGCGTGGCTCCGGTGACCATCCAGGCTGTACCTGTGATCGTCCCTCTGGAGCTTGATGTCCAGTAGCCAAGAAGCCAATCCATCCTGCACGCAGGTGAGTTGACTCCTTCTCCCCTCAGTCCCTCGCTGCAGTGATCCTGTTGCCAGCAGGAATCACTGTAAAATAAAAAACCTAGCTAAACTTTTTCTAAGCAGCTCTTTAGGAGAGCCACCTAGATTGCACCCTTCTCGGCCGGGCACAAAAATCTAACTGGAGTCTGGAGGAGGGTCATAGGGGGAGGAGCCAGTGCACACCACCTGATCGGAAAAAGCTTTACTTTTTGTGCCCTGTCTCCTGCGGAGCCGCTATTCCCCATGGTCCTTTCAGGAACCCCAGCATCCACTAGGACGATAGAGAAATTAATATTATTTTAAGGACCATTTAAAGCATTTTAATGCACGCTGGCTTAGCAAATATACATTTTACCAGGTCTGTCTTTAAATGATAGCATTCAAACTAATAGAAATGTATATATAGATAGATATATTTGTATGTGGTTATATGAGTGGTTGACTGAATAATGAATATCACCTGCAAGTAATTATATCTGATTTTTAAGAGTCCTAATGGTGAAACAATTCAATCGTTCACATTGCCTCTACCAAACAGCCATCTGATTACCCGAGCACCATCTGAAGCAAATGGTATGCTATGTTCCTATGGAGAAGGGGAATAGTTTATTCTAAAGAAAGAGCATACATGGACACTGCAGTGTCCAACTGAAAATCAGGCCATTTGTGACTGCCTAATTAAGGACAGAATTAATAAACTGAGGAGTAGCAGCCAGATGCAATGACATAGCTACCATAGGTGCAGGGAGTGCAGTTGCTATGGGGCCCAGATCAGGGAGGGGCCCACCTTTTCGAGTTACATGTGTTATATACATTTCTCACCATTCTTAGATACATAAGTGTACTTTCAAATGTTGGCCTGCAATATATCTAGTTATGACCCTGGACCTGCTCATTGTAATGTGGTATGAAATGAATTTGAGGGAATTATAATGTTACATAATATATATATAATAACCTGAGGGCACTGTAAAGTGCCATAATATGAACTGGGGACACTATATCATAATGTGAATTGGGGGTACTGTGTTACATAATGTGTACTAGCAGCCTTACAATTTTACATAATGTGAACTATGGCAATACTATGGGGCAGCAAAAAAACTAGAGCACTACTATGGCGCATAACATTAACTGGGTCTGGGACTCAGGGTCGACAACAAAAAGGTCGACACCCCTTAGGTCGACGCCAATTGGTCGACACACCTTAGGTCGGCATGGACAAAAGGTCGACGTCGACAGGAACAAGGTCGACATGGAAAAAGGTCGACATGAGTTTTTTATGTTTTTTTGGTGTCGTTTTCTTCGTAGAGTGACCGGGAACCCCAATTAGTGCACCGCGTCCTCTCGCATGGCGAGCGAATGGTGCCTTCGCTCCGCTCCGCTCGGCACAGATTACCGTTCCAATCGTAGTCCACGTGGATCGTTAAGTATGAAAAGGTTTGAAAAAAGAAAAAAACCATAAAAAACTCATGTTGACCCTTTTCCACGTCGACCTTTTGGCCATGTCGACCTTTTGTCCATGTCGACCTAAGGTGTGTCGACCAATTGGCGTCGACCTAAGGTGTGTCGACCTTTTTGTTGTCGACCTGGAGTCCGGATACCACATTAAGTAACGTCCTACTATAGTAAAAAAAAAAATGAACTTCTGCAGGGCACTAAAATGGGGCATAAAATGAACAGCTGCTGCGTAGAGGTGTCTCTCAAAAGCATTGAAACAGGGGCCCCTTCAAAATGTTGCTATGGGGCCCATAATGTTCTAGCTACACCCCTGGCCAGATGTCTCTAAGCTTGATGAATGAATGGAAATTGATTTATAAAAAAAGGTGAAAATCAATTGACTAATACATATCAAAACTACACACGATATCATTAATAATAATAATAATAATAATGATGATGATAATAATTGTCACTTAAATAGCAGGTTTACAAGATCCTTACGGATAATTCACATAGTGACAAATATAGAAGTACAAGTTACTAGACCGTCAAAATGACGGAAACAACATAACAGTAATGACACACTTGAATTGCTCTGTTGGGCGCCATCTAGTGGCCACAGCGTGCACAACACTTGAATTTCCCCACAGAGGTGAGGAGCAGCGTTAGCCTTTTATTATATAGGATTTATTCCTTTAGCAAGAATATAATTTTGGTGTGTATTGGTGGTGCACTTTGACTTGGTTATTATATTGAAGTAATCTACAGAGTGAGGCACAGCAATCACCAGCCTTGTTGTATGTGTTCAGGGGGTTAGTGTATGTTTGTGGTTCCTGTGCACTTCCAGCACGTCACAAACTGTATGCATTCTTATAATGATCTTACTCTCTTTATACTAGGGACATGCTGGGTGGATGCAGTAGAACTAGCTCTAAAGTGCCTCAATCTTTTAAAAAGATCCATGACTATAAAGAATGAAGAACAAGACATTACCTCCACAGAATCCAACAATGTGGGCGAGGCAAATGAAGACCTTGGAGAGGTGAGCCAAAATATGAAATTACATTATTGATCCCTGCTACATGGACATATGCTATGTCTTCTCAATGGCCCTCATTCAGAGTTGTTCGCTTGCTAGCTGCTTTTAGCAGCATTGCACACGCTAGGCCGCCGCCCTCTGGGAGTGTATCTTAGCTTAGCAGAATAGCGAACGAAAGGTTAGCAGAACTGCTATTAAATAATTCCTTGCAGTTTCTGAGTAGTTCCATACCTACTCCTAGATTGTGATCACCTCGGTCTGTTTAGTTCCTGGTTTGACGTCACAAACACGCCCTGCGTTCGGCCAGCCACTCCCCCATTTCTCCAGCCACTCCTGCGTTTTTACCTGGCACGCCTGCGTTTTTTAGCACACTCCCTGAAAATGCCAAGTTGCCGCCCAGAAACACCCACTTCCTGTCAATCACACTACGATCACTCGAGCGTTGAAAAAACGTCGCTCGAGCTTGTGTAAATCTCCAAAGTTTTGTGTTAAATTACTAAGTGCATGCGCGCTGCGTACCATGCGCATGTGCATTTTCCACCTAATCGCTGCGTTGCGAAAAATGTCAACGAGTTAACAACTCGGAATGACCACCAATGAGTGATGCAAGAATGAGCCATCACTTTATTCTCCAATATACACTGCTGCAAGTTCAATTTCATTGCTAAGTGATTGTGAAAGACACTTATGTCTAGCATTTGTCTGACTGCTCCAGTCTGCAGTAAATGATAATTACAGATTACAGCATCTGCAGCCAGGGCCGGTTCTACACCTTGTGGCGCCCAGTGCTAAAGTTTCCACTGGCGCCCCGCGCGGCAAAACAGTTAGTGCGCTGCGAAGGCACGTGGCAAAAATAGGGGCGTGGCTACATATGGGGACACATTTATGCCCCCAGTAGATTTGCCCCAAGTAGTTGTACCCCCAGTAGATTTGCCCCCTGTAGCTGTGCCCCCAGTAGATTTCCCCCCTGTAGCTATGCCCCCTATAGCTATGCCCCCAGTAGATTTGCCCCAGTAGTTGTGCCCCTTAGTAGCCACTTACAAACACACACTCAAAAAAACCAACAATACTTACCACTGCCCTGCTCCTGCTTCCCGACCGCGGCTCCTCTCTATGGGAGAGAGGTCATGACGTCTCTCCCATAGCAGCGCCGCACAGACACTAGCGCACAGACACTAGAGGTCAATAATGACCTCTAGAGTCTGACAGGTGTGCCGGCTGCAGCGGACGCCCACACAGACCACGGCGTCTGCTGCAGCCGGGGAGCGGGTAGGCGGCGGGCGCCTGCTGGGTGACTGCGGCCGCGCCCCCAGGTGCAGGCACTGCTTGCCCACACCAAGAACTGCTCCTGTCTGCAGCACATACTTATACATTACTGCAATGGGTCAAACAGTTGATCATGCTGCTCAAAACACAAGTTGAGCAAAAGGATCATGTTTCAGTTTGTGACATACAGTAGAGCAAGATCCTGCTTTTCTGTCCTGAGCAGCAGGATTATATCACATTCATTGCAGGAGTCCAGTATGATATACCAGCTGGCTGGATGTAGGCTGTCAGTATCCCAACAGCAGGCATCCCATCTGCTGGGCATCTTGTGGTCTCGCTGCACTCACCACGCTGCGGGCCCGGTCGCTACAGGTTCTATTCCCACGTGGTTGGTGGTGTGGACCCACCAACCAAGTGGGAATTAGGGGTGGGTGTCGGGACGCCGTCCGTTTGCAAAATGCCGGCTGTCGGGTTTCCGGCGTCGGTCTCCTGAACGCCAGGATACTGACCACCGAAATTTTTACTGCATGCCCACTGCAGTCAGTCACAGAGCTACAGCCTGTGCAGGGGATGCAGCTATTACAGGACCTGGCAGTCTAAAGTTTAATTCATTGTGACTTTCCAGTTGGACTTTCCAGTTGAAATGGATCATTCTTTGAAAGCAGAGCTCATGTTTGTGTTATATTCTTTATGATATGGAATCTATAATTTGTTAGTGTAGCAGTAAAACACATGCACTTTAAAATGTTGGTGAATAGTGAGCCATTGTTGGGGACAATGCAATGCAGAATTTTAAAGATGTGCTCCACCCCTCCTTAGCTGCGGCATTTGGTCTCCCTGTGCCGACATTTTTACCAGGGATACCACGCTCCTCTAACAGCCTTGGATGAAAACACACAAAGAATCTATTTAGTTAACCTAAAAATGGCTTTTCTCCAGCGTCTTAGCTGATAACAGCAAGTTACGGCACTTCTCAATATGTAGCAAAGGGAACCGTGCAGATAATTAATAGATTTCTCCACCTTTTCTATTATCCGGCCCGATCCCTGCAGAGGTAGCAATGGTGATATTGCTCCTCTCATCTTTTGCTCTCTTTGTGGCATTATGTGTATTCAGAGTGGACAGAAGCAGGGAACAGATAGTTCTCTTTCTCCCACAATGCAGGGCTCTTGTGAGTCACATGCACACTGGGCTACAAGTATATGTTGCAGGCGTATTCTCTGTGCTGCGACAGGCCCTTTTTGCTTGTTCTGTCCTGCTAGATATACTTTTGTAAATATTGTGCAAGTTCTGGTGTGACAATCAGCCGATATCATGTTTCTTACTAAATAGACTCCAAAGTCCTTCCAATGTCATGAAGTTAATAACATTTGTGTCTACATTTATTCTACTGTAAGTGCTCCTTCCCCGAGCGGGCATACTAGGCATCTTCTTTGCACAAAGATAAGATTTCCTGCACAAGGAAACAGCTACTTGTTATATACAATGTGTACAGAAAAGGAGAGTTATGGTAGACTTACCCTTGTTAACTCTCTTTCTTCGAGGTCAATAGGGTCCACAGCGATAAAATCAGGGTTATAGGTGGAAAGATCAGCTCCTGGGCATCATACAGTTAAGCCTTTTCGGTCCCTCTCCCTATAACCCCTCCTCTGTGCTCAGGCAGGTCAGTTTTGGTAACAAGCCCAAAGCAGGAAGAGGATGAAAAGAGAAGAAGATATGGTACACTTAAGAACACGCTCTCACAGACAAGAGAAGGCAATCAGTGACCAAAGCCGCAAACCCATATAGGCCAGGTGCATCAAGGTGGGCGCCCTGTGGACCCTATGGACCTCGAAGAAAGAGTTAACAAAGCTAAGTTTACCATAACTCTCCTTTTCTTCTTCAGGTTCCACAGGGATAACACTGGGGATGTCCTAAAGCAGTACTTCAAGGGTCCCGCTCCTGAGTGGACAGTAGAATCCGCATCCAAATGAAACATCCTGGGAGGCGAATGTATCAAAAGCATAGAACCTATGAAAAGTGTGGATAGAAGACCATGTAGCCACCTGTCCTACAGATTGAGTAGAATGAGCAATAATTGAAACTGGGACTGGAAGATCAGCCTGAGAGTATGCTTGTGCGATAGCCATTCTAATCCATTCGGCCAGAGTCTGTTTATTAGCTGGCTAACCACATTTGTGAAAACCCGGTCGAGTACGAAGTACAGCCCTGACCGGATAAAAAAACAGGAAAGGAGGGAAACGGGAAAGAACTCCCAGATCTGACACCCATCTGGTAGATGCAATGGCTAAAAGGAATAATGGGGGTAATTCAGATCTGATCACTAGGCAGCAATTTTTGCTGTCCTGCGTTCAGACAGTCGCCGCCTACAGGGGGAGTGTATTTTCGCTGTGCAAGTGTGTGAACGCATGTGTAGCAGAGCTGCACAAACTGATTTTGTCCAGCGTCTGCGCAGCCCAAGACTTACTCAGCCGCTGTGATCACATCAACCTATTCAGAGCCGGATTTGACATCAGACACCTTCCCTTCAAACGCTTGGACACCCCTGCGTTTTTCCAGACACTCCCTGAAAACGGTCAGTTGCTACCCACGAACGCCCTCTTACTGCCAATCTCCTTGCAAATGAATCCTTCGCACAAACCCGTCGCTGACCGGTGATCCCTTTGCAGCTGTCCGTTGCGCCGGCGCAGTGTGGTGCATGTGCAGTTCGGATCTGATCGCCAGCTGTGCGAAAACGCACAGCAGGGATTAGATCTGAATTAGCCCCAAAGTCTTCTACAGTTACTCACTTTAGATCAGCTGATTCCAAATGTTCGAAAGGAGACTGCTGAAGAGGGATGTGGTTCATAGGGTCAACCACACTTAGGTCCACAGTGTCTAGGACGACCACTATTGGTCGACAGTAACTAAGTCGACACCCAAAATAGGTTGAAACAAGCATTAGGTCGACATGAGCAAGGTTGACGTGAGTTTTTTTATTTTTTAGTGTCGTTTTCTTCGTAGAGTTACCGGGGAGCCCAATTAGTGCACCGTGTTCCCTCCTATGGCTCGCTTTGCTCGCCATGCTTCGGGCAAGGTGCCTCGCTCCGCTACTGCTGCGCTCAGCACAGGTTACCGTTCCCAACTGTAGTCCACGTGGATCATAAAGTATGAAAAAGTTTTTAAAAAATGCCAAAAATTGTGAATAACTCATGTCGACCTTTTGTTATGACGACCTAGAACATGTCGTCTTAGGAAACCCTGTTGACCTAATGCATGTCAACCAATAGTGGTCGACCTAATGACTGTCAACCTAAGTGTGGTCGACCTGGAGACTGGATACCGATGAAGAGCATCCAGAACCACAGACATATCCCACGGAGCAACAGGAGGGACGTGGGGAGGTTGGACCAGGATAACGCACTGGAGGAAGGGGCGAACATCTAGAATCGAAGCAATACTGCATTGAAACCATATGGACAAAGCGGAAATATGCACTTTTAGAGAAGCCAGGAGAAGGTTGTGGCTCAATCCCCGTTGTAGGAAGGCAAGTATTCTGGATATCCAAAAGACAGCAGGGTCATAGCACTTGGAAGCGCACCACTGGAAGTAGGTATGCCCCACCCTATAGTAAATATGGGCTGGGGCCAGCTGTTGTGCCTTAAGCATGGTCTGCACAACTGAGTGGGAAAAACCTTTTGCTCTTAATATGGAAGACTCAAGAGCCATGCCGTCAAAGACAGGCGTGCTAGGTCCGGGTTTAGACACGGTACATGAGACAAGAGGTCCAGTTGCAGTGGAAGTGGAACTCCCACTGAGAGACACTGAAGGTCGGAAAACCAATGAATTTCTGTAGAACCCTTGCAGAAAGGATACTGAAGGAAAGAAGTACATGAGACGGTAAGTGCACTTGACTGAGAGGGCCTCCACGAATGCTGCATGCGGATCTCGGGATCAGGATTCCGGAACCTTGTGGTTGTGTTGCAAGGCCATGAGGTTGACATCTGGGAGACCCCACCTGTCCACTAGAAGTTGAAAGACTTCTGGATGTAGGGACCATTCTCCTGTGTGAACATCCTGGCAGCTGAGGAAGTCTGCTTCCCAGTTGAAAGTCCCTGGAATGAAGACGGCGGAGATTGCTGGGAGGTAACGTTTGGCCCACCTGAGAATTCGGGCCACCTCCTGCATTGCCATCTGAGTGCGAGTTCTGCCCTGATGCTTGAGATAAGCCACTGCTGTGGCATTGTCAGACTGAACATGAACCGGCCTGCCTTGAAGAACACCTTTCGCCAACGTTAAGGCTGTGTATACAGCTCATAGTTCCAGGACACTGATTGGGAGATGAGACTCCAACTGCCTCCAATGCCCCTGAAACGAGTGCTGTGCGATCACTGCCCCCCAACCACAGAGACTGGCATCTGTGGTGAGGAACACTCATTCCGGGATCCAAAAGGGCCATCCTTTGTCTAGTTGGGTCATGTGGAGCCATCAAGTAAGAGACAAGCAAACTTCTGGAGTGAGAGTCATCATTTGTGATATGATTAGGTGAGGCTGGCCATTCCACCTGGCCAGGATCAGATGTTGTAGCGGGTGAGAATGAAACTGGGCATATTCCACCATATCGAAGGTCTAGACCATCAGTCCAAGGACTTGCATGGCTGAGGGTATGGACACTCGGCGAAGCTGGAGCAGCGTGTGAACTTGGTTCTGAAGCCTCAATATTTTGTCTGCTGGCAGAAAGAGATGCTGATTTGCAGAGTTCAATAGGGCTCTCAGGTGTAACATCCGCTGGGATGGGGTGAGGGAGGACTTTTTCCAATTGATGAGCCATCCATGGTTTTGAAGAAAGGTCATTGTGATTTGAAGATGTTGTTGCAAGACTTCTTGTGAAGTAGCTAGAAGCAGTAAGTTGTTCTGGTAGGGAAGTGTTCTGATTCCCTGACAACGCAGCCCTGCTGCCATAGCTTTGGTAAAAATTCTGGGCGCCGTAGATAGATAATGTTGGTTGCATATAGCAAAACGCAGATACTGCTGATGCAAAGGAGCAATAGGGATATGCAGATACGCATCCTGAATATCCAGAGCTACCATAAAGTCCCCCAGCTCCATAGCAGGGACTATGGATTAAAGGGTCTCCATGCGGAACTTGAGAACCTTTACAAATCTGTTGAGACATTTGAGGTTGAGGATGGGCCAGTGTGACCCATTGGGCTTGGGCACTAGAAATAGGGAGGAATAATAGCCCTTTCCGCATTGAGACAGAGGAACCGGTATTATCACACCTAATTGCAGGAGTGATTGAACAACTTGTTTTAGAATGAGAGCCTTTTGGAGTTCTGGGTTAAGGCCCATGCAAAAGAACTGTGGAGGGGGGCATCTCCTGAATGAGACGGTGGCCCAGTGAGAGACCACTTCTTGCACCTAGGTGTCTGAATTGGTCAGAGTTCAGACATGCGTGAAGTGAAGAAGTCTGCCTCCAACACTGGGGTCCCCAAGAGGAGGCCTGACCCATCAGGCTACACGCTTGACATGTTTCGCTGGAGGTTGACATGCAGCCCAGGACTGCTTGGCCTTGGGCTTTGCGGTGGATGTTTGTCTGGGGAAAGCCTGTCCTCTCGCTTTGCCTTGGGGATGAAAGGAACGAAAATGTTAACTATTAACCCATGGAGTAGGTGTGGATGGGAGAAAGGCTTTCTTAGCTGCAGCCAGAGCAGTGACAATTTGGTACAATTCAGCCCCAAATAACACCACACCTGTAAAAGGGAGAAATTCCAAGGTTTTCTTGAATTAAAGTCCAGTGTTCCAGAATGCGCTGTGCCAGTACTGAGATGGCAGACCCCTTTTCTGCCAATACGACGGTATTAGATAGTGCCTCCCGAATGTAAGCAACTGCCTGCTTAATAAGGGCCAAGTATGATATGCAGTCCTCAGATATGTCGAAGGGTAATTCTTCCTCTATGGCCTGTAACCATGATTCAATGGCTTTAGCAGCCCAGGAAGAGGCCACAGTAGGTCTATTTACAGCAATGGTGAGCAAAAAAATAGACTTAAGGCAATTTTCGATTTGTCTATCTGTAGGCTCTTTCAATGAGCAGTGACGGTCAGAATGGACATCTTAACTAGAAGTGCAATATGCGAATCCACCAGAGGGGGAGCCTCCCACTTAGCACAATCCTCTGCTGGAATAGGGTAATGGGAAGCCAATCGTTTAGACACAGGAAACGTTTTACCCTCAGTTTTCCTGTCTAATTTTCATGAATGATCTGAATGAGGAAATTCTGTTTTAATTATCTCTTGTCGCTTAAAAACATCAGTTTTCTTAGCAACCGGCTCAGGTTCCTCCTCCGTCAGTTGGTGGATATTTCTAATAGCGTCAATTAAAGCTGCCACTTCCACTGTGTGGGAAGCTTCCTCATCTATGATGCAGGATTCAGTGACAGACTGTGTATCCTCCTCTTCCTCAGCAGACGACGCGTTTGAGTCTGATATAGCAGTGGACTGAGATGAAGGTGTCCTAGTAGTGGATCTAGTAGATAATTTAGTCCCAAGAAACATATTTTGTAACACTAGAGATGTCTGGGTTAAGGTCTGAATGTAGTATTCAGCGTATCTACCCAAGGTGGATTAGGAATAGGGAATATATTAGATGGTGCTAACATAGGAGGTCCTGTAGGTGGAGCAGAGCCGGATTAATGCTCTGGGGGGCCCGGGGCACTTCAGAGAGCGAGGCCCCTAATTAAAAGGCAGGCAGCTGAGTATATATATATATATATATACACACATACATACATATACACACACACACACACACACACACACATACATACGCACACGTATACATACATACACATATAAATACATACACAAATACACATGCATATACAGTATATGTTTACATATACATATACTGTATATGCACACACACGTATATACACAGGCACAGATATATACACAGATATATATATATATATATATATATATATATGTATATATACACTGCTCAAAAAAATAAAGGGAACACTAAAATAACACATCCTAGATCTGAATGAATGAAATATTCTTATTAAATACTTTGTTTTTTACATAGTTGAATGTGCTGACAACAAAATCACACAAAAATTATCAATGGAAATCAAATTTATTAACCCATGGAGGTCTGGATTTGGAGTCACCCTCAAAATTAAAGTGGAAAAACACACTACAGGCTGATCCAACTTTGATGTAATGTCCTTAAAACAAGTCAAAATGAGGCTCAGTAGTGTGTGTGGCCTCCACGTGCCTGTATGACCTCCCTACAACCCACACAAGTGGCTCAGGTAGTGCAGCTCATCCAGGATGGCACATCAATGCGAGCTGTGGCAAGAAGGTTTGCTGTGTCTGTCAGCGTAGTGTCCAGAGCATGGAGGCGCTACCAGGAGATAGGCCAGTACATCAGGAGACGTGGAGGAGGCCAACAACCCAGCAGCAGGACCGCTACCTCCGCCTTTGTGCAAGGAGGAACAGGAGGAGCACTGCCAGAGCCCTGCAAAATGATCTCCAGCAAGCCACAAATGTGCATGTGTCTACTCAAACGATCAGAAACAGACTCCATGAGGGTGGTATGAGGGCCCGACATCCACAGGTGGGGGTTGTGCTTACAGCCTAACACCGTGCAGGACGTTTGGCATTTGCCAGAGAACACCAAGATTGGCAAATTCGCCACTGGCGCCCTATGCTCTTCACAGATGAAACAGGTTCTCACTGAGCACATGTGACAGATGTGACAGACGTGACAGAGTCTGGAGACGCCAAGGAGAATGTTCTGCTGCCTGCAACATCCTCCAGCATGACCGGTTTGGCAGTGGGTCAGTAATGGTGTGGGGTGGCATTTCTTTGGGGGGCCGCACAGCCCTCCATGTGCTTGCCAGATGTTGCCTGACTGCCATTAGGTACCGAGATGAGATCCTCAGACCCCTTGTGAGACCATATGCTGGTGCGGTTGGCCCTGGGCTCCTCCTAATGCAAGACAATGCTAGACCTCATGTGGCTGGAGTGTGTCAGCAGTTCCTGCAAGACGAAGGCATTGATGCTATGGACCGGCCCGCCCGTTCCCCAGACCTGAATCCAATTGAGCACATCTGGGACATCATGTCTCGCTCCATCCACCAATGCCACGTTGCATCACAGACTGTCCAGGAGTTGGCGGATGCTTTAGTCCAGGTCTGGGAGGAGATCCCTCAGGAGACCATCCGCCACCTCATCAGGAGCATGCTCAGGCGTTGTAGGGAGGTCATACAGGCACGAGGAGGCCACAAACACTACTGAGCCTCATTTTGACTTGTTTTAAGGACATTACATCAAGTTGGATCAGCCTGTAGTGTGTTTTTCCACTTTAGTTTTGAGGGTGACTCCAAATCCAGACCTCCATGGGTTAATAAATTTGATTTCCATTGATAATTTTTGTGTGATTTTGTTGTCAGCACATTCAACTATGTAAAGAACAAAGTATTTAATAAGAATATTTCATTCATTCAGATCTAGGATGTGTTATTTTAGTGTCCCCTTTATTTTTTTGAGCAGTGTATATATACATACAAACATATATACACATATTGGGGTAAATTTACTAAGGTCCCGATTTTGACCGAGATGCCGTTTTTTCTTCAAAGTGTCATCTCGGTAATTTACTAAACTCAAATCACGGCAGAGATGAGGGCATTCGTATTTTTTTGGAAGTAGTTGTAAAAAAATACGAATGAATACACCATCGGTCAAAATACGCCAGCAAATTAGTAGAACTCGGTAATTTACTAAAAAGTGCAAATCTCCAAAGAGGAAAACACTGCCGTGAAAAATTACAAATCGCAAAAAAGTGCTAAAAAAAAGCAGACCTGCTTTTTATATTCGTGATTGCATAGGCATGCAGGGATCCATGAGATCCGTGCATGTCTATCAGTGGGAAGGGGTGGGAAAGTTGTTTTTTTCCAAAAAAAAAATTGCGTGGGGTCCCCCCTCCTAAGCATAACCAGCCTCGGGCTCTTTGAGCCGATCCTGGTTGCAGAAATATGGGGAAAAAAATGACAGGGGTTCCCCCATATTTAAGCAACCAGCATCGGGCTCTGCGCCTGGTCCTGGTTCCAAAAATACGGGGGACAAAAAGAGTAGGGGTCCCCCGTATTTTTAAAACCAGCACCGGGCTCCACTAGCTGGACAGATAATGCCACAGCCGGGGGTCACTTTTATATAGTGCCCTGCGGCCGTGGCATCAAAAATCCAACTAGTCACCCCTGGCCGGGGTACCCTGGGGGAGTGGGGACCCCTTCAATCAAGGGGTCCCCCCCCCCAGCCACCCAAGGGCCAGGGGTGAAGCCCGAGGCTGTCCCCCCCCATCCAATGGGCTGCGGATGGGGGGGCTGATAGCCTTTGTTGTAAATGAAAAGATATTGTTTTTAGTAGCAGTACTACAAGTCCCAGCAAGCCTCCCCCTCATGCTGGTACTTGGAGAACCACAAGTACCAGCATGCGGCGGAAAAACGGGCCCGCTGGTACCTGTAGTACTATTACTAAAAAAATACCCAAATAAACACAAGACACACACACCTTGAAAGTAAAGATTTATTACATACATGCACACAAACATACATACATACTTACCTTATGTTCACACGCAGGTCGGTCCTCTTGTCCAGTAGAATCCATGGGGTACCTGTAGAAAAAATTATACTCACAAAATCCAGTGTAGATCGGTCCTCTTCAAATCCATTTGTAATCCAGGTACTTGATTAAAATAAAAAAACGGACACACGAGCCACGAACTGAAAGGGGCCCCATGTTTTCACATGGGACTCCTTTCCCCGAATGCCAGTAACCCACTCTGACTTCTGTCTAAGTGGGTTTCTTCAGCCAATCAGGGAGCGCCACGTTGTAGCACTCTCCTGATCGGCTGTGTGCTCCTGTACTGAGTGACAGGCGGCACACGGCAGTGTTACAATGTAGCGCCTATGCGCTCCATTGTAACCAATGCTGGGAACTTTCTGCCCTGCGGTTGACCTAAAGTGACGTCACCGCTGAGCAGAAAGTTCCCAGCATTGGTTACAATGGAGCGCATAGGCGCTACATTGTAACACTGCCGTGTGCCGCCTGTCACTCAGTACAGGAGCACACAGCCGATCAGGAGAGTGCTACAACGTGGCGCTCCCTGATTGGCTGAAGAAACCCACTTAGACAGAAGTCAGAGTGGGTTTCTGGCATTCGGGGAAAGGAGTCCCATGTGAAAACATGGGGCCCCTTTCAGTTCGTGGCTCGTGTGTCCGTTTTTTTATTTTAATCAAGTACCTGGATTACAAATGGATTTGAAGAGGACCGATCTACACTGGATTTTGTGAGTATAATTTTTTCTACAGGTACCCCATGGATTCTACTGGACAAGAGGACCGACCTGCGTGTGAACATAAGGTAAGTATGTATGTATGTTTGTGTGCATGTATGTAATAAATCTTTACTTTCAAGGTGTGTGTGTCTTGTGTTTATTTGGGTATTTTTTTAGTAATAGTACTACAGGTACCAGCGGGCCCGTTTTTCCGCCGCATGCTGGTACTTGTGGTTCTCCAAGTACCAGCATGCGGGGGAGGCTTGCTGGGACTTGTAGTACTGCTACTAAAAACAATATCTTTTCATTTACAACAAAGGCTATCAGCCCCCCCATCCGCAGCCCATTGGATGGGGGGGACAGCCTCGGGCTTCACCCCTGGCCCTTGGGTGGCTGGGGGGGGACCCCTTGATTGAAGGGGTCCCCACTCCCCCAGGGTACCCCGGCCAGGGGTGACTAGTTGGATTTTTGATGCCACGGCCGCAGGGCACTATATAAAAGTGACCCCCGGCTGTGGCATTATCTGTCCAGCTAGTGGAGCCCGGTGCTGGTTTTAAAAATACGGGGGACCCCTACTCTTTTTGTCCCCCGTATTTTTGGAACCAGGACCAGGCGCAGAGCCCGATGCTGGTTGCTTAAATATGGGGGAACCCCTGTCATTTTTCCCCCCATATTTCTGCAACCAGGATCGGCTCAAAGAGCCCGAGGCTGGTTATGCTTAGGAGGGGGGACCCCACGCAATTTTTTTTTTAATTTTACACTGTTTAATTTAAAAAATAAAAAAAAAATGAACCCCAGCACGGATCACACAGATCCGGCCGAGATTCATTTTTAAAAAGTCGGCAGTGTTTTGCTAATCACTGCCGTAAAAATAGAAAAAAAAACACGAATGACATCGACATCGAAACAAAAGAAAAACCCGAATACGACAGCTTAGTAAATTAGTCGTAATCAATTCAAAAAGTTGCCGTTTTACACTTTCGATGTCATTCGTGATTGAACTTTGACCTTTTTCCGAAAATTACGAATGTTAGTAAATTTACCCCATTGAGAGCAGTGGAGAACAGCGCCTAGGTATATCTAATAGAGACCAAGGTCAGGAGAAGAATTTTTTCTTTCTCTAACGTCCTAGTGGATACTGGGGACTCCGTAAGGACCATGGGGAATAGACGGGCTCCGCAGGAGACAGGGCACTTTAAGAAAGAATTAGGAATACTGGTGTGCACTGGCTCCTCCCTCTATGTCCCTCCTCCAGACCTCAGCTAGAATCTGTGCCCGGACAGAGCTGGGTGCACTTTAGTGAGCTCTCCTGAGCTTGCTAATAAGAAAGTATTTTGTTAGGATTTTTTATTTTCAGAGAGATCTGCTGGCAACAGACTCTCTGCTACGTGGGACTAAGGGGAGAGAAGCAGACCTACTAACTGCGGATAGGTCATGCTTCTTAGGCTACTGGACACCATTACCTCCAGAGGGATCGAACACAGGAACGCACCCTTGGTCGTCCGATCCCAGAGCCGCGCCGCCGTCCCCCTCGCAGAGCCAGAAGCCGGCGTGAGAAGCAAGAAGACGTCAAAAGCGGCGGCAGAAGACTCCAGTCTTCATATGAGGTAGCGCACAGCACTGCAGCTGTGCGCCATTGCTCCCACATTAAACCCACACACTTCGGTCACTGTAGGGTGCAGGGCGCAGGGGGGGGGGGCGCCCTGGGCAGCAATTAGGTACCTCTTGGCAAAAGCAGCATATATACAGTTGGGCACTGTATATGCATGAGCCCCCGCCATTATTTTACACAAAGTGCTGAGGGGGCGGGGCTTCTTCCTCAGCACTCACCAGCGCCATTTTCTCTCCACAGCTCCGCTGAGAGGAAGCTCCCCAGGCTCTCCCCTGCAGAAGCACGATAGAAGAGGGTGAAAAGAGAGGGGGGGCACATAAATTTGGCGTAAAAACAATATATACAGCAGCAACTGGGTTAACACTACGTTACTGTGTGATTCCTGGGTCATATAGCGCTGGGGTGTGTGCTGGCATACTCTCTCTCTGTCTCTCCAAAGGGCCTTGTGGGAGAACTGTCTTCAAATAGAGCATCCCCTGTGTGTGTGGTGTGTCGATACGTGTGTGTCGACATGTCTGAGGTAAAAGGCTCCCCTAAGGAGGAGATAGAGCAAATATGTGTGTGAGGGTGTCTCCGTCGACAACGCTGACACCTGTTGGATATGTGTAATTAAGTGCTAAGGTGAATTTATTGCACAAAAGATTAGAGAACAAACAGGAAATCTACCCATGTCCCTCTGTCGCAGAGACCTTCAGTGTCTCTCAATGCTCACTATCCAAAATAATAAACACTGATGTCGACACGGAGATTGACTCCAGTGTCGACTACGATAATGCAAAGTTACAGCCAAAATGGCAGAAAAATTATTGTAATAAAAGATGATTTGCATATCACTGATGACTCATCTGTCCCTGACACAAGGGTAGGGTGTGGTTCGTTTTATCGACAGTATCTAGGTTGACAATGTTTAGGTCGACCACTATAGGTCGACAGTCACTAGGTCGACATGGATGGAAGGTCAACAGGGTTTCTAGGTCGACAGGTCTAAAGGTCGACATGAGGATTTTTATTTTTTTGGGGTGTCGTTTTCTTCGTAAAGTGACCGGGATCCCAAATTAGTGCACCGCGTCCCCTCGCATGGCTCGCTTCGCTCGCCATGCTTCGGGCATGGTGCCTTCGCTCCGCTACCGCTTCGCTCGGCACACTTTACCGTTCCAATCGTAGTCCACGTGGATCGTTAAGTATGAAAAAAGCCCCCCCCCCCCAAAAAAAATGTGAAAAACTCATGTCGACCTTTAGACCTGTCGACCTAGCACATGTCGACCTAGAAACCCTGTCGACCTTCCATCCATGTCGACCTAGTGACTGTCGACCTATAGTGGTCGACCTAAACATTGTCGACCTAGACACTGTCGATCTTCAGACCGGATCCCCAAGGGTACACATGTTTAAGGGGAAGAAAGCTGAGGTAAATTTCCCTCCTCTCATGAGGAAAAAGATCGGGAATCTCCAGACAAGAGACTGCAGTTTCCCACAAAGAATTCTCAGGCAGTATCCTTTCCCCACTAGGGCCAGGATGCGATGGGAATCTTCCCCTAGGGTGTCACGTTTGCCCAAAAGGTAACCTGTCGTAACAGCTATTCTCAGGGATCCTGCAGATAGCGTGCACATTCTGGTACACTACTCAGACCGGCGATTGTGTCGGCATGGGTTTATAGCACTGGGGCAGCGTGGACAGGTACCTTATCAGCAGAGATTGAGACCCTAGTATGTAGATATATATATAGATATATGTATATATAGAGATATATATATATTAAAGATGCTGTCTTAAGAGATTTGTATATATATATATATATATATATATATATATATATATATATAAAACATGCCCAAAGAGACATGAGTATACTGGGTCCTAGAGACAAAGCTATATCGATTTCTGCTTGACGTGTCCTGTAGAATATGCAATGGACAGATGATGCCGACTTAAGAGGCATATGGAAGGCTCAGGATTGTGTGGAGAAGGGTTCTCGGACCTGGTCTCCACAGCTATAGCTGGTAATTCTGATGTTTTGCCTTATATTCCTGCACAGCCTAGGAAAGCACTACATTATCAAATGCAGCCTTTAGAACAAAGAAACAAGAAAGTCCGAGGTGCGTCCTTTCTTGCCAGAGGCGGGGGCAGAGGAAAGAAGCTGCACAACACAGCTAGGTCCCAGGAACAGAAGTCCTCCCCGGCCTCTACAAAAATCCACCGCATGTCACTGGGGCTCCACAGGCGGAGCTAGGCCCGGTGGGGGCACGCCTTCGAAATTTCAGCCACAAGTGGGTTCACTCCCTGTTGGATCCCTGGGCAATAGATATTGTGTCTCAGGGATGCAAGCTGGACTTTGAGAAGATGCCCCCTCACCGACGGCCCTGCCGGCTTCCCCCCACGAGAGGAAAACAGTGTTAACTGCAATTCACAAATTGTATCTTCAGCAGGTGGTGGTCAAGGTTCCCCTCCTTCAACAAGGAAAGGGTTATTATTCGACCATGTTTGTAGTACCGAAACCGGACGGTTCGGTCAGACCCATATTGAATTTAAAATCCCTGAACATATACCTGAAAAGGTTCAAGTTCAAGATGGAATCGCTCAGAGCGGTCATCGCAAGCCTGGAAGGGGGGATTTTTATGGTGTCTCTGGACATAAAGGATGCATACCTTCATGTCCCCATTTATCCACCTCATCAGGCGTACCTCAGATTTGTGGTACAGGATTGTCATTACCCATTCCAGACGTTGCCGTTTGGTCTGTCCACGGCACCGAGAATATTTACCAAGGTAATGGCAGAAATGATGGTGCTTCTGTGAAAGCAAGGAGTCACAATTATCCCATACTTGGACGATCTCCTCATAAAGGCGAGCTCCAGAGAGCAGTTGCTGATCAGCGTAGCACACTCTCGGGAAGTGTTGCAACAGCACGGCTGGATTCTGAATATTCCAAAGTCGCAGCTGATTCCTACGACGCGTCTGCCCTTCCTGGGCATGATTCTGGACACAGACCAGAAGAAGGTTTTTCTCCCGGCGGAGAAGGCTCAGGAGCTCGTGACTCTGGTCAGAGGCCTCTTAAAACCAAAACAGGTGTCGGTGCATCAATGCACGCGAGTCCTGGGAAAGATGGTGGCGTCATACGAAGCCATTCCCTTCGGCAGGTTCCATGCGAGGACCTTTCAGTGGGATCTGTTGGACAGGTGGTCCGGATCGCATCTTCAGATGCAGCGGCTGTTCACCCTATCCCCCAGGGCCAGGGTGTCTCTTCTGTGGTGGCTGCAGAGTGCTCACCTTATCGAGGGTCGCAGGTTCGGCATTCAGGACTGGGTCCTGGTGACCACGGATGCAAGCCTCCGAGGGTGGGGGGCAGTCACACAGGGAAGAAATTTCCAGGGTCTGTGGTCAAGTCAGGAGGCTTGTCTGCACATCAATATCCTGGAACTAAGGGCCATATACAACGCCCTAAGTCAAGCGGAGCCTCTGCTTCGCAACCGACCGGTGCTGATTCAGGCAGACAACATCACCGCAGTGGCTCATGTAAACCGCCAAGGCGGCACAAGGAGCAGGGTGGCGATGGCGGAAGCCACCAGAATTCTTCGCGGGGCGGAGAATCACGTAAAAGCACTGTCAGCAGTGTTCATTCCGGGAGTGGACAACTGGGAAGCAGACTTCCTCAGCAGGCACAACCTCTACCCGGAAGAGTGAGGACTTCATCAAGAAGTCTTCACACAGATTACAAGTCGATGGGAACTGCCACAGGTGGACATGATGGCATCCCGCCTCAACAAAAAGCTACAAATGTATTGCGCCAGGTCAAGAGACCCTCAGGCGATAGCTGTGGACGCACTAGTGACACCGTGGGTGTTCCAGTCGGTTTATGTGTTTCCTCCTCTTCCTCTCATACCCAAGGTGCTGAGAATCGTAAGAAAAAGAGGAGTGTGTACAATACTCATTGTTCCGGATTGGCCAAGAAGGACTTGGTATCCGGAACTGCAAGAAATGCTCACTGAGGACCCATGGCCTCTGCCTCTCAGACAGGATCTGTTGCAACAGGGGCCCTGTCTGTTCCAAGACTTACCGCTGCTGCGTTTGACAGCATGGCGGTTGAACGCCGGATCCTAGCAGAAAAAGGCATTCCGGATGAGGTTATTCCTACGCTAATAAAGGCTAGGAAGGACGTGACGGCTAAGCATTATCACCGTATATGGCGAAAATATGTTGCTTGGTGTGAGGCCAGGAATGCCCCTACAGAGGAATTCCAACTGGGCCGTTTCCTTCACTTCCTACAGTCGGGAGTGACTTTGGGCTTAAAATTGGGGTCCATTAAGGTCCAGATTTCAGCCCTATCCATTTTCTTTCAAAAGGAACTGGCTTCTCTTCCTGAAGTTCAGACGTTTGTAAAGGGAGTGCTACATATTCAGCCCCTTTTGTGCCACCAGTGGTACCTTGGGATTTTAACGTGGTGTTGAGTTTCCTGAAATCACACTGGTTTGAGCCACTTAAAACCGTGGAGTTAAAATATCTCACGTGGAAGGTGGTCATGCTGTTGGCCTTAGCTTTGGCTAGGCGTGTGTCAGAATTGGCGGCTTTGTCATAAAAGCCCCTATCTGGTTTTCCATATGGACAGGGCAGAATTACGGACTCGTCCGCAATTTCTGCCAAAAGTGGTGTCATCTTTTCATTTGAACCAACCTATTGTGGTGCCTGCGGCTACTCGTGACTTGGAGGATGCCAAGTTACTAGAGGTAGTCAGGGCTTTGAAGGTTTATGTAGCCAGAACGGCTGGAGTCAGGAAAACTGAGTCGCTGTTTATCCTGTATGCATCCAACAAGCTGGGTGCTCCTGCTTCAAAGCAAACTATTGCTCGCTGGATCTGTAACACGATTCAGCAGGCTCATTCTGTGGCTGGATTGGCGCCTCCAAAATCAGTAAAAGCCCATTCCACAAGGAAGGTGGGCTCTTCTTGGGCGGCTGCCCGAGGGGTCTCGGCATTACAGCTTTGCCGAGCAGCTACTTGGTCGCGTTCAAACACTTTTGCAAAATTCTACAAGTTTGATATCCTGGCTGAGGAGGACCTTGTGTTTGCTCATTCGGTGCTGCAGAGTCATCCGCACTCTCCCGCCCGCTTAGGAGCTTTGGTATAATCCCCATGGTCCTTACGGAGTCCCCAGCATCCACTAGGACGTTAGAGAAAATAAGATTTTACTTACCGGTAAATCTATTTCTCGTAGTCCGTAGTGGATGCTGGGCGCCCGTCCCAAGTGCGGACTTCTTCTGCAATGCTTGTATATAGTTATTGCTTACATATGGGTTATGTTTTGGGTGCATCAGGTTGGTCTGATGCTCTGTTGTTGTTCATACTGTTAACTGGGTAAGTTTATCACGAGTTATACGGTGTGATTGGTGTGGCTGGTATGAGTCTTACCCTGGATTCCAAAATCCTTTCCTTGTACTGTCAGCTCTTCCGGGCACAGTTTCCTTAACTGAGGTCTGGAGGAGGGACATAGAGGGAGGAGCCAGTGCACACCAGTATTCCTAATTCTTTCTTAAAGTGCCCTGTCTCCTGCGGAGCCCGTCTAATCCCCATGGTCCTTACGGAGTCCCGAGCATCCACTACGGACTACGAAAAATAGATTTACCGGTAAGTCAAATCTTATTTTTTACACAACACTCCTCATCTATAAATGAGTGGCAGCTTATATACAGTATGTGAATAAAATGTGAAAAAAATGAAGTAAAACAAGCGGCTAATCGTGTTGGTGAAATAAAAACCTGTGCAGTCAGGTGCAGTTATTAAAATAAATAACAACTTAGCTTTAAATACTTTCAGGCTGATGACATTTGGAAGCCGAACATGTAAAGAGAAAATAAAAGCAACATAGTGTGTACTGTTTTTAAGACACAATATTTTCTGGTGATATCAGAAATTAGGAATGTGGCTCATTCCAATTATATAAGTAAGCAGGATTGATGATAAAAACTGAAATGTATATAAGATGAAAGCTAAAAGAGACAAAAATTTCATTACAGCTTAAAAGCTAGGAATGTGGCTCATTCCAATTAATGTTAGGCAAATGTAATAAAAAATAACAATTTAATGGGCACAATCCTGCCACGCTTAAAAGTAACAAACGTACAAGACAATTAAAACAAGTAGGCAATATATACACATATGTATAGACACAAACATGAGCCATAATGATACAGCCAGCCAGCCAGCCTTACTTTTGCTGGCAGGCTGCTGTAGCACAGGAGACAGGAGAGTGAGTATTCGTTCCTCTCCTTCTCCTCCAAACACCGCTCCGTACGCTGCTGCCATGGATACATTCCCTACATTACATTCTCTCATACAGCCTGCGCGCTCAGACGGTGACTGAGCCGGAGGCTGCTACATAACACACTATTGGACAGATGAGCCGTTGCTCAGCTGTCCTGTACGGATAGGCGGCGGTGGCGCGGCGCCACGGCTCAGGTGTTAGGTTGCCAGGGCAACCAAATGGGAGCCGGGAATGCAGTCCAGCGCCGCAGATCGGTAAGAACTCCGATTTGTGTCGGGGGACCCTTTTAGGAAGGGGTGCCGGGGGGCCTGGGCCCCCCCTTAATCCGGCACTGAGGTGGAGTGAGTTTATCCACCAAAATACCCAGTAACAGAGAAAGAAGCCCATGGAGGCTCGAGTAGGTGCTGGGGATACTGACTGGTCAGGGGGTACATAGCAGTTTACACAAAGACCACCCTGTACAACATCCTGTGCAGATAAACCTGCAGAGAACAATCTACATAACAGTAAATCTGGGGTGACAGGTTGTTTGCGACTTTTTGCTTTGGTAGACATAGCTGCAACATAAGAGAGTTGCCTACACACAGTAGTATGAGAAACCCTGGTGTGGCAACCGTAAGTGTATGTGACAATGTCCAGCAATAGTGCTGAAAAAGTAAAAACTCCTGAAACACCTGGTCACAGGGCACAGATATAATATATATAGCTGGAATGAGAAAATCAGACAGTAGAAACTGGCACAAGTCACATACAATGCAGAGAATACAATAATATAACTGAAATGAGCACTCATCTACTCAGCTTTGTTTGGTAGAAGGCAGGATATAAGTGATGTAAAAACCTGGCTCCTTGGAGACATTTTTATAGGGAGACTGAACCCAGCATTCCCAAAGACCTGGCTTGTCTGATATGACTGCCCGAGTCTCTGAGGGGAGGATGGTGTGGATATGCAGCTAAACAGCGGGAAGTCCGTGGTGGACTGGCACCGAAATCTGGGTAAAAGGCTACAGGCGGGCGCTCCCTCCCCTGTGCTGGCGTTCAAACACTGGTACTTAGGGGCTCCTTTTTAAATAAAACATGTGCCCCTGTATGCCCTGGTGGTCTAGTGGAGTCGCTGGTCGGCGCCAGTGTCCACTGCCAGCACCAGTGTCCATCTCCCTCGACACACGGCGGACCGCGGTTTAGGTGCGGGTCTCAAAGACAGGGACCCTCTTACCTGATCCCCGATTGCCGGCCATGCAGTCCTGGGGTTGCTGCAGCAGCAGCGATGCTAGTCGTTCTATGTTGACCCTGCCACAAGTACCCCTCTTGGCAGAGGCCGTGCAGGAGTTTTGGCGCCAGCGGGAGTGATGGAGCCTGCATGCTGGAGTCTGACAGACTTCTAGCAGAGACAGACTCAGTGTAAAATAAAGAAAAAAGAGCAACCCCCTGTAAAAGGTGCATCCAGTTTCCTGCTGGCACCATAAAAAAAAACTAACCTCCCTGAGCATGGAGGCAGGGTTATAGGGAGAGGAACAGAGGCATCCTAGGATATCTGAAAAGGCTTAACTGTATGGTGCCCAGGAGCTGATCCTACCACCTATAAGTTAACCCTGATGTTATCCCTGTGGAGCCCTATGGAACCTGAAGAAGAAATACACCTGCTTAATGTTACTGCTGACTAAAACACCTTTATAAAGAAAATTGATTCTGCAGAACTATATTATAGGTCACAGAACTTAAGGTGGCCATACACTAGTGCGATTTGGGCCTTTTTTTTTCTTTTTTTTTTTACACGATATCGACGCATCGGGCTGATAAATCATGTGAAAAATGGCAAATCATATGTAATTTACGTACGATTTCGATTCGATGCGTGGTCCTGCATGTTGAAAGTCATATCCACAGATTGTCAGAGCTGCAATTAGGATTTATCATAATCGCATGCAAAACTGTGCACATCATGAGTGTTTTTAGTACCTCCGATTTATTGCATGACACATCTGAAGTGGAGTCAGTTGACTGGCATATCCCTGGAGACTCCCACCCACGCAGCGGCGGAAGCAGCAGCAGCACACAAGCGGGAGCAGTACCATCCAGTGGATTTTGATAGGTGCTGTGCACACTGTCCACCAATGTACATCCCTACACTGTCCACCAATGTACAGTGTGCACAGAGTAAAATGACGCCTGCTTTATATACCCTATTTAAATTTATAAGGAATCTTAAGATAAATTGTGAGAAATGTGTGCTGTAGATATATCTTATGCGATCTATGTCGCCACTTGATAGATCGCATGTGATATATCGTGAGTAAAATCGTATGTGAAAATAAGCAATTGTGTACAAAATGGTAAGTACAAACATAGCTGCCAGGGTGTTAAAGGGAAATCACATGCATCATGAACTTAAGATATGTCACGTTAGTGTATGGCCACCTTTAGTATGGGTGGAATATCTGAAGTTATAACTCATTGGATTATATCCCCCAGGCCTACTGTTCACAGGGTTTGGCAAATCCTCTGAAGCCTTCACCTTGCCGCCACCTGTGGACAATGGGCCTAATACACTATGGATTTCTATTGAGGCTGAGATAGAAATTTTCACAAACTTGCTATTGCAAAAAAATCGCATGTGAAGACCCGCCCAGAAAGGATAAAAGACGCCCACTGATGCATCCGCAAATCTGCATATGCATTAGTAGAATCACAACGCATATGCAAAAAATGAGCACCATCGACATTTGTGACTGACCATACTCAAATCAATGAGAATGCGTGCCTCATGTTTTTGAACGCAACTTTCACATATGACATCAGATACATTCCCTGAAAACGGCCATGACACGCCTGCGTTTTCCCAACCACTCCCCACAAACGCCATGTCACCATCCACAAACGGCCACTTCCTGTCAATCAAAATGCATTCTCTTTAGAATTAGGCTGCATATGCAAGGCAATCGCATTTTGCCATTTGCACACGCGCAATGCGTTCACAGCTTGCCGATTATTGCTCACTGCGTGTAATCTCACATTTTCAAACGGTAGTGAATCAGGCCCAATACACGGCCTGGCCACATCCACATAAGCATGGAGTGTGTGGCAGATAGCATGGGACACTGTCCACGCTCCTGATAATTCAGGCAGATCAGACAGTCTGTTGTTTTCACGGCACGCTGCCAGGGGGATCTATCTGAGCCGTGTATACATTTCTAATAGCCAATGGGTCCACTCTCCTGACAGTTGTTTTGCACAACATCTGTTAGGTATAAATGTTTCTATATTGAAACTATAAAAATTAATTCCTTTGATAAAAAATAGAGATGAAAATATAATGCCAGACTCCGTGTGGGACACAGTGTGCTCCCTCGACCATTTTCCTCCTTTCTGATACATATTTTCTAGTACCTCCTGCTCATTCACAGCTTGCTTTCCACATTCAGAACATAGGTTCATGGTTCAATGCCTCTTTGTATTATTATTTCTCATATGGCTGCAGAATATGATGGTGTTTATTAATAGGCTTACCATACTATCTCTTTAAACTAGGACACTCATGATTTACACAGATTCTGTGGCTGGCTGAGTTCAAGCCTGCATTCACCTGGTTTTAAGCAGCTAGAGAACCTGTATAATTCATGAGTGTCCCAGTTTAAAGGGATAGCATGGTAAGCCTAATTTTAAAAACAGATTACCAAAAATCCCCTTTGAGAGATTAGCAGTGGCTGAACTTGGAGAAGTAATGTCAATCTGTATATATTACACATTCACTTGTAAAATAGAAGAATAACTATCCTATGCATGAGCTCTGACAATAAGCAGTTACAGTTTTGTGTTCAGGATTGCATACATACAAGCTTAGCAGCATTATCATCTTGGTCACAAAATGTGTCCCAGTATTATAAGTGTATTCTCACTGATGTTT
The DNA here is from genome assembly GCF_028390025.1 of Pseudophryne corroboree. NCBI lineage: Eukaryota > Metazoa > Chordata > Amphibia > Anura > Myobatrachidae > Pseudophryne > Pseudophryne corroboree. Next base: position 376,016,203 of record NC_086449.1, read on the forward strand.
CAGCAAAGCTAATAACTTGCAATACTGTAAGCAGAAAGCTGGTAGACATTAGTGATCTTATGAGTAGCACAGAGACCATCAAAAGAACCAACGAAGAAATCAAGAGGTGAGTTATTGCATAGCCTTTAAATATACTCCACATGACATCACCAGAGTCACGCCTATTAAGTTGCAACTGGAGATGTGTCGGAGATGCTTACCAGTCTGTAGTTACACTCCGCAAATGGACTTGTGTTCTACTCTGTATCAGCCCTAAAGAGTGCAACAATGGGCTACGGGGGCTATTCAGGTTTGTTAGCAAACCATGTTGCACTGCAGGTGGGGCAGATGTAACATGTGCAGAGAGATTTAGATTTGGGGGGTTTTATTGTTTCTTTGCAAGGTACAGTAAATACTGGCTGATTTATTTTTACACTGCAATGTAGATTTCAGTTTGAACACCCCCCCCCCCCCCCCACCCCCCAAAATCTAAAATTGCATACACATGGAGAGATTTTGGCTATGAGAGATTTTGACTGAGAGATTTCCCTTGAACTGGCAGTCGGAGATTTTGACTAACTTTTCCAGCAATTTTGTCTAACTATGCAAAAGATTTTGGCCATGGGAGATTTTGACTATCTCATTTAAATAAGGGGATGAGTGGGGGAGTGTCATATATAGGATGATTTTACAGGGTGGCTGGTATTTCAATAGTTAAGTTTAAAAAAAAATTGCGCGTGGCCCCCCTCCTATGTATAATCAGCCTCGGGCTCTTTGAACCGGTCCTGGTTGTTAAAATACAGAGGAAAAAATGCATAGGGGTCCCCCGTACTTAGACAACTAGCACCAGGCTCTTTGTCCGGTCCTGGTTCCAAAAACACGGGGGACAAAAGATGTAGGGGTTCCCCGTATTTTTTAAAACCAGCACCGGGCTCCACTAGCCAGAGAGATAATGCCACAGCCGGGGGACACTTTTATATTGGTCCCTGCGGCCGTGGCATTACCCCCCCCCCCAACTAGTCACCCCTGGCCGGGGTTCCCTGGGGGAGTGGGGACCCCTTAAATCAAGGGGAAACCCCCCAGGCACCCAAGGGCCAGGGGTGAAGCCCGAGGCTGTCCCCACATCCATGGGCGGTGGATGGGGGGCTGATAGCCTTTCAAAATGACATAAAAAGAATATTGTCTTTTGCTGTGGACTACAAGTCCCAGCAAGCCTCCCCGCATGCTGGTACTTGGAGAACCACAAGTCCCAGCATGCTGGGAAATACCGGGCCCGCTGGTACCTGTAGTTCCACAACAACAAAAATACCCAAAAAAAGACAACTCACACACCGTGAAAGTAAAAATTTCCGGCGCCGTTTTGTGTGTAAAATAATGGCGGGGGCTCATGCATATATACAGTGCCCAACTGTATATATGCTGCTTTTTGCCATGAGGTTCCCAATTGCTGCCCAGGGCGCCCCCCCCTGCGCCCTGCACCCTACAGTGACCGGAGTGTGTGGGTTTAGTGTGGGAGCAATGGCGCACAGCTGCAGTGCTGTGCGCTACCTCAGATGAAGACTGGAGTCTTCTGCCGCCGATTTCGAAGTCTTCTTGCTTCTCACGCCGGCTTCTGTCTTCTGGCTCTGCGAGGGGGACGGCGGCGCGGCTCCGGGATCGGACGACCAAGGGTGCGTTCCTGTGTACGATCCCTCTGGAGCTAATGGTGTCCAGTAGCCTAAAGGTGGGTACACACTATTAGATATATCTGCAGATCAATTGATCTGCAGATATATCTATGTACAGATCGGGCAGTGTGCTGTGCATACACACTGCCCGATCCGTCGGGGGACTGACATTATGAACTGGGCAGGCGCGAGCGCCCGCCCAGTTCACCTGTCAATCACCGCCGGCCGCCGCAGCATGTGTACGGGCGGTCGGACGACCGCCCCGTACACACACAGCGACGCGCCAATATATCGTTAGATATATTGGCCGTCGGCTGTGCTGCACGGCCGACGCGATACGTCTGTGAACGACGGAGTTCACAGACGTATCGCCCGTACACACTGGCCGACGGTCCAGCGATGTATCGGCCGTTCAAGAGAACGGCCGATACATCGACCAGTGTGTACGGGCCTTAAGAAGCAGGACCTATCTTCTAGTGAGTAGGGCTACTTCTCTCCCCTCAGTCCCACGTAGCAGAGAGTCTGTTGCCAGCAGATCTCTCTGAAAATAAAAAATCCTAACAAAATACTTTCTTTTAAGCAAGCTCAGGAGAGCTCACTAAGGTGCACCCAGCTCGTCCGGGCACAGATTCAAACTGAGGTCTGGAGGAGGGACATAGAGGGAGGAGCCAGTGCACACCAGTATCCTAATTCTTTCTTAAAGTGCCCTGTCTCCTGCGGAGCCCGTCTATTCCCCATGGTCCTTACGGAGTCCCCAGCATCCACTAGGACGTTAGAGAAAACCTGGTGAAAAGGTCTGAACTCCTTTCTCCTCTCAGAGGAGAGCTGTCATATACGAAGTGCTGCCTATTATTTCATGATTTTTAGGAATTTTATGCGATTTTTGATTACTGTACCCCTGTTTATGCGAGTTCCATCTGAACATTTCAAGACACATTCATGAACTTTAAAAAGGCATAATGATGCATGACTGTTGAGATATACTACACTATGATATTTGTCTCTTTCCTTTTTTGCCTACATGCACATGATGTCCATGGGAATACTCTGAGAATTATAAAGAGAACCAGAAATTGCAAGATTATACCACTGACCAAAGACCTCCATCTCACAAGGGAAGTTTTTTTTGTTTCCTTATAAGCGCTGTATATGCACCTAACCCACTTGTTTATTTATTGTGTTAATTGGAGGTGTGTGCTACTTCAGCAGCTCTCTGTGCCTCTGGGAAACCACTCTATACATTTGTCATACATATACAGTATGTGCCTAATTTTATTAAATTGCAAACAAAATGTAACACAAGTATGTTGCCAACAATACATGGCCAACTAGGACTCATCTACAAGAGAATGAAGCATAGAATATATTACCACCTGTTCCTTTGTGAACTCTCCGAAATTTTGCTGCCTTTAAAGTTGGTTAGGAAATAGGGAAACAAACAGAAAATGGATAGTGCTATACAAAGGAATACTCTAACTGGAATAAGTCAAATGTCGTAAAACATGACTTTGAACTGATTATATACAAATATTTTAATATACAGTATATATTAAAAATAATACAAATCTCTAAAAATACACTATCATTGCTTTAGTTCAGCAGGAGCTAAAAAAATGCACTACTACAGTGGTTCTCAACCTCAAGTATCCCGAACAGGTAATGTTTTTAGGGTTTCGGTCTGTGGTAACAAGTGGAATAACTACTAACCAGCAAAATACATTAACTCACTTGTGCATGATGAAAAAGGTTAAAGCATGACCGATTAGTGGTACTTGAGGACTGGAGTTTCTCGCTTTGGAGCTCCTCAACCACTTTCAGCAGTTCACACCTCTTAACATTATCCTGAATGTTCCTTTCAAGATCACTGCTCTAAATATACAGGTATACAATAAAGTATAGCAAATAGCGCTTTAATGTTGATGCTGTAGTTACTTGCAGATTCTTTTATTTCACTCTTTCTATCCAAACTATAGGATACTTTGCATCTTCTAATGCAATTATAGTCAGTCTAGGCAGTCTGGCAATGGATGCATAGATTTTGGAGGCATATCCCTCTGGAAGACATACACACAATTGAATCTTGAAGCTAAAGATTGGCATCTACAGGGATGTTCCTATCCTATAGTAACAATACCTTTAACTGCTTTGTAAAAGGAGAAGTATGATTCTTTTACTATGACCCCAGAACAGCATTCTGCCAAGAGATATTTCCTAGGACTTAATTTCCATAATGTAAATTATGCCATCTATACAAAATAAAAAAATTCCCTTGCACGGATATTTCTGCTGATTTAACACCTGATAAGTCTAATAGGTCAGACCCATTTTGTGGAATACTTTCAGAATCTGATTCTTCAGTATTTACAAGGGATAGGATTCTTTTAGGTCTTAATGGCCAAAGATCATCTGTGGCCACCAGAGGGTCTGACAAGCCAACTATAATGCACTGAGGATGACTACGTTCATTGTACATACAATTAGTGCATCATTTTCACAAGTATCTCTTAGGGAGGCTCTTATCAAAAGCTGTACAGAACAAAAACATGCTTTTTGCAGGTTATTCTGTTTAATAAAAAATGAAATATTCGTTAAGGATTTCAGTGGAAAGAGAGGGTCTAGTGGAGAAAGCGTGAAGGAGGCTAGAAAATCTGTAGCTAAATGATTTACTGAAGACATACTCCTTACCTTACCATAAAACCCTGCTTTGGGATCTTTTTTTCCACCCATTGTAGTAGAAAAGAAATTAAAATTTGTAGCATGAACAAAATTAAACCTGGTTTGTGGTTTTCTATTGCTATCCTTAGCAGGAGAAAAATCATTTGCAAGTCAGATATAATATTCCCAGGCTAATAAAAGACATAAAAAGTTAAGTCTTGTTGGAGAAAGAGCACTATATAAATACATTTTTTATTATTATTGTCACTTGCTTATGCAGGTTGCAGCAAACTGGAGATCTCTGGAAGATGCTCTTCCTTAGGGAACTTATCTCTGTAAATAACCAGGCTCCACCTCTCACCTAAGTTTGTACTAAGTATGGAGACCATGGGCTTCAGTATTAAAGAACAGCATTTTCCCGTCAGTTGATGTCATTTCCACTGGTAAGCCCTACTTAATTAAATCAGAAACAATTACACCACCAATCAAAGGTTTACAACACCCCCGTTTTTCCCGTTTTTATTGACATATATACAGTTTAATGTCTCAATATACTCTTAATAGAAAGCAAAGAGCTAACAAACAATTGGAGATCAGAAAGAAACAGCTTACTGTTCCAAGATGAACATTTACATGTAACATTGGTTATCAATATATACATACTGTATGTACATCTGTTTTGTGACTATTAAGCTCTTCTGTTTTACTTTACCCTATAATTCAAGGAGAGGATTGTAATTTTTTATAATTTGAACTTTGTATAACATCTTTATTTTTGCTTTGTATGTTATAGGCAAAATCCTAAATAAATGGAATTAAAAAATAAATACAAAAATCAAAAGAACCATAGAATCAGCCTGTTTAACAAAATTATCCATTTCTGACTCCTCAAAGTAGCCACCTTCTGCAGATATAACCACCGAACACATACATGGCATTCTTTCGACAAGGGAAAACATATTGTTCGGAAAGTTCTTCCCAACACTGTTGCAGAAGTTCACACAAATGTGTAGTACTTGTAGGATACTTTGCCTTCACCCTTCTGTCCAGTTCATCCCAAACCAGCTTGATGGGTCTGACGACTGTGCTGGCCATTCCATGATTTCAAGCCTAGTCTTGTTCTTTTCTTTGAAGGTAGTTCTGCTATAGCCTGGATTTATGCGTTTAGGGTCTTGCTATAGAGTGAGCCCATTACCAACTACGCATATGGCCTAATTAAGAGTTGATCGTAGCCGTGCATAATTTTGCACGGTACGATCATTTACTCTGACACACAGGGGAACGCCCAGCACAGGGCTAGTCCACCACGCACGTCAGGCCCTACCCCCCCCCCCCCCCCCCCCCGCCCAAGAACAAAAGCATTGCACGGCGGCGATGCTTTTTACTTTACAAGTAGCTCCCTACCTGCGTAGCTCCTGCGCGCTGGCAGGGAGGTACTAGTCGCTGTCCGGGTCGCAGCGGCTGCGTGTGACATCACGCAACCGCTGCGGCCCGCCCCCACACTGTCCAGGCATGCCTGCGTCATGTGAACAGCAGCGAACAGGTCTGAATTAGGCCCATAGACCAGAGGGTATAGCAGGACAAAATGCTGTGGTAGAAATTTTGTTTCAGGGTGAAGCTGCCCATACACCTAAAGATTTATTGTGCGATCGGGCTGGACCAAAAATGTGGTAATGGATGGGAGCAAATGGCAATTGACCATTTGCTCACAAACACTAAAAAACAGACAAAAATGGTCAATCAGACAAATTGGTTAAATTCATTTGATTTAACCAATTTATCTGAATGACCGTTTTTGTCAGTTTTACAGCATTTCAGAGCAAATGGTCAATTGTCATTCACTCTTATCCATTACCAGATTTTCGTTCCAACCAGCTAGATCGGACAATAAATCTTTAGGTGTATGGGCAGCTTGACTGACTCTATGTAAGTCGCTGACTCGGGATATACTGTACAGTATCACCACTTCCTCCTCCACATTTGACAGTTGGTGTCACATGTTATTACTTACTAAGTGGTGGCTTGGAAAAGCCGCCGTTCCTGGACATGTTTTAGCACAAAATTTAAACGGTAATGCTTTTGATAGTAAAATATTGGATGTTTTACGCTTAAATGCATTGTCCTTTAAAATGATGTGATAAAACCCCCAGGAAGCGGCGGCTAATAAATAAACCCCACATACTGAGGAACAATCCTATCAACTACTCAATGGCATACAAAATCCTTTCTGACTGGTATTGTAGATGCCTGACTGTTGTGAATGACAGGAAATGAAGACAGATTAAGGAATGAGGACAGGGGTATTCAAGATACGGGCCTCCAGCTGTTTGCGGGGCTACACGTCCCAGCAGGCACTGCCACAGTTTTGCTATTAGGGTAAACTAAGACTGACAGGGCATGTTGGCATGTGCAGACCCACAATATCTGGAGGGCAGCATGTTGAATACACCAGAAGTACAGATGTGTCCTCATACATCTTGCCTCAATACACTATGCAACGGGAGATGCCTGGCGTGAGTCAGCCGGCAGCTCTGTTAATGCTGGGCATCTTTTTTCGACGGAAAAAATGTGTGTGGTTAGGATGCACAAGCAGCTTATGCAGATTAAAATGATATGCAGCATGCCTATATTCT